>NC_056742.1:261876163-262523663 GCF_019279795.1 Protopterus annectens | reverse complement strand
TCACAGTATGTCTGGATTTTTGCCTTGTATTCTTGGTCCACTTTTCATAAACTTGTGGCTTTCTTGCACATCATTAAAGATTGCAGTTTGAAAATAATGAAGACATTTGCGTTTTAGACTTCATACCCTTCAGAAAAATTCATTCTAATCCAAAACCTGTTATTCTATCAACTTTCCAAGTTTGTAATAACAATATTTAAAAGTTGTTCCCCTAGTTGTAACACTTTTTTTATGACTTTGTCCAGGTTTCTTACTCTAACGGGTTGAGAGGTGTGACGAGCGATCTCATTTTTTTTTTAATTTTTAAATTGCCATATGGCAATTCTGGTGTGCAGGGAGCATGTGTATTGTGAGAGCACTGCTCTCAGACATGTCCCCTGCGCTTGTACACATCCCCGTGTATGTATCAGAGCACAGCAGCGCGCTGCGGTGCTGTACGGGAACAGTCCCTTCCATGCAGGAATAAGCTATTCCTGCATGGAAGTTTGCTATGTCCCGCAGCATATTTATTTTCACCATATTACAAGTCTTAACACCAGGACCAGTGACTTTTCGCATTGTATTGGAATCTGCTTTATTAAATAGATATAGCTATTTAGTATTTTTTTCTGTGCCAATGTTCTGCTCAAGCATAAGTTCCATTACAACATCCCATACAACTCGTTTTTTTGTAATACAGGGTTTTGTTTCTGATCTCTAGTAGTTATTTCAATATTTTTGCTCTCTAATCATCTTTTTAACTTCTCTTATTAATGGTTTTCCCTTATCTGGTTATAGCTTTCTTAGCTACTCTAAACACTAAAGATGACCATACTTTTATATCTTTTGTACATGTTATTTTATACCACCTCAACAAAAGAATCTCTATGCTGAGATTAAATTGTCTTCCAAGTTTAAGACTTACCGTATTATTCAAGTAATTTTTGTATTGAAGTAACTCTACATTCCCAAAACATTTGCTCCCAAGAACCCCTTTCAGAACCATCACATCCCCACCACGTGCCTTTTGTCTGTGGGAATATTAAGTCTTGTAGGATTATGAACGTATTTATGCAAATGCTCCCATGCAAAAATTCGAACTGTTGTCAGTTTACCTGCATATCTAGTACAGACATATATGTCTTAATACTAATTATCAGTAGTATCTAAATAAAATTGTTCACTCCATTCGATTTTGCCTTTATACTATATTGTCTTCTGAAATTTAATATTTCCTTGTATGCAGTAATTTGAGTCACGGTCTGTGAAGGGAGTAAAGTCTACAGAGTCACCATCCTGAATGTTCACAGATGCATAGATTCATATTATACCGTTGAGCAGATTAGTCGTGTGTAACCTAGCTTCAAAATCCCATTTCATCAGTACTCTGCAAGACAAAATAACTGCTACTTAATTTCTTCCCCTTTTCAGTGAGAGTTTAAGGAGCTAGACCAGGGTGAATTTACAGTTTCCCAGCAATACATTCTTGTTATGTTGGGGTCTCTTATCACAACATCGACGCTTAATTTATCGAACACCTAATTGCCAAAATGGCTATTCACCGAACGACCTATTTATCAACTGGAAATCATCAAAATGTTTTAGTTGGACAACACCACGAAAGGTAAACTTTTTTTTACTTTTTTGCAGGGACACTGCCCCCCCCCCCCCCCCCCCTGCAAATTAAATATACCAATTCTGAGATTGCACTACAATGAGGTGATGGGTAAATCACGGCCAGTTGGCATGACAATTGCACATTTTTTTTTCAAGATGGCCAAGTAAAATCTTTCATTGATTTGCAGTTTGATTAGGTCAGTTAGTGAGTAGGTAGTTCGGCGATCAGGGTTTGACAATTAGATGTTCGATAAATTAAGCATTCACCGATATAATATAGACCCGTTATGTTGATGGTCAGGGAGCTGCCTTGTTTTACACTTAAAAGAAGTCCATTCCATAGAAGAGGGATTCATTTTAGGAATATTTATAGCCATGAGGTCCTGTTTATGCTGTAATGGAAGTTTAGTTCCATTGAGTGGATGTTTAAGATGTTGCTTATTTTGCAGATGTGTAGAATGTCACATAGAACGGGATCCTTAGAAGCTTTGTAGGTGAGGCAAACGTCTCATCTCAAAAGTCTGTAAGAAGCAGTGGGAAAAAAAAGTGCTTTAAAGTAGTCTGTGTAGCACATGAAAGACACCCTCTTTTTTTTTCTTTGTGAGGAAATTCTGAGGTCTTTCAAGCTGAGTCATGTGTTTAGACAAGTGCAAACTGAAAGGAGCAATATTTTCTGTTACAGGTCTGATAGGTGAGGATTAGAAAGGGAGAATAACTGCTCTTGACATAGAA
Organism: Protopterus annectens; assembly: GCF_019279795.1. NCBI lineage: Eukaryota > Metazoa > Chordata > Ceratodontiformes > Protopteridae > Protopterus > Protopterus annectens. The sequence continues at coordinate 262,521,335 of NC_056742.1, read as the reverse complement.
GATATACCTCCATGTAATCCGACTGGCTAGATAAAAGGATTTCCTACCAGCAGTCACTATATGTTGGTAAAGGGTGGGTCGTAGTCTGAAAGGGACAATTTTCATGGTAACTGTGACAGTTTTCCAAGGGGTGTGGTAGGTGCATGTTTGCCAAAGGACACTATATTTCATTTCTTGGCATTTAGCTTAAGGCTTTGTCCCTGGCAGCATTTATTCGTACATGTTAGACCATACTGGAGAAACTTTGAGTCAGCTGGAGAGTTGATGAAAGCATTTTGTAGTCATTCAAGATTATCCAGTCACTGGTTCTTAACAGTGGAAACATCATCAGTAAAGTAAATACTGAAGAAAAGTGTCTCAAAGACTGATCCCTGATGAGCACCATTATTAACATCCTGTTTGCTGAGATGGTGCACCCTGCACTAATAGACTGGGTTCTGTCAGTGAGCTAGTTTGTTATCCAAAGGGATACATACAGGTTTACACTCAGTTTGATTATATTGTCTATAATTGCAGAATGTGGGACAGTTAGATCAAGGTAAGCATGCACTGATTTGCCTGCATCCAATGAATCTTTGACTTGTTTATAAAAGCCTTCAAAGTTTAGCAGCCAGGATCTGTCTTTAATAAACTTAAACTAGTTGCATCTATCCTGACAAAAATGAGCACTTTCTGAGTGGATTTATTTTTGACTGTGATCATTATCTGCATTGTTGTACTTTTTATTTAGCATGCCATCCTAATTCAAAGACTGTCATTTAAAAAATATGCATGGATGATAGCTAAGGCTCATGTATGATTTTAGGACATTGCCCACAGTTTTGTCTTGCATTCTGTCTATATTTTCTATTTTTTGTGTCATCCTGAAAAAGAAAACCATCTATGAAGGTTAGAGCAATTACAGTCTTGAGTAGTCTCTCACTAAATGGTGAGAGACCACTGGTAAGCGGTCACAGTGACTGCATCTACACAACATATGTCTGTGGTCACTTACATAGCAAAAGACCTATGATTAGCAATCTGTCACCTGATACTGTGTGAGATAGCATTCTGGATAGAAAGAATGAAGTTTACTTTCCAGGTTAAAGATTTTTAAGTGGCTTGTTTGGCATAATTATTCATAATACATGAGTTATACTTACATAAAATATATACCTTACGTGTTCCGATGGTGTGTCTGTGTGTTCTTTTTTTAAAATGTCAGTTTTAGTGAAAAAAAAAACATGTAAAACTTTATTTTGGCATCCAATATTCTGAAGTGGTACTTAAATAACCTGGTACTTCTAATAAAACGTTTAACCTTGTTTCCCACTTTCAAGTTGGCGGTATCAGTAGGCAAGAGGTACTTCAAAAGCCGAGTTTGTTCCTTAAAATTTTGGAAGCTGTCAGACCTTTGTAAGTTACATCCAGATGCTAATTCTAGTGGATGTTAGACTTGATGAATTTAAAAACTCATTCTTTGTACTCAACTGGTCATTTTTCTGCTTAGATAACTCATGACATTAAGTAATAAATGCACTTTAAATATGTATTCATAAACATTATAGCAACATTTAGGAATATAAATGTAAACTGAGTTCCTGATTAGATTCTGTGCCAGAAGGCTGAATCTCATTTAGCTTAAATCAAATTACTGGGAATAGTTTGACTGAGAATTACAGTAGTACAGATATTACAAAACAGCACATTTGGTGTTCTACTAGGCCACCCACAAACCATAGTGATATGCAACAATGCCCTAGTATAATAGTTTGTACAACTTTAGAGTGAATATATTGTAATAATGGTGATGTGGTACACTGGTAAGAGGGTGTGACAGGTACCACACCCTGGTGCAGAGTGGGCTTTGCCATACCACAACACTTTGCACAGATATATATCTGTATTATGATAAATCCTCAATCTGCTTTGTTAGTCACTTGGTTTCAGACATTTAGCTTTCAGTCTAATGTCAGAACCCCCAATAAATTGGTTTATATGCCACATTTGCAGTTTATTGGTATTTATCAAAAAGTTTTAAAATTAAACTCTCATCACCATGTCTCTCTTGTTTGAGTTGGAATCATGGTAATGGTAGGTCTTTGTATAAGGCTGTGAGAAGTTGAAGATTTGCCCTCATTCACTCTCTTTCAGCAACATCGTCTTTCCTCTTTCAAGGTTGCATTCCTTTGTTTGTCTCATTTAATTAACATGCTTTCAGTTTATTTTTTTTCTGTTTCTGACACCAGTATTTTTTGCATCCTAGCTGGATGCAAAGTGATGAAACCCTGACTGTGACCCACTTTGATTAGGTGGTGTGGCGACTAAAAGAACCATCTGGGAATGGGACTGAGTTTAAAGCTGGATTCTCTATCCGTAGGGTAGGTTTGCAGCCTAGCTACTACCCCTGAGGAAAGCTGAGAACTGTAGGTTCATACTAGGCTATCTGACCTAGGGCATTTATAAGCCTAGTCAGAGTGTGTTTGGCTTTCGCCACCCATTTTAAATGAATTTTGCTATGCCCTTTTTCGAGGTTAGTATACTGTGCCTCTGTATAACAGTGCCACAGAAGTGATACCTGGGGTAAACCTACGATCTCCCACCCACTCATCAAGATTCCTCTTGAAGAGAGTCAATGAGGGACTCTGCCTAACCTGGACTGGGATTTTATTCCAGAGTGAAGGGAGCCTCTGGGTTATGAATCTGTCCCTCCAGCATGTCCTATTTATTTCAGTGCTGAGGTTCAAGTCTCTCGAGTGCGTAGCTCGATGGGATTTGGATTTTCTGAGGTGCAGCATGTCCATTAATTCCGGGTTGGACATGGCTTTATACGTCAGGCACAGATCGCCTCTGAGCAGGCGGTATGCCACTGAGTAGAGCTGGAGTTTCTTTAACCGGGCAGCATATGGCATCTGTTTGAGCCCTTTGATCCTCTTGGTGAGGTAATTTTGGGGTCTTTCCAGTTGCTGCAGGTGTCTGGTAAGGTACATCCCAAAAGGTGCATTGTACTCAATTATGGGCCTGATGAGGGATGAGTAAAGAGGCACAATGACCTCCCCTGATCTAGATGTGAATCCCTTCATGATTAGGTGGGCTATATAAAATGTTTTTCTAACCACTGTGGCCACGTGGTTGTCAAATGAGAGATTGCTATCAACTTGGGTCCCCAGGTCCCTAATTACTTCTTCTGTACTTAATGGATTACCACCTATGTGGTAATTTGTGGGCACTTTGTTTTTGCCAAAGTGGATGACTATACACTTTTTGGCGTTAAGCTTGAGGCCATGGCTCTGGCACCAGTTGTCTGTTTCTATGAAGCCCTTTTGGAGGATGCTTGTGTCGGCTGGAGAGTCGATTATGGCACCCAGTTTGCAGTCATCTGCGAACTTGGTCAGCTGCAGTCTTCCGTGTTGGCCTGTACCTCCGAGAAATATATACCGAACAAGAGAAGTCCCAGGACTGAGCCTTGTGGGATGCCACTTGTAACTGGTTTGGAGTCTGACATGGCTCCAGCAATTCTAACCATGTGGGTTCTGTCCTTGAGCCAGTTTGCAACCCATCTAGTGACATAGGGGTTTATATTTAAGCTGGTGAGCTTATCTATAATGCCCGAGTGGGGTATTGTATCGAAGGCTTTTGCGAGGTCCAGGTAGGCTGTGTGACCACCATCCCCTCGTCAATGGCCGTGGTGACTGTTTCAAAGAAATCGACAAGGTTTAAGAGGCAGGATCTGCCCTTAACAAAGCCAAACTGGGTAGGACCCAGTGTCTGTAGGTCCCCAATATCTTTATTTATGAGGTCCATGATGATCCTTTCCATAGCTTTGCAGACCAAGCTAGTCAGGCTTATGGGGCAATAGTTTCCAGGATCCGTTGAGGCACCACCTTTGTGGAGAGGGGCCACTGTTGCTGTATGCCACTCTTTGGGTACATATCCTGTAGTAAGGCTGAGATTGAACAGTAGTTTTATGTTTGGGTTTAGCTCTTCTTGGAGTTCATGTAGGACGCAGCCTGGGACACCGTCTGGTCCTATTGATGCTCTGTTTTTTGCTTTGGAGAAGGTGGCTCTTACCTGAGCATCTGAGATGTCAGGGGGGCAGCACTCTGCTAGGATAGATATTTGCCCTTTTGGTGGGGAGGGAAGTTTGCACTGAACCTGTCAGCTAGGATGTTGGCAATGTCTGTGGGTTCAGTGTATTTTTTGTCATTTTGGACTAATTCTGAGCATATCTGGGAATTCCCACCCAGGTTCCTAACATAACTAAAGAAAGCCTTGTGATTATCCTTAGTGTCCTGTGCAGTTTTTCTCTCGAAGCTGGCCTTAGACGATTTTATGAGTGCCCGTAGTTTTTTGCTAATACTGATCAGAGATGCCTTCCCTTTTTGGGATTTTGCTCTATCATGTAGTAGCTTCCTCCTTCTGTTGTATAGTTTGTTTATGGCTGGGGTCCACCAGACAGGACATCTGCCTTTGGAGGATTGGGTCTTGGTTTTATTTGAGATTGCATGATACATGCATTCCTGAAGGTGTTCATAGAATGCGTTTATAAAGGATTCTGTGGTCTGGGCCGTATTTTCCAGAGGCCCAGGGGCTTTGAAGGATTCCACCTCAGTTTTGAGGAGTGTGAAATTTGCTTTAGAGAAGTTTTTCACTGTGGTTTTCTAGGCAGGGGTGGGGTCAGGATGTGAATATCCAGTGAGATTAGTTTATGGTCTGATCTTACCAGTGAGGGATACACTTTTGGTCTGGAGCATAGAGTCCCCATGTTGGTGATGATCAGGTCCAGTACATTTTCCCCTCTTGTGGGAGTGGTAACAAGTTGTTCCATAGCATTTGACTTTATAAATTCTACGAACCTTTGGGTTAGGGTGTTAGAGCTAGAGTAATGCTCCCAGTCTATGTTTGGGTAGTTGAAGTTGCCCAATATAATGGTGTTTGGAGAGACCTTCATATTTTCCAGTGTTTTCAGGAAGGCCGAGTGGGGTTCCTGGTTTTGGGAGGGTGGTCTGTAGCAGGCTATAAACTGGAAGGCAGTTTTACCCACTGTTAGTTGCACATGGATAGTCTCTGATGCTTCTTGCTGTGCCACCAACCTGGAGATGTGGGTATCTTTGACGAATATTGATACTCCCCCTCCTTTTGTGGTTCGGTCCAAGTTTTGAGGCCGAAAAGCATGGTATGAGGTATAACCTGATAGTGCTGGGGTGCTCTCGGGAGCCTTGAACCAGGTTTCTGTTACTGCACAGATATCGATGTTCTCCATGCTAAGGAGAGTTTCGAGTGCGTGCATCTTGAGGTTTAGACTTCTGGCGTTGAGTAGCATTACTCTTAGTTTCTTATCCCTTGTGATACCTATTTAGGTGGGTTTGTCTTTTAAGCCTTGCCTAAAAAAGGCACTATGGGGGTAGCAAGAGCCTTTGCCAATATCCGAAAGCCCAGGGGTGACAGGTGCAAGCCATTCCTAGGGAAGCATCATGGCTTGTCGAGCATGTCATCCCAGGCTGACAGGCATTGGATCCCCTTTGAATGACACCAATACTTAAGCCAGTTGTTGAAATTGATCATCTTGTTTTCATATTGTGGCATCCTTCTTCGTAAGGGTAAGATGCTACTCAAGGTCAGGGTCATACGGGCCTGGGCTACATGCTCAGACAGCTCCTCTGTGTTTCTTCCCATGTAGTCCAGGGAGTTACGTCTCAGGTCATTCACACCAGCATGGACAATGACTGAGTCGTATTTGTACTTGCCTTGGAGTGACCTGAGTGCTTGTGTTATGTGGCAGATCCTAGCGCCCGACAGGCAGCTCACCGTGACCTTCTCCTTGTTCAGCCTGGTGAGCGGGACGTCAGTGTGCCTGACGATAGAGTCACCTATTACAAGTGTATCAGGTGTGTTGTTTAGCCTTAACGGCTGTGACTGTTCGGCACACTGGTTTTGTGAGCTATGTGTTGCACGTGTTTTGTTTTGGGGTAGCGGTTGCTTGGGTGCCTGCTTTGGAGGTCTCTGCTGCTTAGGCAGATTTTTATTTAGAGCCTCCGAGTATGTTTTTGTGTGTTTATGTGTTTGGTTTGCTGTCGTCGTAGGTCTATGTGAGACTGGAATTTTAGTGAGTGTGGTTTCCTTCTCCTCCTGACTGGTTACACCAGTACTGAGTTGAGAGAGCTTAGCCTCCAGTTTGGCTATATGGTTGCATCTCTCACATGTGTTGGAATTTGTTGGGAGGAGGAGAGGGTTGTCTGTGTACATGAGGCAGTTGTAACATTGCCTCAAGATTCCCAGATTCACCAGATGGACCGGAGAGGAGATTGACAACTGACCTTTGGACATGCTAGAATAGTATTGGGAATTCTTTTATAATTGAAAAAAAGGGCCAATGGGGAACAAGGTACTCAAGGGGAGTTTGTGAGGGTGTAGTGCTTTTAATTCTTTAGTGCTGACTTAGTGAGCAAGTGCCAGTTAACTTAAATGCATTGTGTTACAGGTAACTTAAATGCAAAAACGACAAACAGTAACTTTCTTTCAAGTGAAACAAGGAAATAAGTACAGTAAGCAATGCAGATATCACTAGGGATCCACAGAAGCGCTGAAAAACCCCGTTTTAGGTGGAATTAGCATTTCAGGGAAATAAGCAAACAAACAACAAGCATACAAACAAAGCTAGATTCATCAGGCTTGGATGTAGTCTATACTACAGCAAACAAGGTGTACCAATTTCAGTAAGAAACAGTTCAAATATGCAGGCACTATAAGCCTTTAACCAGAAATTCCCAGCTCAGAAGGGCAGAATCCAGCCTCTCCTCCCACAAGAGTGTAGACCATGAACCTTCTTAATGTAAAATAACTGGCCTGAAGCCCAAGTGCTTAAACCAGAACTAATACACTTTTTGAATAACAGACACTGAGCCCTCAATCAGCAGTTCTCAACTTAGAAGGATGTAAACTACCTGTCCTGCCATCACAGTGCAGGCCACAAACATTCCTAATGTAAAACAACTGGTCTGAAGCCCAAGTGCTTAATCCAAAAGACTTAGAATGATAGCTACACTTTAATCAAGTTACTACCAAGCAGTAATAAATACAATTGAATACTTTAAAGAATGCCTGGATTAGTGCTCAAGTTATACAAACAAAGCTAGATTCAGCAGGCCTGGATCTAGTCTATGCTACAGCAAACAAGGTGTACCAATTTCAGTAAGAAGCAGTTCAAATATGCAGGCACTATAAGCCTTTAACCAGAAATTCCCAGCTCAGAAGGGCAGAGTCCAGCCTGTCCTCCCACAAGAGTGCAGACCACAAACCCTCTTAATGTAAAATAACTGACCTGAAGCCCAAGTGCTTAAACCAGAATTAATACACTTTTAGAATAACAGACACTAAGCCCTCAATCAGCAGTTCCCAACTTAGAAGGATGTAAGCTACCTGTTCTTCCACTACAGTGCAGATCACAAATCTTCTTAATGTAAAACAACTGGTCTGAAGCCCAAGTGCTTAAACTAAAAGGCTTAGAATGAGTTACACCAGCAGTAATAAATACAGTTGAGTACTTTTAAGATGACGCAAAAGCAAAATAAAGTAAGAAGAAACACAAATACAGTAAAAGCAGATAATTTTTTTTTTTAAGTGGAAAGAGAGAAAGGAGTAGCAGAAACTAAGCTGATTGGCTTTCTCAAATGTTCTCCCTGTACTGGGTAGAATGAGGTAATGACACTAGACTGGGAACAGGGTTCCAGATCAGATTTACACTAGGGGCGGGCAACTGCAAAGCCACCAACTATAAAAACACTGCACCAACAGGGAGGGAGGGTGGGAAACAAACTGCAGAAATGTTTCTCACAGCTGAAAAGCAGCAGTGAGCCTTTAAATGAAAGTTTGAAACACCTAAAGGAGCCTCTAGAAAAAAAGAGTTTAACTGTAACAAGTTATCAGAAACAAACAACCCAACAGATGCTTAATAAAAGTGGACAATTTCCAGTTAATACCTCACACACAGTGAAACTAGCTAGAAAAATACACAGTACACAAAGTGCTATAAATAACAAAGAAATAAAGAACAAAATAAACAAAAAACAAGATACTTAATGTTATATATTATAGCTCCGAGTTTCCTCAGTGTCCTTCCTTCGATCAAGCTCAGTGTGAAATGGCAGAACACTCACAACTGAACTTCTTAAGTAACAGAAAGTTGAAACCTGAGACAGCTTTTAAGAAAGAAATCTCAAAAGAACCAATGAGGTGCTTAGTCTAAGCTGTAGTCCATGTGACCTCAGTCAGCCAATAACCTCAAACAATTCTCTCTCACTGAAATGCCTGATGGCTTTGGCTAAACCAAGATGTCCCTGAATATGTGCTCAGTCACACAGCCTCCACAAACACTAGGCCCAATTACAAGCCTGCATATGGAAATGCTAAAAATATCCCCACTACTTAGAACAAACTGCAGAAATGTTTCTCACAGCTGAAAAGCAGCAGTGAGCCTTTAAATGAAAGTTTGAAACCGCTAAAGGAGCCTCTAGAAAAAAAGAGTTTAACTGCAACAAGTTATCAGAAACAAACAACCCAACAGATGCTTAATAAAAGTGGACAAATTCCAGTTAATACCTCACACACAGTGAAACTACCTAGAAAAATACACAATACACAAAGTGCTATAAATAAAGAAATAAAGAACAAAATAAACAAAAAACAGGATACTTAATGTTATATATTATAGCTCCGAGTTTCCTCAGTTTCCTTCCTTCGATTAAGCTCAGTGTGAAATGGCAGAACACTCACAACTGAACTTCTTAGGTAACAGAAAGTTGAAACCTGAGACAGCTTTTAAGAAAGAAATCTCAAAAGACCCAATGAGGTGCTTAGTCTAAGATGTAGTTCAGGTAACCTCAGTCAGCCAATGACCTCAAACAATTCTCTCTCACTGAAATGCCTGATGGTTTTGGCTAAACCAAGATGCCCCTGAATATGTGCTCAGACACACAGCCTCCACAAACACTAGGCCCAAATACAAGCCTGAATATTGAAATGCTACAAATATCCCCACTACTTAGAACAAACTGCAGAAATGTTTCTCTTAGCTGAAAAGCAGCAGTGAGCCTTTAAATGAAAGTTTGAAACAGCTAAAGGAGCCTCTAGAAAAAGAGAGTTTAGCTGCAGCAAGTTATCAGAAACAAACAACCCAACAGATGCTTAATAAAAGTGGACAATTTCCAGTTAATACCTCACACACAGTGAAACTAGCTAGAAAAATGCACAGTACACAAAGTGCTATAAATAACAAAGAAATAAAGAACAAAATAAACAAAAAACAGGATACTTAATGTTATATATTATAGCTCCGAGTTTCCTCAGTATCTTTCCTTCGATCAAGCTCAGTGTGAAATGGCAGAACACTCACAACTGAGCTTCTTAGGTAACAGAAAGTTGAAACCTGAGACAGCTTTTAAGAAAGAAATCTCAAACGAACCAATGAGGTGCTTAGTCTAAGCTGTAGTCCAGGTGAACTCAGTCAGCCAATGACCTCAAACAATTCTCTCACACTGAAATGCCTGATGGTTTTGGCTAAACCAAGATGTCCCTGAATATGTGCTTAGACACAGCCTCCGCAAACACTAGACCCAAATACAATCCTGAATATGGGAATGCTACAAATATGCCCACTAATTAGAATCAAACTGCAGCAATGTTTCTCACAGCTGAAAAGCAGCAGTGAGCCTTTAAATGAAAGTTTGAAACAGCTAAAGGAGCCTCTAGAAAAAAAGAGTTTAACTGCAACAAGTTACAGAAACAAACAACCCAACAGATGCTTAATAAAAGTGGACAATTTCCAGTTAATACCTCACACACAGTGAAACTAGCTAGAAAAATACACAGTACACAAAGTGCTATAAATAACAAAGAAATAAAGAACAAAAAAAAACAAAAAACAGGATACTTAATTTTATATATTATAGCTCCGAGTTTCCTCAGTGTCCTTCCTTCATTCAGCTCAGTGTGAAATAGCAGAACACTCACAACTGAACTACTTAGGTAACAGAAAGTTGAAACCTGAGACAGCTTTTATGAAAGAAATCTCAAAAGAACCAATGAGGTGCTTAGTCTAAGCTGTAGTCCAGGTGACCTCAGTCAGCCAATGACCTCAAACAATTCTCTCTCACTGAAATGCCTGATGGTTTTGGCTAAACCAAGATGCCACTGAATATGTGCTCAGACACACAGCCTACACAAACACTAGGCCCAAATACAAGCCTGAATATGGAAATGCTACAAATATCCCCACTACTTAGAACAAACTGCAGAAATGTTTCTCACAGCTGAAAAGCAGCAGTGAGCCTTTAAATGAAAGTTTGAAACAGCTAAAGGAGCCTCTAGAAAAAGAGAGTTTAGCTGCAGCAAGTTATCAGAAACAAACAACCCAACAGATGCTTAATAAAAGTGGACAATTTCCAGTTAATACCTCACACACAGTGAAACTAGCTGGAAAATACAAAGTACAGAAAGTGCTATAAATAAAAAGAAATAAAGAACAAAATAAACAAAAAAGGATACTTAATGTTATATATTATAGCTCCGAGTTTCCTCAGTATCTTTCCTTCGATCAAGCTCAGTGTGAAATGGCAGAACACTCCCAACTGAACTTCTTAGGTAACAGAAAGTTGAAACCTGAGACAGCTTTTAAGAAAGAAATCTCAAAAGAACCAATGAGGTGCTTAGTCTAAACTGTAGTCCAGGTGACCTCAGTCAGCCAATGACCTCAAACAATTCTCTCTCACTGAAATGCCTGATGGTTTTGGCTAAACCAAGATGTCCCTGAATATGTGCTCAGACACACAGCCTCCACAAACACTAGGCCCAAATACAAGCCTGAATATGGAAATGCTACAAATATCACTACAAACTGCAGAAATGTTTCTCACAGCTGAAAAGCAGCAGTGAGCCTTTACATGAAAGTTTTAAACAGCTAAAGGAGCCTCTAGAAAAAAAGAGTTTAACTGCTGCAAGTTATCAGAAACAAACAACCTAACAGATGCTTAATAAAAGTGGACAATTTCCAGTTAATACCTCACACACACAGTGAAACTAGCTAGTAAAATACACAGTACACAAAGTGCTATAAATAACAAAGAAATAAAGAACAAAATAAACAAAAAACAAGATACTTAATGTTATATATTATAGCTCCGAGTTTCCTCAGTGCCCTTCCTTCGATCAAGCTCAGTGTACCTGATGTGGACAAAGTAAAGAGGAAGCGCAAACAGACCATGTGAGGTAGAGTGTGTTTATATTGTAATTCATACATACAGACCATATTGATGTTACTGCCATCCATGTGCAGTGGGCTGGGATTAAGAGTAGCAAAAGGGGAAACGTTTCCCCTACTGTAAGGATGGTAGTGTACTGGCATGCTTATGTCTCCTGTTCACATTGCTGTATAGACTGAGGAGGGGTAGCAAAATATGTATGGAACATGGTAAGGGTCATCAGAAAACATGGTCAAAAAACAGTCTTCTCATATGTATATTAAAATAACAGGCTAGCTGAAGCCTCACACGTAGTAAGATATACAGCAAATCTGTATCCCTTAATATCATGCATTCTTATTTCTATGGCACACTTTTCACAAAGGAAATTAGCTATTTCATTGCTTAAAATCATAGTGGTATCACTTTTTTTTGTTGTATTCACAAATTAGTACAAAAATGTTCAAACTGGAAGTTAAGTGGTTTATAATTTTCTAGTCCAATGTATTTTCATTTGTCAGAAGTTAAGAATTTGTCAAGTAATAGGAAAAGTGTTTTAGATTATGTTGGCTTAATGAGTTTTATCAGTGGAAACCTCTAATAGTCACCAGTATGGTTCAACTAGTATTCTGCATCATTAACTAGACAATAAAAATATATATGCCAATGTCTTTACTTAGCTGGCTTTTTACAGAACAATCATAAAAATATATATGCTGTCTCTTAGCTGACTTTGTCACAGTTCAGATGTCTGAGTTCTTATTCAGACTTTTAGCAGTGTTTGACTCGCACATCAGTCACTTAACATGCTTTGCATTGTGTAATTCTTTCGTTGGAACCATATTTTCACATTTCTTAAGGGTAGTTCAGGAGCAGTCTCAGCAGATGACCTTTGCAAATGTTATGAAATGGCTAATCCTACTGCCTTTCGATAGATACTGTCCTGTCTCCTGATACTGTATCATCCTTAAAATTTTCAATTATTTGCAAATCAAAGCCATTTTTGTCTTATATTAGGTCTTTGTACAAAACATGCAGAATGTGAGCTCTCTCTTTTTTTCTTTTCAGTCTGTTTCCTCTTAGTGTGATGTTTTTTGTACTGCAAACTTGGGATATCATGTTGATGTAGTCCTCTGCTACCTTTACTTATCTTTCCCTTTGTCTGTGGATTACAGTGGGTATCTAACCATACAGTGTGATATATCATTTTCTTCTTTTTTAATATATTACAGTGGACTTAGATGGCAATAACCATGCTGACCATCCCTCTGTTCTTTAGGGTGGTTTTGATTTGGTTTGTTAAAATTCTCTAGTGACTTGTGATTTTAGCATGACTTATTACAATGTTGTTTTAAAAAAATATTTTCATGCAGATGTGTATCTTGAAAATGCTCAGTCCACACGATTACGAGTGCTTAAATTTCAGTGTTTGAGTACCTATTCACCATGTCAGGTAAAGATAAAGTGCATATGCAACAATTTTGTCATTTCCTGTATTTGGGTCAGTATGGCTTAAAGGTGCCATAGTTTTGTCTTGAGTATAAATTGAGGTTTGCATTCTGGCGCTATAGCCTGGATACTTTCAACATTTGAGCTACATTTGCTTACAGAGATGTTGGCAGTATTTTGCGGCTCAGAAGTTAGTCCTATTGAACTATAAGGTATTGAGCACTGGGAACTACCCTTAATGTTCCTTATAACTAAAAATATTTATGATTATTACAAGTATTTATGAAAAGTTGAAGTTTATAGGAGGCTTTCATGGTTTGTTTCTGAAATATCTTTGTGCTTCAGTAAGCCCGATTTTTAGCGACCAAGATGATTGTTTTATAGCAAGAGCACATAATTTCTTGTTTGTTGTACGTTTTATTTTATGCTACACAATTGTTTTTTGTTCTTGCATCACCCAATGCACACCATAAGTAATGCAGTTAATAGTACTAGAAAATTGTTCAAAGCTGCCAGTAGGATTTGTTCAAACTGTAATTCCAGTTAAGTGCTGGTAAGGGCTTGATTTATTTTTGGATAGTCACTATTTGTGAACTTTCTAAAATTGTTTATATTTGCATGTAAATCTGGGTTTTTTTTTTGTTTTTTGTTTTCTTTGTTTTTAGTTAATATGACTGTGTCCTGTTATGATTTGGCTGATGAAGGCAAGAAAGTTGAGAGAGATCGAACCATCAACATGATGACATAAGATCCAGTGTATAATTTTTCTTGCTATGTATGGCAGACAAGAGTAAGAACTTTAGATCCTGTTCCACTATCAGCCGATTATGTGACAGATATGGGGTTTAAATCCTACCACTGGCACAAAATAATGTTAGGTGTAGGGGTCTGAGAGCCTAAATCTACACTTTTTGTTTGTTCTGTGTGTTCAAGATGCAACTGGCCTTAAGAGCTTATAGCAAATGTGCACTACTGCCTTGGGCTATGACTGATACCTGTCCCACCCAAGTAAACCTTAACACTGCCCAGGATTTCACCAACCTCAGAATGAGCCCAGTGCTTTCTAGTGCAATCTTACTAATAGTAAGTGAGTCTTAACCCATCTGGTTCTTTATATGTACATTCTCACAGTTTTGTTTTCTTCAGGAAAGGTAAATTATACCTCTCCAGTGATTTTTACTTTTTTCCTGTGTTCGTTGTACACTCTGCCATTAATCAGATTATTTATCTGACATCAAGATCTCAGTTACTGAACACTCTTCTAATAATTAGCCAATCAATATATTAATTTCTAAAAGCTGGTATCTAAGTAGCCTTCTTATAAAGGTGCATATATCAGCAATGACATGGGTACTGTGAGGAATGTCCTTCATTTATAAAATAAGACGTTGTACATATGTGTTACAAATGAAAACTCTTTGATTGCTGTACAAATGGTATTACAATTGCACAGGGAAAAGAAAATGTTTCATATGAAGCGGCTGATTACAGATAAAAGCTCTAACTGCATTTATTGCTGTTACTTCACGTTACTTATTGTAGCTGACTAAAGAGTCATGATGAAATTAAGTTCCCAACAAGTCTGTGATCCAGAAACCTTTGACTTAACTCTGACGGTGGCTGTTATCTGGACTTAGAAATTTCTAACTTGTGGACATGAAGGGAAAAAGAACAGCAGCAGCTGTGGTCCAGGTGCCAGGATGCACAGACATAATTATTTCATGATTAGATAATTCAGCTTCTCAACACAAATGGTGAGTATGGCAGCAGCTGACAGTGCTGTATTGTTAAAAGAAAACAGTTAAATCCTATATATTTAATGAAGTGACATCATTATAGAGAAGTATTTAAGACGTAACATTTTAAATTAATGTCTGAGGAAGTTTAACATTCACTTAAACGGAAGCACTTACCAGTTTATTTTGCAGAGATAATTTTATAATATTTTGGAATAAACTTGCTGTTTTATTTTACATGGTGGTTCGTTCCTGGATATCTATTTGATACGTTGCCTTTGGATTTTCTTTGTATTTAATGAAATTTGTTATTACTCACACTTCTTTAAATCCAGGAAAATGTGTATCATCTGACACTAGGGATTTTAATAATCACTTAATCAGTTTGAATTAACAAAGCTGAGAAGTTCTTGTACATTTTTGTTTTTGTTGGAACGCTTGATCCATTTGATTATGAGGTAAAGTGCCCCTGCAATTTTTGTTTATTGGGTTCAGTCAGACGTTCATGCTAATGTAAAACAATCCACTGACTAAACCAAAATGAAGAATCCACCTCAAGGAAGAGGGTAGCCAACACCAGAAAGAAAGCCAATGAACACCAAAGTAAAACTGGAACAGTTTGTTGCAATTTATATTTAAGCTTGCATTCAGATGAAAAGCTGTTAGAGAGTTAGTTGTAAGTCAGACTTCAACAGAATGAATCTTCATGTTCCTTGACTATAATGGAGGTGGTTGTGTAACACCCACTTACATCATATTCAGTATTATTTATAGCTTCCTGAAGATCTGATTTTTCTCCCTTGATCCGAAGAATGGATTATCTACCTTTTAGATTTATATTGGTAAAAATGGACACTTCAGCACTTGTTCTGAGTAAGTTGTAGGCATTAAATTCTAGAATTTGGGGACTGCTTGCTAAAAGTTTGAATGGCAGTGGAAAATCCCACACCACCTGGAGCTCAGAAGACCTCCACGTTCCAGATTTTATTGTTTAGGCTGCATTAAGGAGAGCTACCCTAACAGTGCTGAACTCTCTAGATATAATTTTGGGACGTCTAGCAATTTTACCTTGTCTAACATGGGTACTGAGGGGCTAAATATTTTGAATTCAGGAGGCATACTGCCCAGAGAGAAGCAGACCATTGTCCATTACTCATGCTAGCATAGCATATCTATTCTTCTATGCAGAATCTAGTTGAATCCCCAGTGTTAAGGCAACAAGTACATAGACAGCTGATCAATCCAGTTATTTTGTCGGTATAATGTGCTGACATGTTAGCTGACGATTAAGATCCAACTTAATATATAATCCTTTTGTACCTCGAGAAGAAAGTGAAGAGTGCAGCCATATCAGTGTGTGCCCTTCAGATCGGCACTGCTTACTGCATTTACCCTTACATGGATTATGGCATGGTCAAAATTATTGTTGGTGCCATAGTACCTCTTTGTTGTCCTTGACACATCCATCCCTAATTTTAAGATAGACTCCAACGAGTCATTCTTTATCTGATTTATTAAGTGCTTTGTCTTTATGTTTGGTCATTGAATTGCACAATTGGGTGGAATCAAGAATCTGCAAACTGTCAGGGTTATTTGCCTTATATGTGTGTATGACTAGGCTACTCAGCAATATTTTCCTCTGAGGGCTTAATGGAGGAGCAGTCAAGAGCCCCTCAGCATGTTTTTTTGTATTTGGTGAGTGCCTTTCATCCTCCACATATGATAAGAGTTTCAATTCCTGCTGTGAACTATGCATAAATCTCTCGCATATAGAAATAAAAAAGTTGGAAATGAGTGCATTATTTTCTTTGAGTATGACATTTGCAACACTGTTCCCGAACTTAACAAGATCAGAGTTTGGTCAACTTGTTTCTACTGCATCCCTTTAATCCTATGGGTAATTAAGGGGGGGTGCCATGATGATGTGGATATTAAAATGAATCATTATGGTTTAATTCTTTATTGGCCTCCTGTATAGATAGTTGAGTAGTAGCGACAAATGTTTGGCTGATGTAAACCATTATAGCCATGCTCCACTCATTTGTAATTCCCAGAGACAGACTTTACACTTTCATAGGTTTATAGATTCATAGGTAGGTACTAGGCTATCAGCCCAAGGGTCTAAGTAAGCCTAGCCAACAAGGTTATCTGGCTTACGCCACCCAAGAAAGTTATTTTCCTGTGCCCCTGTCAAGCAGAGCCACCAAATTGATGCCTAGGGTGTATTTCCTATTTCCCATCCATTTATCAAGATTTTTCTTGAAGAGTGCTAATGAGGAACTTTGCTTGATGCAGATGGGTAGCATGTTCCAGAGTATGGGAAGTCTCTGGGACAGGAATCTATCCCTACAGCATGTCCTGTTTATTGTGGTGACAAGGTTTAGGTCCCTAGAGCGTGTAGCTCGGAGCGATTGGGATTTCTTTAGGTGTAGCATATCCAACAGCTCTGGGTTTGACATAGCTTTATATGTTAGGCAGAGATCACCTCGGAGTAGGCGATATGCTATGGAGTAAAGCTGGAGTTTTTTGAGACTGTCAGTGTAGGGCATCTGTTTGAGGCCAGTAATCCTCTTTGTGAGGTACTTCTGTGGCCTTTTCAGCTGCTGCAGATGTCTTGTGAGGTACATTCCAAAAGGGGCATTGTACTCTATAATGGGTCTAATGAGTGTCGAGTAGAGGGGAACAATGACCTCTTTTTTCCTAGATGAGAACCCTTTTGTGATGAGGTGTGCCAAGTAGAAGGATTTCCTGATTACTGTGGCGAGGTGATTATCAAAGGAGAGACTACTGTCCACCTGGGTCCCCAGGTCTCTTATCACACATTCGGTGATAAGTAGACTGCCGCCTATGTGGTAGTTCATGGGTATAGAGTTTTTACCAAAGTGGATGACATTGCACTTTTTGGCATTGAGCTTGAGGCCATGGCTCTGACACCAGGCAACTGTCTCAGTGAGGCCCTTCTATAGGATGTCCACATCATTTGGGAACTCAACTATGGCTCCTAGTTTGCAGTCATCTGCGAACTTCGTTAGCCAAAGGCCCTCTGTGTTAGCCTGTACTTCGGAGAAGTAGATACCAAACAGGAGAGGTCCCAGGACTGAACCCTGTTGTACTCCACTCGTCACTGGTTTGAAGTCAGATTTGGAGTCTGCAACTTTTACAGTGTGGGTTCTGTCAGTGAGCCAATTGGCAACCCATCTTGTGACATAGGAATTCCTAGTTTAGTGAGTTTAGATATAATTCCAGAATGGGGAATGGTGTCAAAAGCCTTGGTGAGGTCAAGATAGGCTGTGTGAACCACCTTACCCTCGTCTACAGCTTTGGTGACTGCCTCAAAGAAGTCGATCAGGTTCAGGAGGCATGATCTGCCTTTCACAATCCTGAACTGGGTGGGGTCCAGAGTTTGGATGTTACCAATGTCTTTGTTTATTTTATGAGTTCCATGGACTTACAGACCAGGCTTGTCAGGCTAATAGGGCGATAGTTCCCTGGATCCCTTTTTGTGTATATATGCAAGCACGGGTAGTTATTATTGGGATTTTATTGATTCTGGTAATGCATTAACCTAGGTGACCAGTATTGTCAGACGAGCAAGTATTTTGACAATTATCTTATGTTACCCACCCCCTGTAGTTATACTTCCATACTTATTTTTTTCTCTCTTTATTGTTGTGTAGATATTTAATGCACCAAAATCCTTCAGTACCTTTCAGATTTTCATTTTCACTTGCTGCAGATAGTGAAGGTCCCTTTTTCATTTCTCATGTTTCACAAAAGGATTTGTCTCAGCCAATATAATGCAGGTAAAACAAATGATTCAGCAGTTTTCACTTTTGGTCAGAGGTTTGCATGATGCAACTTTGTTTTACCAAGATCAGTAAGGTTGTGCAACACATTCATTTTTAGTCAGTGAAGGGTGGGCTGTATCCCTTTATCTATAAAACAGAGCACCATCAACAACTGCATGCATCTGTTACTTATCTTATAGCTCTTTGAAATGACAAATCTTCACTGATGAATGAGCAGAGCCGACTACTTTCATACCTAACAAGGGTGTAAGAGAGGGAGCATCTGGAATTTTTTATGACTGCATTTCTGTTTGAACACTTTACAAAGCACTGACATTTTTACGAGTAGTATTGAAGAAAATATGTAAGGGTCATGTAAGGCTTTTTGCACCCTACAGTAAACACAGAGTAATTCACTTACAAAAGAGCATAAACACTGCTTTCGTAGACCATCTAAGTAGACAACTCACATCACTCTCACTGCAAGAAAATGGAGGGAAAAAAATGTAATTTATTGATGTCTAGTTTGTCATTTTATACAGACTCAAAACTGCATTCTGGGAAGAGTACAGAGGGACTGAAAAACAAAATTACATCACTGTGGCATTCCCTGTGAAGGCCATTTTGAGATGCAAGAAATTAAGACTTAGTAGTGCACAGAATATCAAGATTTTTATAGTGGACTTTACCTTTAAAGCCTGGAAACTGGATTGTGCAGATGTTGAGCATCAAAATATGAATAGTAGGGTATTTGGTGTTTAATGAATTTAAGGAAAGGGCATTCACAGTGGTGTTGTAGAGTGTTCAGTAGTAGGATGGATCAAATGACACAGGGGTGGGAGGGGCTTTTGTACTTAAATCATTTCAACTACACATGTTTTATCCTAGTTACCACAGTAGTGGGCAACAGATACTACTTACTCTGACCTTCATGGACATTTAAAAGATACGCAAACAGCTTTTCTTTTCAGGAAGTCTTAACAAAGGTTTTGTCCCATTCATAAAAATAAAATATGACTTGTCTGTCACTGATCATAATATAAATCTAGTAGTCAGCCTGTTGCATTGCCTTATATTAAATAAGTAAAACAATTTTTTTTTATCTTAAACACCTTTATTAAGTTGTCACTTAAGATGTAGGCACACATACATTAATAGAAAAGAAAAAACATACTAGCATTTTTTTCATTTATATACATTATACATTAATAACTTGTATGAATACCACAGGTCCTCAGGTGATTGAATGCACAACACATCAGTTAAGAAATACACTATGATTTATCGAGTGCTTTTATCTTGTCAAATAAGACTTCATCAGAATAAAAGCAAGCTGATGGTAAGCCAGTTAAATACTTGTTAGCATCACTTGATAATAAGACAGTAACCTTTTAAACCGGAACGTCACATAAATTCATAAACTTATGTTGTCAATAACATAAGGACAGTAGAAATTATTATTATTATTATTTTTAATCTCCACAGAAAAACTAGTCACCACTGGAGTCCCTCAGTGTTCGGTGATTGGACCTGTCCTGGTTGGCATATACTTTTCTGAAGTAAAAGCCAATACCAAATGGCTCTGGCTGACTAAGTTTGCAGATGACTGCAAGCTAGGAGAAGTTATTGAATCCCCAAATGACTTGGCCATCCTACAGGAAGGTTTGTTCCAAATAAATAACTAACACCAAAGTTATGGACTGAAATTATATGTTAGAAAAATGCATTATTGTATCCTTTGGGAAGTCATCTACTCCAAGGAACTACCACATTGACAGTATGCCCCCTAAGAGTTGACCCAGTTCAAGATTTGGGAACTTATGTGGGCCATGGCTTAACTTGTGACCAACATGTGTCCATTGTTGTAAGAAAGCCCTTCTATATTACACAGCTTATAAACAAAGTGATTGTGTCTAGGTATAGAAATGTTGTTGTTCTGCTTTACACAGTCTAGGTATAGAAATGTTATCGTTCTGCTTTACACAGTCCTCATTAGCCAGTTCTTGACTATAATGCCCCTTTGGCATGTGTCTGTCCAGACACATGCAACAACTGGATTACCCATAGAGATGCCTTAAAGGCTACAAGGCCTAGACAACATATCCTACATGGACCAAATCAAAACCCTGTTCATTATACTTTGTATCCTACAGACAGCTAAAAGCTGACTGGTGTCGGACATACAAGGTATCCTACAATCTGATGCTGATGGATTTACTGCACATCAGCAACTCAAGTGGCATCAGAAATGCTTGGTCCAGGGAACTAATCCTCTTTTGCAACACCAACAGAATAGTTTGAAGGCACAGGTATTTCTCGCAGTTGATGCTGCTGCTCTGGAGCAGACTCCTCATCCACATAAAGCAAAGCTAATTCCTGTCCATATTCAAGTGCAGCTTGGATCTGTGGATTGGAAGCAAAAAATTTACCCTAGGACTGCCCCTGTACTATTAATGGATACAGTCTGCTCCTAAATGCTTTTTCCAATGCATGGGTCCCCTTAAATTATCTGTGGTATGATCTCAGTTGTTCTTATTAAGGGTAATATATAATTATCAACCATGAGATGGGTAAGGCCAATCTGTAACCAAATGGGATAGATTAATTCAAGCACAAAAAGGAGAAACTGGGTAGACTTAAAATGGCCGGAAGGGCAGCTAGTCTCATACTTATGAACCTATAATAACAAAAATGCTTCTTCAGACATTACAAACTTTATTAAACCCGCTTAAAAGCTTGTAAATTAAATTGTCATAGCTTGTAAACGTAGGACACAATGGTTTGTAATTTCATTCAAACCTAGTTATGTACACACCTCAACTTTCAGTTGCCAGATCAATATTTTTGTACCTCAGTTTAATTTCCCATGGGCCATTTATGTGAGATGAATCATTTTTTATTTATTTTATTTTACATTTGTTGACCAGGATAGTCCAACCGGATGCATGTCCATTTTAAGCAGATGCCCGGGGAGAAAAGCTCCAAGGTAAGCAGTTAAGATTACAGATACAACATTGCATATTTCAAATACAATATTTACTGTGATTACATACGTAAACAAGTTATACAAATTCCACAGGTTAGAGATAATCCTGAGTGTAAATTAGGATTAAGTAACACAAAATAAGATGAATTAGCAGTTTTTACTCATTCTAGAGGAGAGTTAGCCAGACTTGATACATGGACATAGACAGTTAAGTGTCAAATGTTGTTTGAGTCTTGTCTTAAAATGAAACAGGGTGGAAAGTAAAGTAATATCAGCTGGGAGAGAGTTCCAGGATCTACCTGTAGAGTTGGCAACAATTTTATCAGTAACAAAAAACAAAAAAAAATTAGAATCCTCACATACCTTAGCATGTTTACATAGGGTATTCTTATCACATTTTTAATGGAACATACATGGTTGTATAGCCTTTCCCTCAATGTTCTTTCTGTTTCCCAGTGTTACATGTCTGATGTACAATACCTGTGGTGATGTAAACCAAGGCTTTGGTATTACAGTGGGCCCTAGGAACAAAGTTGGTACAACTGAATCTTCCACTCCATTCAGAATTACTATTAATAAATGCACACTGTGAACAACATCAATATTTTGTGTTGTACAGGTTTAAAAGTAATCAATTTGTGTTTAATTTTGTTCTCACTGTTATTTTCAATCAGTGGCCTCCGAAAGACATGTGTGAATGGGTGTGCCTTCACTGAAGGTTGGGCGTTGGGCTGGCAACTCGGCACCATAAAAATCTACTGCCAGTCATTAGCAGACCGGAGTTCCGCTGTGGCGACCCCTAACTGGGAAAAGCCGAAAAGACAAACAACTGTTATTTTCAATCAGGGATTTCAAATTCCTTCCCTTCTTAAAAGTAAATTGTTGACCCTTACCCAACTTGTCTTTATTATTATCAAAGGGAGTCAGTAAACCCCAATTATCCTAGATAATGTTATTTACCAGAAAAGTGTTATCTGACTGAGTTAAAATCATGGCCCTTTGACAAGAATTGTCCTGAACTTTTGTTAATACTGTTAAACACAAACACCACTTTCAAACTGGGAGCATATCTGTCATGCCTGCCTAATACAACCTGCTAATTAATCTTATCCAGCAAACTTTAGGATATCTGTCAAATAAAGATGACAAACTTTCAATCCCAGTTGAAAAATAAGGTAATTAAAGGTCAACCTGGACATATGCACCATTTGACCTTTCACCAAACTTATCTTTTGCCTATATGGATGACAGTTGTGAAAGTGCAAGTAAGTGTTTGAAAAAGTCTCTCTTTGAAAAGTCCTAGAAATGTAACCAGCAATTAATAATTTACATGACAGCTTTATGTTGACTCATGCAAGGCCTTTTGTTGGTACAGATGTTTGCCTACTCAGTGGAAGGACATGGCAACATTGGGACAAAATTGCTTGACTAATATAGCTTTGTTGGAAAATAGCTCTTATTTATAATGATTAATTGCCACATTGGCTTCTACCTCAAAGATCTGCTTTTACAGTAAGTGCTCACAAAGCTCTGCTTTGTAGCTCCAATTACATTTGCACACAAGATTGTGAAGTATAACATTTGGAAAGGCTTTAATAATGTACTTGTAATCTCATTCTTATTTTGCTGCTGTTGGCGATGATCCGTTTTTTTTTTTTTTGTAATTCCACTATATTTTGCTGCTGTTGGTGATAATCTTTTTTTTTTTTTCAACAGGAGGCCAAAGTCTTCTCTGAAGTATTAATGAAATGTGTGGAGATCATTCATATGATGGAACAAAAGAGAAAGGGCAGTGGCGAGTCCTGGTTCATTCTGTTTGAATTAGAAGAAAAACGTAAGTTGAAACTGGAGGTGAACTTGGAAACCCAATTTAGGGAGACATAGCCTTTGAATTTTAATAAGTAGAAGTATGCCTGCAAGAGTAAACTCTCAGAGCTCAGCTTTGATGCTGTATCGTTCATAGTTTCCCTTTCCATCTGTATATTTTTCTTTATTAGCACTTTGCATCAGCCTTCCTTTAAACTTTCTTTAGCAGTATTCCAGTCAGCTGCAACATATTCTCAGACGGTAAAGATGATACTGAACATCAACAAATTATTATTAAATTTTGCAGACTGTTTACTGAGTAGAAAGTATGTTGATAAGTGTAGCAGAATCTGAAGAGGTGCAAACTACAAGTACCTCAAATTTTATTAATGGGACAAGTCTTTGTTCGCAGCTACATAATTTAAATTGCAGTCATAAGCAACAGTTGCCAATCTGTATTAGATTAGTTAATCCAGATGGGCTGGGAAGAATGAGAAAGGAGCTGGTAAACCTAAAAATAAAAATGTAACTGCACTGTTAGGAGGAATTTAATGTATTGTAACTTCATGCATACAAGAAAAGTTAACCTGAGCTGCTCAAAACAGAAATGTTTTGGTGCTTCTTTGTGGGTGTCATAAAATCAGCTAAACAGGCTACTGATGCAGAAAGGTACATGTATCTAGAATAGTATTTGTGGTGTATTTATATATTTATCGTGGTATTTGGGGTTGAGCAGATGGATACTATTACAAGTCAGGAAAAGCAAATAATGTATTTTAAAGGCACAATTTCGCCCTCTTTTGAAGTACTGTATACTTTATTGCAAGCCACACCTAGGTCAGGGTTTAAAGAAAATGGAGGCAGACCACAAAAAAAGTTAAATAATACTATGACAAAACATAAACACAAAAAAGTAAAAATTATACTATGAGAAAACATAAACTGCCAGATTCAATAAAACCCTACACAGATTCCTTACAGGAACTGCTTCTGTAGCGATATGGCAGCTAATGAAGTCTGAAGTGTAGCAGGTTGACTGGGGCATTACGTGTAGAGGGAGGAGCTCAAGAGTCGAGTCCAAGAGGCTTGTAAATGCAGATGAGTTGGATCCGAGACCCAATTGTTAAACGAATAAAAAGGACAGCATCAGATCCTTCCTTTACCTTTCCTGCTTACAATAGTTCCAAGTCTGACTTTCCCGGTAAATAAATGTTAAATAAAATAAAATAAATACAGTTTGTTAGATGTCAGCTAGTAGAGGTAAATGTGAGTGCTCTAGGCAGATTCCATACAAGGACTTGCGCACTAAGTGCCTTCCTTGTCTAGATCCAGAACACAATCACAAGTCTTGCTCCATTTATCAGATGTTCTTTCCCAAAACCCTTAGGTTGAAGCTTTCTTCTCCTTAACACCTTTCTGGAAACTCAGTGTATTAAACACCTGGCCCAGTCCAAGATGAAGGAATCCGCATCCCCAGACATCTCTCTACCATCAAAAAAAAGCTTAAGAGGCCGTGAATAGATATGCAGTCTGTTTCATATTCTGATGTACTTACTAAGGTCACAGAGCTTACAATACATCAAGTTACCCCCCCCCCCCCTTTGGAGGCTGGTATGGCTACTGAGGCTTTGCAGACTGTGGATACTTATGATGAACCAAGACTAGTCATTTCTGCAGGCCCTCACAGCATCTCTCAGGTTTTAGTTAGGGAATGAGATCCCAGGTACTTTAATAGAGGTATGGCAGGGTTCCGAACCTCTGCATCTCATCCAGTCGGATGTTGCATCGAAAAAGAAAAAAACAAGACTAAGCATGTAGCCTTCCTCTCAGCAGCTAGGAGGAGTAGATTGATTTCTCCCACGGCTTGTTTTAAGCTAATATAGCTCTGAAACCTTGGGTCTGAACAGCCACAGGCTACACCTTTAGACTACTCCTGTCAATTACACTCACCTGAAGAAATCTCTCTGGATGAAGAGGACTCCATTTTTCCAGATTCCCCTGTTAAGGAAGCTTCCTTTGGAGAAACTATCCAAAATATGATGACAATTTTTTATTGGCAATGTACAGAGATTCCTGACTTACCGAAGAGGTATTACAGCCTTTTGGAAATGAGCATTCCTGCCCCTTTCCCAGTCCCCCCTGTACTTGAGGCATTCCTAGATGTCTTCCAGTCCTTCTCCTCAGCACCGGGCTCTCAACCACCAGCTCCAAAATGACCTGACAGGTTTTATAAAGTGTGTGATGACCTGAAATACTTGGACAAGAATCATGTGGCAGACTCTTCTGTGGTGTGTATTTCTTCAGACAAACTCTCTAAGCTTCTGCCCGGTGCTTATGCTCTACCTACAGACACTGAGTAGGGCTATGGATAGGTGGGAAAAGAAGGTATATTTCTCTTCTACTCTAGCTTTTAGAGCAATTAACTATTAGACTCAAGAAACTAAATATTTGCTTTCTGTACCTCAGTCCATGAACAAGGTTATGGTGGGTCCTCAAACTGAGGAATCAAAGCAACAGATACAGACTCTTCTTTCTCAGGCCAGTCAAATAGACAGACATAGCATTAAGTGTAGTTATGATGCTGTGGATGCTTCTTCTGGAGAAGCAGTTACTAGGTTTGTTGTTGTCAGATATGCATGGCTACATACCCAGCATATCCCTGAAGATCTGAAGTCAAAACCTTAAGATTCCCCTTAGGACGAAGATCTTTTGTCTGATCCTGAAGCTGCCAGTCTGTTCAAAACTCTTCAAGATCAAGGAAAGACTATGAAAGACTGCAGGCAGATTTTACTTTCCTCTGTTCCTAGATACCATAGGAACTTCCTATCTAAATCTACATCCTTCTTTAGAAGAATCCTAGGGCAACCCAGAAAAACTCCTAGGAAAATCAAACAAACGTCACAGGGAACCTCCATCTGGGAGGCCTGCCTTTGGAAATAAAAAAATCTGTGACTACCTCCACAGCACCCCTTCTCTTGACCTCAGTCCTCTTACCCCTTTCCTGAAGATTATCACTCTCTCTCTCCCTGGCCCTGTGGGAAGCAATTACCACAGACAAATGGGTTCTGTCTGTTATCAAGGATGGTTATGCCATGTCCTGAGAAAATATTCCTCCCCTGAAAGGAATGACACATCCTCCTCACAACCAGCTTTCTTTACTCTCTCTCTTTCTCCCCTGTATTCAAGACCACTTGAATCAGGGCATCATTCAGCAAGTCTCAAAAGACTTTATGCGGAAGGGATTCTATTCCAGAATCTTTCTGGTGCCAAGAAAATCATGACAACAGAGGCCCATCCTAGACCTTTCTCTTCTAAGCACATTCTTGAAAGTACCAACTTTCAAAATGATATTTATTCCCATTATATTGCCTTTCATTCTCCCTCAGGTTTTCTAGTGTCCTTAGACCTGAAGGATGCCTACCTGCATATAGCTATTTATCCTTTTTGCTGGAAATTCCTCCAGCTTTTCACTTTTAACCTACTGCTTTGCCTTATGGTTTTTCCATGGCACCAAAGGCATTCACAAAGTGTCTAGCACCAGTGGTGGCCATCTGCTACACACAGGGAATTCAAATCTTTCTGTATCTGGATGACCTGTTCCTCCAAGCTTTCTCTTTAGGCTCCTTCTCCAACACCTAGAATTCGTTCTCCAACTCCTGACAAGACTGGGATTAACAATCAACTACAAAAAATGCTACATAGTTACTACACAGGTCCTGGTTTTCCTTGGTTGCAAACTAGACACAAAATGTATGCCTTCCTCCATCAAGAGAAAGTTCAGAGTCTGTCCACATTCTCCTAGATCTCTCCTCTGGTATACACTGCACAGTAAGGGATATCGTAAGAACTCTGGGTTTCATGGCAGCCACCATTCTAATGTTTCCTCTAGCTAAACTTTCCACGAGGAAAATCCATTGGTATCTGAAATCTGTGTGGTCCCAGCACTCCCACTCCTTGCACACCATGATCCCTGTCCACACTTGCCTCAAAAAGGAGCTACTTTGCTGGAAGGAAGAAGTCCATCTCAACCTAGGACTTTCCCCCACACACACACTCGCGTGCACACACACACAACACACACACACACACACACACACACACACACACACACACACACACACACACACACACACACACACCTTTTCTTCAAGAAATTCACACAGAAGCCTTGGACGAGGCATGGGGGGGCATGGACATGACCACAGGGCAGATGGCGATTACTGTTCTGAAGGAACACATTAATTTGAAGGAAATGAATTTTCTGCAAGCACTACAGACTTTCTCCCACCTATGAAAATTTGGACCACTCCTAGTATACATGGATGACACCACAGTCACGTGGTACATAAACAAGTAGGGAGGCACATGGTTTTATCAGTTGTGCACAGGAGGCATGAAATTTAGCCACCCAGATCGACATCATCCTCACAACCGCATACATTCCCTCACAAGATGATATGCTGGCAGAATCCTTAAGCTGCTTCTTGGAAGCCCCCCCCCCCCAACACACACACACACACACACACACACACACACACACACACACATAGACCCTGAAAAGACAGGTCTTCCAGGCAATCGCTCGTCAGTGAGGCACACCACACATAGAACTCCGTGCGTCACCAACCATGCATCAGCTCCACTAGTTCTGCATCAGGGAACCTTCTCCCTCAACCTAGAGGACAGATGCCTTCTTCCAGTGGTCATAGAAGTTCTTGTATGCCTTCCCTCCACTACCTCTGCTTCCAAAAATTCTTCTAAAGACACAAAAGAAGGCAACAGAGCTCCTTTTACTGTCCCCCTTCTGGTGAAGACAACATTGGATCTGTTGTTGTCTTTCTTTCCTCCAAACAAATGGGTTACAGGTCCGTGCTCTGATCCGATTGGCCACTGTTCTTCAGACTATGATCCAAGTCATGAGCTCTTCCTACTACCCATAACGCCCTGCACTCTAACTGACCTTTTCCAATCTCGTTTGCTGCCAGCAGTTTCAGACATGGTCTGCCATCTCAACCGAATGTTTTTGTCTTTTTTGGGGTCCTCCTTCTCAGATAAGTAGCTTTAGTTTTTCTTTTTCCACTTCTCTTCCTCCCCTACCTTGTGGTGTGGTGTGGTGTGGTGTGGTGTGGTGTGGTGTGGTGTGGTGTGGTGTGGTGTGGTGTGGTGTGGTGTGTGTGTGTGTGTGTGTGTGTGTGTGTGTGTGTGTGTGTGTGTGTGTGTGTGTGTGTTTAGTGTGGTTATTTCCTTAACCCCCTTTTTTCTCTAGGTTGGTTTTCCCGTGTTTTGTTTTTTTCCGTTGGGCTCCCCTTCCTTCTAAAAAAAAAAAAAAAAAACCTCCAGGAGTTCTTTAGGAGCTCCAGACTCCAAGAAACATCCTCACAAATCTTCAAAGGTGTCTTTGGAGCCACCTGAGAAGGTTGGGAAGCTCTGGGATCTGACTTCTTCGAATCAAAGTCCTTCATTATCTCCGACTGATCCGTCGGGGTCTATACTCATTTCTAGCTCTCACGAGTCTGCCTCCTCCTCCTCGTCAGATTCTACAGCTTTGGATCATACAGTGAGGGGTCCTGCGCTGGTGTGGTTGTTCGATTCTACTCCTTTCTGTGGGACTCAGCAGACTACCCTCGAGACCTTACTCCATGGCTCCCTCCAGGTCTTCTAGGAGTCTTTCGGAGGCTGATGTGGACAGGGTGATAAGGAAGATCCTCAAGACATAGATCCAGTTGGGGGACTTGCCGGCTCCATCCCACACAGATTCCTTGAGTCATCCCTTACAGATTCAGTCTCCTTCTCCAATCCCACCTTCGGGTTCGGAGTCTCAGGATCTTGGCCACCCTAGGGATCTGGGGTTAAGTGTACAGAGCATGTCTTCCTCCACTCCGACCATTGTCTTGACTTCCTTGATTCTGTTGTTGTCGGATCGCAGTGAGTCTCTGATCCAGGAGGTCCTTGTCTGGTCCAGGGAGGATTGGCTTTTACTTTGTTGGAGTAGTCTCTTGCCTTTGGTGCTGGGCAACTCTGGTCTGATTCTATCAGGGACCCAGGGCTCGGAGGTTCCGTCTCTGTCTTCCTCTGTAGCCTCGGGTGTAGTGGAGTTTGGGAGAGATTCTCCAGGCCTGTCTACATTCTGCATGGTAGAAAGGGTTTTCTCTACTCCCGGTCCTTTTGAGCCATGATCCACCCCTTCAACTTTACATGGATCAAAGACTTGAGCCTGTCGTTCTTGTCCTGGGTCAACCCATCCGGACTGGTCTCCAAGCTATTTTCCCTCAGGGACCCCTTCCTCTTCTGAGGCCTCTCAGGAGTAGCCTGCCAGAGAGATCCCTCGCAAGAGGGACGTGTAAAAGGAGGCACATTGACTGCCCTTCAGAGTCGGTCACTGAGGATACAGACTTTGATAAAGGGGAAGGATCCCCAAGATCACCACCAGAGAATGTCTCCTTCTGAGACATTTTAGAGATTCTGCAGCAGAGAGGTGGTTAGTCAACCCAGCCTCCTTCCACTGAGGAGTCCATGTTTTTTGGAGGCCTTCAGGACGGGCCCATCTACATCCTGAGTCGTTCCCCTGGAAGGACAACTTAGTGGATTTCCAGTGAATAAATCATGAACAAACCACCATGGACATCCAGAAACTCTTGAAATCCTTTATTAAAATGAACCCTCGATAAAAAGTTAATATTTGTAGCAGAATCCTTGTAGACAAAAATACAAAAACACAAAAAGGTGCACCATTCAGAATGGATACACGCTTTCGGGATTTCCCTTCCTCAGATCCTGCTCCTGAAAAAAAATGTTCCATTTAAAGAAGGCTTAACCAATCAAGAAGTTCACACAAACTGACACCTCCAGTGCAAGCCAGAGGTAAAACATCCTCTAATGGTAAAGTTACACCCTCCCTAGAATTCAGTCAGTGGAAAAACTTTGTGTAAGTTAAAACATCACTCCATTAGGTGTGCATTTGCTTTCGAAATAAACACTGCTCTGCTACAGCGGATACCAGTCCTCTTTCTTCAGATGGATTCAAAAAATGATTATGCAACACCTTAGTTAAAAGTAAAACATGATGTAGTAAATTGACACACTGTTTCAGTGAGGTGAATCTTGTCACATAAAAGGCAGTTATTCACATTGCATAAACCATAGTGGAACAGCCTAAAACTATCACAGTGCATATATGAGCCAATCCCTCCAGTTCATGCCAATAAAATTTTTCTATACAAGAAATAGCAAAGAAAGGGGCGGTGAGGGGTGGAGAGGCGCATGCTTTTCCTTGACTCAAAGCTAGCTGAGAAAATCAGTGACAGGTTTTGAAACTTTTGGTCTTTAGAATAGGTTTTAATGGTACCACACCATTAAGTCCAGGTTCACGATCAGCTCGTAAGTTGATGATCCAATCAATTTCAGCAACTTTAGTGTGATTCTGCATATCGCCTCCCTTATGTTTTCCAGAATCAACTGTAGCACCATAAACGTAAAGAACTGTGCATTTTAACATGTTGTGCTAAAGCACTGGTCTTGTCAGAATGGGCAATGTCATGTATATGGCAAAGAATTCTTTCTTTAAATTGGAGATCTGTCTTCCCTATATAGAAGGCATTGCAATCCTGGCAGTCAGCCACATATAGTAAATGCTTGCTGTTGCAATTGGCTCGCACCTTTAGGGAAAAAGTGTGGTCAGAAACTGGATGGCGAAACAAATTGGAAACATTGATGTACTGACAAGCCTTGCATTTTCCACATTTAATAGTCCCTTTTCTACCTTCAGTGTGCTGAGATCTCCTATAGTTCCATCTTTATGACATGAGTTGCTTGATGTTCTTTTTATTTTTGAAGGTAAATCTGGATACATCTCCCTCTATTTTCCTTGGACTCTGATCTTCCATCAGCATTGGCCAGTATTTCCTGATGATGTCACATACTTGTCGAACATCTGTAGAATAGGTTAAGATGCACCTTAATGGTGGAAAATGGTTATTGTGCTTAGTAACTTTCTCATCATGGGCAAATTGACTGGAAAAATAGGGTCGACCCTTCCTCTTTCTGATGTTCTGTACGTCACAATTCTTCTGATTCACATCCCTATTGAAATAACCTCTCCTTTGCAAATGTATTTTAAGTTGCTGAAACTCTTTCAAATTCGTCAGCTGTGTATAGCCTAGAGATTCTAGTGGCTTGGTTTTCAACTATATTGCAGAAGACATGCCACGGATGCATAGTGCCTTTATGCAGCTAATGATTCCTCCAAGTTCTCTTCCTGTACATACTGGTCTCTAATCCTGCATCCAGATGTAAAAATAACTTTATGTCGAGAAACTCAATGGTTGTCTTAGAGTACTGTGCTTCAAAGAACAGGAAGGTGGTTGTGCTGTTCAGAAATTCTATGAATAATTTCATTTGAATGTCATCCCCTTCACAGATGAAAAGAATATCATCCGCAATCCGACCATAATAAATCAGGTGGGTGGCCCATGGGTTGGATTCATTAAAGACATGTTCTTTCTACCATTGGGCAATCACAATGTTAGAGTAACTATTGGCACATGGGGTGCCTATAGCAACACCCCAGTGTCGCCAGTAGTACTTGTCACCATAAATAAAAAGATTATTGATTTCTAATAATAAACACATTTGTTCCGTACATGTCAATCTAGATTGTACAAACCATTTAACAGCTGCAATGCCATATGAGTTGGGAATGACAGTAAACAAACTTCATATATCTAGGGTCACCAAAATAAAATTGGAGAAATCTGTATACGATTTCATCTTACCATACAGTTTCTGCATAAAATCTCGAGTGTTTTTAAGTATGGTATCAACTTCTGGAAGAATTTTTTTTAGTTGGTCCTCTACATATACAAAAAGTGATTCAGTGACCCAACCCCGTCCGACTACTATGGGGCGTGTGTGTGTGTGTGTGGGGGGGGGGGGTCGCTTAAACATTTGTGAATTCTCGGCAGACCACTAATAGTGGGTATATCTGGTCATGTGCTGTACTGAAAAAAATCAAATAGCTCTTGAGAGATGAGTCTGGTGGCAAGCATATCACTCAAGGTGTTACATTCAAAGACATTACCCTGTTCAAAATCTTTGTAATCTCTGAACAGTTTTTCTTTTTTTGCTCTTTCAGTTTGTGTTCATACAGATTTAAATGATTCTGTAGCGTTTCAAGTCTATTAAGGCAAGTTTCATTTAAATCAGTAAGTTCCATCTCAGCATGTTTTTTCTTAATTTCAGACAATTCTTCAGATTTAAAGAACTGTAGAACAGTTTAATATAACTGCAGCTGCTCTCTAAGTTAATTTCTTGCCAACGTGCTAGAAGCCCTGGAACGGTGTTACCCTAACTCGGAATGCACTTAACTCTTAAGCCTGTGGGAATTAGCTGATGATGTAGGCAGGCTTCCAAATGGAAGCGCTGCCATTGCAATCTCTTTAATTTATATGCTGCATTTTCTACTTCTAGAAATAGCCTTTCAAAGTTCTCATTGCCTTCAATTAAGTCAGTTTCCTTTAAAGTATCTTGTTGAAAGTCAACATTAAGCAATTGATTGGTTGAATCAGTTAAAAGCTCAGACATAGTCTTATTAGGATTTAAAATGTTTGTTCGCAAGAAAATATTTGTCCAAACTATTCTATGCCATGTGCTGCTATAGGTAAGAAAAGTATAAACAAAACGGTCCAAAACAAACCTTTTAGCAGCTGAAGGCATTCTGTGAAAGAAAAGGCAGAGCAGTGTTTATTTTGAAAGCAAATGCACACCTAATGGAGTGATGTTTTAACTTAACTTGAAGTTTTTCCACTGACTGAATTCTAGGGAGGGTGTAACTTTACCATCATGTCCTGATAGGATGTTTTACCTCTGGCTTACACTGGAGGTGTCAGTTTGTGTGAACGTCTTGATTGGTTAAGCCTTCCTTAAGTGGAACATTTTTTTCAGTAGCAACAGGATCTGAGGAAGGGAAATCCCAAAAGTGCTTATCCATCCTGAATGGTGCACCTTTTTGCGTATTTATGTATTTTTTACAAGGATTTTGCTACAAATATTTCCTTTTTATCAAAGGTTCTTTTTAATAAAGGATTTCAAGAGTTTTTGAATGTCCATGGTGGTTCGTTCGTGATTTATTCACTGCATTGCCTTTTCTTTCACAGAACATCCTCAGCTGCTAACAGGTTTGTTTTGGACTGTTTTAACTTAGTGGATCTGGTGTCTAGTCAGGCCTGGAAGAAGACAGACTCATTCAAACCAATCCCCAAGCACCCTGATAAAATTCTATCTCCTCCTAAGGTTAGACCTTATTGGAGTAAGGGTATTCCGGTGGATGCCATGGTTGTGGCAGCAGCCACCAGAAAGGTGCTAGCAGAGCAGAGCTCCACTGTCCATCCGCCGAACAGGGAGTCCAGACAGATAGACAGGTTTGTGAAGCAGATTTACGCCTCAGTCACATTCTTACTGAGGGCATTGAACTACCTGGCACACTTTACCCATTTGCAGTGGGACCTGGTAAAGGAGCTTTTGTACTGCCTGGCAAAGACCTTGTCTCTGGAGGATTTCAAGAAGGTCTCCCCATAACTGGCTACTCTTTTTTCCTTATCCAGTTCATCCATGAGGTGATTTCCCATTCCACTGAGGGTGCCTCTAGGGCAGCCCTCTCAGGCATTATTTGCAAAAATGCCTGGATGAGGCTTTGTAATTTTGTGGAGCCCTTTAACGTGTCCCTTGTCAACATCCCCTTTGGATGCTCTCTCTTTGGTCCATCAGTCAAAGAAACCCTGACCCACAGCGAACAGAAAGAGAAGACTCTGTCTGCCATTAGGATTAGGTTATCTCCACTCCGCAGCGCACCTTTTCTAGAAATCAGCGCAGTGGAAAGGAGACCTGGTTCTGTAAATCCCAGGGGTCTTCTCAGGATCAACACGGGGAATTTTCCTCCAGGGGTACAGGAGGAAGTACTAATGGGAGACGCCACCCATGAGGCAGAGGAGTCCGCAAACTCAGGCTTTCAGTGAGCCCTTCTCTGATAAACCTTTTCAGTGCTCCCAAAGTGCTGCCCAACGGCTCATCTCTGGAGGCAGTTGGGGGGTGCTTTTCTTACACCCCGCCGCCTGGACTGATATAACTCAAAACAAGTGGGTGTTAGAGATCATATCCAGAGGTTACACAATTCCCTTTCACAACTCTACTTCGGAGAGCTCAAAGAGACTCCCGACATTCCACTTAGTCAGAGGGAGTTTGCAGTCGAAGAAATTCTAAACTTACTGCAAAAAAGAGTCATCCAAGAGGTCCCAATTGCGCAGAGAGGATTCGTAACTTACTTTCGCTTTTTAGTGCCAAAGAAAAATGGGTGATCTGTCACCATTTTGGACCTGGGCAAGTTATACTGGTTTGTAAAGAAAGCAAAGTTCCGAATGGTGATGTTTCAGTCCATTCTTCCACTGCTGCGGAAGGATGATTGGATGTACTCAGTGGACTTAAAGGATGCGTACTATTACATCAAAATACACAGGCACTCCAGGACATCATGATCCCTCTCCTCACTTCCCTCAAAAAGGAGGTACTTTTGCTGGAAGGAAAAAGACAGTCTAGACTTTCCTTCACACACGCACACACACACACACACACACACACACACACACACACACGCACGCACACACACACACACACACACACACACACACACACACACACACACACCCATCCTCCTCAAGAAATTCTCACAGATGCCTTGGACAAGGCATGGGGGGCATGGGCAGGACCACCCTAGTTACAGGGCAAATGGCAATCACTGTTCCTGAAGGAACACATCAATTTGAAGGAAATGAAGGATTTTCTGCAAGCACTACAGACTTTTTCCCACCTATGAAAACTGGAACTATTCCTACTATACACAGATGACACCACAGTCATATGGTACATAAACAAGCAGGGATGCACAAGGTTTTACTAGTTGTGCAGATTAGCACAGGAGGCATGAAATTTAGTTACCCAGATGGACGTCATCCTCACAGCCACATACATTCCCTCACAAGACAATATGCTGGCAGAATCCTTAAGCTGCTTCTTGGAAGCTCCCCACAAATGGACTCTGAAAAGACAGGTCTTCCAGGCAATTACTCATCAGTGGGGCACCCCACAGATGGAACTCACCAACCAACCATCAGCTGTACTATTTCTACATCAGGGAACCTTGTCTCTCTACTTGGAGGACAGATGCCTTTTCCAATGGACAGAGACGTTCCTCTGTGCCTTCCCTCCACTACCAAAAATTCTTCTAAAGGCATAAAAGGAGGCACCAAAGCTCCTTTTGCTGGCCCCCTTCTGGTGAAGACAACATTGGTTTCCTCTGCTATTTCCCCTGACAAAGGAAAACTACAGAAAAATACTGCTGCAACTGGACCTTATCAGTCAACTAAAAGGATTTCTTCTCCACCAACATATTTCTTCTCTCAGCCTGACTCTGTTGATAATAAGATTCTGATCCCTCAAAGGCAGCTATTCTCTGAGGAGGTTGTTCAAGTCCTACAGACAGCTAAATGGAAAAGATTTTCATATTACTTCTGTAAACACAGACAGGACCCAGTCTTATCACAGGTTCATGCTGCCCTACAATATCTTTATAAACTACTTAATTCAGGCTTGGCTTACACTTCTGTCAAAGCTCTCTTGTTGGCCATCAATGCCTGCTTGCCTCTCAACCCCCTCTTTTGACAAGAGTGGAGGCCATGCTTTTCCTGAATGTAATCCTGCAGCTTAACCCACCAACAAAACCCATCTCTCCTCTTTGGGATCTCAATTTTGTGTTGGAAAAGCTTACATTACATCCCTTTGAACCGGCATATTCTGCCACTTTAAAACTCTGCACTTGGAAAACTGTTCTACTGTTGGTTGTCGCTTTTGCTAGGAGAGTTTCTGAGTTGCAGACTGTTATGGTCATTCCACTGTTTCTTACTTTCTACAAGGGCAGGGTGACTGTCAAGGCTAATCCATCCTTCATGCCTAAGGTAGTGAACAAGCTGTCCTTCCTTCAGGCTGTTCACCTACCCACCGTCTTTCCCACCCTCAAAATAAGAAGTAAAGACTCCAACATTTTCTGGACATTTACAGACAACTGAGATTATATCTGGCCAAACTAAATCCTTCAGAAATACTGACTTGCTGTCTGTATCCTTTATGAGCCCTAAACTGGACTAGCAGGTCTCCAAACAAACTGCTACAACTTGGATCTCAAAATCCATCTCCTCCTGCTATTATCACTATGGTACGTCATTGCCTTCCTGCCTAATTGGTTATTACACTAGGCCAGTGGCTTCCTCAGGAGCCTCTGAAAAAGGAGTGGATGCCAGGACTGTCTTGAAAGCTGCTACTTTGTTCTCTGTACACACCTTCACCAACTGATGCTTTCTCCAGGTCCAGGGTTTCTTTTGCAAAGTCTGTCCTGTCTGGACTGCTAGACAGCTCATATACTCATTAACCAACCCCCCCCCCCACCTACTTCAGCTTTTTGAATCGTATATACATATGTCAGGAATACTGCAAAAGTGATTTGTCAGGATGTATTATAGTTTTTAAGAACTTAATCATAATAGAGCCCTAACTAAAACAAGCTGCCATGGTGGACATCCAGCATCAACAAACTTTACAGTAAACACAAAAAGTTGCTGTCCAAGAAAACAAAGGCAATGCCCCAACAGTGGAAAAGCACCCTCCTCAGCCTGAACAGGCAAATAAGACAACTTGTCAAATCCTCTAAGGGCTCCTTTGAGAGAAACTTAGCAAGTACAACCAAGGATAACCATAAGGCCTTTTACAGCTACGTATGTAGCCTAAAAAGTAGGACTTAAGCATGTGCAGAACTAGTGACTAATGGTATCACACACACTGACACCACAGAGATAGCAAACCTGCTAGCGGATAGATTTGGTGAAAATTTCACTCCTTTATCCCCTCCTAACTTACCACAACCCCCCCCCCCCAACGCTACATATCGGAAGAGCAGGTCCTGAAAGCCTTGATAAAGGCAAAAATTACAGTCTCTATGGGACCAGACGACATCCCAGGCTGCCTTCTAAACAGGCTAAAACATGAACTAGCATCACCATTAAGTACCCTTTTCAATCATAGCCTAACCACAGACTTTGTTCCTGCAGAATGGAGAACAGTAACAGTTATTCCTCTCCACAAAGGTGGCCTAGCAGCAGACCTGGGGAATTATAGACCCATAATCCTGGCCAGCCTCATCTGTAAGGCCATGGAATGTATCATTATGGACTTCATAAATAAAGACATAGGTGACCTCCATATCCTGGATCCTCCCCAAATTCAGTTTCATTAAGGTCAGATCCTGCCTGTTGAATCTGGTGGACTTATTTGAAAATGTGACCAGGGGCACTGACAAGGACAAATCTATGCACACAGCATACCTCAACTTGGTAAAGGCTTTCGATACAATTCCACATTCAGGCATTAATGATAAACTTAGTAAACTGAATGTAGACCCTTTCATTGTAAGATAGTTTGCCAAGTGACTCACAAACTGGACACACACTATCAAAGTGTGTGACTCCAAATCAATCAGCAAACCTGTTACCAGTGGGATGCCACAGGAGTCTGTGATGGGTCCCCTACTATTTGGTATATACTTCTCAGAAGTTCAGGTCAAAACTAAGGGGTTGTGACTAACCGAGTTTGCAGACAACTGCAGACTAGGTTCAATCATTGAATGAGGTCAGTATACTCCAGGAGTGTCTCTCTCACACACCAATGATTGGTGTATTAGTAACAGTCTCAGACTGAATACAAAGAAATGCATCTTCATTCCCTTCAGCACAAACAGTGTCCATTCACACTGTCAAATCAATAATACCCTAAGTACCCACAAAGTGGTAAGGAACCTGGGATCACAAATTGACTGCAACCTTAACTTCGACCACCATGTATCTACTGTAGTGAGGAAGGCTTTCTACTTAGCACACTTGATTAGTAAAGGCATTGCCTCAAGAGCAAAAGAGGTTATAACCCCTCTATACACAACACTAATCTGACCTCTAATTGAGTATAATGCCCAGTTTGGCATGTACTGTACAAAGCACCTGCAACAACTGGAGAGACCTCAAAGGTTTCTAACAATGAAGACCAAGGGACTCCAGTATGTGCCTTACACAGACTGACTAAAGTCCCCTGTCACTATACAACCCTCCTGGACATGGGCAGTCGTTACTAAATGCAATCTTGGGTATTGACTAGCATTTTCATGGTATTGTATTGGGATGAAATGGCTAGGCTTAAAATGACCTCTGGGTTAATAGCCTAGTAGTCTCATCTAATCCTATGATCCTACTGATCACTGTTGCAATGTTCCTTCCCATCCTCCTTCCTCTGTACTGAGGCATATAGTAGGGATAGAAGAAGGTAGACAGATGCTAGTGTTTTGTCTTGCATCATCTGTCAGGTTTTGGCTCTATAGAGGGAGCAGAATTTCTGGTGCGTTTCCAATTCCAAGATTAATCTTCCTGTAAGAAGCCACTCTGGTGGCATAGTGGATTAAAGCCCCAGCTACAACCCAGCCAATCTGGGTTCTGTTAACAGCTCATGCAACTGACTGGGAGGGAGGGAGCTTGTCGATGATTCCCCTAAAGTGAGGTGTGGTCAATAGAGGGGAGTTGCCCTCGTATGTAGTTGATGAGCATGTGGGGTTGGAAAAGGGAAAAGTGGTTAGGGCATATAAAAAGAACCCCCACAGGATAGAAGCACAGATGGCTAAGCCCCCAGATGTCATTGGGATCCAGAACCACCCTCAGTAAATACCAGAATAATCCAGAGGCTAGAAGGATGGCTGGTAGACCCAGCATGGACGTGGAGTACTGAGGAGTTAGGCCAGTACTGTGAGGTCCAAGGAGACAAAAAAATGTAAGCGATTGTTTGTATTCATTCACCCTTTTAGCCTCCTTTACCTTCTCAGGATTTGTGGCCTAATGATATAAATAAGTCCCAGAAATGCAATCAGTAAATTTAATTGTAAACTACAAATGGCGCATTTTTTGCAGGAGGGGAGGGGGCTTTGCTCCCCTTTAACTTATACTTCTACAGCTACTAACTGATATCACAGTAACTCTGAATAAGGGGAATACTGCAATGGTATTGCCACCTCGCACTTCTGCTCGTCTTCATTTTATGATCCGATTTACAGGACGTAGAATTGAGTCAGTAAATTAAAAAAAAATAATACTTTTAGGATTTGAATTTGATTTGGAGATTGCCTGTTTGCTTTTAAATGTGTATCTTCATGTAAAATGCATTTAACTTCAGGAGTATTATTTTTCGGAAATGCTAATTCAGTCAGGAATAGGTTAAATCCCTGTCAGGGCATTTGGACCTTATACTTTTTCCCATAAGAATAATTTCTTCTAGTGTAGTCCCCCATTATTTTGCTTGAAATGATCTCTGAATTTATGATCATATTCATCCAGTCAGTCTGATCCGACTGATGGGTCATTAGGCCACCTGTCAGATCCAAACCAGCAAAAACTAGTGCTTCAATCTAAAGCTCCTTTAATTTTTCCCATCCCATAATGCACCTGTTCCTATAAGCATCGTATGTCTTGTTTGCCACTTTTGCAGTCAGATAGAGGTCACAATGACTAAGCTAAGTGCTCCACTTTTCAAATCTAAAACTGGATTTTCAAAATAATATCTAGATATTTTATTTTTTGCTGTTACTGTGGTACTATTTATCCTTGAGCTCTTTATAACCTTATTTGTTCAGTCGCATTAGCATCTGGCCTTCGCTGTTCCATCATTTGTTATATAGAGTTAAAAAAAAATCCATCTTTCTTAGTTTTGGCACATTTTCACTTTGGTGTATATCTTTGTTAAACTTATAGATTTACAATTGTGTATACAGTTTATTGCCTTTGGTGGTAGTTGGGAGCTTCAGTAAATGGAAAGGAGACGAGCTTTTGAAAATTCTCAAAATGTCGGCATAAAATTTCCTCTTCAAGACACATAAGTTATGTATTGGTAAAACACTTAACTCAGGAATGCGCAGCTTGCAAGTCCTTTGGTCTACATGTGTTATCAGACCAAAGGAATAAGTTAGTCTTGAAAGGTTTTCTTCCTCCTGACATTGATGCAGACATGCCCAGGAAAGAGAGAGAGAGCTTCCCTATTATATCGACGAAAGTTTAACTAGTTGAAAAGCAAAACATTGACAGCTAAATTCTGAAACGGCAAAACCGCGAGCGGTCACCTAAGCGAAAAATTCGCTTGGTCGACGGACACCCGAAAAACCTTTAAACTTAATTAAGTGGGGGGGCTTCACCCCCTTAACTAAATATACTAACTCCAAGATTGCTGTACATCGAGGAAAAGGGCAAATTCTCGGTAATGGCCAAGCAGATTTTTTCCCCTGAGAGAGAATTTGCTTAGGTGGCTGTTCGCAATTTTGCAGTTTCAGAGTTTAGCTGCCAGTGTTTAGCATTTTGACAACCTAAACTTTCATTGATTTAATAGGGAACCAAGAGAGAGATAAGGACAAAGACAAATCTAAAAGTAAGGGAAAGGGTCAGTGAATAAGGAAAACCTATAAACCTACTGACACATGGGATCCAAAAGTACTGAGGTTGGAATCGACCTCTTCTTTGGCACCTATTAAAACTTCTGTTTTGACTCCAGTTGTTTCAGGGCCGATAGTGATTCAGATAGGTTCTTGAATCATTTATTAAGTAAGACTTCTGAGAAAGAACCCTCACTTTCCTTCTTTGCCACCATCTACTGCATCATTTGGTTGTTTCAGGTCTTTTCAGAGCTCTTCAGATGTAGACTAAGAATGCATCAGGGAAACTTTCTTGAAATCCCAGATTGAGATAGGTGCCCTGTCAACCCCCCCCCCCCCCAAGAGGTGTGATTGTCTGGCACTTTTTCCCCCATATTAGCTATTCCACTAATCCATATTTCAGCACTAGCATCCCTGGAGTCAGTACACCCACAGAAGCAAGCTTTCTCTGGGAAAACTGGTCCTCTCAGGTCAGCATCCGAGATTCCAGATCCAACACACTTGATGCAGAGGCCTTCAGAGTCAAGTGGGTCTTGGGATGCACACTTTGATATCAAGGCTTTGGCATAGTCTCAGAACCCATCTTATGTGGCCCCTTCTTTAAGTATGAGAGACCACAGCCTTTGAAATATCAGCAGAGGTCACCTTCTTGAAGTCATCCACTGTGTTGATCTCGAGGTTGTCTTCATTAGTGCAGGTACTCGAGTGAGGCTCCTCAGATCCAGCAAATGTAGGATCAGCTTTCAAGGTTACTGGCAAGATTATAGCTTCTAGTTCGAGAACAGATTTTGTAGGCTTCTTCAGTTTGGGTTCCACACAAGGACACCCAGCCTTCTGTATCTCAGCCACAACATGCATCCCAAGGTTAGATCCATGGAAACAATCTTAAGAAATCTGCACTGTTTCAGTCAGTGTCTTCTTAGTAGTCTGACTTGACCATAATAGACATAACTGGACATGTAAAAGAGGCATATACTGACTTCCCTATGGTGTCTGTCACATCAGATACTGATTTGGATGATTGAGAGGATTCTCCACAGTCCACCATATTCTGTGAGATCTTGAAATTAATGTATCAGAGGGGATTTTGTGTGACAGACCTACCCTTTCAGGAAGAAGTTGTCTTTGCAGTGTATTGCTTGGCACCCTGTACTACTTGGTGATACCTCCTGCCAACTTCCTGATTGATTTGCCTGCGAGGAGGGCATGGCAGGAGCCAGATTCTTCAGTCTTTCTTTCCCACAATGTGATAAAATACTCAGACCCCCACCCTTAAAGGACAAACTGTTTTGATTCAGGAATCCTAAGACTGACTCTAATATTGTGTCTGCTGTGACTAAGAAAGAGCTGACAGAAAATAAAGCCATGGTCCATTCACTCAACAGAGTCTAGTTCTTCGGACACAATGAGGAAGCATGTGTATGCTTAAGGAGCCTTCGTGCTTAGGCCCTCAAATTACATACACCACTTCCAAAGGGATCTGATGGAGCAAGCTTTAACTTTTTGAAGAAGCCTCACATGCCTGACTGCAGAGAGAGAGAGAGAGAAACCAAGTTAGGCATTATATTGACCATCACAAAGCTCTTCATGTGGCTCATGAACAGTGCAGCCTCTGCCACAGGCTCAGGCATTGATACAAGGGTCATGCCTGGCTTCACGTTTGTGGCTTTGCAGACAACTTTATGGTGTCCACAAATACCCCACATGTCGGGTCATCCATTTTTGTTTCACAGGTTAGAGAGAATAATCACAGTGCAAGAAATTCTGCCTTGTCTTCAGGCAGGCAATTGGATGTGTTCTTTGGATCTTCAGGGTAATTACCTTCATATCAAAATAACCAAAGCTTCCAGAAAGATATATTATACTTCTGTCAAGGGGGTAGTCACTTTCAGTTCAAAGTCCTTCCTTTTATTCTGGCTACAGCCCCCCAGATGTTCACCAGATGCATAGTCGTAGTCACAATCCATCCGCAATTCAGAGATCTGTGTGTTTCCTTATTTAGATGACTGGCTTCTTGCAGCCACAATGAGAGAGTCGTTGCTCAAAGCCAGAGATTGTTTGCTGCAGCTCTGCCTTTCTGTTTTGTGTATTTCTAGAAACTACAATAAATCAAATCTGCAAGGAACCAAGACAATTTACTTCTTAGGATGCCTAGACACAACATGTGTACTGTGCGTCTTCCATGACAAGAGAAGTCAAGTGTTGAAGAAGAAAATTCAGACCTTTCTGCATTTTATATCTCCACCAGAAATCTTATCATGATATCCTCAATTCTCATGGTGCAGTTTGCCAAGTTCCATAAGGCAATTTTTGCTGGCTTCTCAGAGCACAGTAGTCACAAGTTTTGGACCATCCTTCTGTAATGATGATCACTCATCTATCCAAAACTTATTTGCATTGCTAACTTACTTCCCCCTTCCTCCTTTTGGAAAGACACTTTGTCATCTCCAGAAAAAGTGGTGACCACAGATGCCACTTCTCTGAGGAGGGGTTTGGGTATACTCTGCTCAGGGTAGAATGGGCCTAGAGTTTTGAAGTCAACAAAAGGCCAGCCTTAACTTCAATACCTTGGAGATGAGAGCAGTCTTCCTTTTGTTATAAGGACTACAGGATTTTTTGTCTCGGGCTGATTTCTTTTCAGAATAACAACATGAATGTCATTTGGTACATCAACAAACAGGGAGGAACCAGATTCTATACATTATTCATTGGAGCTATAAGACTATGGATAATTGCATTACACTACTTTTGTATTGCAACACATTTTACAAGGAGAACTCTCTGCCTTGCTGACAGGTTCAGCAAATCAATTCTGATACCTCATGAGTGGTCTTTCAATCCAGTGGTGGCTCAACAGTTTTTCAACCACTGGGGTCAACCTTACTATGAATTCTTTGCATCCCTGACCAATACAAAATGGAACAGCTTTTTTGCCTTGATTCCCCCAAAGGGGCAGTCATCAAGGAATGCTGTAGTCAGGCATTGGCTCACCAGATGACTATATCCACCCCCATGCTAAGATTTCTACAGAATTGCAAATTTAGTATGCCCTGCTGAAACCTCACATCAGGGAGCCCTCATGGCTTCAGTATCCCTGAAAGAATCTCCTGTCCCATCCCTTTGAGTCATCTTACCTGGACCTGCACAACCTGTAGTTAACTGCTTGGTTTCTCTGATTCCAGTAATGGCTAGAGATTCCTCATTGTCTACCAAAGTTTTCCACATTATTTCTGTATCTGAAAATAAATCTGTTCAATAGATTTACTATAGGAAATGGAAACATTTGTCAATTTGGGTGACTATCAAGGAATAGACCCTGCCATTGCTTCAGTTCCATACTTTCCTTTCTTGTTTGCATGTTTGATTTAGTTATCAGTTTTTGTACCATCAAAGTTCAGTTAGCTGCCATATCAAATTTTTGTAAAGTTGTGGATTCATGCTGTTTGGCTTCTTACAGATAGTGTAAAGCTTTTCTAAAGGGAACATTTCTGCTCCATTGTCCAGTAGGAGAACCCGTTCCTCTTTGGATTTTAATTTTTCCTTGAAAGCACTAACTAAGGCTCCTGCTGAACTGGCATTTTCAGCCTCACTGAAATTTCTATCTTGGAAGACCCTGTTCTTTGTAGCAGTAATGTCAGATAGAAGAGTTTCAGAGGAGCTTTAGGCCTTATCCTGTCTCATCATATTTGTTTTTTCACAAGGATTAGGGTATCATTATGCACAAACCGTTCTTTTGTTCCCAAGGTTGCAACCACCTCGAATTTAAATTAACTAATTTATTTGCCAGTAATTTTCCTAGACCATTTCAACAAAGAAGAATACATTCTTCATTCTCTTGATGTGCGCAGACATTAAGATTTTACCTTAAGAAAACAAAACCATTCAGAAAGGATCCACAACTCTTTATTTCCATTGCCACAAACAGTATGGAGACTAAAGTTTCAGAAGTATCTCTTTTCTAGCTGACTGGCTGATTGTATTTCATTTGTCTATTCCATGCATAATCATCCTGTTCTATGCAAGCCAAGCACTACAAATTGGACATGATTTCCAGGTGTAGAGCTTCATTTAGAGCCACAGTCCACCAGGGTCTCATGCCATGATTCCATCCATTTTTTTTTTTTTTTTTTTTTTTTTTTTAGTAGTGTGGGATT
Source organism: Protopterus annectens (assembly GCF_019279795.1). Lineage (NCBI taxonomy): Eukaryota > Metazoa > Chordata > Ceratodontiformes > Protopteridae > Protopterus > Protopterus annectens. The sequence goes on along the minus strand of NC_056742.1, from coordinate 262,476,652 downwards.
CTGATCTGTCAGTCAAATTGAATGGATGGGATGATTAGGATATGGTAGTTATGTACTTACCATAACACCGGATCCTTTCATCCCTGCTTCTCTGAGCAGTCTCTATGCCAGAAACAGAAGCAGGAACTGCAACCACAAAAATGTCCCCCTCACGACAAAAAGACTATTTTTTTTATTTGTATACATATGTACAATTCATATTTTTACATATTTACAATAGTTACGTATTTAAACATCATTCAGTACATTATTTCCATTTTAAATATTCCCCCCTCTTTTACCCACAATCAAAATGACATTTTTTCCAGGAGTTTTGTCAGTGTTCATTTTCCATTGTATCTGAAGTCTTTCATTCCATATAGTGCATGTTACATGGAATGTGATTGTCCATTCTGTTAGCTTCGTTCTGGGATCTTGTCCTATAAAACCCATACTTTATCATGTCCATGTTTAACATTTCAAAATTTAAATAACTTATAGTCAAATCATGTTTACATACTTCTTGCTACAGTTTTTGAATTCCCACATTTTAGAAAAATGTTCTGTAGTTTCCAGTTCTTTACATTTATTGCATATTCTGTCCTGTTTTCTCTTGTATGGCATATTTGCCCCCACTGGTAATTTTCCCATGGACAACCTCTACAAAAAAAAAATCACTGCATTCTTTATTTATTTATTTATGTTTTTATCATTCCTGTATCTCATTATTCTTTTTTTTATCTATTTCTAACTCTTTTCATGGATCCACCAAATAAAAGGATATCATAATGTTAATGACATTCTTTTTTAATTTCCACAGTACAATTTTACTGTAAAATTGTTTCATTTCTTCAATAATAACACTTCTTTTTCATTTCAATTTACTCCCAAATTTTTCTATATTTACAATACATTATTGTCAACTTTTTATTTTTCATTACATCTTTTAGTACTTTATACATGCTTAAAGAGGCTGCATGCACAATCAGATTTATCAGCCCCAATCCCCTTTGTTCATCTTTCATATACAAAATACCCCACTTAACCAGGTTCAGTCTTGACTCCCAAATAAATGAAAACAATTGTCTGCATCATTTCTTTTTCGTATTTCATTGGAATCATATATTTGCAATATAAACTATTTTACCTATTATTATAGTGTTTATTAAATGTGCTTTCTTTTTTTATGAAAACCTGTGTGTCTTTCAGAATGTAATCAGGTTTGATTTTTTTTAATAACTTTATCCCATTGTTCATGTCTGTATTCTGTCATTCCAAATACGATTCCTAAAATATTGATAATCTTTTCATTATATTCCACACCTCCTATAATACCTTTATACCCAAATTCCTTGCTTTTCTCTCTATGTATGCTTAAACCAATTTTCAACTGTGTACTCAATTTTTCATTAATTTTTCCATCCAGATTTTATTTTTTGCTATTACTATAATATCATCAGCATTAAGTATATGTTATTAGTAACTATATCTTCTCCATAACTCTATATCCTCCATGTTATTAATTTCATTAACATGTTATTAATTTCCATTATACAATTCTTCCTCTAAAACGTGCACGCTGATTGGCCAGCCCAACCAGCGTGCCCGTTGTAAATCCCTCAATATACTAACGGAAAAAGGTCCAGTTGCCCGGACTTTTTCCGTTAGTATAAAACACTGTCTCGCTATGTTAAAAGAGTTTAACATAGCGACACAGGTTTAAAAAAAGCAACGCAAATCTCCGTTGCTTTTTTTAAAGTTGTCTCGCTATGTTAAACTCCTTTAACATAGCGACACAGTGTGTAAAAAGCAACGGAGATCTTGCGATCTCCGTTGCTTTAAACCTGTCTCGCTATGTTAAATGGGTTTAACATAGCGAGACAGCTTTAAAATAAGTAATGGACATCTCTGTTGCTTATTTTAAAGCTGTCTCGCTATGTTAAACCCATTTAACATAGCGAAACAGTAAAAAGCAATGGAGATCTTGCGTTCTCCATTGCTTTTGCCCACAGCTCTGATGTACTGCGTAGGCATGCGCAGTACATCAGAACTGCCGCGGAATACCAGACAGCTGCGGAAGGGCAGCAAACAGGCATTATACAATGCCATTATTTAAGAAAAGTAATTATTTCTTTTCTTAAATAATGTCATTGTATAATAGCAATAACCCACCTCTAGGCATGCGCAGTACATCAGAACTGCCGCGGAATACCAGACAGCTGCGGAAGGGCAGCAAAGAGGCATTATACAATGCCATTATTTAAGAAAAGTAATTATTTCTTTTCTTAAATAATGTCATTGTATAATAGCAATAACCCACCTCTGGGTGTGGGTAATGCGGGATTTAACCATGGTTGTCTTTGTTTGGTCCCTCGGGCTTCGCCCTCGGGACCAAACCACGCCAACCGTGGTTAAATCCCGCATTACCCACACCCAGGCATGGGTTATTGCTATATTACTACTGTTTTCGTGACTATAGCAAAAATCATACTGCTTGCAGAACATCCTTGTTTTATACCACACTCTTCACTTTCACACTATTTTCAGATTTTCTCCAATCCAACCATTTACGTTCAATTTCACATAATTCTTTTCATATACTGATTTAATTACTTGTAATATTTTCTCACTTAGGTTGTTTGCTTGTAAAATTCTCAATAATGCTTTATACTGAATAATATATGCCTTACTGACATCACAATTCATAATTATTCTTTCCATTTTTTATTAATAATATCAATTACTTCTCCTATTATCCATAATAGTTCTGGAGTCCCCTTTCCTTTTTCTCCCAAACAAATTCTTATCATATAATCTTTCTGTTTTACATTGTAGTCTTTTAGTAACTATTTTTATGAAAATGTTATAGTCTGTGTTATTCAATGTAATTGGTCTCCAATTATTTATTTCATCATTATCTATTTTCTTCAATATAATTTTATCACACCTGCACAAATTTTCTTTCTACTTAATTCCAGTTTTTAGCCACTCATTCATTACTTCTATAGCTTCTGTAAACACCATTTTTTGCCAGTCATAATTACTTTATACATAACTGTATTGAATTCCATCCAAACCTGTAGCTGAATTAGCATTAATATCTTTCATGATCTCATTCAAGTCATTTATGTTTATTTTTCTCTCCAAATATTCATTATTTTCCTTATTTAATTTTTCACTATTATACATTTGCTCTATGTTAACTTCTTTTTTGCTACATAAATGTAATACATATTTTTAATTATTTCATGCATTTCTCCTTGTTTTCTAACGTGTTTCCCATTTTTAATTCTCTTATCTTTCCTTCTTTTACTATCTTGCATGAGTATGGTGCTACTTTTTTTCTTGTAAGCAACATTTTTCTTTTATAACAATTTATCAACCTTATCCTGATTTTTTTCTATACAGTTCTTTTTCTTTTTCATAAAATGATTTTTTTCTCTATCAAGTCTGTAAATATTTCTTAACTTAATATTTTATATACCATTTGTTCTTCCTTCCTTTTTTTCTATACATTCTAAAATACTTTTTGTATTTCTTTTTTAATTAAATCCACCATATTATAAGTTCATAGGTAGGTACTAGGCTATTGGCCCTAGGGACTATATAAGCCTAGCCAAAAAGGTACCCTGGCTTTCACCAGCCAAGAAAATTATTTTCCTGTGCTTCTTTTCAGCAGAGCCACAGAGGTGATCCCTGGAGTGAATTTCCTATTTCCCATCCAGTCATCAAGATTTTTCTTGAAGAGTGCTAATGAAGAGCTTTGTTTGATATATGTAGTTTGTTCCAGAGTATGGGAAGTCTCTGGGACAGGAATCTATCCCTCCAGCATGTTCTGTTTATTTTGGTGACAAGGTTTAGATCCCTAGAGTGTGTAGCTCAGAGGGATTGGGATTTCTTTAAGTGGAGCATGTCCAACAACTCTGGGTTTGACATAGCTTTGTATGTTAGGCAGAACTCGCCTCTGAGTAGGCAGTATGCGATGGAGTAAAGCTGGAGTTTTTTGAGATGGTCTGTGTAGGGCATCTGTTTGAGGCCGGTAATCCTCTTTGTGAGGTATTTCTGCGGCCTTTCCAGTTTTGTAAAAATTTCTCATACTGATATGTTGTTGCCATAATTCTGTAATTTCTTTTCTTTCTCCTGAATCTAATTTTTTTTTTATTTGCTCTTTTTATGTCTTTTCCTAGTATTTTCCCTCATTTTCATGAATTCTTATACAAATCGCCACATGATTAGAGAACCCATTATATTTATAATGCTAACATATCATTAATCAGATACCCATGTAAATTGTTTTCTAGTCTGTTGTTGTCATGTACTTTGATGTTAATCACTATTATTCTTTTGCATTTTATTAGCTTAATGGAGCTTATCTCCCCGGGCCCCTACTGAACATGGACATGTATCCAGTTGGACTAGCCCGGTCAACAAATGTAAAATAAAATAAATAAATAAATAAATAAATTTGTATAATTTTTTACGCCTTCTGATACCAAAAAATAGTCAATTTCTGTCTTAATTTAATTTGTTTTGCAAGTCCAGAATTTATTTCCCCATATTTTTAATTTTCCACTTTTCATAATTTCAGTAACCATGTTAACATCACAACTATTCTTATTTCTCAAGTTGCAATTAGTCATCTGTCATTATTATATCCATGTTAACACGGACATAATTAGGTATACTTTTAAACATTGTTTTTCTTTCTTTTTTGTCACATGTGCATATAAAGCTATTGGTCTGTACACATATTTTTTCCATATTATATCCAATACTGTTATTCGGCCCAGTTCTACTATTGTAATATCTAATATTTTTACATTTTCTTGGCGTAGTGTACTTATGCCTAAATATGTTTCTTTGCCTATATTCCAAATAACAGTACTGTTCCAAAGTTTTCTGTTTGTACCCTTTCTTCTTCTTCTGTTAGCATTCTGATGTCTTCTACTACTATTACTTGAGCATCTACTGCAGCACACCATTGTAAAATACTAATTCCTTTCTTAATGTTCTTCATACTGTTCTCATTCAAAGCTAATATTTTCAGCTTTATAGAGCACTTATTAGAATAATCTTCTTATCCCTTACTTTTCTTATTCGCTTACCATTATATGTTTAACTTTTCTTTTTCTTTCCCTAACTCCTTCCTATTGATTTTTTTCTTGCCTTTTTATATGCCACTCTTCTGAACTTGTTTCATCTGTCTTTCTTTTTCTTTCTCTTTATTTCCCTTTAAATTTAAATACCATTTCTATTTTTTTCTTGTGTTGTCATTCTTGTATAGCATTCTTTTCTAACTTTCTTGTATGATTTCATCTTCATTTTCATTTTCTTGTATTTCTGCCTCACATTCTAACCACAAATATTCTGTATTTTTACATTTCACTTCACATTTCTTTGCGTTATAACCGGTCTGACCACATAAATAACATCTTTTTTTTGTTGCTTTCATTAATCAAGTGATCACTTTTTCCACAAAAATAACAAGTCTTTGGTTGTCCTCTGTACCTCACAAAACCTCTATTGCCATGCACATTAATAATACTAGGTATGTCTATCACATTGTTATTGTCCATTTTTAAAATAATTCCACATTCCCATTGCCCACTCCATAATCCTCTTTCATCATAGATTTTAGTAGCATCCACCACTTCTTTACATATTGTCAGCAAATATTCTCTCAGTTCTTTTGCTCCCACTTCAGTTCTAAACTGAATCGAGATTCTTTTTTGTTTGCCTGAAAAAGACTTGCATAACATATGCTGACCATGGAATGCCTGCTTTCTTTTTTTCATAGGCCCCCAAAAAGTTTTCCTTAGCCTGGCCAGTTTGAAAAAAACAAGTCACAAAAAGTTTATTTGTTAATTAAAAATGAAAGCTTTTATTTCTTCAGCTTTTACTCCCAGAGGTGCAATAACATTGTCCCATACCTCATATTTGTCCAGGCCTCTTTTTTTACTGCTTACCCAAAGAACATATATTTCTTTACTTCCTTCATCTCTGTCTTCTCCTTAGCTCCACCATCCACTGTTTGAGGTATAGAGCCTTTTGTCTGGAACCTTCTCTGGATGTTTTTCTTTTCTTTTTCTCCCTTTTGTGTTTTTCCATAATGTCACTCTAAGATACAGCAATTTCACTTTTTGGCTCACTCTGGTTAATTAGCTCCTCCACACACTCATCCTGCAACCCTCCCGACTGGAGGGTTGAAATAACACATTTTTCTGCTGTTTCAAATAGATTTTTCTGGAAATGTTCTTTTGAATCCATCTCCACCACTGCATTTAGCTCCATCTCCTTCCCCATCTTTTCACCATCAGCAGACAAAGTTTTTTCTTCTACCACATCACCTGAAAACATTTCTGGTAGTGATTTTACCATTTTTTTCAACTTCATTTTTCAACACATTTAACTTCCAATTGCCTTGTTTTTCCCCCTGTTCCTCTTGGCTGCTTCCGCACCTGGACAGGAAACAGGAAGTTGGGATGTGTAACACCCAATCTCTTCCCCATACTGCAAAGAGTAGAGGAAGTTCCCCAATGCCCTGGACAAATTTCCCCTAATAGTGTAAATACCAACTCAAATCTGTCTTGAAAAAAGGCTGCTAGCCTACTGGAACTAACCTGGTCATCGAATTGATAAAGAAAAAAAAATGAAAGTAGCTTGGTCCTGGTGCATTAAGTTTTGCCAGCACAGATCTGGCAAGAGGCCTGAAAATCCATCAGTTGTATCAGATGGACAAGGATGAAATGATCTAGCATTATGGTAAGTACATATCTACAGTTTCATTCACTGCATTCATTTACCTGTTTCCCAGAAAGTTCTAACCCTGCAGTGATCTTGCTAAACAAATCTGATGTTTACAGAATATGGTTTGTTGCTTATGCAGAACAACTATAGTTCACCAAATAAAGCCGGTTGTTTACATTTTCTCAGTAGAAGTCAGGGTGAGTAGCTCTTAAAGGAGATGCATCTTTCATTATGTTCATCATTCCTACCAATTAGTTAACAAGCCTTCCTGGACCCATCAAGTTACACTTCACTAGGAATTATCATTACTTTGTCCACAAATTTTACTAACTTTCTTGTACAGGACATCTGTGTTCCTGCAACCCACTTGGTCATTCACATGCTTATTAAAGAGTTGTTGAGTAGTTGTGCAAGAACTGATTTCCCTTTAATTTAATTGGGGGCCTTCCTCTTTCTCCGATGATAAAATATGGTATTCATTCATTATGTCATATCTGCCATTTGAGTCTGGCAATGAAGAAGATTTGTTAGCTGCACAGTTAACAACCTTAGCTCTGTATATTTACCAGATGTTACGTCAACAGACTATCCTTTTTCCTCTATTGTTATTCTGCAACTTCACATTGGTTTCTTCATTTTCAGAGCCTCTTGCTTTGTTTTTTTCTCAGTCGACTTCACAAGATGAAAAAGAAGTGATGAGACAAAAGGTTGTGACCTTTCCCTTCATGAAATCATCATTAAGGACGGTCGCTTGCTGTAGAATTGAGATGTCCTTTAAGACTGCTTTGAAGTACCAAAGCTGATGAGCATATCTAAGATTTAGAGTTATAACTGCTACCTTACCGAACAATTTGTCAACTACCTCTGTAATTCACTTTTGTTTATTTATAGATACATGTATTAAGTGTTTCTTTATCTTTTCCAGATCAAACTCCATATCAGGTTTTGCACAAATTGGGCTCCAGTGTGCTTATCAGAATGCTGCCTTTTGCTTTCTACAGGTAGGTCTTTGGTCTTTTTTTAACCTCTTCTGAGGAAGTCTTTTTTTTAGGATGCTGTTAGTCTTGTCATAACTACCAACACCATTAGAATATAAAATAAGTTGGGTAAACAGGCTGACAGCTGATAAAGACTGCATTGCTTTGACTGTCAAGTAAGCTGTTGTGTTGGCCAGTAGCTTACATTCTGTTTATTTATCTTTGCTGACTAAGTAGGTATGCCTTTTTAGGCATGATACAGGCCCAATGCAATTACACACATACATGGTACATCAGTAACAGTAAAACTGAGCAAAAATGATGCATTGAATTATATGCACTAAATCTACATACATTTTAGGCTTTACACACTTTGTTTCTCATGTCAAAAGTTGGATGATTTGCTTACCATTATTAATAGTAAATCTAGACTTACTGATGATGATTGCACTTGTGCAATTGGCACAGCTTGTACAACTGTTGCATGTATTTGTGACTGGACTGATGAGATGATATTAGGCAAAGTGCAAATAAAACACAATTAGGTAAGAAGTGTCTGTTGTCAGTAAAGATAACTCAACCCCATTAAACCCGATATTACCAATGACAGCTTTGGGATTCAGGAAACAAGTATTCAGCAATCTGAGGATTCAGAACAAATAGAAGAAGAAGAAAAAAGAAAGGAAAGAGTGGTTCACAATAAATAAGGAAGAAAAAGAAACTGATTCATATCTATGAAGCAAAGAGAATACATACTAAAAAGGACACTGCTTTATTCTGTAACACAAATTACAGAAAATTATAACATTGTTCTGTTAGAAAACACTCTGCAGAAGAAGGCATTATTTTTCCAAAAGAGAAGGTAGAAAAAAGAAGTAAGGGGCAGGTGAAAAGGAAGAAATCAAAACTAAACTTGGAAGGACTGAAAAACATTACTGTAAGAAAAAAGAGGAGAAAGACAAGTTGACAACATGTCTCAAGTTGTAGATGTACAAAGCCAGCTGAATGAGAATTCTATAAGTACAATAAGCAATGAAAACAGTGGTATTAATAAGACTAATGGTGATGAAGCTCATTCCTTTGTAACAATTGACAGAGCACATATTAATAAAGTAGAAGCTGAAGATTCATCAGATCTGGTGAGAAATGATATGCTATTAAATTTGCAGACAAGATAATGAACACTGAATAGTGTTACTGTTGCCAGGAGCAATACACATGATGTGAGGTAGGCCCTAGAACACCTTAATGTAAGAAAGTACTCTGTAAATTATTTGAGCTGGTAATTGCTAGTGGAAAGCTTATTGTGTGCCTACCTGTTTGGCCTTGGGTCTAGCTAGTGTAAAACTTGTTTTTTTTTTGTTTGTTTGTTTGCTCGTGTAAAAGCCTGTCATTTGTGTGAGGCTTGACTTATATACTCAGAGATGGTCATCATCTGGTGATGATGCCAGAGAAACTGCTTGCATCTGAAGCCATCCTTGGCAAGAAAAACAAAATCAAGTATTATTTTGCACTTGCATTGCTTGTTTTCATTACACTGTGAAAGATTTCTGTGCTATTTGTTGTTTCTCCTGCACTTGCTTAGTGTTTTAAGTTCCATTGTTAACTGCTGTAATGATTGCTGTTCTACATTTAAATGCACTGTATCTACTGTTTTTGGTGCTTTTAGGCATCTGTTTTGTGGTTCCCTAACACTTGGGTTCCAAAGCAGTCATTTTACATTAATGGTCAAAGTCTGTACTCTTGTGGCAGTGGAGTGCTGGTTTTACCTATCTGAGCTGGGAATTGCTGGTATTGCTAGTGGAAAACATTTTCTGTTTTACCTGATTGGCCTTTGGGTATAGCTAGTATAAAACTTGAGGTTTGTGTTTCTTGTATACAATCCTAGTGTTTACAAGAAGTTATTCTTCACACAGCAGTGGTTAGTGGTGTCCTGTATATATGCAATCAGCTGAAGTTGCACTTTCCCCAATAAAAACCTCTGAAATTTATGTCAGTCTTGTGCTAGTCAAAGAGCAACTAGTTTGAGCACTGAGCAGAACTGCCACATTTACTTAGCTCTAAATTACATTATTATGACACCCAGGACCATCACTGCTCAAAGAACAACTGGTTTGGGCACTGGGCAGCATCACTGGATAGGTTAGCTGTAGAAAACCCATCCCCTGCCACCGATAAAGCCCCATCCCAAATAGCAGAAGCTTTCAATGCACATTTTATAGACAGTATTCTCAGTTTACGCAATCCTTCAAACAGCTACACAAACTCTCACCCATGCACAATCCCAGCCCCTCCCAAACTAATACACATCACTCCTCCTCTTCTTCTTTTCTCCCTCAGGACACAGCTACAGCTGACCAACATCTTCCTCTCCTTACTCTCCACCCGGTACCCACTCGCCACATACATAGGTTACTCCTTAAACAAAACCGCTGTTCTCCCTCCACTGACAACCTCCCACCAGAGTACTTAAGTATGCCACTGATGCTATTCCCTATCCTGTCAGCATACTCATCAACCGATCCATTTCAGAATCCTACATCCTCACCCTATGGAAACAATCCATAATAACCCACTTACACAAAGGCGGTAAGTGCAATGACATCACCAGTTATCGACCCATCAATATCCTATCTCCCGTATCTAAGCTGTTAAGAAAAATGCATACATAAACAACTAGTTAATCCTATCTACAAAACAATTTGCTTACCCCCACCCAGCACGTCTTCAGACCTTCACAAAGTTACAACTACTGCATTAATCTCCTTCACAGATACAGTCAACAAAGCCAGGTATGCCGGACTACTAACCTCAGTAATACTTCTTGACCTATCCAAGGCCCTCTATACCATTTCCCACCCATGACTACTATAAAAACTTTCTACTCTTGATCTCTCCCTATAAGTCAACAGTGGTTCAGTAGCTACTTAACAGGCAGACAACAATCTGTAAAATGGCAGGAAACCCTCTCCAGCTATCTACCTAATAACGCAGGAGTTCCCCAGTGGTCCATTCTTGGGCCATTACTCTTTAACATCTTTGTTAACAACCTTCACAATGCCTCCCACCAAAGCTGCGTAATACAATATGCGAACGATTCTATTATCACCTTCTCCTCCAACAGCATAAAACACTTTCTGCATCTAACCCAAACTGCTTTCACTTCCACAGAGTCCTGTCCAAACAGTGCAGAACTCCTGCTGTACCCAAATAAAACCAAACTCCTCCTTTTCACAGCCAAAAATCTCTCAGCTGAAAGTATTTTTTTTCTCTAAATACTCAAACAGAAGTTGTTTCTCAAGCCAAACTACTAGGAGTGACCAGAGACAATAACCTTTCCTTTGATCTATATATCCACAATGCAGTAAAAAGAACTAGCTGCAGACTAGGGATGCTCTACAGGCACAAAAACTTCATGAATACAACCATTAAAACCATCCTGGCCACTACTTACCTGCTCTGCTCTCTTTTCTACGGTGCTTCCATTCGTTCAAACATTCAGATTACCGTAAAAAACAAACTTGAATCCTGTTATAATAAAACTGCTAAATTTGCTATAAATTCACCCCATAACACACACCACTGCACAGCTCTCTGTGCCCTCAACTGGCTCAAACTTCCACTTCTAGTCCACTTACAACTCAGTATAGAACAGAGTTATGTATCAACTTGATAACTGCCCCAGCACTTAACCCACTTTTCAAAACTTACATACCCACCAGGACCCTCCAATCTGAAGACAAACAGCTAGTAAGCCTACACAGACAAAACAAAAAAGCTGGACAGTGTCTACTCCTACACTGTAGCAAAACTCTGGAATGCCTTACCAGCAAACATCAGAGCTGTAACAAACCACACAAATTTTAAACTTGCCCTAAAAAACACCTCCTAGATACAAGCATCTGCCTCTATTCCAAAAGGACATGGATACCCATTTTTTACCCCCCCTCCCTACCTACTCCTCCTTTACTCTTGTAGACTTTCTTCCTTCCCCCCCACCCTCCCCTCCTTTTTTACTATACTTTACCCACCATGCCCCCCCCCCAGAAAAGGACATGGCAGCTAGATTTATTGAAATATGACTAAGAACTTGATACATGACTACAAATACTAAGCTCCCTCCATTTTTCCCAGTAAATTTGCTAATAGTCTTCACTGTCGTATATTAGCTACCTATTTTTATTTTATTAAATCTTTTTTTCTAAAAGTATACCTGCAGTCTACCTAACAGTCTTTGCAGTGACATCAAACTATATACATTTTATAATGTATACCAACAGTCTACCTAAAAAGATTGTAATAAAGTAACTGTTTTAATTTATATCTATGTATTTCTTGTTTGCAAGGGTTACTGTTGTAAATGTATACCAACTGTCTGTATGTCACAGATCTATCTACTTATTTTGAGCTGCACTCCCTCATGTATAATTATCTCTGTAGTTTTCATTTTGTCAGTGTTTTAATGTGTGGAGCGTTTCTCTCCAGGCCTCTGCTGAAAATGGGTTCCTGACCCAGTCAGACTTTCCCAGTTAAATGTCAAATAAATCTGTAAATAAATATATAAATATTATAACAAATAAGCACTCATCCCTCGTCCAGTTGCAGACACCCTCCACTCCTTTCCCTTGTAAAGCACACAGTGGGACCTGCAACCATAGATAAGCACTTTCCTGCTATCTCTGCATCTAACTTGGTGGACATGGGCATCCTGAGGCAATGTAGCAATTACCTTATGTACACTGATAACCACTTCATTCTGGAACAGACAAATAGCAGAATGTGAGAGATGTAGTTACACTGTGTCACTGGAGTCTAGATTCTCACATATAGACACAAATAACACCAAACAGGTTCATAGGAGATTACTAGGCTGTCGACCTGGAGGTCATTTTAAGCTTAGCCGTTTCATCCCAATGTAATAACATAGAAATGCTAGTCAATGCCCAGGATTGCATTTAGTGATGATTGCCCATATCCAGGAGGGTTGTGGGCTCTATCCTGGTAAAAAAATTACGGTGCCCCATCCACTCGTCCAGGTTCCTCTTGAACAGTATCATAGAGGTGCTCTGTTTCATGTAAATTGGTTTTCAGCGATACACACATACACCATTCACTGCACTTAAAGACCAGATGCACAGATCCACATCTGAGGAGGTGCTCACAAGTTAGTTGCCCAAACCTCAAAGGCCTCTCAGACACAGTCCTCAAAAACCTGGCATGCACATAAACAAGACAACTCCCACCACTTCTCATTGTCTGAGCTACTAAGCCCATAAGGTGCAGCACCCCACATGCCAATATTTTGGTCATAGGAGACTCCATTGTGAGATATACATACTGATGTCCCTCTCACCAGGCTGGATAAGGAGAATGTTACTTTTAGTTGCCTGTAAGAGGCCAGGATCTGCCAGGGCACACAAGCACTCAGATCACTAAACCCCAAGTACCAGTATGACTCAGTCATAGTCCATGTGGGCGTAAAGGAACTGAGATGTACCTCCATGGACTATATGAAGAGAGACATGATTGAGCTCTCAGATTGTGTGTCACAGGCCAGTATGAGCCTAGCATTGAGCAGCATTCTACTTTCTCCAAGGATGATGCCACAATACTAACAGAAAATGATTGACGCTAATAATTGGCTTAACTGCTGGTGTCATTCCATAGGGCCGAATATTTGTCAGTCTGGGAGAACATGGTTGACTGGCTATCCTGCTTTGCCAGGGATGGTCTTCACCTGTCACCACTAGACTTTTGGATATTGGCCAAAACATTGTCCAAACCCTGTAGTGCCGTTTTTGGGCAGTGCCAAACAGACAAACCTTCTAACATAGCAAAATCTACTCAGGATAAGCTAAAAGTATTACTGCTCAATGCTAAGAGTCTCAACTAGAAAGTGTCCTCCCTGAAAACACTCCTCAACCTGTCCATGCAGTTACTGAAACATGGTTCAAAGTCACAGAAACCACTCCGGCAGTGTATAGCTATAATGCTTTTCATACATTCTGAACACCCACTGCACATGAAAGGGCAAAAGGCAGAGGTGTATCTTATCTGCATAAAGGATAAGTACACTTCAAGACTTGTCACACAATATGACATGCTTAAGCCACTCCGTGTCCAACTAACCATGGGAAAATTCCATTCCCATATTCTTTCTAGCCACAGGCCCCCACTGTGAACCAGGAAACCCATACATTATACCTGAAGTTAATTGAATCACTCACCATTCAGCCCAATACCATACTCATGGGTGATTTTATTTACCTCTCCATTAATTGGGAAGTATGCACATCCACTATCATGTAGGTCCAGTGATTTCTTGACTTTGTTATTGCAAATGCCCTGGAGCAGCTAGTCTGCACTCCTGCTAAGGGTACAAATATCCTAGACATGGTACTCACAAATAAGGTAGAGCACCACACCGCACCCACCAACTGTGATTCCTCACTGGTTAGATCAGATCACATAGTGATTGGGCATGAAATAAATATAAAATTAGACTCCCTTCTTAACTCCAAAACCTTTAAGAACTTTTCAAAGGCAAACTCTCTCCTATTAAGTGATAGCTAGAAGTTGAAGAGAATGCACACAACAAAGCAAAAAATCCTTCTTTAGTCTAAATAAGGAAATCAGGGAACTAGGCAAGACTTTAAAAGCAAAATTTGAGGCAAAAATAGTCTTCCAAGCTAAGGATAACAAAATGGCATTTTCAGTTTGGTCCACAGTCTTAAGGGCAGTACCCAACATTGTGCAGAATTGGTTTTAGACAGCATCACCAACACTCAGCCAGAAGATAAAGAAAATCTGCTGGATGAAAAAGTCTGCTCAAATTTCACCTCCTCATCACCTCCAGTTAATCTCCAAGAAATACCCCACCATTTCTCTACTAGTTAATCAAAGAACAGGTCACTACTGCTGTCTCTGAAGCTAAAATCACAGATTCGATGGATCGCAGCAGTATCACAGGATGCTTCTTAAGTAGCTTGACAAGACCTATTAGGCCTACTAGTATCTCTATTTAACCACAGCCTCCAGACTGGCTTTGTCCTGGTGGAGTGGAGGACCACAACAATTATCCCTCTGTATAAAGGGGGATCATCAGCTGACCTGGGAAATTACAGACCCATAATCTTGACTAGTCTTGTATGCTAGGCCACAGAAAGAATAATCATGGACCTGATAAATAATGACATAGGAAATCCCCAAATACTGGATCATTCCAAATTCGGCTTTATCAAGGGCATGCCTTCTAAATCTGGTAGACTTCTTTAAGAAAGTCACTAGGGCTGTGGATGAGAGTAAAACTGCATACTACCTACCTTGACCTGGCCAAAGTATTTGACACAATTCCCCACTCAGGCATTATAGATAAACTGGGCATAAATCCCTTTGTCATGAGAGGGATAGCCAAATGACCCAGACAGGACACATCTTGTTAAATGGGTGAATCCAGATGCAGCAAGAGGCCAGTTACTGGTGGTGTGCCACAGGACTCAATGTTAGGACCACTCCTGTTCAGAATATAGTTCTGTGAAGTCAAGGCAAATGTAGAAGTTCTATTTTTCAGAAGGATCTGAATCGGACAAACTATTGGTGCCAGGGCCATTGCCTAAAATTAAGTGCAAAAAAAAATGCATAATCATACCCTTTGGAAAGTCCATTACCCCTGCAAATTACAACATTAATAGCACACCCCTAAGAGTGGACTTAGAAGTGAGAGATTTAGGTACACTGATTGATAGTAGCCTGAATTTTGACCATGTGTCCACAATTTTGAAGAAGGCCATCTATGTGACACATCATATAAGTAAAGTTATGGCATCCAGATCCAGGGAAGTTACAGTCCCACTCATACCTCTCAACCTGGAAACATTAAAAATCTGGACAAGGCCCATGAAAAATAGGTACAAATCTGTACACTGATTAGCATAAAATTTGCATACACAATTATAGAACCCCGCCCACTCTGATGGAATTGTGGGATACCAGCTTTTAAATCCAAACTGAAGAATAGACAACCAAAATATGGCACCAGAGTCCCCCTGCAGCCATTCCAATGTCCCATTACCAGGCTATTTCACCCCAGTTACCATAAACCCTAATGTGCATACTGCTTTGCTTCTACAATGATTATTTGGAGTTTATATTTACATTTTATAGCACAATGCAGAAACAGTAATAGACATCTGCTAAACAAAATACTGTCTCACAATGAAATTAGACTGACTGCCACATTAAAATTAAATTTAACTTGAAAGTAAAACAGCACTTAAGCACGAAACATTCCATCACTATAAAGTACAACTTACACCTAAAAATACTGTGTTATTTTAACTACTTATTAAAGCTGCCGTTCAACACTTCTGAGGTGTAAAAATATCTCAGCACTCTTCAATAGCCGTTGAAGCCAGAGAAGAATACAACTTTTTTTTTTTTAAAAAAGTAGGAAACCTGGACTTAATCAGAGTGCATGCCTGAAAGTAGGTGCGAGTGAAACATTAAAAATAAAAAGCTGGAAACAGCGCACTCAAACCGCACTTTATTAATCCACAGCAGAATAATCCTCCAAAAGTTTAAAAACCAAGGCGAGTGAAACATGTCTGAATGAATAAGAATTTCCTGAGACTGGGGGAAGCATCCTCATCCCGCTTGAAAATGAGCCTTAATTCAAAAGTAGGAACTACATTAGAATCATAATTTATCCAGTTTTGTGCACATGCTCTCAAGTTTGCATACAGGATACAACTCCATATACCACAAGGCTCAGTGGAGGCAAGACACAGCACAGGATCACAGATTAGCACTAGGCTAACTGCCTTTCTGGGCCATTTTAAGCTTAGCCAATTACCCCATGTGAGAATCAAACCCTGTACCTTGTGTTTGTAAGGTAAACACCTTAACCATTATGACAACCCCCCAATAACACTCAAAAGTACAGTCTCTAGAATGTTGCTCAAAGGAACAGAATCACTCTTGCTTTTTAGTTTAGTGAACAACCATATGTCTACATTCATTGATCAGCTTTGCATTAAAAAGATACACATTTAGGAGTTTTATGCATTCTGCAAAAAACAAAGTGAATTGTAAAACAATGAAAACACTCTTTCAAATACAAGAATTTGCAAGTCATTTCCATCAACCTTTCTGCAAGTCACTTCCATCAAACCAGTATGGAGAAAAGATATGCACATGTTGCAACTAACATATCTATACTGCATGGACATCTGCATCAACAGCATCTTAACAATACTGCTCAGAGGGAAGAAAAACTGTCTGCTCCAACCATTTTAATATGTTGAATAACATGCAGTCTTATGACCAGGCATGTGTAAGCAGATCCACACTTGCTTAGACTAGAAAAATGTGTAAAGCAGTTCCCCTAAAACATCACACCACAGTGTATTCCATAGTGGAATAAAAGTAATAACCATCTAAATACACTAAAAAAAAAAAAGTTGAAAAGGCTCTCTATAGCAATGCTGACAGAGATAGGTACTCACTCAAGCAGCATACTGTTAACATCTTGTGTGAAAAATTTCTGCTTTCTTTCACCTTAAGATGCCTTGGCTGCCTGAGTTAGGACTTTCATTTGCAATTGCCTGCAATTCTTCTGGTAAGTTTTTCTGGGACCAAAAAAAACTCTGAACAGTGCTACACACAAAGCCTATTCTTTTTCTCCAAGGTTATGCATCTGAGAAGTTTTACACACACACACGCATGCATACACACGCACACACATGCACACTTTCATTCATACACACGCAGGAAGACAGCAACATAAACACACAGCTTTTCCTTTTACAATCGCTCTCACACACACACACACGCACACACACACAAAACAGCACCACCAACATAGCTATGAGACATACAAATTAGTTGCCAATGAGGTCTTCCTTCATTGCTAATCTGCTCTAAATTGCCGAGAAAAGAATTTTTCTGAAAAGTGCAGAGTCAGACCAACTGTAACGCACTCGCGACTGTTTAAGCAGTATTACTAAATGAAATCCAATTCATAATTGCTATAATGCATTGGCATTCCTAAAATATATAAGGTACTGTATTAATAAAACAAAGTTAAAGGTTAAACTAAACATGCCCCCCCAAACAAAAAAAAAACTAATTGGGAATTGGGATAAGCTACTTGCAAGGCTTTTACATTCACTCTTCTGTCCTTACCTGCCTGAGTAGTTTGTTCGGCTTGACGGACAAACTACAAGCCCTCCTCTTCTGTTAATTCGCGCAATAAATCCTTCCTCCTAGTGTTGTTGCCCGATCGCTGCCATAATTCCAGCTGTTTCAGGCGAACTGCTGCTCAGCTTTCCAAATTCCTCTTAGTGTTGCTGACTTGCTACCTGGCCACCGCCATTAATCACGGCTCGAATTTCCGCCGTTTCAGCCAGCCGGAAATGATGATGTGAGCTCCTTGAGCTCAATTCCGATTGGCTGGTAGCCTGGCAGAGCTGACGTCATTGCGCACGTGATGACGTCAGCTCCGACAGCGAGAAAAATTTAAAAAATGTAAATAAAAATCGGAAATGAAGGGGTGCCACTCGGGAATCGTGGCGCCCCTTCATTTGGACCCCAAAACTCGGTAAAACCCGAGTAATTCGGAACAGTTGGGAGGTCTGGTCCCACTGTACTTGGCCCTTATCAGATCTATAACTGTGTACAGTGCATGTTTGTGCATGTACTTGACTAGACACTTACAACAGCTATAGCAACCTCAGAGGTTCTTCACAAAGTACAGGGTGTAAACAATATGCCCTATGCAGATAGACAGAAAGCCCTATCCCTTTACTCTGTCTCCTGCCAACTATTAAGGGTGACCTATGCTTAACCTACAAGGCACTCTCAAATCCAACCCTGAAGAAATTGCTCAATATTTGCAAGACTAACAACACAAGGGTCAGCCGGACTAGGGTTTTAAATCTTGTTTGTGACTCAAACAAAATTTGTTGGAGAGAAATATGTGTCTCAGAGATTACCCCTTCTCTGGAGCAGAATTCCTATTCACATCAAGTAGAGACCTTCCCTGGCCCTCTTCAAACTCAGTTTGGATCAATGGATGGGGAATCATAAATTCACTGCTGTGGTAGCGCCTGTGCCTCTTATGGACAGGGACAGTCTGTAAAATACTCAAAATAGTAGGCCGCATCCTAAGCCATCCTTTAGCCCCTGGGGATCATAAATAAGGTAAAATTCAGATAATATTAGCTAGGACTGTAAGGTCTCTTAAGCCATTTGCATAGTAATTTCCTATGAACCTAAATGTTAATTGGGAACTTATAGCCCTCTTAGCATAGCTCGTACAGGTGTTAAGAGGTATTTCTCACAAGTCGCATATAGAAAAAAAAGTCAGGTTGCTATGAATAAAAATATTTTGGGTAAATACCTACATGAAAAAAGAACTGTTTTAAAAAAATGGAAATGCGTAGAGCATCCAAGCCTAATTTTAGGCACATATGTTTAGACAGCATGGGATGCAGCTGGCAAGACCAAAGAAGAGAAATTTAGCATCAGATATATTTGCAGTATTTAACAAGAAAGGATTTTTGCCTGGTTGAAAATGTACCATTTACCAGACAACAACATTTGATGCATCTCTGATGGTTGTTAATAAAAGGGCATTAGTAATTTCTTTTTTTGGGGGGGGGGGGGTTGCTGCATTCCCACACAACTGAGGATGGTATTGTGGTTAAAGAAAAATGACCGGAAACCAATTTTGTCAGGGTATAAATGTACTGTAACAAAAAATCAAGTGAATGCCTTATGGTATGGATTAAAGACGTAGCTTTTAACCTTCCATCTCCAAAATGAAGAACACTGCCTCTCATAATGTGGAACAGATGGGCAAAATGTGGAACACTTACTAATGGCTGACTAACAGCTTCAACTCAGAAGCTCGTAGGATGGATAAAATGTGATATTTTACTTATAGAATAGGTCTTTTAATGAAATAATATGATTCAGTTCTATTTAACATTGATATCAGCTAAAATATTGCTAACGCTGAATGTGTGACAGGCCCTTTCAATGTGGAACTTCGAGCAACATGAACTTTTTAAGATCCTAAATGAGGAACGTTCATCGAAATGAGGTACACTTGAGAGGTATGATTAAAGATTATTTTGAGATCTGTGATTATTACATGTTTAATAACACCAATACTGTAGATTACGCAATTGTGACAATAAAGACGATCCTGAAAATATAACAAATTGTGGAATGTATAGACCACAAACATCAAGTGCAGATGACCTAGAGGAATTCAGACATTTCTTTCATGAAACACAGGAAAGAAGAATCATAGTGGCCGGGAACTTAAATTTACCAGAAACAGACTAGAATAATATTGATTCAATAACATTAGTAAGAAAAGTATTTACAAAGTATGGTTAGGAACAATTGTTTCAGGTTGTTAAAAAGCACACAAGGGAATGGAATATACCAGACATTGTTTGTGTTCCTAAAGAAATTACCATTACTTCATGCCAAGTTTTACCACCATTGATGTACAGTGATCACGAGGTTATAAAAGTTTAACATCAGGATCTAGGCACATAGCTTCAGGAGGATATATTTCCATAAGAACAAGATACTTGGCATTCACGCCAGTGGCGCTCATGAAGTTTGTACTCTTGACTTACAATGGGCAGAGCCTCATCCTTTGACAGAATCAAATTATGTCCTCACATTTCAAACAAATGTTCATATCTCTGTAACCATATATACTATGAAAGAAGTATAAATGGAAAACCCTTCAGCACAAACTATTTTTATAGTGGCAGTATTGTTTAGGTTCTAGGTCTTAAACTGAATTGTATAAGTCACAGTAAACACAGTCACTATTACATTTGTAATATTATGTAAAGAATGTACAATGTCTCAGCAACCACTGAAGTTAAACACACACTGTTAGCAGCATTTTATTCATCTAGCTGAGAGCTTTCACAGGCTAAGGAGTTCTGTCTGTATTACTTAGTTCTTGAGATATTCAGAAAAATGTGAAAATTATATGTATATAAATTAATATAATAAAAACAACAGTTAATATCTATTTACCTGTACTAGACAGAGGTCAAATAGTAGTGCAGTTGATTTTGCCATTGTGTATGCTTTAAGATGAGATCTTTTAAAACCTTGTACATAGCATGGTTTTGGAATTATTGATGCAAATACGAGCAAGCAATATTTGACGTCTAGAGGCATCAGTAGGAGTTAACTGCAGATGCACCTGGAGGTGTCATTTGAAATTCATGTTGAGGTTCAAAAGAAAATAGAATCTGATAATACACATGCATGCATTCAGGCATGCTAGAATTGTGTAGACAGTAATAGAGTCCAGTTCTGCTAAGTAGAAAATGAGTGATCCATGGGAAAATAGTGCTAGAGGTCTGTGTTAATGGGAAGATGAGAGCTAAATCTATCACAGCACTTGGGGAATCAACATAAAGACATGGCACCTCTAATAGGAAGCATTAATAGCCATTTTAAATGACAAAACACTTAAAACATAATCAAGGATATTTGAAACATCGACTTCCAAGATGGCTGTACACTGATTAACAGCTTAACATCAGCTCTCCCACTAAGAAAACAGAAACCGAGAAACTGCAACCAGACCAGGGATATTGCCAACTTGAGTAAAATTCAGTTACTAGCTAGTAGGTACACTGCTGGGATACCTGCAAAAAAGAATCAGAGAGAACCTGGAAAGAAACTCAACTAGAAAAGGTGAAGGGAAAACACTGACTGGGAGGAATCGTGCATCTATTTAGCAAAAAGCAGTTCATTGATTATATTACAAAACGTAGAGTGCAACAAGCAGTGCTATAGGAGAGACATTTGGAAAGAACAGTGCATAGGAATTTGATAAAATATTTCAAAATTGATATTCCACAGAATATCAGGGACAAAGAAAAAGAGGAGTACTTACGTCAATTGCTAGATGAGCTCACGTAGTGATAAGAGGGAACAAAGGGAATAATGCCAGATTAATAATAGTAAGGGGCTACTGGCAAGGGATGAGGATTACACTGGCATGTATTTATAGTCCGCTTAAAACTGCTGTTTTTGGAGTTTAAAAGAAATTGGAAGAAATAATCATCTTTTAGCAGGGAATATTACTTATAAGTTGGGACTGGAATTTGATTTGCAACAATGAAAATGCATTTGGGGGCCTAGAAGGCGAAATATAACGAAAGATGTCTGATTTCTGAAAACATTTATGAAAATATTTGGTATGAAAGACATGAATTCAGTACCAAGGTGCAATAACTGGGCTAGGCATTATAGAATTATATTTCCCACGGAACATGTCCATTTAATTGAGAACTTTGATTCACATCCAATAACTATTGCAGATCATGCAGAAATTGTGATGCCCCCCTCTGGGCCAGTAATCAAGGAGCCTGAATCCTCAATAGTGACACCCGTGAGGGACGTTCACTTGGAACAAAGATAGATACACACAGTATTTCCAGATGCAGCTCTATATACCAAGCACAGAGCAGCCAGGGAGCACTCTCTCTCTTTCTATGTCCAGGTCCCCAACAAGATTCCCCAGTGGCACAGTTATAGAGTTGAGTCTTCAGCCGAGTGTCCCAGGCCATGTCCTCCACCACCCTTTGTGAAAGCAGTGCTTTGTGTTCCTGCTCCAAGTAGCTGACACACACACACACACACACACACACACACACACACACACACACACACACTCCATCAGTGTTTTGTTTATTTCACCAGGCCTGTATGCAGTTATCTTGCATCCTCCTGTAGGTTATTGGAAGTCTTGTCTGAAGGTTGCATTGCTTTTTGCTTAACAGCTGCAGAACTCTCTCCAGTCAGTGTTTCTTCCTCACTTTTTGTAGCTGATATTTTTCCAGATGATCTGTATTTCTTTACTTCTGACATCCAGGCAGTGCACTTACTAGCCAGTTACTGAAATTCACCCATGAACAAGTCTACTGGCCTTCTCTGCTGAGTTCCTGTTTTCACACAGGGAGAACTAGAAATAAGCTGTTACTTCATCTTCAGCCATCTTGGAAGTCTTCAGTACAGGTTCCTAGCTTGTCCTTTTTTTCCTGCCAACCAATCCATTAACATTCTAGATAAGTAGGTCAGATTGTAACATGGTAAAGCTTCTATTCTGTTACAAACGTGGTCCTTCATAGTGTTTCTATAATTTTTTGTCACTTTATATGTTTTTCTGTAATATCCCAACTGAACCTACTGTCTTATTCTCTTTAAAACAACTCGCAATTCTCTCCCTACACAAAAATAAATAGCATAATTACCATGTGCACATTTTGTCAGGCAGAAGAGCTAACACTTTGTAAAAAAATATAAATAAATAAAATAAAATGGAAAGCTTCTAGAAGCGTCTTTAATCAGACTCAAGCCCCAGTGTATTCCTTTTGGGCTAGAGATCATCTTTTATTGATTTAAATTATTTACCTTTTGTTGACTGGGTTAGTCTCACTAATCTGCTTTTTCTTCCACTTGTCTGCAGCAAGCAAATTAAATACATTATTTCTGAACCTGTCCTTCTTTCTGTGTGCCACTAGATATCCAGACGTTGCTACTTACATTATATTATTTAGTATGTATGTCACTTTTAGAAATTAATTCATGCCTTCAGTTGTTCATTCCTGCAATTAGTACACTTTTTTTATCATCACCCTTTTAAGTTAATTAGTTATTTCAAATGCTGTAGCCATTTTCTAAAGGTCAAATCTGTTAACTACCCAGACCAAATGATTTCATCTTCATGTAATCAAGCATAACTTGTCAAGAAAGGTGATTTGCATTTCACTAGCACTAAAGACAGAACAGGTTAATCTGCAGACTGAAAATCTGTTATCCTGAAGCCTGATAAAAATGTTACTTTCATCAAAGAGCATATAATATTATTTTCTCCCTAATACTTAATTTCAGTATTTTAAAATATCTTCCAGTGTGTACTTACATTACAGTTATACAATTATACCAAATATCCTTGCCCATAAATATATTCCCCTGTGTTTAACATGCTTTTTCACTCACTATTTTCAGTACATTGCTTTTGTAAATCTTATCTGTTGCACTTTCAGTCTTATTTTGTATTCACTCTTAGATTTAGTGCAAACATTACAAGAGCTAACGTTATACATCATTGCGTTTGTGTTTTCATTATTTAATATATTCATCTATTTTTTCATTCATTTCTCTACTTCTTTTCTCCTTTCTTTCCTCACTTGTCATAGAACCTTTATTGAAAGCAGAGTAATGCAGTTTACAGTATGAAAACACAGGGGACTTTCACACTTCACAGCAGTACAGCTCCCCATTCAGTTTTAAAATTTGACATAATACTCATTATGTATTTATAATAATCAGATGGTTATTTTCTCTCTTGTGCTTAATAATTTTGGTTGTTTTAAAGTACCATTCAAAGAGCAACTCATTTTTGGTTTTCATCCTTCCATATAAACATAGATTGCAAATTCAGCTTTCCATTTTCTCATCTCACTCTGGTCTTTCTGCCTCATTATGTTTTTTCGCAAGACATCCTTGTACACATTCTCCTCCTCTTCCTCTCATCTGTAACACTCTTTCTCTAACTTAGTTTTTTTCTGCTATCCGCACAATATTTTTTCCTGCTTTTTCACTTTTCTTACCTTTCTAACATCACCCCCTTTTCTTACCATCAGCCTACCAACCTGCCTCTCAACTGTTTTTAATAGTTCATATTTATTTATTTATTTAACTTTTGTTTACTGGGAAAGTCCAAATGGGACAGAGCCCATTTTCAGTAGAGGCCTGGGGAGAAATGCTCCAGACACATCTTTGGAATATACAGTAAAATACTATAATACTTTGGAGTATGCTATAATGAATACTCCTTTTATTTTTTCACTTCATATTTTATACTCCTTGCATTTTTCTTTGTAATTCATTTTAATTATAGCGCCATCATTTTTGTAATATATTATCACAAAATATTATCACATTGCATTGTTCAAAAATTGTGTTGTACAGTATTATATAATGCATCTTTCTTTTACACTTTTTACAGTTATCTTTCATGAGACTGTATTGTTTTTATAACTCTCAACAAGTGTAATCATTTAACTGTAATTGTATTTTTGCACTGGCTTTTCTCCTTGGGCGACTACTGAAAAAGGAACTTTTCAGGCCCAGTGAGACTCACCCAGTAGACAAATGCCAATAAATAAATACATCAATGTTAAATACTATCATCAGTTCATGCTTCTACTGCATTGTTTGGTATGAAGTCTGTCACTTTTTTGAAAACTACAGGAAAGGGTTTTGCATGGAATCTTTCCACTGAAAGTTTGCTTTTCTGCATTTGCCTCCTGGCCATCCCCTGCATCGTTCTTCTTTTCGTCATTTTTGGTTTTCATCCTTCCATATAAACATAGATTGCCTGTCAAAGGTCTCTGTAATCCAGGTGAGTAGAAGACTCAAAGTAATGTGGAATCCATTAACAAAGTTTCACTTCAATGCAGTCTTATGGAATGAAGTAAGCATTTCTGTTCATTTGTGTCTACATAGATCCTTGTGACTTTAATCTTTAAGATAATCCCTTTTTCTACATAATATAATTTCCTTCTGTAGCAATTGACTACAGTTTAATCAGTACAGATTTCAACTGCTTTCTTAGTCCCAAATTAATATGATATACTCGTTCCTTCTTTTTTAATATCGGCAATAATAAGACCAGCCCATTTGCTGAGACATTTTCTCACAAAGCCTGTGCATTCCTTCCCTTGAATTTGATCCAGTACTGCTATAAACCTCAAGTTGCCTCTGCATGACCTTTCCTACATTTCAGCCAATTTGTCCATATTTAAATTGCTGTGGCACACTTTTTCTACGACATCCTTTTCAGCAGTTTGTATATAAGTTACTTACTTGAATACGTGGCTAAAGTATCTTCTTTTACTTGCAGCATTCTATTTGTCTCTGTATATTGCTACCAGGGTATCAGTTATCTTAAAAATTCTCATAGTAAATTAGGACATTCTTTCTGGGATGATTGATGAATTTTTTTCATTCGACCGTCATTATCAGATGTTTTTCCCACCTCTGCTCTTCAATGCCTTCAGTCCCCTTCTGGGTTTTCACAGTTGTTATCCCTTTTACTGCCCTTTTTTGCTTCTTTATTGACCTTCTGAACTTCATAGACAAGTCTACTTCCAATTTCTGTTAACAGTTTGCAGTACTTTGCAGCTTTTGTTGTTTGTTTTTTTTAAATGCTTCTCAGCCTAGAGCTCTGTTATTAGCTCTTTCCACTGCCACCACTGTCTTGGAATCCACTTCCAGAATGTTTTGATTAAAATCCATATAAAAAAAATTAAAAAGATAGCAGTCCTGAATGAAATGGGGAATAGTTATCCCCTACCTCCCACGTGGAAGGCTTCACTACCTTACTTACTATAAAAACATCAGTGGACACACTAACTCGGGGAACATTTTGGATTTTTTTTTTTAGACTGAGAGCCATGGAAACAAATCACTCTCACCAGTCTTTCTCCATACTGCAGTTTTCTTTCTACATTTTAACATGACCCTAGTTTCCATAACAGAACCAAAGACCAAACTTTCAGTTTAAATTTACAGCATACTACACTAGCATTTTAACTTCACCTTCACTTTCCTTCTGCCATTCGATAATCCTTTGGTGTCAACATTTGGCATTCTAGAACATAACATAAGTAAGGTCTAAAGCCAATGTTTTATATCAGCAATTTACAGAGATTCTGGTCAACCCAGAACATTCACTTGCTACATAAAGCTATCATATAAGGACTAAACTTCATAGTTTTTCCACAGATCCTCCTGAATGTGGGAATGATAATAATAGTACAAGTATCCCTGCAAGCATAGCTTTCTCCTGAAACTTAGTGCAAATGCAGATTTTCACAATATATGCAAGAGTACATGCACATATCTGGGTGTCAAACCACACTTTTTACACTATTCCTTTTCACAAACAATCTACCCATTGGCTTCTTAAAGATCAGTAATGATGCTAAGGAAACCACAGCTGCTTTAGCAAACTTTGCACATGGTTTAGAACCACCGCTTTCTATATTTTATATAGGGCTGCAGCCTTCAGGTTTTTTCCCTACCGCGTTGATTCAGATAATGATTTAGTTGTTGAGCAGCCAACACAGAATCTATCCAGTATAAAAGAAGTGGAATCAGAAACACTGGAAGGTCCAAATCCTGATTTTTATCAGTACAACCAGAAACATCTGCCTTCTCAGAAAAAAAAGTTATGTACTCACCGTAATGTTCCATCTGTGTTGTCCATTTTCATTTTTCCTCAGCAATTGGGTTCAGGTCCAACTGGGCTGTTATTTTCTGCTCGTGGCCACTAACAAACACTGGAGCTCCTCCCTTACCTGTAGTGCTGTATCCCCTAACATACCTCAGATCTTGTTTTCTGGCTTATAGTATAAAAGGAAATATTAGCAACATGTTAGCAAAAAACATGTCTGAAGTTCAACATAAGGAATAGTGGTTCCCTTACAAGGTATTATTCTTCCAGATGTCATTAGTTCAAAGGTATGGGGTTGGTGGGAGGGAACTTGAGGAAGAATGAAAATGGACAAGACCGATGGAGCGTTAGAGTACATCACTTTTTTATCTGATGATGTCAATTTTATTCATTCCTCAACAATTGGGAAAAAGTACCCAGCTACTTGTAATCCTGGGAGGACTCTAAGGAAGGATATTCCTGAGCACAGTTGAGCCAACAGCTGCTCCTCCCCTCAAGACCCGATCCAATTTGTAATGAGTAATAAAAGTATGAGGATTAGCCAAAGTAGCAGCAACACATATCTTCTATGGATGCCTGGATAAAAATAATCAAGACATTGCAATGGACCTGGTTGAATGGGCTCTCACTCCTTTTGGTAAAGAAAGACCTAATTTGGTAGACCAGCTATATGGCTAAGGTTATCTTTGTGACTGACTTGCCCAATTTGGAATCTGCAAAGGAGACAAACAATCTGTTTCTCTTATTTTTTTTTTTCTATGCAGGTAAAATGCAGTAGTCTGTGAATGTCCAGTATGTATAACATATCTTCAGCTTTGTTTGTAAAAGTTGGAAAAAAACTGGCAAATTAATAGATTGTGCAAAAACTGTATTTTAATAGCAAAAAATAAAAACATACGATAAGCGCTTTCGTACTCAATCCAGGTACTTCATCAGATCTAAATTCAAAATACAAATTGCTTCTCTTTTATAGGTTAATGATTTAGACCACGTGACTTCAATAAGGGTTTAATCTGCACAAATTCATTTAACCCTTTCCCTTTTGTTGCCTGTAGGATAGTCATCCATTTAATCTCCATGCATTCAGTACGTGTTCTGATATCGCCACCTCTTAAACCAGCATTACAAATTTCAAAACCATAAACTTAAAGCAATGACTATTTCCTATATGGCTTATATGTTTGGATAAAGCATTCTTGTTATCATTCCTATGTATAAAATACAGATGATCCCTGATCCGGTCTCTCAGGCAGCGATTGGTTTTTCCAACACAGAACATTCTGCAGATCTCACAAGATGCTA
Source organism: Protopterus annectens (assembly GCF_019279795.1). Taxonomy (NCBI): domain Eukaryota; kingdom Metazoa; phylum Chordata; order Ceratodontiformes; family Protopteridae; genus Protopterus; species Protopterus annectens. The sequence goes on along the minus strand of NC_056742.1, from coordinate 262,448,353 downwards.
AATACACAAGATTACTGGTGCTACAACTAACATAAACATTAATTTCATAGATTAGTTTAATATCAGGATGAACAAACAAATCATCAGTTCATATATAGCTACACATATTACAGTGATGGCATGTAAAAACACTAATCCTGTTAGTATTTAATTTGGATCCTGATTGTATTAATGGTTTATAACATAGCATCTTTTTAATAGAGCGACAACTTTTAAAAACTGAAAGAGGGTGACAGACCTAGTGTCTCTCTACATTTCTCATCAGACAAAAGAATCCTCCAGTGCTTCTTAATTATGCTACAGATAAAACAAGTATAATTTGAATATGTAAGACACATTCTCAAATTCTGAGAGGAAGTATTATTTCTCTCATTGTCCAAGTTTAGTGCATTCCCAAAGAAAGGTTTTGTATGAGTGCCCCTTAAGGATATGGCTTCATTTTGTACCATTGAAATTTCAGTGATATTATAGCCTCTTTTACCATAGTTGTCAACCATCAAATCAAAAGATGCATACATGTCACTGTCTCTAGTATGTAATTGTGCTGATCTGAAAATTTGACCCTTCAAAACATTACGATTAACGTGTCTGGGATGCATACTCTTGGCATGAATCACATTATTAGTTTTATAAGGTGTCCTATATAGCTTCGTGTTTGTACCCTCGGATGTTTTTATCAGAATGACATCTAGAAAGCATATCTGTTCATGTGACCATTCAAATATAAAATGAACTTAATAGATTGGTTGATGTTTGATTTCTGACACCACCATAGGAAGGAAGGTAAGATTGGTTTGTAAAGCTACCCTAGCCTTATGAAATACTAAGAAGGTTTAGAAGACAGTGCTTCAAGTTCTTCCAGTCTTCTAGCAGAAGTGATGGCTACCAAAATAGTTTTCCAGGTGAAAAATTTACTTGCATTTAGCTGCTGATTCAAAGGGTGAATAAATTAAGCACTGGAATACCAAATTTAAATCCCATGGTGGAGCTGGATCTTTATAAGGGGGTTTCAAATGAAGGGTACCCCTCAAAAAGGCTTTACAAAGTTTAGATGACACCAAGGAGGAGTTTGTGATCCCAACATGAAAATTAGAAATGTCAGCTAGTTGTACCCTAATTGCAGACCTTGCTCCTTCATTGAAAACTGTTGCTAAAAATTCAAGGACACTATGTACTAGAAAACAAATCTCTTTCATTTACTTCTGTAAAGTTTCCTTGTGGACAATTTGTGAGAAGACAAAAGTATATGTCTAACAGGGAAAGAGACCGTATGCTGTCTGGCTATCAATGGACGTGAAGAAACTATGCCGTCAGTTTTACATTTCAGATGTCAGGGTCAACTGTGCCTGCTGGGTGAGACATAAGGTCTGGAATTGGATCCAGACTCCAAGGAGAGTAGATTAAATTCATAGGAGGTTATTAGCCTATTGGCCCTAGGACCTTTATATAAGCCTAGCCATGTTATACCTTTCTTCCTTTATTGACCAAGTTGTATGGTCTGTATTTGCAGCACAGATCTATGATCAGCACAGACTGTCCTTATCCATGAGGTACTTAGGTGACACCCCCAGGGTAAATTTGCAGTATCCCATCCAGTTGCCTAAGCTATGCTTAAATAGGGTCATTGAGGAAGTCTGATGTTCTTCATCTCACATTGCTGCAGTCCTTACACTTGGGTAGTCCGCTGTCCTCGGTCGGCCCGAATATCAAAGTATTAGGCTGACGTCGGTCAAGGCGCTTAAGTCTGACATCAGGGTACAAATGCGCATGACCGACGTCATATCCTCAGTCTTTTTTGCCGCATGGTCCGATGCAGAAGCAGCATTGCAAGTGCCGTTCGGCGTTCTGAAATTTTTCGAATTCGGAGTTTCAGACCGAGTCAAAGTTGGCTAAGTACCCCGTTGGGGAATATTTTAGTTTTTTCTTGCCTCAGTGGTTTACCGGATGTCAGAAAAAGTGAATAACTGTATTTCTTGTGGGAAGCAGATACCGCATAGAGATTATCATACTTTGTGTATTCCTTGTTTGGGGCCTGAGCACGACGTTGTTGGGTGTCGCTTTTGTGCTAGGTTTAATAAGCGCACTATTAAGCGAAGGTTAGATTGTGCCAGGTTGGTCTTCGGGAAGCGGTGCAATTACAATATGCCGTCGGATGCTCCGACGCCCGCTTCTTCGAAGAAGCGCAAAGACAAAGCAGCTAAACCCAGGCAAGAAGAGTCGTCCGTACCGGACGCCGGTTCTTTGGAGGCGTCAGTGGAACCGGTGGTTCCACCGGAGGCTTCTCTGGAGTCCCAGGGGGAGACTTTGATATTGCAGGATGTGGCCTCTCAGGAGGCAGGTCAGGCTGAAGGGGCTTCTCAGGTTACTGTACTCCCCTCCCTTCCTAGGGTGGTTAGGCCCTTTCCTTCTGTTTCCAAGGCTTCTCCCAGAGGCAGGCCAGGTTTAGCTTCTGTTGGTGTCACTCCTAGTTCTTCAGGATCTGTGCCCAAGAAGCACATGCTCAAAATGGCAGAAGATTTAATTACTTTGATTAGAGGTTCTTTGCCCCCTCCTGATAAGAGGCCTAGGGTGGAACCAGAGTTGGGGAGTTTTGAGCAGGTTTCGGATGTTTCAGAGTCTTCGGCTGAAGACTTGCAGGAGTATTCTCCTTATTCTGATTCTGATGTGGATGATTCTACTCCTTCTGCTTCTCCTCCAGAGGATTTTTCTTTTTCAGAGACTCTTCATTCTATGAGGAAACATTTTAAGTGGGAAGGTCAGGACTTCTCTGATTCCAGGAAAAGGCTTAGGGAATTTTTGCTTTTACCCCAGCATAGGCCTTTGGCTATTCCTCCTGTTCTGGATGTTGTGGAAGATGTGTTTGCAGAGGCTTCACTTAATCCTGATTCTTTGCCTCCTGCTCCTGTTAAACCGGACAGGTATTATAGGGTGCCTGAAGCTCATAAATATCTGTATAAGAGTCCTAGGGCGGACCCAGAAACAGTTAGTCAGGGACCTAAGGGTGTCAAGGCCTCTGTGGTAAAAATCCGGTTCCTCCAGATAAAGAGGCCAGAGCTTTGGATAGATGGGGAAAGAAAGTCTATACTTCTTCCACCTTAGCTATGAGGGCTTTGAATTGCCAGTTTCACATGTTGAAATATCAAAACTATCTTCTTTCTCAGTTGAAGTCTAAGGTAGATGCTCTGGCGGAAGGCATTGAGTGTAAAGAATTACAAGATTTGGTGCATGTTTCTGAACAGGTGGGTAAGCATTCTTTACAATGTGGATTTGATGCTGTACAGGCCTCGTCTAGGGTGGCTGCCACTGGGTCAGTTCTTCGCAGACACGCCTGGCTGAGGGATCAGAACTTATCTGACCATGTTAAAACAAGGATTTTAGATGCTCCTTTACAGTCTGATGTATTGTTTGGTTCACCTGTGGAGGCAGTTTTAAAGAAAATGGAAGACAAGGCTAAGTCTATGCAGACTGTTAAAGATTTTTTGCAAGTTCAGCCTCCGAAGTTTAGTAGGAATTGGCCTGCTAAGGGGTGGACGTACCCTTCTTATGATTCACAGTCTAGGGGAAGATCTAGACATGGTAGGGGTAGAGCTCAGGGCTCTTTCAGACCTAGAACAGGGAGTTCACCTGCACAGTCTTTGGGTGAGGGCAGGGGCCAGTCCTTTCGTAAACAGGCCCAATGACCTACCTTTTCAGCTGCCAGAGCCTTCTTGTCTGGCAGCACCTTTGGGAGGAAGGTTGGCACTCTTCAAAGAAAATTGGAGTTTAATTACCCAGGACAGATGGGTATTGGATATTATACACCAAGGTTACAGGTTTTATTTCCATACATTGCCTCCTTTCAAAGGCATGCCAGACGTTCCTCCTCAGCAAAGAATAGAGGCTCACAAACAAATTTCTCTGCTGCTGCAAATAGGGGCCATACAGCCGGTCCCTCTGCCAGAAGTAGGCCTAGGATTTTATTCTCGCCTGTTCCTAGTACCAAAGAAGGGGAACACGTGGAGACCAATTTTGGATTTATCTATCCTCAACACTTATCTGGACATTCCCAAGTTCAAAATGTTGACGTTACAACAGCTTTTACCTCTCCTGGGCAAAGATCACTGGATGGTGACTCTGGATCTCAAGGAAGCTTACCTTCATGTTCCTATCAGGCTAAGTTGCAGGAAGTATCTGCGTTTTCGAGCTGGGACTTCTCATTATCAGTTCTCTGCATTGCCCTTTGGCTTATCTACTGCGCCCAGAGTGTTCACAAAGGTTCTGGCTCCAGTGATAGCTTTCTTCAGGCTAAAAGGAATACAGATCTATCCTTATTTGGACGATTGCCTGATTCTGGCCAAAGGAAGGGACGAGCTTCTTCATCATTTGCAATATGTGATAGCAGTGCTAAGATGCCTGGGGTATTCTGTGAACGAAATAAAGTCCAGTCTAGTACCCTCTCAAGACATGTGCTTTCTGGGTGTGAGACTGAATACAGCATCCCAGATGGCCTTTTGACCCCGGACAAACAAAAGAATCTTTCCCTTTACTTCCATCAATTGTCTCATCAGTCCAGGCTGACTGCAAGGACAGTCCTTCAAGCCTTGGGGTTCATGGCATCTTGTATTCTGGTGCTTCCCAATGCCAAACTGCATATGAGGAAGCTACAATGGTATCTCAAAAATGTATGGACACAGCACTGCCAAGATATGGACACTGTCATTCAGATAATACCTTGCATTCAAAAGGAATTTTTGTGGTGGGCTCAGGAATGTCACCTAAACAAGGGACTCTCTGTGACCCGGCCAGAGGCGAGTCAGATTCTAACGACAGATGCCTCAGACAAAGCTTGGGGAGCTCATCTAAATGGAAAGTGGATACAAGACACGTGGCCTGCCAGACAACATCTACATATCAACTTGAAGGAGATGTTAGCAGTCCAATTTGCATTAATGGCTTTCAAGGATTTACTTCTTCCAGGGCAGGTGTTGGTTCTAACAGACAACACAACTGTCATGTGGTACATCAACAAGCAAGGGGGAACACATTCTTATCCTCTATGCAGGCAAGCAATGATTTTGTGGGAGACTGCTCTCAGTTTACAGCTCAATCTTCAGGCAAGGTTTCTGCCGGGAGCACAGAACTCCTTAGCAGATGTGTTGAGCAGGCGAATTATGGATCCCCACGAGTGGAAATTGGATCCTCATGTATTTCAGAAATTGACAGTGTCATGGGGAACTCCAGACATAGATCTGTTCGCTTCTCCACTAAACTACCAGCTGCCAAAGTTTTGCACAAAAAGGTTTCATCCCACAGCTTGGAAAGTGGATGCTCTTTCTTTCAATTGGAGCAATCTTCATGTGTATGCCTTTCCACCTCTGCCTCTCCTTCCAAAGGTACTCCTAAAGGTCAGACAGGACAAGCCAAAGATGATTCTAATAGCTCCAGATTGGCCTCGACAGCACTGGTACCCATTACTGAGAAGTCTGGTTGGGAGCCTCCATGGCCTTTGCCTTGATTCCACACCTGCTGTCTCAAGAGAACAGTCATTTACTCAATGTCAAACTTCACTCTCTTCACCTAACAGCCTGGCATATTCTGTTTTAAACCCTGGAGGGTCTCAGCTTCCGCAGCAAGTTTTGAATGTTATTTTGGAGGCCAGAAGGCCTAGTACAAGGAAAGTATATGCAGATAAATGGAAGAGATTTTTATTTTGGAGTGCAGCAAAGGAATTTGATGTTGCTAAGCCTAATTTAAGTGTGGCTCTTCAATATCTTGCTGAGTTACTGGACAAAGGTTTGTCCTTCTCCTCTATTAAGATTCATGCTGCAGCAATTTCTGCTCACTATGACTGTGACCCACCATTGTTTTCTCATCCTTTGTTTAAGCAATTCCTTAGAGGGGCAAAGAATATAAGACCCCCGCGTAGAGCTCCTACTCCTGCTTGGGATCTCAATTTTGTGTTGGAGAAACTCACTCTACAACCTTTTGAGCCTGCAGCTACTGCCGAGTTGAAATACTTATCATGGAAGACTGCTTTTTTGTTGGCCATTACCTCTGCGAGAAGGGTTTCTGAATTACAGGCCCTTATGGCAGTTGAGCCTTTCTTAATTTTCCATAAGGATAGGGTATCTTTACGTACTAATCCTTCCTTTATGCCTAAGGTGGTTTCTAGTTGGCTTTAAACCAAACTATTCATTTGCCTACTTTTTATGCAAACCCCCAAAATAAAGGGGAAAAGATTTTGCACACCTTGGATATACACAGGCAGTTGCGATATTATTTGAGCAGAACTAAAGGGTTCAGGCAGTCTCAGCAGTTGTTTGTTTCTTTTGCTTTGGGTTCTCAGGGCAAGCCTGTGTCAAAACAAACTATTTCTAAGTGGATTGGGTTTTGTATTGCTTTCTGTTATTCCCATCATGGTAAGGAGGTTCCAGCTGGGATTAGGCCTCATTCCACTAGAGCTACTGCCACTTCTACAGCTTTTTAAGGGGTGGCAACTAAAGATATTTTGGAGGCAGCTACTTGGAGTTCAGTGCATACTTTCTCTAAGCATTACCACCTTCCACTTTACTCTAAATCTAGGGCTGGGTTTGCCACTGCTATTTTACAGGGCATTTTGGCAGCTCCTACTACTTTATAGTTTTGCCATCCTCCCTTACCTCTGCTTTGGGATTCTACCCAAGTGTAAGGACTGCAGCAATGTGAGATGAAGAACATAGTACAGTTTTGTACCTACCATAAATGTAGATGTTCGAAGATCCACATTGCTGCAGTCCAATTACCTCCCTCCTTCCCCTCTGTTGTTGGAGGCGGTTGTGTGGTTTGGGTTGTAAATATTGTGCATATTGTATATATATATTGTTCATATGATTAGTGCAAGGGTGGTTGGTTGTTTTTTGCTGTCTTTTGGTTTTGACCTTTCTGTTTAGGGTCTTCTGATATCTGGGGCAAGAAAAGACTGAGGATATGACGTCGGTCATGCGCATTTGTACCCTGACGTCCTGATGTCAGACTTAAGCGCCTTGACCGACGTCAGCCTAATACTTTGATATTCGGGCCGACCGAGGACAGCGGACTACCCAAGTGTAAGGACTGCAGCAATGTGGATCTTCGAACATCTACATTTATGGTAGGTACAAAACTGTACTTTTTACGTGACTTGGGAGTTTGTTCCAAAGGCGTGTTAAGTTCTGGGAAACGTATGTTTCTCCATCATGTCCTGTTAATGTTGCAAGCTAAGTTAAGAGCCCTAGAGTAAGTGAAACATGTCCCATTTGACTTGCGGATTTGCAGCATTTCCATTAGGGCAGGATCCAAGACTGCTCTGTAGGCCAGGCACAAGTTGCTTCTCAGCAGCCTATAAGATACGGAGTACAGTGACAGGTCCTTCAGTCTGTCCATGTAGATCATCTGTTGAGGGCCCTGAATTTTATGGTGAAAAACCTTGGATGTGTCTCCAGCTGCTGCAGGTGTCTGGTGAGGTACATGCAGAAGAGAGTGCTGTACTCTATTAGTGGTTTGATAATAGATGAGTATAGAGGACTTATAACATCCTTAGTTCTGGATGTGATGCCCTTACTTATGAGCTATTCAATGCAGAAGGCCTTCCTTACCACTGTGGATACATGGTGATCGAAGTTAACGTTGCTATCAACCTGTGTTCCCAAATCTATCATCACAGGGTTTGTGCTAAAGGGGGAGGGGGGGGTACTGTTAATAGTGTCTATATTACAACATCGAACTTGTAGAAGTTTGAACGTTGTAATATCGAACCCTAAAGTCCGAAATCCAAAACTGGTGAAGCCATGGCACATCGATTTTTTTTCCCAGGGAAAAAAAATCTGTGTACCGTTTTTAGGGCTTTGCTATTTCCTCCACTGTGATGCGATCTCGGAGTTGGTATATTTAAGTGGGGGGGGGGTGAAGCCCCCCACTAAGGTTTAATTTTTAATTTTTTTTTTGTCACGGAACAGCAATTTTTTTCCCTGTTCTTTGATATTAGTTTCTTTCTCTTGTTGTAGAATGTATTTATGTTTGATGTCCACCAACGGAGCTTGTTTTTTTGTAAGGACCTTGTTTTGATCCGTTCAGGTACAACTGGGTCTGTACATTTGTACAGGTGTTTATACAGGGCATTTGCATACACCTCTGTATAGCAGTCATTGTTGACAGTGGTAGCAGGGGGGTGGGGGTTGAAACTATTTATGCCATCGATTATGAGGCTGTAGTCTGCTTTAGAGAAATTTTTCATCCTTTTTACTTTTGGGGGGGGGGGGGGTCAGGTATGATCCTTACTTCGAATGAGACTGATTTATGATCAGACCTTACTACGGAGGGCAACACACAGGGGGGTAGTGCACAGACCTCCTATTTTGGTGAGTACTAACTCTAGGACATTCAAGCCCCTTGTGGGGATGCAGACCACCTGTTCCAGAGCATTTGTATTAACAAAGTCCAGGAACCTTGGGGTGAGAGTGTTTGTGGTCATATATGACTCCCAATCCATGGAAGGATAGTTGATATCACCCATGACCAAGGTGTTGCTGTATAATGAGTGACTCAATTAGGTCCAGGTAGGCAGTGTGGTTCTTATGGTTCATGGTGGGGGGACCTGTAGTGAACAGTGGTATGGAAAGGGGGGGGGGGTTACCTGCAGTTGGACTTGGAGTAGCTGTAGGGAGTCTTACTGTTTGACCAATCTTGTGGTGTATTTGTCTTTAATGAAGATGGATACGCCTCCGCCTTTGGTTATTTCGCACTCATTTTGAGGTCTGAACGTGTGGAAGGCATTGCATGGCTGGGGTGCTGTCTGCAGCCTTGAACCATGTCTCAGTGACTGCAAAGACATTGGCATCTTTCAAAGTAAGGAGCGCTTCCAGTGAGTGCAGTTTCTGATTAAGATTCCTAGCATTAAGCAGCATAACTTTGAGTTTGTCTCTAGTGGAATTTTTTTTTTTTTTTTTTTTTTTTTACATTGGGAATTTTGTTGTTACGACATTGCCTAAAAAAGGCACTATGAGGCCAAAGAAAGGGGAACCAAATTTGTCAAGGCCAGTAAGAGGCAATGTGGATGACTGTGCTCTTCAACCTAGATGCTTTCTGCAGAAATTTGGGGACTAAGAAATTGGTGGATAAGCAGAGAGTAGACTGGGGGACCAATTGTGTAGGAGAGTCTCTCTCAGTGACTCCCCTGGCAGGGGATTAGGGCAAAGAATTTGCTGCTTTTGTTTAGGGGAGATGCAGATAGGTCGCATCATGGCTGGCCCCATTGACGAAAAATTATTACTACCACATTCTTGTTGAGAGACTACTCATGAGGTAGTAGAATGGACCTGCTGAACTTGTCCGCTGTCGCGTTGGTCTTCCCAAGAATGCACATTGCTGTCAGAAATTGGTTGGATGAGCTCAGTCATAACCAAACTCTGAGAGCTTCTTGACAAGAGATAACAACTGGTTCCTCCTTGTTTCTTGATGTACCAAACCACAGACATATTGTCTGTCTGAATTGTAATTATCCCAAAAGGGAGAGAGTTTTGCAAGGCCTGCAACACTAAGGGCACTGCTATCATTTCTAGGACATTGATATACAAATTGGCCTCTTCAGGGGGACCATGTGCCTTGGACTGTTTTTCCCAGGAAGTGCCCCCCCCCCACCCGATCTGCGGTGCATCCATGGTCACTGTGGCATTGGTTGAGGAAGATTGAAGGGATGGCCTTGTAGAACCTGATCTGAGTGGCTCCACCAGCAAAGGTATTTTTTGCATGGTTGGGTAATTTTTATCTGAGTGGACATGTGCTGATGAAGAATTGACCACTGAGCTGCTAACATCCATTGAAGAATTTTCATATGAAATCTTGCTAGTCGAGCTAGAACTACAGCCCCAATCATCGATCCCAAGGTTTGTAGGATCAATCAGGCTGTGATTGTGGAGTTGTGAACTATTGTCCTGAACTGGAATCTGACAGTCTGTACTCTTGACAGAGAAAAAAAAGGTTGTCACAGAAAAGAGCTCCTATGAACTCCAATGTCCGAGATGGTTCTAACTGAGACTTGTTATAATTTGTAGTGATCCCCGAACTCTTATCAGTAGATGCCTGGTTGGGGAGGTAATGAGCCAGTCCAAGTATGGAAAACTTGAAATCCCTGCAATCTCCGGTGAGCTGCAACTACTGCCATGCATTTGGTGAACACCCTGGGGGCTGTGGTGAGGCCAAAGGGCAGTACTCTGAAATGGTAATGACTGGCTCCCAGCCAGATGTGTAAATGCCTTCTGGATTGTCTGTTCATTTTTATGTGATATATGTATCCTGGATGTCTTTTGAGCACATCCATTCATCCTTGCACAAAAAGGGCAGAATGGACTGAACCATGACCATTAGAACTTGGTGTGTTGAGTTGATTTGTTTAAACTGCTGAGATCTAAAATATGTCTCCAGTCCCCTGTTTGCTTTGGCACTAAAAAGAATCTTGAGTAAGTTCTAGATTCTATCTGTTCTGTTGGGACGTGTTGAATTACTTTTTTTTTTTCTAGCAACTTTTGTTTTTGTAATGCTGCTGCTGCTTTCATCTGAGTGGAACATCAGGAATTTTGCATACAGGTGGAGGAGTAGGGAAAAGGGAATTATATAACCTCTGGAAATAATCCTCTGCACCCATGTATCTTTTGTATTGTCTAGCTATGCCCTTTGTTGCAGGGATAAATGACACCTGATTGCCTCCAGAGGTGGACATTCAAGCCTCCTTTCAGGAGCGGTGGTAGCGTCTGACAGAGAAGGAATCTCTGGACCCCTGGTTCTATAGGCCTCCTCTGCCACATGGGTGGCATCTTCTATTTGAGTTCCCCCTTCTGCCCCTGGGGAACTATCTCCACGGGGTTCTTGGAAATGACCTTGGGACTTTTTGAGCCACATTTTTCTACCTTCTTGTTGATTTCTTGGAAAGGTCCTTTGAGGGTTCAAAAAACATACTCCCACTGCAGTTAGAGTCTGTTAGCATTGCTCGCACCTGGAGAGTGTCTCCTTTCTTTTAGGGCTGAAGAAAGAACTTCTGTCAAAGGGTGCATTGATGAAAGAGAACTTGAAGGGCTCCACAAAGTCACACAAGTGCGTCCAGGCATTCCTCCTAATGGAAATCCTGAACCCCTTAGCCCTTTCAGTACTTCATCCGCATGTGAGGTGAGCCTTATGGACAAGTTAGTGATCGATAGTAGTGCAGCCAACCGTGACTCAGATGTACTGCTCTTAGAGAGGGATTTTGAAAGTTCCTTAATCCAATCCCTCTGTAATCTTCTGAAGTGTGCCAAATAATTCAGTGATCTGAGAACATAGGTCGCCGAAGCATACTCATGCTTCCCAAATCTGTCCAACCCCTTTGCCTCCCTGTTAGGGGGATGGATAGAAGAACTCTGCTCCACGAGTTCTTTCTTCATGGCCACCGCCACGACCATGGCATGTACAGGTAGTCCCTTGCTCCAAAACACGCTTCCTGCAGGTGGTTCCAAAATCCAGTCTTTTCTTTTGGGGATTGGCTTAACTGTATCTGGTTCCTTCCATGGCCACTTAGAAAGCAAGTCAGTAAGCTTGTTAGTGACAGAGTCACCCAGGTAGTAGATGGGCCAAATCCAAAGGCCTCCAGGAACAGCGATTCCTCTTGGGAAGGGTTATCGCTACAGCAGCCATTCCTCTATTTAAGTATCTTTAGGAGATCTCAAAATGGGACGTCTTCTTGTGGAGATCTTGGGGACCCTTCCCCATCATCAAAATCGGTATCTTCAGGGACGGACTCTAAAGGAAAGTCAGAGTGCCTCCTCTTGAACTTTCTCTTTCTAGGGACTTCTTTGGTGGGTTGTTCTGGAGAAATATCAGAAGAAGTAATACTATCCTGCTGGGTAGCCTGGAGATTTTGGGCTAGTTGTCACTGTGGAGTAGAATGATGGGGCTCAAGACACAGATACATACTGAATCTAGAGGGGAGAGGAACCATCAAAAGCAGAAAACACTCTTTCCATCACCTTAAAGGCAGAATGCTCCTTGGAGAAAGAAGTTGATGGAGGCAAGAAGCCACACTTCTGCCCCATCAGCTCCCCCAGTCCTGAAGGCAATCCACCCAAGGCAGAGGTCACAACTGAGCTATCTAGTGCCAGAGCTCCAAGGGCAGAGGGTAGGAGCCACTTCCATCTAAATTTGCACTGAGAGAAACTTCATCATCATTCTATCCACATCATCCTCGGTCAGACTTTTGGAAGAATGAGATGATGTCACAGAGGGAGACCTGGAGCGCCAGTAGAATTCCAAAAAAGGAGATGGTACCCAAGAGGGTACTGGATCTATGGTGGGGGAGTACTGGATCCTAGGTAATGACCTTAGATCCAAAAGAATAGGGTCTGAGGAAGCTGATTTACTTTCCAGTGCTTGCTTTCGAGAAGGAACAGGAATCAGACCCGATTTCTTTTGTTTTTTCATAGGAGGTTCCATCATTAGATCCGAGGATGGGGTTGAGGATCCAGATGTACCTGCATGCTTTCCAGAAAGCTCCTTTTGTTTAGGGTTTTGAGGTTGAGCCCCAGATAGAGCTTCAGAGAAGGAGGAAGGTAGCAAGCAAGCCTTTCATAATTAGCTTGTTTTTTCTGTCAGTGATGGCCCGGGGATTAAAGGACTTGCAAATTTTGCAATCCATTTGAAGGTATTTAGGGCCTAGGCAATAGACATATAAAGCATGTGCTCCTGATAATTTGTGACCATGTTTCTGACATTTTTTTAATCCTGAAGGCTTTTCAGACATATTTATGACAAGTTAGGAAATAAGCAGAAAATTGCTTTTTTTTTTTTTTTTGTGTGTGTGTGTGCGCACAAGTAAAAAAAAAAGAGAGAGAGATACAAGCAATGCCATCAACAATACACTTGTAGAAAAGGGAAATATAGGTTTACAAAAACTGGTAACAAGAAATACACAGAAGTGTAGGAAAGCAGAAATTATAAGAGACGTAACCTACAAAAAGGTATAAAGATATAAATACAATAAAATTCAACTTAACTCTGAAATAATTAACACTAAGCTTGAGAGCTGACAGTGACCATGTCCAAACGTGAAAATAGCAAATGAGATTTGACGCATGTTAGGGGATAGAGCATTATGGGTAAGGGAGGAGCTTGAGAGTTTATTAGCCACAATCTGAAAATAACAGCTGATTCAGATCCACACCCATTTGTTGTGGAATGAATGAAAATTGACATAATCAAATCAAATATTCAGAGCTTCAGGTCTACTGTCTTACTCCAAAGTCAAACTATATTGTTCCATAATTTCATTTTCCTTTTTCCCCATTAAGGATTCACTCAGATATAAAGCCCTTCTCCTCCTTCTCATCTCCTTCAATAAGCATCTTCTCCGGCATCTTGTCTTATGATACTGGAAGTTCTACTTAAAGTTAGATAGGGGAACTGTAACTAGTAGTGTTGGAGTGACAGTGCTGGTATCACAGGAAATGAAAGATATAGAGGTGCCTGGGTAAGGTTTGTTTCTAGAATGATTGAGTAGGGAGGGGTGGAAGTAGAATGTATTATTTATTTGGCATCTGTTTACCAGGAAAATCCAAGTGGGATAATATCCCATTTTCAACAGAGGGCTGGGGAGAAAAGTTTCGCATTGACATAATAGGTTTACAGTTAATTAAAGTTATTACAAAATGTAATACAGAAGAACAATATATTAACTAAGTAAAAATTCAACTTCAGTTCATACAGTGTGAACCAGTACATACATACTAGAAATATTTAGACAGGTATAACAAGATGAAAAAAAAAAAACATTGTTAGTAGTTAAAGAATTCACAAATTGCAGTTCATAGAGAGGATATTAAACACTTTGGAACAGAGATGACTAGATAATGTAGCATAGGCAGAATAATATTTGTCCTTTATCTAAGAAATAGAGTGACCTTTAAGAGAGAAGGAATTAATAAGGAGTATTCTGGGGTAGGAAGGAAGGAGGGCCTAGTACAGCATGAAGTAGTGCAGGAGCAAAGCCAAGGCTTATAGTAGTAGTTTGAAGTTGGAGAGCTTAGAAGTAGATCTAAAAAGAAATAAAGTATTACATCATGCAGTACCTTGACTTTACTTGCTTTCAGAGATGTGGCTTTTTAAAAAAAAAAAAAAAAAAAGTGAAGACTTAAACTCTGACACTACCTTGTTAAACTCATTTAATATTGTTCATTGTCATTCATAGTTCTTGTAACCTTTCTTAGTCCTTTTTTTTTTAGTTTTGTCTTTTTTTTGTCTGTTTTAGCATGTATATTCATACCATAAATATAGTTCATTAAATTATTTATTCCTTGTATCATTTGACTGTATGACATTAATACTTGGGAGTGAGTTTGATTGTGGAAACTGTTATCTTCTTTAAGTCTGTGTATATAGACTATATAGTGATACTATGTCCGTCTCAATGTCTGTCTTAACTGAATGTACTCCAACTTAATATCCTGCTTACTGAAAAGTGTTTACCCATTTAATTCCCGAATGGTGTTATCTGTGGTCAATGGTAATGAACTTTTACATTTATACTGGTTTACTAGCTTGTCTTTTATCCATGTGGATGCAGACTTCATTAGGTTGTGTCATGCTTCAGATGAGATTATTAAACTGAGGTCCTATCTTCTTGAGTTGGCAGTAGCTCAAGTGTACTGTATGTAAAAGATCCCATGGCAGCTATCATAAAAAATAGGGGTACTTTATTTAAAACATGTACAATATTATTTAGAACATTATTTACATTATTATTTACAAAATTGCACATTTACGTGTACAGGGTAGAATTTTCCATTTTTCCCTGTATTTTATACAATCATAATTGTCTCACTTTCATTTATTTGAACTTTTGTCATCATTGTCCTTATATCCATTTACATTAAACGTGATTTTATTTATCCTTTCATTCTAAATGTTCCATACAACATAGAAGTCATTTTATGAATTTTACTAAAGTATTTGTTAGTGTATGCTTATATGTACATAATCATATGCATATTTATATCATTCACCTGTTTTTGTACCTTAAACGTTTCACATAGGGTTTCCCACAATTTTGTAACCCGTATACATTGTAGAAAAACATGTAGTTTCCTCTTTGCTATAATGTATACAGATTCATTTTTACATGGCATATTTCCTTTTACTGGTAATTTATTAATCACTGATCTACGTAAAAAATCTTGCCATTCCACTAGCTTATCACACCACTCTTTTCATACTTTTACAGCTTCAACTTTTTCATTCATGAAATCAACCCAAGGATTAATATAATTATGTATCATTATATTTTTATACCATACTTGCCTCTCATTTTCAATTTCATCAATTTTTATTTCCCATAAAAGTATTTTTCTTGATAATATCTTATTTAATCATTTATACATTCTTTTCCTTTTTAAATTTTTTTTAACATTTCCCAATACCGCTCATATCTATATTTTAATAGATTTACTATTAGTTTCTTATTTTTATCATTTAGCCATAACAAGGCTCTATACAAATTTAATGAAGCTGCATATGCATTTGGGTTTGTTAGTCCTAACCCCCCATCTTCCTTATCCATATATAAGACTCACCTCTTCACTGGATTCACTCTTAAACCCCATATAAAAGAAAAGATTGCTTGTAATATTTTTAATACATTATTGATAGCATATGGATACTTGCTAAATACACTTCCCCAGTATAACTTAATTTAATAAATTAAACCTTATTAAAAGGAAACTAATATGCTTTGCAAAAACAGCAAAGCCCCATTTGTCATCTATTATCCTTTTTCTTTGTTCCTCAGTCACATATTTACCTCAAAATCCTACATCGAATGCAAAAATTTCTTTCATCAACAAAAGGTATTTTCCTCCTATCTTTGCTACATCACCCAGCCTTTTACTCCTTGTGTTTATTTAAATTCATTCCTGTTGTGTTTAAGAGTTTATATATGTAACATATTACTTTTTAATCCAGATTTTGTTTTTCGTAATCCTTATTATATTATCTGCAGAAGTCAACATAACTGAATTTTTTGTCCTTTTATTAGTAAAATGAGTAGCATCTTTCATATGAAATTTACAACTCTAACCAATACACTAATAACTAATGCAAGTAGTGTACTACTCTTGGGACATCCTTGTTCATGTGCCATTTTTTTTATCTATTTCTTGGCTTAACCATCCATTCACTACAATTCCTTCTTTATTTTTGTCATATGCTGGGCAACAAACATTCTTAAATTTCTCACTGATGATGTATTTTCTTATTATCATTCGCAAAAGTTCATGTACTATATCAAATGCTTTATCTAAGTCTCCTGTCGTAACTTTTGCTTCCTCTTTCCTGTGTATAATATCTAAAGTTTCCCTTATTATTATTATTATTAACTATTCCTGGCATCCTATCTTCCATAATATTTTTATTTTACTGCCTTTTTCTTCTGAATTATTTTTATAAAACTCTTGTAGTCTACATTGTTCAGTTCTGTAAGTCTCCATTTTTTTATTTCATTTTTGTCTCCACTTTTCCATACAAATTCAATCTGTATACATAAAACCTTCATTTAACCATTCATTCACAACTTTTAGGAATTGTTTTTTGTAATAGTGTTATAGAATTGGTATCCTATTCCATCTGGGCTTGCAGCTGACTGTAAATTAACTTGTCCAAGCATTTTATCAAATTCATATAAGAAAACTTACTTTTCTAATTCTTTATTTTTCCATGTCTGATCAGTTTTAGCATTCCATTCTGTTTATGAATCTTTTTATCTTGAATCATTTCCTCTACACAATTTATTGCAATATTTATAATTTGTTCATGAGACCTTCTTATCTGTCCTCTATCATCTTTCATTTCTGTCATTATACTCTCAAATAAGCTGATACTTCTCTTTTACCTTGTAAGTGCTATATTTTCTTAAATAATTAATTTTCTCTTGATTCTTTTCATAAATTGTCTCTTCTTTCACAGAATATTCTCTGTCATTTCTTTCCAAATCTTTTAAAGCATCTATATACATAATCGTTTTCTTACATCTGACTGCCATTCAAAAAACATTTCTTATATTTCTTTTGAAAGAGGACAGCCACTCAGACCAGTTTCTTTATAGCAGTCTATTTGTGTTGTGATATTTCTATAATTGTATAATTATTTTCTTTCCATTATCATCCCATAATTCCTCATTTATTCTTTTTATTCCTTTTCCCAATCCAATTTACTCCTTATTTTCCTGTATCTCTATCCATATAGTTGAATAATCTGAAAAACCTGTTACAGGTGTGTCTTCAGCAATTTAAAGCTTGTGTTGCAACAAAATAGTTTATTTCTGTCTTATACATACTTCAGCTGTATGTCTACAAATTAGTATTCCACATTTTTAAATTACAACATTTTATAAACTCAACCATTTTCTTAATATCATTGTCTCTCTTTTTTCCTTTCAAATCACAATTAAAATTGCACATTAATATCATATTTGTATTTAGTAGTATGTAACCCAGAACTTTATGAAATAGTTTTTCTGTTTTTGTTACTGGTAACATAAGCATATAGTGCTATAGTTCTATACACCTGATTATGCCATCTGAGATCTACAGTACTTAATCTTCCCATCACTACCAGTGTTAGATTCAGTATTTTCACCGACTTCTTACAAAGCACCTCTATGCTGGAATATAGTTCTTTTCCTAAGTTCCATATTGTGCCTTCATACCAAAGATCTCTGTTTGTAGTGCAGTCTTTCCACTACTGACAGAAATATTGCATCTTCCAGTATTATTACATCAACATCACACTTACTACACCAATTTAAAATGCCTATTTTTCTACTTATATTTTAATGCTGTTTACATCTACTGATAAAACTCTAAATGTATCACTCTATGTTAGAACCTACTAGGAATGGTGTATATATTTGGATAAATTAAAAATATTTATCTCATTTATATTATTGTTTTACATGTACCCCTTTAATTTTTTTCTTTCTATTTCTGTTTTGCTGATAGAATTCTTTTTCCCTTTGACTATTTTTCAGTTTTTATCTTCCTCATCACTTTTTCCAGAGTCAGCTTTTTAGAATATCTTCTGTTTCATTGGTCTCTTTAACCTTATCTTTGTTTAACCTGTTCTTGCTTCCCTTCTTATTCTTCATCTTCTATTGCAACCATTTCTTCTTTTTCTATATTTTCCTCACTTTTATTTTCATTTTCTTCTTCATCCTTTCTCTCAATATTACAATCTAGCCATAAATGCCCATTTTTTTTTTACAGATATAACAATTTAGTTCACATTTTTTGCATCATTCCCCACAAATATAACATTTCCTTGTATCATAATTCCGTAACAAGTGATCATCCTTCCCACAGAAGTAGCATATTTTGGGTTGACCCCAGTATTTTACAAACACACTTATTTCATTCTGTCTTTATCATAGTAGGAATATGAATAGTTTTCTCTTTTTCCATTTTCATTACACTATGACAGTCCCATCCATCAGTACATAATCCTCTATTATCATAAACATTACTGATAACCATAGCTTTTTTACACAGTTTACTTAAGTGTTTCTTCAGTGTGTCTTTTTCAACTTCAGTTCGGATTGAACATATGTTTTCTTCCTGGTTTCCCTGTGAAATGTTTTAACCACACACAAATTTCCAGAAATTACAGTTCTTTTTCTTTTCATACTATTCCCAAAAAGCTTTCCATGACAGAACTAGTCTCAGATATAATATCACAAAATGTCTCTTATTAATAAGAATAGAATCTCTTGCCTCACGAGCCTTTATACGTAATTGTCACCATCAAATTATGCCAGATGTCATACCTGTCCATTTCTTTTTCTTCTTTATTTTGGATTCTTACAGCGAATTTCCTTTGATTGTGGAAATTATTTTTTTCTGTTCCTCTCTCACCACTTTCCCTGCATTGATCATAACAGTATATTAACAATTCACCCAAAATATCATCCAACAACCCTCCCAACTAGGGGGTTTTAATAATGCATCCATCATTTCATAAATCATTTGCTTCCAATGAACCAAACAAGTTTTGTAGAAATAACTTCTCTGAATCATGTCACAATTCCACCACAGCACTGGTGTTCGCTTCTGTGCTATCTGCCATCTTGGATTCCTTGAGCACTGTTCTCCCAGCCACTACCGCACTAGGATCAGAGCAAACACTCTCCTAATGAGTAGGGGAAGTTCTTCAGTACCCTGGCCAAATTTCCCTTAGTCATATAAATGCCACATTGGGTCTCCCCTGAAAAGAGATTAATAGTCTTGTGGAACTAACCTGATCAACAAAGGATAAATAAATTCAGTACACTGTATTGAACTGGGTTGGGTCACATGTCTATATGTTACATATATCCCTTTTTATTAATTCCATAATGATCCTTTCCATAGCCTTACAGATAAGACTGGTCAGATTTATGGGTGTATAATTACCCTGGTCCACTGAAGCCTCACCTTTGTGCAAAGGAATGACTGTTGCTATCTTCCAGGATGATACTGAATAGCCTATGTAGGGGATCCAAGAAGTCATATTTTAGGGTAACCAGCAGGTGGCCTGGTATGTTATTAGACGTGGTATTCTTGATCTTAGATAGTGCACTGAGAGCTTGTTCATGTGATATTGGGGGGGGGGGGGGGCTGGGTTAGATGAGGGGAAGTGGAGTTAGAGCTGAATTTGTCCATTAGTAGATTTGCTGCATTCTCTGGGTCCAGGTAGGTGATATCATTCACTGTTAGCTCAGTGCTGTGCTGGATATTGTTTGTGAGATCTCTAACATAGTTAAAAAATGCACTGTGGTTATTTGTCACCTGGGTGGCTATTTTTGCTTCATATCTGGCTTTGGTTGATTTGATCGGTAAGAGCATTTTTGGCTTCTTGAGAGTTAGCTGTTTGCATGCAATGAGGTTTTTTTTTTGTTATTATTATTATTATTATAGAGCCTGTTTGAAGTAGGATTCTATCATAGAGATTTATTTTTGAACTTGGCATTGTATTTGTTTCTAAGGAGGACAGGGTGGAAGGGACTTTGAATTTAGCCAGATCATCAGTTTTACTAGACTAGCCTTTGCAACGTCTTTGAATACTAAGGAAATGAAAAGTGCTTCAGGCTTCAGTCTTACAGTGAATGTGACTGATTTGACTAGGGAGGGTGTTACATTTGATGTGGAACGGAGCTGCCCCCTATTGCTAAAGACCAAGTCTGTGATTTTTATCATCCTTGTTTAGGTCGTGTAGTAACTGGTCCAGAGAGCTGTATTAAATTGTCACTTAAGACATAGGCAAACATAGATTAATATAATAGAAAACAAACCATATCAACATGTTTCCAGCTACATACATTATTCTTTTTATAACTATGATCAATCCTTCATTACATACATTTCTCAATTCCTGCCTTATCATAAACCTCACTCCTCCTCCTGAACATTATTCTGCTTGTATTGTTCCCACAATTTCCATTTATTTCTATGTAATTTGCTTCTCCCCTTTTCTAAGGATCCCACTTCAAGTTCTTTTATCTCTTTTACAATATTCAGTACTTCAAATACAGTTGATTTAGACTTTGATTTCCATTTTCTAGTAATTGCTTTTTTTGGCAGCCACCAGAACTAAAGGACAACAATGGGATTCTGTTATTAAAAGGCTCAACTTCTCTGTCCTTTTTCTCCATATTTAAAGTCCCTGCTATGAATAAACAATACAGCATTTAAATATTTTAAATCAACTGTTTATCTAGACTAGAATAGTACCTTACTGTACTGTGGTCGTTTCACTTTCACAAACCTTTCATCCAGCCCTGAAAAAGCTTGCTGCAGTCTCCAATTCATTGATGTCATCAAGGCTAATGAATACAGTAGTTTTGTGGCCAATTCCATCCCCAAACTGACATCACTAAGACCGTCCTAAAAACCCACCGATGCTGTGATGTCACAGCTCCCTGTTCCTTCCCCTACCCATACAGAAAATAAAGGCTAGAACAAGGAAAACAGTACACGAGTCAAGTCTCCTGTTGTGAGCTGTAAATCACAACAGGTCTTTTGGCTTTTCCCGGTTAGCGGTCATCACAGCAGATCACTGGTCCGCTATTGATTGGCAGTGGATTTTTACAGTGTCGAGTTGCCAGCCCAGAGCCCAACCTTCACAGAAGGCGCACATACACACTCACGCACCTACTTGCATGTCTTTTAAAGTTCACTCGACAACAGGGAAGACATGCAGACTCAGCAGAGAAAGCACTCCAGCCGAGAATCGAACCAGAGAACCTCTTGCTGTGAGGCAACAACTCTATAACCACTCTACCACCGTGGCCATTGGCAATCACAGCAGGTAACAGCTCAAATTAGCCTTAGCACTTTGACAGCTAGGGAAGTTAGGTGTGAAGGGGTATGGGAGATGAGTTAAAATAATACAATTCAGGCTTCACAAAAGACTGTAGTTTAGCCACTCTAAAAAGAAAAAGCAGTAAAAAGCACTTTGAAAGTCTGTTATGTGGCATTTGCACTGTTTGTGTTTTAAGTAGTCATTGAACGGCATGAAATGTTAGTTAAAACTGACAGAAAGACAGCAGTGTGTGCATGTAAAATCAATGCATTGACATGAGCTTTAAGAAGAAAGAGGCCTGCGTGATGTAATTTTTTTTTACATACAATTGTGGGATACCTAGAGGTATCGGGATCACTTCAACATGCTAGACCTCATGAGGTCAAACTCAGAAATTATGTGTAAAAATATTTAAAAATCTGTAAGTAGTCCCAGAGTGGTGGTAAAATGGATAAAACACCAAATCATGATGAAATAAGCATGTTTTTTGAGTCTGTGGGCGTGGTCCTCCTTTAACAAGACGTTACTATCTCTAGGCTGTTCAGATCCATTGTCCCAGCTCAAAAGAGTAATTTCCTTAGTTACATCCATTTGCTTACCCAATATTTCTGACAGAGTACTCTGTAGGAATTCATTAAAATCTGCCAACTCAATCCACTCCCAAAACATATGTTCTCAATTACCTCTTTTTCCCCCATCATACCCCCAACATTTACCATCTGCCTAGGAAGAATTCTTAGAAGTCTGCTTGGTGTATAAAAATGCCTATTCAAACACTTCCAAGCAAAAATCTTAAACCTTCTAGACTTTGTTCCATACTTGGGAGCCATACATATGTCCTTGCATTGTTCCCATTGCAAACTGCTTACTCAGTCTCTCTTCCCAATCTTTTTTAACTCCTCTTTTTGATTCTTATAATTATCATGCAGAATTTATATGCCCTATGAAACATCCCTTTTTAATGGCAGTTTCTGTTTTAGATTCAGCAAAAAACTCTACCAGAACAAGTGTTTCACTTAAGATTTACCTGTCCCTTTCTCTTAGACTATTCTCTGACATCAGTAGGTTCATAGCTATATACAAGGCTAACGACCATCAGGGTTTTTACAAGCTTAGCCTTGCAACCCAACCCACTTTTGTCCCCGAGTTCTTTGGATGCCAATATGATACTGTATTTGTTAGTTGTGTGTGTGTTCTTGACAACCTTGTTTGTAAGTGAGATTTTTGCATCCAAGGACATGGACATTATGTATGTACATGTCTTGCATACTGTGTTAGTTTCTTTAAGGATTAAAAGGTTGTCTGAGTACATGAGAAAATTGCTACATTGTCTCAGGATTCCCATATCTGCCAAGATGGCTTAGAGACATTAGCAAATTGCAAATCCATAGTGTCAGGACCTGTAATTGGTTTGGGCTGATGTTCTTCGTGTTTTATTGTTGCAGTCATCACCTGTGGGTAATGCCTGCTGTGGTAGCCCTTGGCCAGCCCGAATACCAGAGTCAGTGTTTTTCCTGCATCGGCTGCTGATGCTTGCTGCCTGACATCAGGTCGTCAGTGCTATAAAGGAAGGCAGCCAACACCATTACATCAGTCTTTCTTGCCATGGAGCCGGTAGCAGAAGCATTTCACAAGTGTGCTGGTCGTAGAGTTTGAATTGCAGCTGAAAACATCTAAAGCTAAGTACCCCATTGGGGATCCTTTTTTTCTTGCACTAACCGATGTCTGAAAAAGTTAACAATTGTCTCGCCTGTGGAAAGCAAATACCACACTGAGACTTCCAGTCATACTGCATTACTTGTTTAGGCCCAGACCACGACATTCCCCGTTGCTGGTTCTGGGCCCTCTTTAAAGCAAGAACCATTTGTCGTAGAACTCTTATTGTAGCCAGGTATTTTCATTCCGAAATGGCGTCCGTCAGCCAAGCATCCATAGACATTCCGAAAAAATGTAAGGATAAAGATAGACGGACCACACAACGCTAAGCCTTTCGGCGACTCTACCACTAAGCAGATTGTCAGTTCTCCAGAATTCAGTGAGGCACCTTTGCAGCGCCTGATGCCCACTACGACACCTTTGCAGGCCTGTACTGAGACCCTTTCGGAGACAGGTATGCTGCAGAAATCTTCTTCGTCTTCTGAGCCTTTGGTTGTCTCTGCCTTGGTTGGATCTGGAGCCATGACGCAGGCACCGGCTTCCAAGGAGGTTTTTCGCACTACCGAATTTAGCCAAAAAAAATGTCTTCTCCTCTGACTGCCATTTCTCTCAGACCGTTGGCTACTTTTAGGCCTAGAGGCAAGGCCACTCCTAGGAAAACTACCTCTAGCCACTATTTTACCCCTGCTCCACCACCCCAAGCTCAAATACTTAAAATGGCAGAGGATCTTCTCATCCTTATCAGGAGTAGTCAGGCCACTCCTTCTAAATGGAAAAGAGATCTTCCTCCTGAAGTACTAACAGAACAGGATTCTAAGGAGTCTGATTATTCAGATTTTGAAGAGGAACAACAACCTCTGACTGCTTATGATGATTCAGATGCAGAGGAATCCATCCCTTCTTCCTACTCCACCAGAAGATATTTCCTTTGGGGAAACTCTTCACACCCTCAGGGAACATTTCCACTGTGAATCCCAGGACTTCCCTCAGTCTAAGAAAAGACTAAGAGAGTTTCTAGACCTTCTCCAGCACAGACCCTTGGCCATCCCTCCAATCTTAGAGGTGGTTGATGATGTCTACCATGAATCCAGCTTAACTCCTGACGCCCTCCCAACTGCTCCCAGAAAACCTGACCAGTATTAGAGTACTGGATTCTCACAAATACCTGTACCGAAATCCTGCTGCAGACCCAGAGGTCATTACACGGGGACCAAAACGAGCTAAGGCTAGTTCTGCAAAGAATCCATTTCCTTCTGACAAAGACTTCAGAGCTCTGAACAGATGGGGTAAAAAAGTATACACCTCTGCAACCTTAGCTATCAGAGCACTCAACTGTCAGTTTCACATGTTAAAATATCAACAACACACTTTGAAAGTATTAAAGCAAAAGGTTTCAGCCTTTCCTGACTGTACATGTTTGAAAGAGTTAGCAGATTTACTGCACTGTACTTGTCAAGTGGCTAAACACTCATTACACTGTGGATATGATGCCCTAGAAGCCTCATGCAGGGCAAAAGTGTTAGGATCTGTCATTAGGAGACATGCATGGCTTGAAGGAACAACCCCTTCCTGATCATGTCGCATCTAAATTACTTGATGCACCCTTGGATAAGGACTGCTTGTTTGGAGAAAAAGCAGAACAGGTGCTTAAAAAGTTGGAAGACGAAGCAAACTCTATGCAAACAGTAAAAGACTTCCTTCAGGTAAAACCTCCTAGGTTCAGCAGGAATTTTCACTCAAAACACTGGTCCTTTCCTGCACCTAGCAGACAGGGGCAAGCTAAGCCCCGCAGGGACAGACCACCCAGACTCCTATCCCAGGGACAGCAGAGAACCAAACAGTGGACCACTTCCACTCCAGAGACAGAGAGTTCTAAGCAATCCTTCCATGGCAAAAACTCTCAATGACTCCTTCTCCCCCTCTGCCCACTTTCCACTCACCAAAAACTAGGAGGAAGGCTCTCCCTCTGCAAAGAAAATTGACGTTCTGTAACCAAGGACCAATGGGTCTTAAAGATCATTTTTCCAGGATATAAATTCTCCTTCAACGAACTCCCAATTCCAAGAGGGTATCCTGACTTGCCACCAAATCAGTGGGCAGAGGCATTGAAACAAGTCCAAACTCTCATATCCCAAGGGACAGTAGAACCTGTCCCCTCAGATCAAACAGGCAAAGTCTTTTTTCCAGACTATTCCTTGTTCCCAGAAAAGAGAGCACTTGGTGCCCCATTCTGGATCTATCCATTCTGAACACCTTCTTGGTGGTCCCCAAATTCAAAACGCTAACTTTGCAGCAGCTGCTGCCTATGCTGACAAAAAATGCCTGGTTAGTAACCCTGGAACTAAAAATGCCTACCTCCACATCCCCATAAGGGAATCCTACAGGAAATTCCTTCACTCCAGAGCAGGCTAATAACATTTTCAGTTCTCTGCGCTACCCTTTGACTTATCTACTGCTCCCAGGGTATTCACCAAATGCTTAGCCACGGCCATAGCCTTTTGGAGACAGAAAAATATACAAATTTACCCTTATCTGGATGACTGCCTCATCCAGGCAGATTGCAAAGAAAAGTTCCTCAAGAACCGTGTCTTTGTCAAAACCATCCTAACCTCCTTAGGGTACACCATCAACGAGAAGAAATTGAGGCAAACATCCTCCAGGAGGATCATTTTCTTCGGAGCACTGCTGGACACAGCATCCCAAATGGCCTTTCTATCCCCAGAAAAGCAGAGATTCCTGCCTCTCTATTTTATACGGCTGCCTTCCAAGAGTCACCTCACTGCAAGGAAGTTCCTGCAAACCTTGGGGTACATGGCATCTTGCATCCTTCTAATTCCTCTGGCCAGGATTCACATGAGAAAACTTCAGTGGTACCTAAAGAACCTTTGGTGTCAACATTCTCAACCCCTAGAGACCTCTCTCCCTCTGATCCCCTGTATAAGGGCCGAGTTTCTATGATGGGCAGAAGCCTGTGCCCAGAACAAGTGTCTTTCCTTCACCCACTGCCCAACTAGGCAGACCATTACCACCGATGCCTCAGACATAGCTTGGGGTGCTCACCTAGAAGGCAGGTGCACCCAAGGTCTTTGGGATGCCCAGCACCTTCCCTTACACATCAACCAGAAAGAAATGGTAGCACAAAAGGCTCTGACATCCTTCAAACCCCATCTCAAGCCAGGGGTTCTCCTTATCCACATCAACAAACAGGGAGGGACCCAATCTTACCTTCTGTGCAGGTTAGCCATGAACCTCTGGCTAACAGATTCTCACTACACCTTTCTAAACATACTGGAAAATATTAAGATACAACCAAACACCCTAATACTGGGTGATTTCAACTACTCTGCCATTAACTGGGAAAACTACTCGGGTACCATCACCTTTTCCCAACAGTTTTTGGAATTCATAAATTCCAACATCCTGGATCAGCTAATCCATTGTCCCACCAGGGGCTCCAATATCCTAGACCTGGTCATTACCAACATGGGAGATAGATGCTCCACACCAGTGGTCACCCCTTCATTAGTCAGGTCTGACCTTAAGCAAATCACCCTTGACATCCACATCCCACTCCACCCCGCAGTAAGGAAACCTACGTAAAAAACTTCTCCAAAGCCAACCTCATGCTACTCAAGTCAGAAGTGACAAACTTCATGACACCCATGAAGATGGGAGCTGAAAGTTTGACTGCTGAATCCTACGCTAAGGCACTGTACGAGCACATCCACTCGTGCATGAATCGTTCTATCCCAAATAGAACCAAGATGCTGTCCTCCAAAAAAAGGAAGCCAATCTGGTGGTCTCCTGCCATAAACAAACTATACAACAAAAGAAAGAAACTGTTGCAGAATAGAGGAAAATCCCAGGAAGCAAAAAACTCCCTTACCAGCCTCAGTAAGAAGCTGAGATCCAAATAACCTTTTCTTGAGGCACAACACGACAGTAAGAAGCTTGACCTTTTATTAAACACACTGAACTAAAGAACAAAAACAGTAAAACATCCAGTAAGAGCTTTCACATTCTCTTGAATGCTTCATCAGACTGTTAAAAAAGCTAAGCCATTTCTACATTTAAATACCTTTGCTGTTGCTTCATCAACCAATCATTATTGTTCCTTACTTGATGACATCAGTGCTTAATTGATTAAAAAATTAACTAAAAAATTGCTGGCTGAAATTCATGTTCAAAGCCTCTGTGATTCTTTATATTAAAAACAAATATTTAGTTTATAATAGATGCTTCAGCCTCGTGCAGCTTAAAAACATATATACACATCTCAAACTATATGTTCCACTATTTAAAAAAAAGTGCTTATGTCTAAATGTATACTATAAAAATATAAAATATATATGTTGTTTATTAATAGATTCGTGGATAGTCTATAGATAGTCTATCTGCTTGTAGCCTCATTATTTATTTATTTATTTATTTCCAGTTTGATAACCAGGGAAGTCCACTGGGCCCGAAAGCCCGTTTTCAGTGGAGGCCCGGGGAGAAAAGCTCCATGATAATACATTACACTCAAAAACACAGCAGAACAGATCTAAACTAATACACACAAAAACACACTCTGTTCTAATAGCATAATACTTCCAAACAAGAATGAGGTGCATTGGGCACTATACATAAGAAAAAGATATATTAGTGCAACTGTGAATGTTAGTAAAGTAGGAAAGGAAAGGAAATTATAGATAGAGTTTGAATGCAAGAGCAGGGATGCATGGGAGAAACGAATAAGAAGCAAAGAAATTAAAGGAGAGGTGTCAGAAGAGGATAGAAAAAGAACAGATGATCCACCTTGTCTCTCTTTGTTCAGTGTAGTTTCTATGATCACCTAGCCTAATGTTCTTATATACAAACTCAATCACAGTAAATTTAAAACCATGCAGTAAATTTAAATTTAAAAATAAGCAGATAGACTATCTGGTTTGAATGACAGGGTGTCCATAAAACCGTTCTTGATAGCAAGGGACAACAAGCATTAACATTGTTTATAAGCTATTAGTCTAGCGTTTTGCAGGATGGCCCTCGAATCTATTAATAAACAACATATATATTTGATATATTTTATATTTTTATAGTATACATTTATACATAAGCACATTTTTTTAAATATTGGAACATATAGTTTGAGATGTGTATATATGTTTTTAAGCTGCATGAGGCTGAAGCATCTATTATAAATTAAATATTTGTTTTTAACATAAAGAATCACAGAGGCTTTGAACATGAGTTTCAGCCAGCAATTTTTTAGTTAATTTTTTAATCAATTAAGCACTGATGTCATCAAGTAAGGAACAATAATGATTGGTTGATGAAGTAACAGCAAAGGTATTTAAATGTAGAAATGGCTTAGCTTTTTTAACAGTCTGATGAAGCATTCAAGAGAATGTGAAAGCGCTTGCTGGATGTTTTATTGTTTTTGTTCTTTAGTTCAGTGTGTTTAATAAAAGGTCAAGCTTCTTATTGTTGTGTTGTGCCTCAAGAAAAGGTTATTTGGATTTTGAAACTACATTTTGCTCGAGGCACTTTACCCTTTGTGGTTGATTCGTTTTGCTTAAGAAGCTGAGATCCCTCATAAAATCCTCCAAAGCTAGTTACGAAAATAAAATTGCCAAAGATTCCGAAGACAACCACAAGGCATTCTATAGTTATGCCAAGAATCTAAATGGCAATACTCAGATATGCTCTGAGCTACAACAGAATGGCATTAAATATTACTGATCCCAAGGATATTGCCAATATCTTGGCAGATTGATTTAGTGCCAACTTCACCCTCCTCTCACCCCCTAAAGGGCTCATCTCAATACCAAAAGATTGCCAAATTCTGGTAATCATGGCCACACAGGTAGAAATCACACTCTCCAAAGCTAAGAATACAGCATCCATGGGACCAGATGACATCCTGGGCTGTGTACTACATGAACTACAAGATGAACTGGCACCTCACCTGAGTGTCATGTTTAATCATAGCCTCACCTCAGGCTTCGTGCCCACTGAGTGGCGCACAGCTGCAGTTATCCCACTCCACAAGGGGGGATCCACCTTGGATCCCGGGAACTACCTTCCCATCAGTCTGACGAGCCTGATCTCCAAGGCCATGGAACACATTGTCATGGAACTGATAAACAGGCATTGGCAACCTCCAAACACTGGACCCCACCCAGTTTGGGTTTGTGAAGGGCCGATCTTGTCTCCTGAACGTGATTGATTTCTTCAAATCAGTCTCCAGAGCTGTGGACGAGGGTAAGGTGGTCCACACAGCCGATCTGGACCTCACCAAGGCCTTCAACACCATCCCCCACTCTGGAATCATAGATAAACTTACTAAGCTGGGCATAAATCCCTACGTTACTCGATGGATTGCCAACTGGCTTACTGACAGAACCCGGACTGTACAAGTAGCCGACTCCAAATCCAGCTCCAGACAAGTGGAGTACCTCAGGGTTCAGTCCTGGGACTGCTCTTGTTTGGCATCTACCTCTCTGAAATACAGGCCAACACTAAGGAACACTGGCTAACAAAGTTCACAGATGGCTGCAAACTGGGAGCCATTATTGAATCCCCAAATGATGTGGATATTCTACAAAAGGGCCTTACAGAAACAGATATTTGGTGCCAGAGCCATGGGCTCAAGTTTAATGCCAAGAAATGTATAGTGATCCCCTTTGGGAAAAAACATGTACCCGTGAATTACCACATAGGTGGCAGTACACTAAACACTGAAAGTGTGATGAGAAACTTAGGGACACAGGTGGACAGTGGTCTCACCTTCGATAACCACATCGCCACAACAGTCAAGAAATCCTTCTATGTAGCACACCTCATCACTAAGGGCTTTTCATCCAGAAAAAAGGAGGTCATTGTCCCACTGTACTCATCCCTCGTTAGACCCATTATAGAGTACAGTGCCCCATTTGGTATGTGCCTCACAAGACATCTGCAACAGCTGGAAAGGCCGCAGAAGTACCTCACTAAAAGAATCACAGGCCTAAAGCAGATGCCCTATACTGACCATCTAAAAAAACTCCAATTATACTCTGTGGCATATCGTCTACTCAGAGTCGATCTTTGCTTAACATACAAGGCCATGTCAAACCCTGAACTGTTGGACATGCTCCCCTTGAAGAAATCCCAATCCCTCAGAGCTGCATGCTCCAGGGATCTAAACCTTGTCATCACAATGAACAAAACATTGCTGGAGGGATAGGTTTCTGACCCAGAGATGCCCAATACTCTGGAATAGACTGCCCATACTTGTCAAGCAGAGCACCTCTTTGGCCTTTTTCAAAAGGAACCTTGATGATTGGATGGGAGATAGGAAATTCACCCCGGGGATCATGTCAGTTGCCCTGCTAGACAGGGGTCCAGGGAAGTATATATTGTGGGAAGAAATATCCAGGGAATTGTTATGGCTAGGCTTGTATAGGCCATAGAGCCGATAGCCTAGTACCAACCTATGAACAGCCTCTTCCATGGGGCTACAGCTGATAGCCCAATACCTACCAGGGATCAACAGCACCCTGGCAGACCAACTAAGCAGAAACTTACTGGACCCCCACGAACGGCAGCTCCACAGAAAAATCTTTTTGCAAATCACTTAGGTGTGGGGGACTCCAGAGGTGGATCTTTTTGCTTCGCACTTCAACCATCAGCTGAAATAATTGTGTACCAGGGAGTATCACCACCTAGACTGGAAGGTAGATGCCTTGACCTTCCCCTGGAACACCCTGTTTGTGTACACATTCCCTCCTCTGCCTCTCATTCCTTAATAGTGGCCTCTCCTTCTCCTCTATTAAAATCCACGCCTCAGCCATTTCAGCTCATTTTGATACAAAACAGCCCCTGTTCTCCTATTCTTTGATTAAACAATTCCTCAGAGAGGCTTCTAATATCAGACCTCCCAGGCGGCAACCCACTCCAGCCTGGCACCTGAATTATGTTTTGGAAAATCTAACTTTACCACCCTTTGAACCTGCTGCTTCAGCAGAACTAAGATACCTCTCCTGGAAGACTGCTTTTTTCCTAGCTATTACATCAGCCCGAAGGGTTTCAGAACTTCAGGCACCGATGGCCATTGAGACCATCATCTTCCATGCAGACAGGGTCTCCCTCTGAGGACTAATCCCTTCTTTGTGCCCAAGGTGGTATTTAATGTAACTCTCAACCAGGCCATACATCTACCCACCTTCTTTCCTAACCCTCACAACAAGGGGAAAGGAGTTCTGCACTCTCTAGACGTACACAGATAGATCATATACTATCTGGACCCTACTAAACCCTTCAGGAAAACAGACCAACTACTTGTCAGCTTTGCCCCAGGGGCAGAGGGGAAGCCCATTTCCAAACAAACCATTTCCAAATGGATATCACACTGTATCCATTTCTGCTATAGATTGCATGGGAACCCCCACCAAGTCTATTCAAACCCATTTCACTAGGGCAGCCTCCACTTCCACAGCATTCCTTGGAGGAGTTCCCACCACGGACAGCCTGGAAGCTGCCACCTGGACTTCTGTCCATCCCTTTACCAAGCATTACCACTTACCTCTATTTTCTAAGGCTAGAGCAGGGTTTGCCTCTGCAGTTCTGCAGGGCATGCTGACCCATTCCTATGTCTCTTACTAATCCTACCACCCTTCTTCTCAGCTTTGGGAATCCTCCCAGAGGTGATGACTGCAACAGTGAAACACGAAGAACATAGTACAGTTGTTCACACTTACCATAAATGTAGATGTTCGAGTGTATTCAATGTTGCAGTCCTGGTTTCCCACCCTCCTTCCCCTTATATCTTCATTCTTTAGGGAGACATAAGTTTCTAATGGTGACTTTTAGCTACCAGGGCCACCTTTACCATATTTACTTGGACCTCTGACTAGGTAGGGCAAGAAAAACTGATGTAATGGCGTCAGCTGCCTTTCTTTATAGCACTGACAACCTGACATCAGGCAGCAAGTGTCAGCAGCAGACACAGAAAAACATTGAGACTAGTATTCGGGCTGGCTGAGGGCTACCACAGCAGGGATAACCCACAGGTGATGACTTCAACAGTGAATACACTCAAATATCTACATTTATGGTAAGTGTACACAACTGTACTTTATGGTTTAGGGACTTGGTTTTCAGGGGTCACCTGAGTGGTGTCTAAGGTTAATGCTAGATGTTAGATAGTGCTATGATATGATGTTTGATGCAATAACTAGCTGCCCTAAGCTTTACTCCATCCAAAGCTGTTCTGTGTTACAGGTTAAAATCCTAAGTACTAGTTTTATAACTTTGCTTCTATGCTGGGTACTGCTAACAGCCATTGCATCTTAAATAGCATTGCGAAAATAAGCCTAATTTATAGCAAACAGAAAAAAGATGAAGATTAATTCCCGCACCATCTGGCAAATAAACTTCTACACTTTGAGCTCCCTGGAGTGCTTCCCAACTCAGAGACCAGGTAAAGACCTTCTGCCATAAGATGGATGATCTTAGAATGGCTTTATGTAAAAGCACAGCTTGAGTAACTAAACAATTAAGTCCCTAAAACACCCTGGCAGGGAAGCCAATCTGTAGCCTGCAGTCCATATGTCTTCTTGGCCTTATCCCATTCTGTTATGTTTCCCTTTCTAGATGTTTGCTACCAATACCTTGGTTCCCTTACCAATTTTCTCCAGTAAGTTCCAGCCCCCTTTTGTCTATAATCTATACTCCTACTTGCCATCTTCCCTATCGACAAAATCTCATTTCTCCATTCCTTATTGGCTTAGTTTGGACATACATGTTACAGATGCTTAAATGTTCTATTTTATGTAAGGGGAGTTGAAATCTCCTTGAAAATGGTGTTTGGCTTAGTACATACATGGTTAGTTAGGAGGTTTGGGCCAAGGGAGCATAGAGGGGGCTCTGTTGTTAGCTATGATGTGGTAAGTGGTTTTGTTTATAGCGAGTTAAATGTGCAGGAGTTGCAGGTCATTATCTTTTCTAACAAATCCGGAGGTGAGTTTTTTAAATATAGAGAGACTTCTGCCTTTAGTGCTCCTGTCTAATGTGATAGGTCCATACAAGTGAAAGGCATTGGAGCCCTGCAGTGATGGAGTGCTTTCACTGGTCTTAAACTAGGTCTGTATGACAATGCATATATCAACATTTTCCATGGTAAGCAATGCTTGCAGAATGTAGAAATTTGTTAGGATTCCTAACATTAAGCGGCAATACCTTAATGTAGTCAGGATTGTGTTTAGTTAAGTTGGAAGCTTTATAATATTGTCATTTCCTTAAAAAAGGTGCTATGGAGGTGGACAAGGTTCTAGCCAATATACAGAGGCCTTGGGGAGATAGGTGAAGGCCATCTCTGGCAAAACAGTTGATGGTCTACCATTGACTGCCATTCGGATATATCCTATACCCCCTTTGAATTACACCAGAAGCTAAGGCGATTGTTAAAGTCCGTTATCTTTTGTTGTCCTTTCATATCACTGTTGCAGTATTCATAACAGATGGGCCGTCCTGCCAGGGATAGCCCTACGTCTGACCAGTATACCAAAACCTTTCAATTTTACCAGAGCCGTGCATCAGACTTATGCGCCCCACTTCAGCATGGGGTAGAACGGTGATGTAGGGACACTCCATACTTAAAAATACTTTGCTGCCAGTCCAAATGCCACAGTTGTACTTTGATCTGAGCACCCTTCGTCATACTGATTGCACCGAGCCTGTTACAGATTAGTGCCCTTTTGGGGTTCCTTTTCTTTTCCTTTATAACATTTAGAAAGTTCATGTCATCCAAGAAAGGGGAAGTGTCAGTGTGGGGGCAAATTCTCCATAAAGATCATCATGGCAAGTGTTTGTTTTGTTTATACTCTTCTGATGACCACACTCAGTGCTGCATTTGTCAATTGTTTGTGCCAAAGACTATTCACAGTCATCTGTCTTCTCTTTCAGTTTATCTTGAAATCTGTGTTTTAAGTTATTGGCCTAGGGTACCATGGCAGAATCTTTCCACTCCGAGGTACAGGTGCCTCCTAAGAAAAAGGGTAAAAAAATTGATGTTTGCCAGATCTCAGTCTTGAGGTGGGTGATACCCCTGAGAACTGCCCTGTGTTGACATTAATTCCCTCTGCCACGAATCTGACTTGGGCTGGCATTGATCTGGCTTCTTGCATGTTATCCAAGGCTTTACATATGTCCACTGCAGATGTGGATGGGAAACCATGGCTGATTATATCTGAGGGGCCTAGGAGGATTCCCCAGATTTTAGTTAGAGAGGTGTGGTGCCTGGTACCCTGATTGAGACAAGATAATCTGAGCCTCTGAGGTTTGTTGAAGTCGACGTCCCCTTAAGAAAAGACAGAAGACTAAGCACATTTCTCCCACTCCCAGTGATCCTCAGGAGAAATGGCAGGATTTTGCTCCAGGTTCGTTTACTGCCCTCTTGGCTTTGACACTACCTCAAGGGGTTTCAGTTCCTGCTAATTCCTGATCCTCCACCATTAAAAGATCTAGGGAACCTGATTCATCTACTCAGGAATTGGACTCTGATGAGGATTCCTTGACCTACTGCTCCCAAATGCCATCACCCTTGGACTGTGGTTCTGAGTAGGAGGGACTTGAGTCCTGACTATGCTTTAAAAGAATTGTCCTTTGGGGATACATTGTTTTGCATGATGTTCTGTAGCATTTTAAGTGAGACTGCTCTCAAGTTTCTGACATCAGGAAAAGATATGAGCTACTGCAGGTGTATTCATCTAAGCCTTCTGCTGTTCCCCCTATATTGGCTGCTCTGTTTGATAGTTTTCAGCTGTCTCTGTAGCTCCCGATTCCCAGTCTCCCGCCCCTAAGAAGCCTGACCATTTTATAAGTTCCCTGAGGCTTTCAGGTTTCTTTATAAGTATCCTCCTCTTAACCCTGCTGTCATTTTAGCTCTGCTGATGAGCCTTCTTGACTTCTGCCTTCCTCCGAGTTTCTTCCCTCAGACAAAAAATAGTAGAGCTATGGAGAGGCTGGGGAAGAAGGACTACACTTCTGCCGTCCTGGGATTTCATGTCATTAACTATCAAAGTGACATGACTAGGTATATTTTATCCCTTTTGTCTCATCTGGGTGGGGTTCTGTCTTATCTGCCCGATTCTGAGACCAAGTCCACTGCTCTTTCTTTGGCGGGATCCATATCTCAGGTGGTTTGTCACTCCATTAAGTGTAGTTAGAATGCTGCTGCTGATGCCTTCTCTAGGGCTGCTGCTTCAGGCTCTGTCATGAGGCAATATTCCTGGCTTCATCTTCAAGCTTTGCCTGATGATAAGGTTAAGCTTTTTGATGCTTCCCTGGATAATCAAGATCTTTTTGGTACTTCAGTGGCAGATTTATTTAAGCCCTTACAGGACCAAGGCAAAGTCCTGAATGACCATAAACAAATTTTTATCTCTTACATTCGTAAGTTTCAGAGGAATTATCCTGGTAAAGCTGCCATTGTTTGTCGGCAGCCTCTTCAGCCTTTCAAAGGTAAGAAAACCCCTAGGCGAGTTTTTTTTTTTTTCTGGCAAACCAACTCAGACATCTAGACCTCAAAAACCTTCCTTTCCAGACAAATCTGCATTCATCTGACATTGTGGCTTTTCTTTCCGTCAGCCAGGTTCCCTTGTCTGTCAGATTGTCTCTGTCCCTCTCTCTGTGTTACAGCAGATTACTTCAGACGCTTGGGTATTTTCAATCATGTATCAAGGCTACTTCCTGCCTTTTAGGGCATTCCTGAACCCCCCTTCAGATCATCAGATTCCCCAGTTTTCAGGGGGTGTTGCAGGGTCTACTGAAGGACATTATTCAGCCCATCTCAGAGGCCATGAGGGGAACAAGGTTTTATTCCAGTATGTTTCATGTTCCCAGAAGGGAGGGGGCCTGGAGGGGAGTATTAGACCTGTCCTTTTTGAATGCTTTCCTCAAGGTATCCACTTTCAGGATGATTTCCCTCCAGACTCTGTTTCCTCTTTTGCTTCCTCAAGCCTTCATGGTTTCCCCCCTAGATCTGAAGGCTGTTTACTTTCATATTCCATCTCTCATTTTCAGTTCTCTTCTTTGCCCTGTGGACTTTCCACAGCATCAAGGGTATGCACCAAGTGTCTTGACTCCATCATAGCTTTTCTGTAGGCTTCACGGAGTACAGATATTTCTTTCTCTGGACCCTTATTCAGGCTCTTGCAGGACCTGCATTTTACCAGACTACTGTTGCACAGTCTGGGTTTCACCATCAATTTTCATAAGTCTGTCCTGTCCCCCTTCTCAGGATCGCATGTTTCTAGGATGCAGGATTTAAACTGTTTCATTGCTGTCATGTCTGCCTGCCCGAAGGTACTCTCTCTAACAACTTACTTCCAGTCATTGCTACTTTTGTCTTTCATGTCTGCTAGGGAATTTCTGAGGTTTGTGGAGTTCATGACCTTGACCATCCCTATTCTCCCTTTTTCACCATACTTCACATGAGAAAGTCCCTGTGGTCGGTGTGGCATCAGCATTGTCATCCCTGTGGAGTTTCTAATTCCATAGTTTTCTTGTTCAAAAACTGAGTTTCAGTGGTGGATTTAACACATATCTGTCAATCCAGGAGACCCTTCCCAGCCTCCGGCTCCATCTCAGGAACTGAAGCTTCAGATCAGAGGTGGAGGCTGGTTCAGGCAGTCTGAGGGTTCAGGGTCTATGACCCCCCCCCCCCATCTGAAGCTGGATCACATCAACATCAAGGAAATGTGGGCACTTATTCTTGCTCTCAAGGCCTTTCATTCCCTTTGGTTATACAGACAACCCACAGTCATGTTAGATCAACAAGCAGGGAGACTCGATGTCCTATCTTCTTTATTTATTTATTTATTTTGGCATTTATTAACTAGGTATATCCAACTGAGCCCATTTTCCCGTTTTCAGCAGAGGCCTGGGGAGGAATACAGTTTAATATATATAAATTAGAGAGTAGCAAGCATCTAATATAAATTATGTCCAACATGTAAGCAGCTGTATAAACAAGTTAAAAGTACAATGTAGCAGTTGTATCTATAGAAGTTTCTTCAACTAGCAATAATTTTAATACAGAAAGTAGCTTTGCTCACAGTCTATACTATACTTATAGAAATGAAATTCTAATAGAGAAATAGTCACTATATACACTGTTAAAGATTAAAAAAATGCAATAAGAGGTACACTGGAAGGTAGTGGGATAAGGTGAATGCAGCAGTGAATGTCAGTTAGGGATGAGCAGTTAGAAGTCCGAGCACAGGAGTAGAAGTGTGAGTGATAGAATACAGAGAGTTCGGCAGGAATTTGACAGGGGCAAGCCCATGAGTTCCAGAGAGTTTCTTTTAATTTTTTTTTGGATTCATGTGTATTGGAAATAGTTCTGGTGTTAAGAGGTAGTCTGTTCCAAGCCTGGGTAATTGAATAGCTGTAAAGATGTTTGCCAGTAGTTCGTTTGAGTTTATAGATTTCTAGGAAGTACTGGTCAGGTCTTGGGTTTACAGATTTCTGGGAGGTACTAGTCAGAGCTTCAGAGTGAGCGATTTGGAGTATAGAGAGAGATAAGAGTGGAGATGGATGGGCATGAGGTAGGTTTGTTGAGAATGGAGTGTATTATGAGGACTTGAGGTAGTAGGAGTTGGTGGTGGAATTCCAGCCAGTTGAGATTTGAGAGACAGGCAGTGGTGGGAGGTTATACGGTTGGTTTGCAGTGAACCTTGCAATTTTATTGCTTGTGAGTTGTAGCTTGGTTTTTAGAGAAGATTTGAGGTTTGTTAGGATAGGAGATCCATAGAGAAGACTGGGAAGAAGGTAGGCCTAGGCTAATGAGAGTCTAGTGTCTTTGGTGAGGAATGTTTTATTTCTGTATGGTAAGCCCAGTTTTTGGTGAGTCTTTTTTTTAATGGAATAATGGACGTGTTGGTGAAATTTGAGTTGGTCATCTAGGATTATCCCAAGGAGCTTGGTATGAGTTTCAACATTAATAATAGTGTTTGTCAAGAGAAGAGATGTTAAAAGTAGATTTTTGATGGGTGAGGGGTTTTCGGAGGAATAGGAGAATTAAGTTTTTTTTTGGGGGGGGGTATTAAGTATCAGTTGATTCCGTTAGCCAATTTTCCAGAGTTGAAAGAGTTTTGGGTTAGAGTTTGAAGATTAGGGAGGTTATCAGAAATAGTGATGATTGTAGAGTCGTCAGTGTATTGTATAGTGGAAGAGTGGGGGCAAGAGGAGTGGAGTTGATTGGTAAAGATGTTAAACAGTAGTGGGCATAGAATGGAGCCTTGAAGTACACCCATCTTGATGGGGAAAAAGGAAGAACAGGAAGAGAGCCATTCAGCAGACTGCTGTCTGTTGGTGAGGTATCTTGAGAACCAGCTTATAGTAGGATCTAAGAGGCTAAGACCAGACAGTTTGGCAGGGAAAATGGGGTGGGAGGCAGTGTCAAATGCTTTAGTGAGGTCTAGGAAAAGACAGGAAACTAGGTTATTATCACTGGCCTGGGAGACAGTTTGTGTAAAGGATATAATAGCAGAGGTTCTGCTGTGGTTGGGTCGGAAGCAATTTGCAAAGATTCACTGTATCTGTAAAGTA
Organism: Protopterus annectens; assembly: GCF_019279795.1. Lineage (NCBI taxonomy): Eukaryota > Metazoa > Chordata > Ceratodontiformes > Protopteridae > Protopterus > Protopterus annectens. The sequence continues at coordinate 262,409,782 of NC_056742.1, read as the reverse complement.
TACAGCCGGGAACGACAGCTGCTTTGTTCTTTCTTTGTTTTGTTTTTTCTTTGCCTTTTGCTTAGCTCCCCTTTTTCCCCTTCCATAGCTTCATACCCCAGATCCAGTTTTTATGCTGCCAGGTTTGAGGCTTATATTGTACTCCTTATAACTGTGACCATTTCCCTAACTCCCACTTCGCACCGCACTATTAAGTAACAGTTCTAATCATTAGTAATTTGTGGCATTGGGTTAGTAATTTGTGGCATTGGGCTATTTATTAATAAGCGCCTGTAAATTTAGTGGAATATAAGGCAAAACATACCCCAAGGGCTACACTATTCATTGTACTTGCCTTGTTGACTGAGTAACTTATACATTTTTTGGCCTCCGTATGCCACAGCTGAAGAGTCAACATGCTACGCTTGGGCTCACTCCACACCTTTACCCTATCCCCATTCCTCCCCACCCCTGCTTTCATTTCCTTTATACTTTACTTTAATTAACCACTCCCCATCTCATGTAATACACTCCACCCCACCCACTCCCTTTCTCACTTATAGAATTCTACAACTCCACCTATCTTTACTTTCAATCCCTCTGAAACATGCTGCCACTCTTCCTTCTTTTCTCCTGCTAAGTATACTAACACTTTCTACATCTTTTTTTGGCCCATTGACTACAACAGTGCAATCACCTACCCTCCCCTATCTCTACACTGATGTACAAGCCACTATTAACTATTTCATTGCTCCCTCACTATTCTCTAACTGCGCAACACACTTCCACAAAATTAAAATCCTTCCCCTCAATACCCATAAAACCAAACTTAAGTACTTGTCCTATTTCCCCCAAGCTCTAAGCCAGGCATGGGCAAACTACGGCCCGGGGGCCACATGCGGCCCGTTAAATGTTTTGATTCGGCCCGCCAAACTTGAAAAAATTTAATAAATTAACCTTGTTAATGTTTTATTTCCCCTGCAATTCTGATGTTTCCTCACTAGATGGTGCACTCTAGATATATTGGCTTTGTTGAGGTGAAGCGTAGGCCTATTACTTCACGTTTGCACTTTACCCTTTGACCCACCGCCCCTCTATGAAGATGAGCAGACCCAAGAAAAGGAAAGAGGACAGAGAATGTTGAGTGTTCAATAAGGAGTGGACAACTAAATATTTTTTCACTGAACACCGATCATCTGCTGTTTGCCTGATATGCCAAGAAACTGTGGCGGTTTTTAAAGAGTATAATATTAGCCGTCACTTTGCACAAAGCATGCTAATTATGCTAGCAAGCTCTCAACAAAAGAACGGGAAGCTGCTGCTGAGAAGGTGGCAGCTAATTTGAAGGCTCAGCAAAGTTTTTTTCACCGTCAAACTGCCATTCAAGAGTCAAGTACCAAGGCCAGTTTTATGCTTTCATTCAAAATAGCAAAGGCCAGCAAACCACTGTCTGAGGCGAGTTTTAAAAGAATGTATGGTAGAGACAGCAGGTATTTTGTGCCCGGAGACCAAAGACAAATTTGAGAAAATCAGTTTATCACGGCGGACAGTGACTCGCCGTGTGGAACTAATAGATGAAGATATCACCAGCAGATTAAACAAAAAGGCGAAGTCATTCACTTTTTATTCTTTAGCACTGGATGAAAGCAACGATGTCAAAGACACTGTTCAGCTCCTCATTTTTATCCGAGGAATCAATGAAATTTTTGAAATAACGGAGGAGTTTTTGACAATGGAGTCTCTGAAAGGACAAACACGGGGAGAGGACTTGTTTGAACGGGTGTCTGCTGCCATCGAAAACATGAAGCTTCCCTGGAGTAAGCTTGTTAACGTCACCACAGATGGATCTCTGAATTTAATGGGAAAAAACGTTGGCCTGCTGAGGAGAATCCAGAATAAAGTGAAAGATGAAAACCCTGACCAGGATGTCATTTTCCTCCACTGCATCATCCACCAGGAATCTCTATGAAAATCGGTGTTACAGCTGAATCATGTTGTGAATCCTGTGGTGAAACTCGTCAACTTCATACGCGCACGGGGACTTCAGCACCGTCAGTTCATTGCGTTCCTGGAGGAAACTGATGTGGATCACCAGGACCTGCTTTATCACTCCCGTGTCCGCTGGTTGAGTTTGAGCAAAGTGTTTCAACGAGTGTGGGAGCTCAAAGAGGAGATTGGCATGTTTTTGGAGCGGCAGGGGAAGACTGATGAATTTCCTGAGCTGAGCAACAAGAGCTGGATGTTTGACTTTGCGTTTGCTACGGACGTATTTTCACACTTGAATGAGCTCAACGTGAAACTGCAGGGGAAGGAGCAGTTTGTGCATGACATGCACACAAACGTGAAAGCCTTCAAATCCAAGCTGGCTTTATTCTCCAGGCAGATTTTGAACAAGTCATTCACTCATTTTCCTAGACTAGCCACGCTGAAAGAGGCCGGAGCAAAAGTAAAGAAATACAGTGAGTCACTGGATGCACTGCACGGAGAATTCTGCCGTCGGTTTTGGATTTCGACAAAATTGACAAGTCACTTCAATTGGTGGCCTTTCCTCTGTCACAAGACCCCGAAACAGCTCCAGAGGAGCTTCAGCTTGAACTGATCAACCTTCAGTCTGACCCTGCCTTAAAAGAGAAGTTCAGCTCTCTGAAACTAAATGACTTCTATGCTTCACTCAATGATGCCGCGTTTCCAAATCTAAGGCGAAAAGCGCAGATGATGTTGGCTTTGTTCGGCTCTACCTTCGTGTGTGAACAGACCTTCAGCGTCATGAACATCAACAAAGCCAGCCACAGATCCAAGTTAACAGACCTACACCTCAGATCCATCCTGAGAATCGCCACAACAAAACTAACTCCAGACTTTGATGCGCTGGCTAAAAAAGGAGACCAACAACACTGCTCCCATTAAAATGTGTGTGTCTCCATGATACGCACGTTGTTAAAATAAACAGTGTGCGCAGATCAAATATAACGCTTCACAGACTGACTTGCTGCAACTGTTTCATCCTTGCACTGGTCGTTGTTGACTTTTGGCACCGGGGAAACAAATTGAATAAAAGGAACAGGGCAAGTACATCTGCATCTCCTACCGTTTTTGAAAAAAGACAGTCAGGAGGAGAGTGATGGTGATATCCTGAAGGATAACAGAACTTTCAGTGCTTTTAAATAAAATGGTCATTTATTTGATTTTCAGTGTTTAAAGACTCATTTCGAAGTCAGAGATTTTATTGTAATGCTTTTCTTCATTTTCATTGGAAATTAAAGCACATGTTTTCTCCATATCCCAAGATGTGTATTTTTCCCCCAATGAGGTGATGTTTTCAAAGCATGCCATCTATCTGCTCCTGTTCTGGCCCCTTTGTCAAATGTTAGAACTCAATGTGGCCCACGAATCAAAAGGTTTGCCCACCCCTGCTAAGCTATATTTCCCAAGTTACCTACTATGTTCTGGTGGCATCCACCCCCAATCCCAGGCCTCACACCACTACTCCCACACACCGTACCACTGATGGCCTTACCCTCTCTCCATCTTCTCCTACTTTATCTACCATTCCTCACCCTACTACTTCCCTTAACTCAGCTAACCCCACTCATTCCAAAAGTTTCACCATAATCTCCATCAGTATACAAACTATATCAAATAAAGTGTCCCCCCTTCACGCCATGATCACTCACTATACCACAGACATTCTAACTCTGTCTGAAACATGGCTACAACCTCATATCGCTGACTCAGAAATTCTTCCCCCAGACTATAATATCTTCTGACTCGACTGTCACTTTAAAAAAGAGGTGGTATAGCCATTCTATACTCAGAACCCCTCTCATTATACCCACTTCCCACCCCCCTACCTAATTTCCACCCTGCTGAAGTCTTTATAGTTAATTGCAAACTTAATAACCATATAAAAGTTGTTATTGGTACAATCTACATCCCCCTGGTAATAACACTCCTGTCCTAGAACAAATTCTGTACTGGTTCTCTGATAACATCATCTATGAAACCATTATCCAGGGAGACAATAACATCAGCTGGTCCACCATTAACTCTGCCTTACCCAATACCTGCGTTAACCTCTATGGTTTCTCTCAGCTTATCTCTATTCCCACATGATATAACAAACAAGTCAACAATAGTGCAGTCCTAGACTAGGTTCTAACTTCTAACCCTAACCTCTGTCATAGTCCATGTACTCTTCCTGATTCTCTCAGTATTCATCTCCCCACCCTTGTTCACCGACACTCCCCCCAGCTTCATAGATTCCACCATCTTAAAGACTGTCACAAACTCTCTAACTTCAACCCTGCTACCTTCAATGATTTACTTTCCTCTTTCAACTGGTCCTTCTTATCTAACCTTCCTTTAGACATGGCCATCTCCAAATTTAACGAAATCTTCCTTTATACCCTAAACTCCCTGGCCCCCATCAGAAAAATTAGACTAAAATCAAACTTTTCTCCTTGGTTAACACAACCCACACATATCCTTATGCTACAGAGAGAGATAGAGCATGAAGGATATGGAAAAAAACAAATCTCCCAGCCCATCTATAAGATTATAGAGAACTCGGGAACCGTAACAAAAACACATTGACAATGACAGCAAAAACAATACTATCAGAAACCACTACAGAATATACACTCTAACCCAAAATTATTTTGGAATAATATTAACAAAATCCTTTATCCAGGCAAGCCTTCCACACCTAGTTCATGTCCAAATAGCTCAGACCTTGATACTGCTATTCTTCTGAACTCCTTCTTCATCGACTCCATTAAAAATCTTACTAAAAATCAGCACACAAATTCATCCTCTAGCAATACCCGCCCTACTTCACCTACCCCCACTTTCTCTTTAAAGCCTGCCCCACTGCTTACATCAGATCTCTGCTCTCTAAACTTAAACCTTGCTCCCCTTCTGCCGACAGCTTACCCCCTCAATTTCTAAAAATTGCCTCCAGTGCCATTGCCTACCCCATTTCCATACTTATCAATCGCTCTGTCCTCGAAAACACTGTGCCCAAACTATGGGAAAAAATTCTGTCACTCCTCTCCATAAAGGAGGGAATTCAACCTACCCCTCCAACTATCATCCCATTGCTATCCTATCTCCCCTCTCCAAAATTATGGTAAAATGTATTCACAAACAGATCCACACAAAAAAGAGATGAAGGTGATAACTGTAACAAGTGACCTCAAAAAATTCGCCTGGAAACTCAGAGGGCCCGCAACACAAACGAATAAAAAATAATGAAAGTTTATTTATTCCGATGGTATACACTTCCACTAAAACCACAAACTAATGCAAATAATCTTGTACGTTTTTGACAAACCTCTTCCTCAGAATCAAAACGTCAATAACAATTAGTTAATAATTTATATACTCTGTGCAACTAATAGTATAATGATCTATCCAATGAAAAAAACTGATCAATCACATTCTTTGCAACCGTGAGAGACGTCAGGCACATAGATACCAGTATTTTAAATACATTCGTATTATACATAAAAACAGGTTTATAACGCATATTTAAAAACATTTAAAATTCACAAACAGATCCTCGAGCATCTTATACAAAATAATCCCCTAACAGCAACACAACTTGGTTTCTGCCCCATTCACAGCACCTCCACTGCTCTCATAAATTTCACTCATATCATTGTCAAAGCTTGTGATGAAAACAAATTAGTCTCTGGTCTCTTCCTTGACTTATCCAAAGCTTTTGACAATATCCCACGCACTGCTTATATCTAAACTTAAAGACCTGAATCCCTCACAGTCTGCCATACTATGGTTTACTAGCTATACTCTAGTCTGTCAGGTGGAAATCAGCCTCTTCACCCTTCCTTCCTGTTCCTACAGGTGTACCCCGCAGTTCAATATTAGGGCCCCTCCTCTTTAACATTTTCACAAATAATCTTCACTCTGCCTGCCCCCCTCCTCTCCTATCCAGTACGCTGACGATTCCACCATCATATCCTGTTCCGATAATCTCCCCCACCTTCTATCCCTTACCCAAGGCTCACTTCTGTCCATGGTAAAATGGCTAACTAGCAATGAACTCCTCCTTAATCCCCAAAAAACTAAATTTCTGCTCTTCCTCCCTAAAAACCTACAACATTGCAAAACCATCTTCTCGGTCACCTCTCCCAACAATACTGCCATCTCAGTCGAAACCCATACTAAACTCCTTGGTAGTATTATTGACGACCAACAAGTCTGTATTCTACAAGCCATCAAAAAAATACACCAAAACTAGGCCTTCTATATATAAAAAAAACACCTAACTAAAGAAACAAAATGATCTCTTGCACAAGCTTTTCTGTTACCTACTCCCTTTTGTGCTGCGCCTGTTCTCATTAACATACAAACCAACCTGCTGGTTAAACTAGAATCAACCTACAATAAAATATCTAAATTTGCTGCAAATTTCCCTTACTGCTTCTACCACTGGATTACCCTACAAGATATTCAATGACCAGAAGCTCAAAACCAATTCCTACTCCTACAACTCCACCTCACTCACTCCATTCTTGCAAGTCCCTCTCTACTCTAACCTCCCCATACACACCCAAACGTGTATGCAGCTCAGACCAACATCTCATGCAAGTGTATAAACCCACTAAACATACTGGGAAACTTCTTTATAGTCATTCATTTGCTAACACCTGGAATAAACTTCCCCCTGACCTAACAGCCACCACAAGTAGCTTTTGTTTAAAAAAAAAGGGCTAAAAGAATTCATGCTCCAAACATGGTCTTGCCCCTGTCTCACCCCAACCTGACTTATCTCAGCCCTATTTTCTCTTCCTCTGCTACCTCTGTAAATATTGCATCTTGGGTCTTGCATCTTCTTATGCCATCTAGTTGTATTTAGCTAATTGTTAACTGCACTCATGCTCTTTGTATATTTGAATCTGTATAATCAATCTATAAATCTGTGTCAGTATTGATGTGCATGTGTATTTCTGTATTGTATCTAAGATTTGCTACTGTGTGGAGACATGCGTGAATGGGCGTACCTTCATTGAAGGTTGTGCGTCAGAGCTGGCAACTCGGCACGTAAAAATCTACTGCCAATCATTAGTGGACCGGAGTTCCGCTGTGGCGACCCCTAACAGGGAAAAGCCGAAAGACAACAACATCTAAGATTTGTACACTACTGTTGTATTATCATGATGGAAGGTTTTTTTTTTTTTTTTTTTTTTATATTGGAGCTTTTCTCTTTGTGCCTCTGCTGAAAAAGGGCTTCATGCCCAGTCAGACTAACCCGGTTAACAAATGTCAAATTAAATAAATAAATAAAATGTTCATTGGGAGTGAGCAGATTTACTTTAAATTTGTAGTCCATGATCTGTTTGTGTATAATTTCTCAAGTACTTTTGAGAGGGAGAAACAGTATAGCTTTGGGGAGGTAGTTTGAGAGTTCAGTGGAGCGAACTTCCTTGTGGATAGAAATAGTATTTTTCCATATAGTGGGAAATGTGGATTCATGGATTTATCGGTTTATTAGTATGAAGAGATGTAGGCTATTGAGGCAGCTGCTAGGTTGAGGAAGAGGGGTGGAACTTTGCTGAAGGATAACATTGCTTTAATTTGTTAAGCAGGGATTTAATGTAGGCAGTGAGAACAGGTGAGAAAGAGATGTTTTGTGCTGGTTAAAGGGGGATGAGAGAGGTTGGAAGTACTATTACGAGGATTAGTTTACTGATAGTCAGTGAAGTAGGAATTCAAAATGGAGTCTGTTTCTAGAAGAGTGTTGTTAGGGCATGGGCTAAGTGTAGAAGGGTTTCTTGGAGGAGGATCTTATTGGTGGTGTTCCAAAATTTCTTAGGGTTGCTATGATGGCTTGATTGGGGCTTTAGGTAAAAGTTTTTCTTCTCATTGTTGTGTTTTTCTTGAGGTTTTGAGTTATTTGTAGGTTTAGAGATAGATAGGGAATTTAGTCTTAAGACAGATTTTCCAGGCATTTTCTCTTGGTCATTAGTGAGCAAGTGAATTCAGACAGTCATGGTGCAAAGAGGGATTTTACTTTAATTCTGCAGAGTGGACCGAGGGAGTTTAGGATGTCTAGAAAAGTTGTGTTAAACTTGTATGCAGCATTATTTAGGGGTAAGTGAAAGAGGAAGGACCAGTTAATGGAGGAGAATCTATTGTTAAATTCATCTGGGTTGAAATTTGAGAGACTGTGGCTTTCTTTATATTTGTGGGGCCTAGCAAGTTGAAAGGAGCATCTTTGGATGCAGATGGGAGAATGGTCACTTAAATAATTTGATAGTTTTGGGGTTGTGGTAAAAGTCTGGATTGGCTACAAGGATCCAGTCTAGGATGGAGCAGTAGTTGGTGGTTGGCTTGGTCAGGGTAGTGATAAGTTGTGAGAAGCTGTGTAGATTAATACTACAATTTGGGGAGTCAAAGTTAGGGTTTGTCAATCTATGTTGACATTTCCTAGGAGGATAGTTTCATTATTTATGTTAGGTGTGATCCAGGAAAGGTTATGTTCCAGTATGGGAATATTGTTACCTGGGGGAAATATATATAGCAACAACAGTAACTTTTTTGTAGCTATTTAGTTTGCAGGAAACTAGTAATAGTTCAACATGGTTAAAGCTGGGGAGTGGCATGGAAGAAAGAGACAGATTGAGGTGGTTAGCATAAATTATGGTTACTCCTCCTCCTTTTTTGTCGACTCTAAGCGGAGGATATTATAACTGGGGGAATTCCTTTGTCAGAGATGTGAGGTTTGAGCCAGGTTCTATTATAGTTAGTGTCATGATCTGAGGTATTGCCATCTGTGCCAGGGAGAATAAGGCAGTGCATCTGTAACATATGCCAGCATGGTTGGCTGGAGTTTTGTGGAGAATTTTGTCTTGTTTGTCTATTGCACTTTGCACAGAGGCTTATGTTAAAAAAATTATCAACAGTGTTATAACTAATTAAATGTATATGTTTAAACAAAGAATTGTGGAAGAGAAGAGTTAGAAGTGTTTGAAATAGTTCTATAGCTTTCAGATGCTGCAACAGATCTTAGTAAAGCTCTTAGTGTGTATTGTACCAGAGTCCGGTGATCAAATGTGATATCATTCTATAACCAGCACTGAGAGGGTGGAACTCTCACAGCAATTTGTTTTGTTTTGTTTAGAACCTGATATAAAAAGATTTATGTCAGTTATCACATGCAGTTCAGTTCAGTTTAGTTTTAAAGTTCATCGCCTTGATTTCTGCTGTAATTGAAACTCTGTTGTTCATTGTACTTGAATATTAAGTATTCTCATGTTTTCTAATTTATTTATTATTATTAAATATTTTTATACCTTTCATTGTGGCTGGTCTTTAAGAGAATATTTATTTTAGTCATGCCTTGGCCACTCTGAAACGCCTTGCTGCTTTGGTTACACTCTACCATTTATTTTATTCAGTATAATTGGATACCCTTGTAAGAGCCTTTGAGTGGCTGACTGGTGGCTTCGTGATTACCTTATAGGCTGGGAAGAAGCGGCACAGATAGTAAATTTGTGCCAGCCTTTCCCAGGAGTTTGTGTGTGAAAATCAAATACCCAGGTGTGGGTGTGTCAACTACTTGTAACTGGGACATAGTGCTCCAAAGTGAGTCTTGTTTGGGACCTGGAGAGACAGGGAGTCCAGTCCCAGGCCTGGAGCATGTCCTGTGTTGTATGCTCTTGGGGGAAATTGTCCTTGATGCAGAGAGCTGCATTTGAAAAATACTGTGTAAATCCATTCCTGTTTTTTGGCCGTCTCTCACCGGTGTCAGTGGTGAGGATTGAGACTCCTTGATTACTGGCCTGGGGTAGAGAGGCCGTCACAGTTACTATGTCAGGTGAGTGTTTGGCTGTCCAAGAGTTGAACTAGCTGATTTTGTTGGTAATGTTTCTTATATTTAAAGAGTAAAAGGTTAAGCTGTTGGAAGGAGAGTTGGCGTGAGGGGAGGGTGGTTGTGAGGATAGGGTGTTAAGAGAGGGAGAGGAGAAGGGGCCAGGGTTTGGATGTATATCTCTACACAGGAATATGCATTTGTGATTAAATAGCAGAGTAGGTATTTTTGGGCTGCAGGGATGATATTTAGGCTTGTATTTTGGAGGGTGAGAGGGATGGAGGTTATTTGTAATTTTGAGTTAGAGTGGGTTTGTGTAGTTAAGTAGAGAGGGTGATATAGAGAAGGCGTAGGTTAAAAAGGGGGAGAATGGAAGTAGGAGGAGCGTTAGAGATAGTGTGGTATGATAGGTGAAAGATGGGAAAGTAGAAGGAGAGGAGTGAGAATGGAGGTAAGTAGCATGCTAGATGTGGAAGAGACAAATGTGAGAAGTAAGAGGTTGAGGGAATGTAGGATGAAAGATAATGTAAGTAAAAGTAAGAAGTATTGTGTGAGTTGGGGAAAAGGAGAGGTACTAGACAGCTGTTGCAGGAGCTATGGTTTAGAGTAAGCAGAAAGGCTCAGTTATAACAAGATGAAGTACAGATATAGCAGTACAAAGGCAGACATATGTAAGCTGAGAAAAGTTTTACACTGCTATTTTTGAGGTTGGTACAATAAGATGATCAGTTGGCTGATATTGTAGTGAGAATGGGGAAAGGAATAGTGCTGACAAGAGTGAATGTTTAGATGATGAGACTCGGGGGGGGGGGGGGAATAAATTGCATTCTGGTGGTTTACGAGGCGCCGCTAGCTAGACATGCTACTTCTACCTTTCTTATCTTCCATTGCCTAATATCTCAATATTTCCATCCCTTTTTTAGCGTTTTTACCAAAACAACCTGACCAGTTATCCTCCACCAAGAGTGTACGGCCCAAAGCTTCCAAGCAGGAATCAAAACAGCCCTGTCCACTCAAGCCTTAGTAATTGTATGCCAAAGCTTGTTATACAACTATTCTATAGTATGCTTTTTTTTGTTTTGTAACTGTACAGGGAGAATGCTGCTATTAAAACCTCTGAAAGGGCCATCCCCCCTGCTTTTTGTTCCCTACCTGTTGGTCTTCTACTTTTAAAAGAATTTTACCCCACTATACACCACCAGTGTGCTAACATGCTTTAAACAAACAAAAAAAAATACAAAAAGAAATTAGATCTTTAAACCGCATTGTTGTGTTTTAACATCCAACTTGCCCAAACAAATTGTTCCTCCTACCTTGGCTTTCTGCTCATGGTGATTGTTTTTTGTTTCACCACGCTTGTAGGTAGGGGTTTCCCCACTCCGTTTGCTCTCCGCTTTGCTTCGGGCTCAATTCGCTCCTCTACCTTACCCTATTCCCACCCACCCCTACTTCCTCTACATTTATACTTCCTGTAATCCCACCCCTACTTTCCAGACCAATACATCGCCTCGCTTTCTTACTTTCCCACTCCCCCTTTCCATACCTTGCCCACTCCAAATACTCAACCCCACCCATCACCTAGTCCTTATACTTAAAACCATCCCAGATTTCCCTCCTATTCTAACTATGTACCACACACCACACTTTTCACCTACTTTACTCACTCTTACCACTTTACTATTACTATTATTTTTATCCACCTCCACTCACTCTACAATTAGTATTTCACCCCCACAATCCTCAACACTTACCACTCAATCACATGTTAACAAAAGTAGCTACTCTAACATCTCTCCATCCCTATTAGTAAACAACACCTTATGCTCAGCCAAACCAAACCACACCCACACTACCAATACTTTGAAAGTAGCACTACATTACCCACAGTCGCCATCCAACCACACACACTACTCCATCTCCTCATAGTATTACCCCAATGTGGAAAAGTTCACTCCAACCCTGGACCACAAAACTTGCCCAAAACTTCCTACACCCCTAAAGCTCATGATTTATACTTTGTAACTATCAATACTATAAGCCTTTGAAACAAGATCACAGAATTCCAGTCATGGCTCAGCCACTACTTTCCAGACATAATAGGAATAACTAAAACATGGCTTAAACCGCATATGTTAGACTCTGAAATCCTTCCACCAGGATATAACATTATATGCAAAGACAGGATCCAGAAAAAAGGAGGGGGCACAGCCCTACTATATAAAGACTCATTAACAATAACTATTCATCCAACTCCTGTCCCCACTTTTGGTTCTCTAGAAACCTTACTAACAAACCTCCATATAAATCCCAACAAACAACTCTGTATTGTCTCCATTTATATTCCCCATGGTCATAGCATGCCCTACTTAGAAGACTTCCTAGGATGGATTAACCATACTATCCCCCAAGAAACCATCATTCTGGGAGATACTAAAATTAACTGGCATAGCCTAACCTCCAAAACTCCTAACACTAGCATTAATCTCCATAGTTTCACTCAACTTGTCACTGAACCTACACGTGCATTAAATACGTGAGCTGAAGCTATATTAGATTGGATCCTAGTATCCCACCTCCACTACTGTACCAATACCATTACCCTCCCTAACACCTTAAGCGACCACCTACCCACATACACCGACAGAACCATTCACACTTCCCCAAAACTCACACATACAAATCAATCAGGAACCTTGCCCACTTTAACCAAGAAACATTCAAAACTACTCTTATAGCTCATGGATTGGTCCCCATTAAAATCACTACCCCTAGATGATGCTGTACAATACTTTAACAACAACTTCTCGAACACTCTAAATAGCCTAGCATCCCTTTGTACAAAATGCTCAAAACCAAACCATGCCCCTGGCTTCTGAAGCATACCAAACAAACGCTCTCAGCCAGAGACAAAGCTTGGAGAATTTGGAAGAACTGCAGGACAATAGAAAATGAACTTAACTATAAAATACTTAGAAATGCAATAAAAAACATCATAACTGATAAGAAAACCTACTTCTCCTCTAAACTCTCCTCACAAAATACAAACCCTAAAAAATTCTGGAAATCTGTAGCCTCTCTTCTGAATCCAGGTCACATTCAAAATCCATCACCCACTCCTGATAAAACCCTTCTTCAGATAGCCCATATATTCAACAACTATTTTATTGAAGCCATCCAAAAACTACTCAAGGACTCCCCCTCTAAAAAAAAATCCATCTCTATCACTACCCCACACAGACCCACTATCCCCTACAAATATTTTACAAGTTAATTCATCTTTCTCACGCCAACCCGTGCCTACATACCTAGTGCAAAAATTACTATCCAAATTAAAACCCTGCACACTCTCTGCTGATAACTTACCACCTAAATACTTACAACTAGCAACCAAAGCTATTGCTTACCCTGTCAGCATTGTGATAAACTGCTCTATCGCTGAAGCATATGTTCCCCCTACTATGGAAAAAATCCATGGAATCTATGGAAAAAAATCCATTATTAACCCACTTCACAAAGAAGGTAGTGCCCATGACCTCACAAACTACCGTCCCGTCTCCATCTTCTCCCCACTATCCAAAATCTTAGAAAAATATATTCAGACCCAACTACTCAATCACTTCAATTATAGCCGCCTATCTCATACACAACATGGCTTCCGCCCAGGACATAGTACAACCTCAGCTTTACATTACTGATACTGTGAATAAAGCTCTTGATGCTGGTCTACCACTTCTGTACTCCTGTTGGACCTCTCAAAAGCTTTCGACACAGTATCTCACCCTAAATTTTTGCAACAGCTAGACAAACTGGGTTGCTCTCAAAGTGCAACAACCTGGTTTTCCTGCTACCTAAACAGTAGACAACAATCAGTTAGATGGCAAAACCAACAAACTGATTACCTAGCAAACAACACAGGTGTCCCACAGGGATCCATTTTAAGACCACTGCTCTTCAATATATTCATTAATGATCTACACAAAGCCTCCCATCAAAACATATTAATTCAATATGCAGATGATTCTGCTATCATCTCATCTTCCAATAATTTCTCTGACCTCCAAAAAAAAATCACCCAAGATGCCTTCTCACCCAAGATGCCTTCTCCTCTATAGAAACTTGGCTAAATTACTCAGCTAATGCTAACCCCCAAAAACTAAGCGCTATTATTTTCATCAAAACCTCCAACTACAGAATTCAAAATTTTCTCACATAACAAAACTGAAATCAAACAGGCACCAGTCCGCAAAACTTCTAGGAGTTACTATCGACAGTAAACTATCTTTTGAACAACACATACTCAACACAATTAAAAAAAAAAAAACACTTCAAACTTGACAAACTATACCGACACAAATTTTACCATGATAAACAAACTAGAACCACATTAGCTAACACCCTGCTTATTCCATCCGGGCCCGGGGTTTTCCCCTAATTTTACCAAAAGGAAGGGGAAAAACTTTTTTGGGAGGCCCCAAATTTTTTGGATTTGTCTATCCTCAACACTTATCTGACATTCCCAAGTTCAAGATGTTGACGCGGGTAACAGCTTTTACCTCTGCTGGGAAAAGATCATTGATGGTAACTTTAGATCTCAAGGAGGCTTACCTTCATGTGCCTATCAGACTAAGTTGCAGGAAGTATTCATGCCGAGCTGGGAATTCTCATTATCAGTTCTCTGCATTGCCCTTTGGCTTATCTACTGCCCAGAGTATTCACAAAGTTCTGGCTCCAGTGATAGCTTACTTCAGGCTAAAAGGAATACAAATCTATCCTTACTTGGACGACTGCCTGATTCTGGCTCAAGAAAAGGAAGACCTTTGCAGCATTTGGAATATGTGATAGCAGTGCTAAGATGCCTGGGGTATTCTGTGAACGAAATAAAGTCCAGTCTAGTACCCTCTCAAGACATGTGCTTTCTGGGTGTGAGACTGAATACAGCAACCCAGATGGCCTTTTTAACCCCGGACAAACAAAAGAATCTTCACTTTACTTCCATCAACTATCTCTTCAGTCCGGGCTGACTGCAAGGACAGTCCTTCAAGCCTTAGGGTTCATGGCATCTTGTATTCTGGTGCTTCCCAGTGCCAAACTGCATATGAGGAAGCTGCAATGGCATCTCAAAAATGTATGGACACAGCACTGCCAGGATTTGGACACTGTCATTCAAATAATACCTTGCATTCAAAAGGAATTTTTGTGGTGGGCTCAGGAATGTCACCTAAACAAGGGACTCTCTGTGACCCGGCCAGAGGCGAGTCAGATTCTAACGACAGATGCCTCAGACATAGCTTGGGGAGCTCATCTGAATGGAAAGTGGATACAAGACAAGTGGCCTGCCAGACTACAGCATCTACATATCAACATGAAGGAGATGTTGGCAGTCCAGTTTGCATTACTGGCTTTCAAGGAGTTACTTCTTCCAGGGCAGGTGTTAATTCTAACAGACAACACAACTGTCATGTGGTACATCAACAAACAAGGGGGAACACATTCTTATCCCCTATGCAGGCAAGCAATGATTTTGTGGGAGACTGCGCACAGCTTGCAACGCAATCTTCAGGCAAGGTTTCTGCCGAGCACAGAACTCCTTAGCAGATGTGTTAAGCAGGCAAATCATGGATCCTCACGAAAGGGAAACTGGATCTTCATGTATTTTAAAATTGACAGTGCTCATGGGGAACTCCAGACATAGATCTGTTCGCTTCCCCACTAAACCACCAGCTGCCAAAGTTTTGCACGAAAAGGTTTCATCACACAGCTTGGAAAGTGGATGCTCTTTCTTTCAGTTGGAAAAATCTTCATGTGTACGCCTTTCCGCCTCTCCTCCCAAAGGTACTCCTAAAGGTCAGACAAGACAAGCCAAGGATGATTTTAATAGCTCCAGATTGGCCTCGACAACACTGGTACCCATTACTGAGGAGTCTGGTAAGGAAGCCTCCATGGCCTTTACCTTTGATTCCACACCTATTGTCTCAGAGGGACGGTCATCTACTCAATGTCAAGCTTCACTCTCTTCATCTAACAGCCTGGCATATTCTGTTTTGAACCACAGCAGGTCTCAACTTCCTCAACAAGTTTTGAATGTGATTATGGAAGCCAGGAGACCTAGTACAAGGAAAGTGTATGCAGACAAATGGAAGAGATTTTTATTTTGGAGTGCAGCAAAGGATTTGGAGGTTTCTGAGCCTAATTTGAGTGTGGCTCTTCAATATCTTACTGAGTTATTGGACAAAGGTTTGTCTTTCTCTTCCATTAAGATTCATGCTGCAGCAATTTCAGCTCACTATGATTGTGACCCACCATTGTTTTCTCATCCTTTGTTTAAGCAATTTCTTAGAGGGGCAAAGAATATAAGACCCCCACGAGAGCTCCTACTCCTGCTTGGGACCTCAGTTTTGTGTTGAGAAACTTACTCTACAACCTTTGAGCCCGGCTACTGCTGAATTGAAATACTTGTCATGGAAGACTGCTTTTGTTGGCCATTACTTCTGCAAGAAGGGTTTCTTGAATTGCAGGCCCTTATGGCGGTTGAGCCTTTTGATTTTCCATAAGGATAGGGTATCATTACGCATCAATCCTTCCTTTATGCCTAAGGTGGTCTCTAGTGTGGCTTTAAACCAAACTATTCATTTGCCCACTTTTTATGCAGACCCCAAAATAAGGGGGAAAAGATTTTGCACACTTTAGATGTACACAGGCAGTTGCGTTATTATTTAAGCAGGACTAGGATTTTAGGCAGTCTCAGCAGTTGTTTGTTTCTTTTGCTTTTGAGTTCTCAGGGCAAGCCTGTGTCAAAACAAACTATTTCTAAGTGGATTGGGTTTTGCATTGCATTTTGTTATTCCCATCATGGCAAGGAGATTCCAGCTGGGATCAGGCCTCATTCCACTAGGGCTACTGCCACTTCAACAGCATTTCTAAGGGGGTGGCAACTAAGGATATTTTGGAGGCAGCTACTTGGAGTTCAGTGCATACTTTCTCTAAGCATTACCACCTTCCTCTCACTCTAAATCTAGGGCTGGTTTTGCCAATGCTATTTTGCAGGGCATGTTGACAGCTCCAGCTTCTTTATGATTTGCCAGCCTCCCTTACCTCTGCTTTGGGATTCTACCCAAGTGTTAGGACTGCAGCAATGTGGGATGAAGAACATAGTACAGTTTTGTACCTACCATAAATGTAGATGTTCGAAGATCCACATTGCTGCAGTCCAATTTACCCTCCCTCCTTCCCCTCTGTGTTCAGGGGTGGTTGTGTGGGTGGGGTTGTACTTTTGTAAATTGTATATATTATATATTTATTTGGTACAGGAGTGTTTGGTGTTTTTTGGTTTTGGCCTTATCTTTTTAGGGTCTTCTGACATCTGGGGCAAGAAAAGACTGAGGATATGACGTCGGTCATGCGCATTTGTACCCTGGCGCCCTGACGCCAGACCACGCGCCCTGACCGACGTCAGCCTTATACTTTGGTATTCGGGCCGACTGGGACAGCGGACTACCCAAGTGTTAGGACTGCAGCAATGTGGATCTTCGAACATCTACATTTATGGTAGGTACAAAACTGTACTTTCCTCCTACCTTGGCTTTCTGCTCATGGTGATTGCTTTTTGTTTCACCACGCTTGTAGGTAGGGGTTTCCCCACTCCGTTTGCTCTCCGCTTTGCTCCGGGCTCAATTCGCTCCTCTACCTTACCCTATTCCCACCCACCCCTACTTCCTCTACATTTATACTTCCTGTAATCCCACCCCTACTTTCCAGACCAATACATCGCCTCGCTTTCTTACTTTCCCACTCCCCCTTTCCATACCTTGCCCACTCCAAATACTCAACCCCACCCATCACCTAGTCCTTATACTTAAAACCATCCCAGATTTCCCTCCTATTCTAACTATGTACCACACACCACACTTTTCACCTACTTTACTCACTCTTACCACTTTACTATTACTATTATTTTTATCCACCTCCACTCACTCTACAATTAGTATTTCACCCCCACAATCCTCAACACTTACCACTCAATCACATGTTAACAAAAGTAGCTACTCTAACATCTCTCCATCCCTATTAGTAAACAACACCTTATGCTCAGCCAAACCAAACCACACCCACACTACCAATACTTTTAAAGTAGCACTACATTACCCACAGTCGCCATCCAACCACACACACTACTCCATCTCCTCATAGTATTACCCCAATGTGGAAAAGTTCACTCCAACCCTGGACCACAAAACTTGCCCAAAACTTCCTACACCCCTAAAGCTCATGATTTATGCTTTGTAACTATCAATACTATAAGCCTTTGAAACAAGATCACAGAATTCCAGTCATGGCTCAGCCACTACTTTCCAGACATAATAGGAATAACTGAAACATGGCTTAAACCGCATATGTTAGACTCTGAAATCCTTCCACCAGGATATAACATTATATGCAAAGACAGGATCCAGAAAAAAGGAGGGGGCACAGCCCTACTATATAAAGACTCCTTAACAATAACTATTCATCCAACTCCTGTCCCCACTTTTGGTTCTCTAGAAACCTTACTAACAAACCTCCATATAAATCCCAACAAACAACTCTGTATTGTCTCCATTTATATTCCCCATGGTCATAGCATGCCCTACTTAGAAGACTTCCTAGGATGGATTAACCATACTATCCCCCAAGAAACCATCATTCTGGGAGATACTAAAATTAACTGGCATAGCCTAACCTCCAAAACTCCTAACACTAGCATTAATCTCCATAGTTTCACTCAACTTGTCACTGAACCTACACGTGCATTAAATACCTGAGCTGAAGCTATATTAGATTGGATCCTAGTATCCCACCTCCACTACTGTACCAATACCATTACCCTCCCTAACACCTTAAGCGACCACCTACCCACATACACCGACAGAACCATTCACACTTCCCCAAAACTCACACATACAAATCAATCAGGAACCTTGCCCACTTTAACCAAGAAACATTCAAAACTACTCTTATAGCTCATGGATTGATCCCCATTAAAATCACTACCCCTAGATGATGCTGTACAATACTTTAACAACAACTTCTTGAACACTCTAAATAGCCTAGCATCCCTTTGTACAAAATGCTCAAAACCAAACCATGCCCCCTGGCTTACGAAGCATACCAAACAAACGCTCTCAGCCAGAGACAAAGCTTGGAGAATTTGGAAGAACTGCAGGACAATAGAAAATGAACTTAACTATAAAATACTTAGAAATGCAATAAAAAACATCATAACTGATAAGAAAACCTACTTCTCCTCTAAACTCTCCTCACAAAATACAAACCCTAAAAAATTCTGGAAATCTGTAGCCTCTCTTCTGAATCCAGGTCACATTCAAAATCCATCACCCACTCCTGATAAAACCCTTCTTCAGATAGCCCATATATTCAACAACTATTTTATTGACGCCATCCAAAAACTACTCAAGGACTCCCCCTCTAAAAAAAATCCATCTCTATCACTACCCCACACAGACCCACTATCCCCTACACATATTTTACAAGTTAATTCATCTTTCTCACGCCAACCCGTGCCTACATACCTAGTGCAAAAATTACTATCCAAATTAAAACCCTGCTCACTCTCTGCTGATAACTTACCACCTAAATACTTACAACTAGCAACCAAAGCTATTGCTTACCCTGTCAGCATTGTGATAAACTGCTCTATCGCTGAAGCATATGTTCCCCCTACTATGGAAAAAATCCATGGAATCTATGGAAAAAAATCCATTATTAACCCACTTCACAAAGGAGGTAGTGCCCATGACCTCACAAACTACCGACCCGTCTCCATCTTCTCCCCACTATCCAAAATCTTAGAAAAATATATTCAGACCCAACTACTCAATCACTTCAATTATAGCCGCCTATCTCATACACAACATGGCTTCCGCCCAGGACATAGTACAACCTCAGCTTTACATTACTGATACTGTGAATAAAGCTCTTGATGCTGGTCTACCACTTCTGTACTCCTGTTGGACCTCTCAAAAGCTTTCGACACAGTATCTCACCCTAAATTTTTGCAACAGCTAGACAAACTGGGTTGCTCTCAAAGTGCAACAACCTGGTTTTCCTGCTACCTAAACAGTAGACAACAATCAGTTAGATGGCAAAACCAACAAACTGATTACCTAGCAAACAACACAGGTGTCCCACAGGGATCCATTTTAAGACCACTGCTCTTCAATATATTCATTAATGATCTACACAAAGCCTCCCATCAAAACATATTAATTCAATATGCAGATGATTCTGCTATCATCTCATCTTCCAATAATTTCTCTGACCTCCAAAAAAAAATCACCCAAGATGCCTTCTCACCCAAGATGCCTTCTCCTCTATAGAAACTTGGCTAAATTACTCAGCTAATGCTAAACCCCAAAAAAACTAAACGCTATTATTTTCATCAAAACCTCCAACTACAGAATTCAAAATTTTCTCACATAACAAAACTGAAATCAAACAGGCACCAGTCCGCAAAACTTCTAGGAGTTACTATCGACAGTAAACTATCTTTTGAACAACACATACTCAACACAATTAAAAAAAAAAAAACACTTCAAACTTGACAAACTATACCAACACAAATTTTACCATGATAAACAAACTAGAACCACATTAGCTAACACCCTGCTTATTCCATCCATTACATACGGGAGCCCGATAGTCATCAATCTCCACACATCACTCAATAACAAGCTACAACAATGCTACTGTAAGATAGCAAAATTTGCATCTAACTTGTCTAACTGCTCACACCACTGCAGTGCTCTCTCAAACCTATCCTGGCTAGAATTCCATCACTATCTACAGTTTACTCAACTAACCACTTCCCATAAATTAATTTTCCAACCGGATAAATGCCCAGCTCTCAAATCCATCCTGTACACATACACCCCCCCCCCACTAGAACCCTCCGCTGTTCAGAGAAAATCCTTCTAAGCATAACCAAACCCAACAAGAGAGTAGGACAATCCCTGTACTCCTACAGCATAGCCAAACTTTGGAATACATCCCCACTTCCATTACCCAACTAGAAGTCCTTTAAAACTGCACTAAAAACCCACTTTTTACATAAACCTAGCTGTACATATAGAATAAAATGTAACCCCCCTTAATCCCATAACATATTTCAGCTATATCCTTTTCCTTCTAATACCTTCCTATTTTTGACTCCTTTGACTTAAAAAGTTATTAATGGGACATTACTATTTGCTTTTTTCTATAATATAGCTTACCTGCGATAGGCTGCATGTATAGTAACATGCATAACATATGCTTTGCAATTATGTTGTTCAATAACAGTAGTTTGTCTTAACTATGTAGGCTTTCTCCCAGATTTGAACTTATAATGTATTGTTTTTGTTGTTTGTATAATATGAAGTTTTTGTGTTTATATAAATATGGAGCTTTTCTCCCCGGGCCTCCACTGAAAATTGTTTTGTTTACCCAGTGGACCTTCCCGATCAACAAATGCCAGTAAATAAAAATAAAATATGAGATGTACAGAAACTTTCAGATATACAGAACTTTGCAAAGGGAGATTTTGTGACTGCGGAGCTTTGGGACTTTAATGGGCTACTTTGTTTATGCTGTACTTGTCCAGGAAATGTACAGCTTCTATATGTTAAGATGCTCATAGGTTGCTACGCTTTAGACCTAGGAAAAAAGGCGGGGAGAAGGGAGAGGTTAGTTTGCTAAACCGGAGAAGGATGTAGTGAAGATAGAAGGCTATATATAAAAGGAAGTGGGTCAGTAATGGTGAAATTAAAACCATAATATAATGAAGGCAAGGTTTTTAGCACATTTGTGCAGGCAGGAGCAGTAAAGGGAAGGAGGTTAGCAGAAAAGTATAGAAAGAGTAGTGATTTGTAAAATAAAGGTGACCAAAATTAGGTAGTTTTGTATAATAATAGTATGCAGTGGAGGAGTAAAACAGTTTAGTTAGTACAATAATGCCTTATATGCTTATGCCCCTTTAAAGAATACATTCATTATAGTAGCTAAATCACTGACATATGAAACTACCAAGGCTGACTTTGCATGACGTACAGAATTTCGGGAAAAAAAATTATGGAAAAAAAACTGTGCTGAGTATAACGACTATATTTGCAGTAGAAACGAAGTAGAATGCCAATACTGCTAGAGCCACGGATGTCAGCATAAGTACTTTATTATTAAAATCCACAGGTTTACACCGACAACAAACTCAATGTACATTAACGCCTTAAAACAAAATTGCGTTTTCGTCTTAAACAAACCGACTTCTTCAGATACCCTCTACAGAATAAATCAGACCTTATATACAATTATTAAAAAACAATTACCTAATCAACACAACCTCCAAATTGAGAGTTAAATTGTTAATTAATGTTGCTTGCTTATCCATGTGTTTTAAAACATTTCTTTCCTGAACCAACCTTTTGTTGTTACAAAGACCTGTTTACATGAATGAATGAACAAATAAATAGTGTAAAACCACCTTTAAAACAATAGATGTTATTGTAATGGTGAATATGTGAAAATCAATGTTAGGTATTATAAAATGTTTTTTTTAAAAAATACTTTAAAAAATAATTTATATAATTTATATAATATAGCCTGCCATCTGCTGGTTAAAATAATAAATACACTTAAAATATTCATATTTTACCTGCTTTTAACTTTAAAAGTGGCATGATGGAAATAAAATCATTAAGACCAGGGGGATTAGTTGCATCAAGGGAGATTTGCCACCATAGCTCCCTAAATTCCAATTTTTCTTCCCATAGTCCACCTCTCACGTCTATTTTAACCTGTTCTAAAAACATGAAATGAAATTTAGCGTTGTGACAAGTTGAGGTGTGTTTATACAAAGCATTAGTTTCTTTTTTTGTGGATATCTCATATTTATGTTCATATATCCTTCTTTTTAAAACTCTTTCCGTTTTGCCCACGTAAAAAGCATCACATTCTGAGCATAGTCCTAGGTATACCACACCTTTAGTTTCACAATTGTAATAATCTATACTTGCGATCCATCTCTGTCTACTTTCCAGGAAAACTTTGTCCTTATCTATTATATTACTACAATACACACAGTGTCCACATTTGAAGGTACCCTTCCTAGTTTTATTAGATGTTTGGGGGCCTTTGTATTCCAACATATTTTTGAATGATTGTGAATTTTTTATACTACTTTAACATTATTGTTTAATATTTTCTGGCCCAAATCAGTTAAACTAATGAATTTAGTCCATTCTCTTTCAATAACTTGTTTTGTAACATTATTATTGAAAGCATTATATTCAAGAACTAAAGCATGTCTGTAATCCATCTCTTTGGAAGTGGGGGTATTAGTATCTGATACTTTCAAACCACCAATGATTTCATTTAGGTTTCTATTACCAAGAATAGGTTTGAATCTATTTTCTCTCCCATTCAAAACTTCTTCATATATTTTATTAATGAAGTCTTGGGGGTAACCTCTTTCCAAAAACATTTTATTTAATAAGTTGCACTCTTCCTTAAAATCGCCTTCTAAGGTGGTCATACGACTACCTCGGACATACTGTCCCTTCACTATATTCTTTTTACAATAATAAGTATGTGCACTTTGAAAATGTAAAAATGAGTTACAAAAGGTGGGTTTCCTGTATATTTTAGATTCAAATCTGTAATTTCTTCTATAAATTTCCACATCTAAAAATTGTAACTTTTCAGTGGAAACATGGAAAGTAAATTTTAAAAAATGAGTTGTTTCCCCCAAATACACTTTAAATTCCTCCAATTGCTCAATACCCCCTGACCATAAAATGACTATGTCATCCAAAAATCTTTGGTAAAGTCTCCAACAAGAACAAAACCTGGAATCGAGAACAAATAACTCTTCCCACCTAGCCAATACTAGGTTGGCATAAGTGGGGGCACAAGCCGCCCCCATAGCAACACCCTTGGTTTGCTTGTAAAATTCACCACAAAAGTTTAAAAAATTATATTTAAGAACCAAGTCCATTAGGGATACACATACAATTTTGTCATTATGAGTTAAAGTATCTTCCTGAAATGCAGCCTCCTCAAACATTTCCATTCCTTGTGTGTGAGGAATACTTGAAAATAGATCCACAATGTTGATTGTCACATAAAACCTCCTTGTTAATAACTTCAAGAAGGTCCCAAGAATCTTTTAATATGGATTCCTTCTTAATCCAGGAATTTTTCAATTTACTATCCACAAACTTAGCCAAACTATGTGTTTTGGAACCACAAGCTGAGACAATGGGTCTAAGGGGAGGATCAACCTCACTTTTATGAATCTTCGGAACTCCGAAGATAGAAGGGACCCTAGGCTTATCAATTTTTAAAAATTCAAACGTTTTTTGTCAAATAGCCCTTCAAAAAACATATCTTTTAAACAAATATCAATTTTGTTATAAGCAGTATTAATTTCATTGATGGACACGTTAGTATAACCTTCCTCATTAAATAAAATTTCATTCATTTTCCCTTTGTACAATATATTATCCATGATGACTATTCCTCCCCCTTTGTCAGGTTTCATTATTCTAATCCCATGATTGTCTCTCAAAGTTTGTAAAATATTCATTTCCTTCCTAGTTAAGTTAGGCTGGAATCCAACCTTATTATATCTATTTCTTAATTCTTTTTCCATAGTTTTTTCTAAGTTACTCAATTGTGGATGTAACGGTGGATTGAATATAGCTCTTCTCTTAAGTTGTTGAGCCATGGTTTCCACCTCAGGTGTTAACAATAAATTTAAATTAATTTTTCTAAAAAACAATTTTATATCTAGTATTGACTGTGTGAGGTCTCTCTTTTTGTAGGGAATATATTTGAAACCTTTTGCAAGCAGGCAAAAATGTTCTTTTTCAATTATAATACCACTAAAATTATAAATACTAAAATCATTGAAGGTATGTTTGACACCATTTACCAAAATATCATTGCTAACTGTGTCATCACTGGGTGGGGGTTGTGGTGGTGTAACCACCGTCTTTAATATTTCCCCCTTCCCCTTCTCCCCCCTCTCCATATAAAATAAAATTTTAGTGGTATTATAATTGAAAAAGAACATTTTAGCCTGCCTGCAAAAGGTTTCAAATATATTCCCTACAAAAAGGGAGACCTCACACAGTCAATACTAGATATGAAATTGTTTTTTAGAAAAATTAATTTAAATTTATTGTTAACACCTGAGGTGGAAACCATGGATCAACAACTTAAGAGAAGAGCTATATTCAATCCACCGTTACATCCACAATTGAGTAACTTAGAAAAAACTATGGAAAAAGAATTAAGAAATAGATAAAATAAGGTTGGATTCCAGCCTAACTTAACTAGGATGGAAATTAATATTTTACAAACTTTGAGAGACAATCATGGGATTAGAATAATGAAACCTGACAAAGGGGGAGGAGTAGTCATCATGGATAATATATTGTACGAAGGGAAAATGAATGAAATTTTATTTAATGAGGAAGGTTATACTAACGTGTCCATCAATGAAATTAATATTGCTTATAACAAAATTGATATTTGTTTAAAAGATATGTTTTTTGAAGGGCTATTTGACAAAAAAAGTTTGAATTTTTAAAAATTGATATGCCTAGGGTCCCTTCTATCTTCGGAATTCCGAAGATTCATAAAAGTGAGGTTGATCCTCCCCTAAGACCCATTGTCTCAGCTTGTGGTTCCAAAACACATAGTTTGGCCAAGTTTGTGGATAGTAAATTGAAAAATTCCTGGATTAAGAAGGAATCAATATTAAAAGACTCTTGGGACCTTCTTGAAGTTATTAACAAGGAGGTTTTATGTGACAATTTAATATTTGTGACCATCGACATTGTGGATCTATTTTCAAGTATTCCTCACACAGAAGGAAAGGAAATGTTTGAGGAGGCTATATTTCAGGAAGATACTTTAACTCATAATGACAAAATTGTATGTGTATCCCTAATGGACTTGGTTCTTAAATATAATTTTTTAAACTTTTGTGGCAAACTTTACAAGCAAACCAAGGGTGCTGCTATGGGGGCTGCTTGTGCCCCCACTTATGCCAACCTAGTATTGGCTAGGTGGGAGGAGTTATTTGTTCTCGATTCCAGGTTTTGTTCTTGTTGGAGACTTTACCAAAGATTTTTGGATGACATAGTCATTTTATGGTCAGGGGGTATTGAGCAATTGGAGGAATGTAAAGTGTATTTGGGGGAAACAACTCATTTTTTAAAATTTACTTTCCATGTTTCCACTGAAAAGTTACAATTTTAGATGTGGAAATGTATAGAATAAATGATAGATTTGAATCTATAATATACAGGAAACCCACCTTTTGTAACTCATTTTTACATTTTCAAAGTGCACATACTTATTATTGTAAAAAGAATATAGTGAAGGGACAGTATGTCCGAGGTAGTCGTATGACCACCTTAGAAGGCGATTTTAAGGAAGAGTGCAACTTATTAAACAAAATGTTTTTGGAAAGAGGTTACCCCCAAGACTTCATTAATAAAATATATGAAGAAGTTTTGAATGGGAGAGAAAATAGATTTAAACCTATTCTTGGTAATAGAAACCTAAATTAAATCATTGGTGGTTTGAAAGTATCAGATACTAATTACCCCCACTTCCAAAGAGATGGATTACATACATGCTTTAGTTCTTGAATATAATGCTTTCAATAATAATGTTACAAAACAAGTTATTGAAAGAGAATGGACTAAATTCATTAGTTTAACTGATTTGGACCAGAAAATATTAAACAATAATGTTAAAGTAGTATATAAAAATTCACAATCATTCAAAAATATGTTGGAATACAAAAGCCCCCAAACATCTAATAAAACTAGGAAGGGTACCTTCAAATGTGGACAGTGTGTGTATTGTAGTAATATAATAGATAAGGACAAAGTTTTCCTGGAAAATAGACAGAGATGGATCACAAGTATAGATTATTACAATTGTGAAACTAAAGGTGTGGTATACCTAGGACTATGCTCAGAATGTGATGCTTTTTACGTGGGCAAAACGGAAAGAGTTTTAAAAAGAAGGCTATATGAACATAAATATGAGATATCCACAAAAAAAGAAACTAATGCTTTGTATAAACACACCTTTACTTGTCACAACGCTAAATTTAATTTCATGGTTTTAGAACAGGTTAAAAAAGACGTGAGAGGTGGACTGTGGGAAGAAAAATTGGAATTTAGGGAGCTATGGTGGCAAATCTCCCTTGATGCAACTAACCCCCCTGGTCTTAATGATTTTATTTCCATCATGCCACTTTTAAAGTTAAAAGCAGGTAAAAATATGAATATTTTAAGTGTATTTATTATTTTAACCAGCAGATGGCAGGCTACATTATATAAATTATTTTTTAAAGTATTTTTAAAAAAAAAAACATTTTATAATACCTAACATTGATTTCCACATATTCACCATTACAATAACATCTATTGTTTTAAAGGTGGTTTTACACTATTTATTTGTTCATTCATTCATGTAAACAGGTCTTAGTAGCAACAAAAAGGTTGGTTCAGGAAAGAAATTTTTAAAACACTTGGATAAACAGGCAACATTAACTAACAATTTAACTCTCAATTTGGAGGTTGTGTTGATTAGGTAATTGTTTTTTAATAATTGTATATAAGGTCTGATTTATTCTGTAGAGAGTATCTAAAGAAGTCGGTTTGTTTAAGACGAAAACGCAATTTTGTTTTAAGGCGTTACTGTGCATTGAGTTTGTTGTCGGTGTAAACCTGTGGATTTTAATAATAAAGTACTGTTGCTGACATCCGTGGCTCTAGCAGTATTGGCATTCTACTTCGTTTTTGGTTTTTCTGTGCCAATCATCCTTTTTGTATTCATATTTGCAGTAGAGTATGCTTATGAATAGCGACCAAATTTATGTATTAACTCTGACTATCCTCTGAGACCTGGGCTCTAGCTGTCCAAATGCAGGTTTCTCTGCAGGCTGTTTACATTTCCTTCAGGACAAAACCTAGTGGCAGACTCACTGAGCAGGTCCAGAGCACACCCTCATAAATGAATACTTCACAGAGAAGTGTTTCTGGAGTTATTTCATCAGAGAAATATTCCTCAAGTGGATCTCTGCCTCTATTCTGAACAGACAGCTTCCTTATTTCTTCTCCAGAACCCCAAGTCCTCTCGCTTGCCGGCTGGAGGCTATGTCTTTTTTTTTCATGGAAGGGGGTGTTTCTTTATGCCCCCCCCTTCATCTTTCTCCCAGGGTCCTGCACAAGATCAAATACGACTCTGCAAAAATGTTGTTGGTGACTCCATTTTCGCCCAGACAGCACTAGTTTCCCCCTCCTTTTTCATCAGGCGAGGGGCAATCTTCACAAGTTAACGCACCAGATGGATCTTCTTATACATGACAAGGGGTTCCCTCCTTCATTGTCATCTGTCCACTCTTCAAGTGACACTTTGGGTAATAAAGTTTTAATCCCCTTTGGACACCATTTCTGAGGATGTGCTTAAGGTTCTGCAGGAGGCCAGGAAACCCAGTACCAGAAAATCATTTATATACAAGTGGAAGAGATTTTTTGTTTGTCTCCAGCTTCATCAGGTTCCTTTCTCAGTGGGGTTCCCTTTGGTACTCTCTTACTTTGGCATTTATTGTATTTCTCAAGCTCACCTGTCAGCAATATGTGCTTGTCTGCCTTTAACTCTACAACTGGCCTTTCATTTTAAGGTTGAACAATTCCTGAAAGATGTCCTCCATGTCAGGCCTCCAAGAAAGCCCATCCCTCCTCCTTGGAACCTTAATTCTGTCCATGAAAAATTGACTTCGACCCTTTTTGAGTCTTCTTGCTCTTCTCTGCAGCATTGCACATTGAAGACTGCTTTATTGGTTGCCCCTTACTTCTGCGAAGAGTGTTTCTGAGCTCCAAGCCTTGATACAGTTTCTACTTTTCTGACTTTTCAAAGGGGCAGGGTGTCTCTGCTAATATTTCTTGACCAAGGTGGTCAATGAGTTGTCCCTTAATCAGTCTATTCAACTTCCTTCCTTTTTTTCCTTCTCTGCAATCTGCTAGTGAGAAAGCTCTACACACCTTGGATCTTCATAGACAGCTCAAGTATTATCTAAACAACTCAAAGGCAGGCTGTACATAAATCTGAGCAACTTTTTGTTTCTTTTCATGCCAAGACATTGGGTTTGTCTGTTTCTGAGCAAACCATCTCTTCCTAGATTTTGAAAGCAATTTTTTTTTATTCCTTTTATGACAAGCAGCTTTCTGCCTCTGTTTGGGCACGACATAGTACAGTTGTGTAAAATCTTACCATAACAGTAGATGTCCTTTTCACTGTTGCAGTATTCATTACCTCTCTCCTACCTTCATTTTCTTTATTTTTTCTGTTAGACAAAGACCACTTGGCCAGACCGATGTTTCTTTCTCCCTAGGCATCTGCTTTTCCCTGGATATACTTGTTCTCTCTTTTCCTGGGATGATTCTTGTTCTTCTGGGGCACTTCATTTCTGAGTATGGTCCACCTTTACGTCAACCTTATGGCTTGACATGGGGAGCATATGTCTGACACATGGTGCTAGCAAAAATTAAAGGCTGTTGGTAGAGGTAGAATACTGCTTCAGACACTTATTCTGAGAGATCATGTCTCTCTTCATCTAGTCCAGGGAGGTACATCAAAGGTCATTTAAATCCACAAGTTTAATGACGGTTTCCTTTGTTGTGAAAGGGTATGGTGGTTATGTGATCTGGAGCATTCTAGCACCTGAAAGGCAACTGACTGTGACTCTTCCTCTTGCACAGCCTGATAAATGGCACATCAGTTTATCTCACTATGGAGTCACCTATAATTAGGATATTGGATTGTGCTATGGTTTGCCTTATGAGATTTTGGTTTCAGACAATGTAACTCTTGGACATATGTTTCATGGAAGGTGCTGCCACCTTTGTGTTTGTGAGGTTGTTCATAGGTTCATAGACTAGTACTAGGCTAACTGGCCTTTTGGGTCATTTCAAGCCTAGCCATCTACCTCATGTGAGAATCAAACCCTGCAACTTGTGTCTGTAAGGTAAATACCTTAACCATTATACCAGCATCTCACCCGTTGAGTGTGAGTACTTGTTTTTTAGGTTACATTTAAGAGGCCTTTGTGGTTTCGGTTGGTTACTTTTAAGAGGCTGAAAATATGTAGGTCCGTGCGTTGAGAATGGATTGTATGGGGTTGGTTTAATGTGGTGTTTTCTGGTAGTGACTGCCTGCTTGTTACTTATGGTGACCTTGTGTTAGAGCTTTGTCTCTTATAACATTATATAACTATATATGAGAGACATTGTGGCATTTTGAATCATAGACGTTTTTCAGTAAACATGAGGCAATTATGACATTGTCTCAAGATGGCCATTTTAATCAGATCAGTTAGAGAGATGGTTAGAAAGTACAAATCCGTGGTTCCAGTTGTTTAGTAATGTGAGAGTTTTGATGTCAATTTACTGAAGTGCTGTCTAAATGAGGAATCTTAAGTCTATACATGAAGAGTAACACTCATCAGTATGGAAACAGTGGTTCTTCAGGCAACTACTGACTATTAACCAACTCAGATGCCTAGACTTCAAAAACTTTTCTTTCAGGACAAATCTGCCTTCATCTGACATTCTGGCATCTCTTCCCCTTGGCCATGTTCCCGTGTCTCTTAGACTGTGTCTATCTCTCCCTGTGTTGCATGTGGAGACTTTAAGGCTCTAAGTGCCTGCCACTATACAGTGCACTGTTAAGAGTGACTGCGTGATGAAAAGCACTTTCAAAAGATGACAACTTATAACAGCACAGAAAAGGTAAAAATATTCAAACAAGCCTGATGGTCAATACCAAAAGAGCACAGTCTAAGGTTCTACAGCAGTTAGAGGCCTAGAAATAGCTGCTTCCTGACTGTGGTCTTTTAGGTTCTTCCTCTACTTTTACTAGCATTTAAACCAAAACAATTCTAACTCAGATTATAATAAATGCAGAACTATCACAATAACTCTGTGACAATAACAAGAGTACTGATGCTAAGTGTTTCCAGGCTAGTAGTTGTCAAATCCAGTATAAAATAATCTTTTCATTAACGTGGTTGCATACTGTTCGATAGCTCTGAGTAAACAAGCACAAGACCAAACAAATGCGGACAACGTAAAACAGCATGTAAAAAGTAAAAATATTCAAATGAACTCGCAGGCCAATAGCAAAACAACACACTTAGGCTTTACGGTAATCAGAGTCCTGTAAATGGCAAGCTTCTTTCTCTGCTCTCATTGGAGTTTAAACCAAAGCAATTTTAACTCTGCTTATAATTAATGCCAGAAATAAGTGCAGAGCTATCACAATAACTCAGTAAGAATGCAAAAAAAATACCTTGGGAGTTTCTAGGCTGGTAGTTCTGCATTTAGAGTGTATATACCAACTGTTTTTGTGCATGTTGATCTTGTGGATGACGGACGTGTAACCCAATACTGACTTGTCAGCCACTTCCTTAGTGGAATGATGTATCTTAATCCTTCACTAGGGAATGCGCATCTCTTCTGTGGGGCTTTAACTTCATGGTAGACAGACTTACCTGTCCACTGTTTGAGCTTGTTAATTTGGCATCACTGATGTTTATTTCTTGTTATACTCTGTTCCAAGTGGCCATTATTTCTGTGCAGCACATTTTTGAGCTATTGAGCTGTATGTGCAGGAGAGCATGTTTTGTCTTGGACAAAGAAAGGGGGTTCCTTGGCATGAACCATTATTTCCTAACAAAGATGTTTTCTGAGTTTTCATTGGACAAGTCATCATGCAAATCCCAATTGTTTTGGTGCTGGCAGAAATCAAACAATAGTGGGCACTTCGCATGGACATTTGCAGCTCATATATTACTTTGAGTTGATATGAATTTAGAAGGATGGATTTATTTGTGTGGCTTGCCGTGAGAAAGGATGAATTTGATATTGCCAAAATGGCAGTTTCCAAGTGATTGCCAGTTCCATCATCTTTTGACATAGTTTGGCCCATCCATCCCTTGATAAGCTCTGAGTTAAAAACCCACGCCAGAAGTTGAATTGTAACTTCCAGTGATTACTTAAAGAATGCTGTGGCCACTTGATCCTTGTCCTGTACCTTACTAAAAACACACCTGAGAAGTCAGTTATCCTGGATTTGGCAGTCTTATCTTTGGGTAGTCTGCTTGATCCTTTCAACTTTGTGGTACTGCTTAGAAGTCAGCCTAACCAAGAACCCATCAGAGGTTTCTTAATATTAAATGTTCTAGATGTATTGTTACTGTATTGTTTAACCTAAGAGAAGTCCTTCCTTGATGGGGCAGGAACATCATCCTGCAGTCTCTCTGTGGATGAATGATTTTTCCTTCTGCATCTGCTGTTGGAATTCTCTGTTAAGTTAAATAAGTGTTCTTATATGATTTATTTTGTAATGTGGTGTAAAATCTGTTGTTGCTTGATTTACAGGTGCTTAGTCACTTATGGCATGTGGTAGACTGGTGGGCTTTGGATATGAGTACATTGTTGTAGCATCCAGCTTGCATCAGCTGACTTCACGTATATCCACAAATGTAGGAATTCATGCCAAATTCCAGTGGATGGAGAAGTAATGCCCAACTAAAAACCTATTAAAGAGGGACTTTTCATAGATCAACTGATACTATAAAAATATGTCTGTATATCAGGAATACAGGATATAATAGAAATGTAAACTCTTCTTCCTTCATGTTTTAAGCAATGGAGTGTAAGAATTTTTACAAATGCACAGTCTTTGTTTATATATTTCCTTACTGCATTAAACTAAAGTTTCTTACCAGAAGCCCGTATTTGTTTATCTTTTGTGTAGTTAAGTTGCAAACCGTGCAATAAAACTTCTAGGACTGAAACACATGAATCAATCCTGGCTCCTTACCACTGTTTTCTGAGACCCAAATCTGGGCGTCCCAAAAGTAAGAAAAATAAATTTCGATTTTTAACACAGTAGGTCAAGTTGGGAAATTGGCTGTTATTCATTTAAAGGATTTTTGCAATCCTCTCTTTCCTGTCTGTGATATATACACATGCATATTGCGTTACATGGGTCGTAGGAGATATTTGCCTTATCCACTCCATTCTGAGGATTACAATTATGGTCCTCAGAAATACAAAAATAACCCATCAACGCGGTTTGTTTTGGCTTGTGTTGCATATTTACTGTTTTTTTATTCCTACATTTTCTTGAAAGATGGAAGCAAACTTTAGATTGTTTTTCTTTTTCCTCCACACTTCCCACGAAACAAAAATTATGTTTAATGCTTTGGAAGTTAATCTGTCTTTAGTTGCAAAATTTTATTCAGAAATATTTGATAGCCCTTCATTCTAAAATTTTACTTTCTACAAAATAATTAAGGAGAGAGCTGTTCATAAATAGATTTCTCAAAAGCTTCTCATTTGAGATTAGTGGATTTGAGGAAGCTTTTAAACTTCTGACTGGTACTTAAGTTATAACTTCTTGCCATATACAAAAGTGACATTCCCTGGCATTTTCTTAAAAGAAAGTGAGGGCTCCTGTCCATTTTCATTTGCAGATGTTATGAAGAAATTATTTTATTCCTGGTTTAGGAATGCTTTGTAGCTGTTTTGTATTTACTCATTCACGTATATAAATAACAGATCTAATGCTGAAAGAAACATTACATTTTAAATTCAGAAGTTATGCATGTTAGTTGATATTCTATGCTGGGGCGGCCGCAGTGGTGCAGCGGTTAGCATTGCCGCCTCACAGCAAGAGGTTCTCCGGTTCTATCCTCGGCTGGGGTGCCTTCTGTGCAGAGTCTGCATGTCCTCCCTGTGGTTGCGTGGGTTTCCTCCGGGTGCTCCGGTTTCCTCCCACATTCCAAAGACATGCTGTAGGTGGATTGGACACTCTAAATTGGCCCTAGGCATCAGTGTGTGCCTTCTGTAGAAGCTTGGGTGCCGGGCCGGCAACTCGACACTGTAAAACTCCACTGCCAATCATGAGCGGACAGGTGATCCGCTGTGGCGACCCCTAACTGGGAAAAGCCGAAAGAAGAAGAAGAAGTTGATATTCTATGCTAGAGAGTCAGCTGCTGTACTGCTTGGCACTAAGAGTCAGGATTGTCAGACTGAATATTTTCACTGCTGATTTCAGCCTGCCATTCCCTGATAAAATAATGGCTGCTCTTAATACTTATAAAGCTCAAGTCAGACATAAAATTCTGACTTATTATTTGTGATGCTCATTAAAAAATAAGAATCTTTGGTAAATACAGAGGCAGTGGAGGGACAAGGTGTATGATGGTGGGAGTGAACAGCTGAAGCCAGGTAACCTATCTTGGGTGGAAGGAAATAATCAATCTTGTTGCCTTTGCAGCATTAAGAGCCTGGCAAGCTCAGACATGTAAGCAGGGTAACACTTAGTTGGGAAGTTGCACATGTGAGGAAGTGTGCATGCACCCTCACAAGGGCAGCCTTAGTGGAGCTTGTGTGGTAGCAAGGTTAAGACATTGTATCTGGCAATAGTATGGTGCAGCATTACTGCCTTCAATCCATTGGCCACAGACGTGGATCAGGTAGAGCCTGGGGGAAGCTAAGATAGATCCAGAACAACTAGTGAATGAAGAGGAAAAGGGAGTTAGCAGCTGATGTTCTGCTGCAGGGAGATTTAAAGACTTCTCAAGGCTGCAGTGTTAGGGCTAGCAGAAACAATAACTGTGACTTCATTGTTTTGTTGTTGACTGTGTTGAATAATCTAGGCTTTCTGTCTTTTACAGTGTGCTGCCAAAGCTTGATAAAAGTTTGTGTGATGAACTACTTGCAACTCCAAATTTTTTGATTGTTGCTCTGAAGGCATATGCTTCGTTGGTTCAGCTTTTCTTGGACAGTCAAGAAATTCTTACAGAAGCTTCACCCAGTGAACCCCAGCAGCCAAAAGTAGCACAAGTAAGTAATAGTAGCTTGTCAGTCAAACTGTTGTCATTGTGTCAAGGCATGGATCAGCAGTGACAAGTTCTGCATTATGAACTGCAAGCACTGTAAAAAAAAAAAATGGAAGGGGAAAGCTGTGCAGCAGTGGCCAACTGCTGGAAACAAGATGGATAACACACATAACACATTAACAGGATAAGTTATGTGCCTTACTGATAAGGTATATTCTGTTGAGGAAATATATTTCTTCTTTATGGAGTTCAGCAATTGTAATTTTCCTTTTTTTTTCCTGCACTTTTAGAATATGTAGAGTTCCTGCTAGCACAATTTGTGAAATTACTGTGTGAAGAGTTCAGGGCACGCATCTTAAAAGTGAATAAAACTTTTTAAGCTTATTTTATGTTCTTTATACACTGATTTGTCACATATCAGTGGTACTATATAATTTAATATTTTTTAGCATTTATTTGCTTAGAGTCACCAAAATGTTATGAAGCAGACCTAATGCATTACAGTTTTTAAAAAAAATACAGTAAATCAGGAGCATTTTGTGACTTTAATAGTCAACAGTTAATTGCTTCCTTGCCACCAGATAAAGCTCATAT
This sequence comes from Protopterus annectens, assembly GCF_019279795.1. Taxonomy (NCBI): domain Eukaryota; kingdom Metazoa; phylum Chordata; order Ceratodontiformes; family Protopteridae; genus Protopterus; species Protopterus annectens. Next base: position 262,374,410 of record NC_056742.1, on the reverse strand, counting down.
CATACCTGCTGATGGCTAAACACACTTGTCAGTAGGCTAGTGACAAAAGGGATGGCCTTCACCTTATTTCCTTCCTTTTTGCTTTTTTTGATAAGAATGTTTTTTTTTTTCTGATTCTGAACTTTAATTTCATTTATATATAATTTGATTACCTGGGTGGTACACTAATCAGAAATGACAATTTGCAGGCTTAGTTGTTGTTGTTGTTGTGTCTTTCGGCTTTTCCCGGTTAGGTGCCAAGTTGCCAGCCCTGACGCTCAACCTTCAACGAAGGTACGCCCATTCACGCATGTCTCCACACAGAAGACACTTTAGCTGAGAATTGAACAGGACAACGTCTTACTGTGAGTCGACAATGCTAGCGCAGCACTACCACCGCAGTTTTAGTCCAGGTGAAAAAAAATCACAACTGGAAACAAAGTAAAGGCATAATAAAAGTGGCAAAGCATGCAAACATCAAATAATTGTATTACATTGTAAGGTCAAATGATAGAAGCAATAGAATAATTTACATTTACAAGTGGCAACATGGTTTTGCTTATAGAAAATAGCACTTGAAGGCATACATGCTGTGCGCACTTTTTGCCTCTAGAATGACTACTACCTGAATGCTTACATTATTTCCAAGAGCTTTTACCATTTGTTTTACTATGAAGAAGCCCTACAATGACAGATTGTCGAAAAGGCTTTCAGTGATTGGGGAAAGTTAAGTCGCATCAAGGTTTTCCCATAAAGTTAGAATGTGGAGCTAACAGATTTAGCATTCAACATTTATTTAAAGTGTTTAAGCCAAAACTCTCAAGGATTTATAAAATGCTAAAAAAAAAAACAATGTAACTGACTGCTGATTTAATAACTGTGTGGTGTGGTCTGTTTTATTATTTTTTATGTACAGCGATGTCATAAACAATCAGTACTGTAAAAGCAGGTTGCAGTAGCTTGGACTTTTAAAATTCCCAATACAGATTTAGGCAGACTCATCTATCTAGGTAGGGTGGTATTTATGGGACCTCTGAAAATAAATCTTGGAATCACAGGCCTGCAGCCAGCAAGCTGTGTTATTTGCATTGGACTAATGCCAACAATGTTAATACAGCTCTGGCTTGCTTTTATTCTTCTCTCCTGTGTCACATACAGTATGGTATAATAGGTTCATAGGTACGTACTAGACTAATGGCCCTGGAGCCTTTACAAACCTAGCACATAGGATTACCCTGACATCATCCCTCCCAGCCTTACGACCTTATAAAGCTTAAATGCTGTTCTTTCCTTTTAAACTTTAGCAACTGCTTGCTTCAGTTTGTCACATATGGAGTTCTGAAGTGCTTCAGTTCTTTAAAAAAAATGTTTTTCTCTTTTAACTGTGGTAGGAAACAGCTGCTAAAGTTACATATGTCACACAGTGCTAAGCACTTCATTTCTAAACAAAAATGCAATAGGGCATTCATTTTTGAAAGCCAGGAATGCACTGAAGATCAATCTGCATTTGCCAGTCTTGCCCCCAACACTTTGTACCCTGGGAGGCTACCCCTTTCACCCCACCCTGGCTTCACTACTGCCTGTCCATTTTAGCACCAACCTTCACATGCTTTGACCTTCATAACCCTTGCAAATATCTAACAATCCAATCTCTCTTTCATTTCTCTTCACAGTTAAGTTACGGATCGGAGGGTCTGATCCGACTTGGCCGTATTTTGTTTTCCTACAGACTAGGATCCAATTATCTAGCTCCTCCCAGTTCCCATAATGCACTGTCCTCTGGTTAACTCCCTTAGATCTCATTTGCCGCGAGAATGTCAGACGTGGTTATGGAGTCTCAAGCCTTTGTCAAGTTTTTTCCAGTAGGATTGCTATCTTCTGTTTTTTCTCAGATAAATGCTTTTTGTGTTCTTTTTCTCCCCTTCCTTAGTTGTGTAAGTCTAGAATCCTTTCCTTTTTCTGCTAGCTTAGCAGTTAGGTTTTGCCAGCGCTTTCTCCTCTGCTAGCCATTGGTTTTAGGCTTTCCCCCCTATCGGCTGTTGCTGTTATTGTTAGTGTTAAATACAAAAATAAAAACATAGATGAATATATAGCTAACTTTGTATATTTCTGTTATATTGTAATACAGTGTTTTTTGTTGTGGTTTCCACATATGGTGTTTTAGTTGTTGTTTCTTGTAGTAATATGTCAGAAAAACCTACCAGTTTTAAAGGTGCTGTGAATGTGGCAGAAAGTTCCCGCATTCCGATGCACATTCCTTATGTGTATACAGTAGGGAGTTGATTATCTAAACTAATTGGGACGTAGGGTAGTTTGGATAATCCAGCTGTTCAGATAATCAAACATACATTAAACAGGATAAACAAACTTCTAAAATCCTATTTTTTCTGCATGCAGGGAATACACTTTTTAACAATTCAGAGATTCTAGTGGACAATAAAGAATGTTTTTCACATACGAGTGGGCTACAAGCTCAAAAAGCACACACAAGCAAATACGTAAAACTTTTACATATTCAGACTTTGATTTTTCCTACACAAAAACTTTGGAAAGCTGCGTTCGGATAATTGACATTTTGGGTAATCAACGTTCGGATAATTGACTGTCTACCGTATTGTCTTGGCCCTGAATGTCTGCCGTCAGCTTGCTCTGTCTGTGAGAGCTTCAATCCTAGGATGATTGCCGACCACAGAAATAAGTTGATTCTAAAGGGCCTCTTGCCTGCTTCAAGATCCTCTGCAGGGGCTGAAACCTCTCCAAGAGTGTGGCAGAGTCGTCTGACTCCAAGAAGCACCTTAACAAGTCCTCAAGGACGTCTTCACAGCCACCCTTCAAGATTCTGAGACCTTTGGATTCGACAGGCTCAGATCTTACTCCCACATATTCCCCGGTGGACCCGAAGCACTCTTCGGCTCTGAACAGTACTTGTCTAATCTCCAGTTCTCCTGAAGCTACCCCTTCCAACTCGGATACAAAGACTACGGATCCAGTAGCTAGGAGTCCTACACCGGTGCTGGGCATTGAGACTGCTCCTTCCCTCAGGCTGCAGCAGATGCCCATTAGGCACTCCAGGCCCCCATCTGTGGCTTCTTCAGGTATTCTAGGTGCCTTTCAGAGGTTGATGTAGACAGGATGATCAGGAAGATTCTCACCACTCATATCCAGTTGGGTGTCTTCTCCACACCATCCCTCTGGGTCCTGAGTGTGTTTCCCTCCAAGCTTAGTCTCCTTCTCTGACCCATCTCTCGGTATCGGAGTCTCAGGATCGTAGCTGACTGAAAGAGATGGAGTTGAGTATGAGGAGCTACCCTTCCTCCAGTCCAACTATTGCCCTGACTTATCTGCTCCATTGTTGTCGGACCGCAGTGGGTCCCTGATCCAGGATGTCCCCATCAGTTCCTGGTGGAGGGGTTTGGCTCCAACTATGTCGGAACCATCTTCTCCTGTTTGGGCTACTGCTGTGGACAGTTCGGGTCCAGTTCTACCTAGAACCCAGGTCTTAGGGATCCCTGGCCTCTCATCTTCGGTAGCCTCGGCTCCTGTGGAACTGAAGAGGGATTCACTGGGTCTCTCATCATTCCAAGTTGTGGAAAGGGCCTTCTCTTGCCATAGGGATCCAGTCTCTTTGAGTTGTGACCCTTCCCATCAATTTCCCTTGGATCAGAGACTTGAGCCTGTCATACCTGCCCATAGTCAGCCCTTCCAAACTAGCTTCCAGACATCTGCCCCAGAGGGAGTTCCCTATTCTTCTGAGACCTCCCCTGAACATCCCACAAAGGAGATTCCTGGTAAGAGGATGCACAAAAGGAGGCACATTGACTCCCCTTTGGAGTCTGCCACCAAGGACATGAATTTCGATGAAGAGGAAGGATCCCCCAGATCACTACCAGAGGACGTCTCCTTTGGAGAGATCCTATGGCAGAGAGATGGTTGGTCAGCCCAACCTCCTTCCTCAGAGGAGTCTGTGTTTTTGGAAGCTTTTGGGTCGAGCCCATCTACACACTGGGTGGTCCCCCTGGCCGACAAGCTTTTGGATTTGGTGTCTCTCCGGGCCTGTTACGAGCCAGACTCCATCGAACCAATTCCCAAACGCCCGGTTATGTTTTTTTTTTTTTTTTTTTTCATCTCCCCCTAAGGACAGACCATATTTGACCAAGGATATTCCAGTTGATGCCATGGTTGTGGCAGCAGCTACCAAGAAGGAGCTAGCCGAACAGGGCTCCACTGTCCATCTGCTGAGCATGGAGTCCAGAGAGATGGACAGGTGTGGTAAACGCGTTTATACCTCGACCACCTTTTTTCTGAGCATGTTAAACTACCTGGCAGACACTACGCAATCACAGAACTGGTAAAGGAACTCTCAGACTCTGTCAGAGATCATGTCGGAGAAGGACTTCAGGAAGGTCCCCCCCATATGACAACTCTTTCGTCCTTGTCCTGTTCTTCCGTGAGGTTTATCTCACTCCATGGAGGGTGCCTCGTGGGCAGCCAGCTCAGGCATTGCTATTCAGAGACATGCCTGGACTGCCGTCGGAGTCGAGTTTCAACTCTTCAGTGCACTTTTTCCAGAAACCAGTGCAATGGAAAGAAAACCTGGTTTTAAAAAACTCAGGGGTCTTCCCAGGATCAGAGTGGGAATCCTTCCTCTATTGGCAGAGGAGCAAGTTTCAGTGGGAGATGCTACCCCAGTGGCAGATGAGGTACGCAGAATCAAGGTTTCATTGACCCTTTCACTGATAGACCCTATAAGCGCTCCTGAAGTGCTGCCCAACTGCTCATCTCAGGAGGCATTTGGGGGTTGTTTGTCTCTGCACCCTACCACCTGGACCGATATAACGCAAAATAAATGGGTGCTAAAGATTTTATCCAGAGGTGGTTATATTCCCTTTCTCCTTCCTCCACCAGAGAGGTCAAAGAGACTCCCTGAAATTCCACCCAGTCAGAGGGAGTACACAGTAGCAGGAGTTCTAAATCTACTGCAAAAAAGGGTTATCCAAGAGGTCCTGACTGAACATAGGATTCGGAACTTACTCTTGCTAATTTTTGGTGTCAAAGAAAACCAGGGACCTGTGATCCATTTTGAATCTAAGCAAATTAAATTTGATAGTAAAGAAGGTGAAGTTCTGAATAGTGACATTCCAGTGCATTCTACCACTGCTGCAGAAGGACAATTAGATGTGCTCAGTGGATGTAAAGGAGGCGTACTATCACATCAAAATAGACAGATGCTCCAGAAGCCATTTGCACTTACGGCTGGGAGCCAGTCATTTATAATTCAGAGCTCTGCCCTTTGGACTCACCACAGCCTCCAGATTTTTTACCAAATATATGGTGTCGCAGCTCACCTATGACTGCAAGGATTCCGGATGTTTCCAAATCTGGATGACTGGCTCTTCACTGCCCCAACCAGGCATCAACAACTCCAGGCCAGGTATTACTTCATCAGCCTTGCCAGTCATCTCTGTATCACCATAAACCTGACAAAGTTGAACCCATCCCCGGTTCAGTTTTTAGAATTCAATGGAGCTGTCTTGGACACAATGAACCAGATAGCGGCTCTACCCATCATGTTCCGACTTTGAGAGATCATGTTCGAGGCTGATACTTCAGGCTCTAGGATCTATGGTGGCTGCCATCCCCTTAGTCCCTCTAGCAAGGTATTTTATGCGAGTTCACACTGGCTGCTCAATGGTCCGTTATGTACCGGCGTCTATCCGTTCCTATCAAATTGACTTCAGTTTGCAGAAGGCATCTTCAGTGATGACTTCAATGGTAACAGACTATGACCTTCATAACCATTGCAGATATCTAATAATAATACATATTACCTGGATATTATAAAAGTGTTTTGTTCTTAACCCCCCCCCCCCCAACAAATTGGCACCTGTGTCATCTTAATGTTGTAGCATCTGCAAGTCAACTGACTAACTTTAAGATTGTAGTGATTTTCAGGTAGTAATAACCCATGGAGTAGAAGATACAGCCCAGCCACCTCCACTCTCACACACAGGACCCAAATATGAAAATTATAATTTGGGTCCTTTCTGTCTTAAACAGGGCCACTGGTGATGGCATGGGATTTAAAACAGACATTTTGCAAAGTATGAATATACCATTATAGCATTCAGCAGTACTTGTTTGCACATTTCTGGTATGCAAGCCAAGTCAAAATGTTAAGAAATGTCAGATGATAATATGTGTTAAATAATACTGAATAAAAATGTATGGAGCGATTCAAGACAACTGTAATTGGTTTTATAGGTACAGTAAATAAAAAGAATTGTTAGTGCAAATGAAAGATTAGGTAATTTCAGATTGTTGGACTACTACCAGACATTATTTCTTCAGTGTTTTTTTAAGAAACACTTGAGATACACATGGTATAATTAAAAAAACATTTGCACACTGTTTTTGTGAAGGCTTGTATGGTGTAAAAGCAGATAAACAGCATTTTTCTTTTAAAAAGTCAAATAATTTGAAACAGATTTGCTATGAAGAAATGGATTTTGAGCTAATAAAATGTCAGAAAGTTTACACCAAGGAGGTGTTCATTCTCCCTGTACAAATTACTGTTTGAAAGTATTTGCTGATTGAGATTCAAAAAATATTGATTATCTTGCTGTTTGTATAGTATGCAGTGCATTTTATGTAGGCAAGTCTAATGCAAAGTTTAGGGAACGTGCAGGTGAACATATCAGATGTTTATAGAAAAGTAATGACTAATGCACTTTATAAATATGTTCATGACACAGGCAGTGCTCATGAGTTCAGGTATGCAGTGTTGGAGATTGTCTTTGAAAATAGAGAGATCAGATTACAGAAACTGAAAAAGATGTGAGCATAAATGGATACATAAAAGTGGATGCTAGTCCTGGTCTTGCTGGCCAAGTCAGCATAAAACCTGAATTTAAATGAAGAACCATTAGATGAACAGTGGGTGGCTGAGGTGGTGCAGCGGTTAGCATTGCCGCCTCACAGCAAGAGGCTCTCTGGTTCAATCCTCGGCTGGGGTGCCTTCTGTGCGGAGTCTGCATGTCCTCCCTGTGGTCACGTGAGTTTCCTCCAGGTGCTCTGGTTTCCTCCCACATCCCAAAGACATGCTGTAGGTGGATTGGACACTAAATTGGCCCTAGGCGTGAGTGCCTGCCTTCTGTGGAAGATTGGGTGACGGGCTGGCAACTTGACACCGTAAAAAACTTTACTGCCAATCATGAGTGGACAGGTGATCCGCTGTGGCGACCCCTAACCGGGAAAAGATGAAAGAAGATGAAGAAGATGGACAGTGTTGTAAATGGATATTATAACTTTGAGAACTTGGTAAGAGTTTAATCATGTGACTAACTACTGCTATTTAAGTGTTTCATTACTTTTGGTCTTGTTTCATACATCTGAAGAAGCACCTTTTGTTTGAAAGCTTATCTTTTGATTTTTATTTTAATAAATTTCAGTTTAGTATCTTTGAGCCAGTGGATTTTTTTTAATTGGTGGCTGGTTCCAAAGGATGTGATTTGCTTCATGTTTCTGTTCTCCAAGGCCCTTCCCCCTTCGATTAAAATACTATTAATTGAAAACATTAGTGCCTTTTTACTGTATTCTTGACTGAAGAAACCTCCAGGGCATACTCCATCAGTACAGTGTCATCCCTCACTTCAGCAAGGCATGCACCGCAACTCAACTGGTGAAGCCACTAACAGGGATCCATGTTTTGATATTGCCAATGGCAGACCATTAACAACATCTAATGTCAGTTAATCCCAATCTCCATTATCTTTTGGTAAGGACTGCCTTGAATGTATTAAGTCTGTTCATATCTGACCCAAACCCTTATGACTTAACATTTCAGGAGGCCCTACTTCCTTTTCCTGGGCTGTAGGGATAATTGGCATGAGTGACAGGTATACCAAGTACGAAATGTTTAATTTTATGAGGAAGAATCCTCTTTACAGGAAGAGCAGTTGCTGAGAGAAGCAGTAGTGAAAAGTGCTTCTTTTTGCCACTTGGTTGAGCATGCATGTTTAAGCAAACTGCAGCTAACCTGTCAACAAATAATCTTTTTAAGGTCCTTGTTCCTGTAACATGCTTATTTTACCTTTTGTAGTAAGACCCCAAAGTTGGGCAACTCAGACTGAAAAAGAGGTGTACATTATTTCTAAGACTGACATTTTTCTTTCTTTCAAGTCTGTGTGACCTTGAAGGGTTAGTATGTCTAGAAATATGGTTGCAGTGTTGAAATCCTCTTATGAGAGTACATGGACACATCCTGCCTAGAAAAATATTTCTTTCGATGTGTAGTGAGTTGTAATACAGTGGGATTGGCCATGTTCTCAATAGTTTGATAGTTTAGTTCTGATGCTGTGATAATCAGTTAAAATTTATTAATTTTGAATCCTTTCTTATCAGGCATTATAGAATTTTCCTATCACAGTCCCTACTTTTGATAAAACAGTATGGAAGATGTTATAGTGTGTCAGGGTAAAAATGTTGATGAAAAGCAGCAGCAAATAGACATTCACATCTACCAGACCTATACGTAAGTTTACCCAGCAGTATTGAAGTATTTTTTTCAGGTGAGGTGTGATGATGTGAGGTATTGCCAGCTATGCCAGGAGAAATAAGGCAATAGATGGTTAACATATGCCAGCATAGATAACTGGAGTTTTGTAAAAAAATGCATGTCATTTGTATATCAAACTGATTTGTACAGGTGCTTGTGTTGAAAATGTATTTGTAAAGCTGTTTGTGTTAAAATGCACTAGCAGTGGGTCCTGCTGGAGAGAAAATAAATACACCTGTATGTCAGACTGTATTGGAACTGGTAAAATGAATATATTGTAAAAGAGGATACTGGAAGAAATGAGGTTAATCTCTGTTATAGCTAACTTTAAAAAGATAGTCTGAAATTAAATTACCTGGTTTAGGCCATAAAGATTGTATCTTACAGTTCTGATTGCAGCCAGAGACAAAATGTCCTGTGAAAACCAGGACTAGGAATCCTACTGTATTGTCCTTAAGGGTGAACTAATTGCTACCCTGGAAGGGTAGAAGTTTTGAAATGGTTTTATAGCTTCCAGATGCTATAACACATCTTAGCAAAGCTCTGTGTGTATTATGGCACATATGTGCTAGATTCTGTTTCATTTTCTAGTAAAGGGGGTAGTGTGGGAACCAGAGACAGATGACCAGATGTATGTGAAATCATTCTGTAATCCAGCAACGAAATGATGTTTTAATACTACATGAGACAGAAGTCTCAGGTCAGTCTGTTTGTGAAACCTGACAAAGAAGGAGCACTCACCCACTTCATCTTGCCTTGCTTTAGTAAATGACCAGGGAATAGTAATTATTTATATCAGTCAGGAAAATATAATGAGATCAGTTAAGTACTGATATTCTTAATCTGTGTAAATCTGTCCATCTGTGTTATTTTTAATATTTCCTGTGAGTGAAACTGTGGTGTTTATTGTAAGTAGATATTTAGTATTTTCATAGTTATGTATTTATTTATTTATTTATTAAATACATTTAAACTTTTAATTGTGGCTGGTCTTTTAGAGAATATTTTAACCTTTGAGAGTACTTCTCCTTATTTGGTGACACTGTGGCTGCTCCTGAAGGCCTTGCTACATTGGTCAAACACTACCATTTGTATTAGTATTAATTTTACTCACTATAATTGGGTACCCTTATAAGAGCCTTAGGGTAGCTGGCTTTGGAGTTTACTGGTTACAGTATATACCTTATAGTCTGGGCAGAGGGAGCATAGCTGATAAATCTCTACCAGCCTTTCCCGGGTATGCATGTGTGTGTGTGTGTGTGGGGGGGCGCATTGGGTGAAAATTAATTCTCAAAGAGTGTGTGTGTGAGCTACTTGTGGCAGGGACACAGAGCACTGGTTTCACAGAGAGGGTGGTTGAGGACTTGGCTTGGAACTCTCTGCTAAGGACTCAACTCTGCAGCTGTGGTCAGTGTAGAGTCTTATTTGGGATTTTCCTACAATTTATAATATTAGTTTTAAACCTATTTATAGATTTGATTGTAGTATGGAGGGAATAATTTGTTTTGCAATGCCCCTGTAAATTGTTTTATATTGGTGAGATCCAGTGAGCTTTTAAGACTAGATTCCAAGAGCATGTTAGGGATGTTAAAAATATTCGCGTGGAGAGCTCTGTGGAAGTGATGCTTCATTGTTAAGGGGTTGTATTTTAGAACAAGTTACACTACAGACAGAGGAAAAGGCAAATCTTAAATATAAATGTTTATATAAAGAAACTATTTATATTTTTAAAATACAATACTTTGGACCCTAAAGGGTTGAATAGGAATTGTGATTGGAAATATATGATTAAATGATTTATTGTTTTATTGGTATATACGCGGTGGTACAGCGGTAGCATTTTTGCCTCACAGCAGGAGGATCTCCTGTTCGATTCTCGGCTGGAGTGCCTTCTGTGTGGAGTCTGCATGTCCTCTTCGAGGTCGAGTGGCCTCCAAAAGACATGTGTGAAAGGGCGTGCCTTCGCTGAAGGTTGGGCGTCAGGCCGGCAACTCGGCACCATAAAAATCTACTGCTAATCATTAGCGGACCAGAGTTCCGCTGTGGCGACCCCTAACCGGGAAAAGCCAAAAAGACAAACATTGGAATATTTGTTTTATATGGATGCTGATATAATTGGTTTATTTGAATGGATGTTAACTCCTTTGAAGGCTTTTGTGCCGAGTCACCAGTGTGTGTTATTAAACTGTTTGCGATATCTGTGACTGTGGTTGTTTTTCGTTTTTCCTGTGGTTTACTGGAGTCTTATTTGGGGCCTGGCGAGAGAAAGGGAAACCCAACCCCAGTATGTGAGTGTGCTCCTTTTGTGCGTGGTGCAGAGAGTGGCATCTGGAAACGCTGTGTGTATCTAGTTTTATTCCAATTGAATATCCCCCACTGGTATCCATGGTGAGGACTGAGACTCCTTGATCACTGGCCCAGAGGAGGGACGTCACATGAGGCATGGTAAGTTTTTGAAAAACTTTTTGCCTTGGTCTAGTAAGCATTTAAATACCCATTCCAAACAAGTATAACTGACTACTCAGACCAGGACTCTGTGACCATTTCAGCTGTATCCACAACTGTGCATAAATGGCAAAGAGTTTTCCATGACTTAAGCAAGCAACTCCCACTGCAGTCACCAAGTAGCAAGTCCAAGAAACCAGTTCTGATAGTGAAGAAAGATCTTTTCTTTAGTCGTATCGAGACACCAGCATAGTAACTCACTTCTGGGTAGAGAGGCCATTGTGGAGCGTCCGCATTTAAAACAAGAAGCATCATGGGTATATTCTGAAGACTTTATTTAATATAATTGTTTCACAGGTACACAGACTTCATCCATTGTTCCAAGAAGGCATTCCTCGCTGCTTTTCTTCACATTTGTTACAGAAGTTTAACAAGAAATGGTAGATCCCTCCTGTTCTTGACCAAGTTTGATTAGCAAACACGTTAAGGAGGAAAACTGTGATCATCTGGTATTTTTTTCAGCAGTTTTTATAGTGTCTGCTTTGAAAGGTATCAGTTGTCAGAGCTACCAATATCTGCATATAGCTGAATTGAACTTAACTAAAGGTACCTAATTGATGAATATTTTGTAAGGAAGTCGCACCCCAGTCATACACATAATTCTAATTCACATTACTAATTCCAATGTCACAGCACCTAGGAATAAAGGAAAAAAAGCAGTTTTGTTTTGTTTTATTAAAGAAGACAAACTTCTCCTTTGACTGTGTGGTTATGCAGGATAACATATTTAGAGACCATGATTGTAGTACAGGGACCCATCTTGGGGGGGGGGGGGTACATGCTGTGTAAAAAAAATGTTTTTTTTTTTTTTACTGACAGCAGCAGTATCTGTCTGTTTATACACAGTAGTTCAGATTTTGAAAAAAAAATGTAACTCCGTGAATCATTACTATTTACAGACCTCAAAGTGAAAGGTTCATAGGTAGGTACTAGGCTATCGGCCCAAGGGCCTACGTAAGCCTAGCCCACAAGGTTCCCTGGCTTACACCACCCAAGAAAGTTATTTTCCTGTGCCACTGTCGAGCGGCAACAGAAGTGATCCCCGGGGTGTATTTCCTATTTCCCATTTCCCATCCACTCATCAAGATTTTTCTTGAAGAGTGCTAATGAAGACCTTTGCTTGACATAGATGGGTAGCCTGTTCTAGAGTATGGGAAGTCTCTAGGACAGGAATCTATCCCTCCAGCATGTCCTGTTTATTGTGGTGACAAGGTTTAGGTCCCTAGAGCGTGTAGCTCAGAGGGATTGAGACTTCTTTAGGTGTATAGGTGTAGCATATCCAATAGCTCTGGGTTTGACATAGCTTTATATGTTAGGCAGAGATCACCTCGGAGTAGGCAATATGCTAAGGAGTAAAGCTGGAGTTTTTTGAAGGGGGGTCAGTGTAGGGTATTTGTTTGAGGCCAGTAATCCTCTTTGTGAGGTACTTCTGTGGCCTTTACAGCTGCTACAGATGTCAGGTACATTCCAAAAGGGGCATTGTACTCTATAATGGGTCTAATGAGTGTCGAGTAGAGGGGGAACAATGACCTCTTTTTTCCTGGATGAGAACCCTTTTATGATGAGGTGTGCCACGTAGAAGGACTTCCTTACTACTGTGGCAATGTGACTATCAAAGGAGAGGCTACTGTCCACCTGGGTCCCAAGGTCTCTTATCACACATTCAGTGTTAAGTAGATTGCTGCCTATGTGGTAGTTCATGGGTACAGAGTTTTTACCAAAGGGGATGACACTGCACTTTTTGGCATTGAGCTTGAGGCCATGGCTCTGACACCAGACATCTGTCTCAGAGAAGCCCTTCTGTAGGATGTCCACATCATTTGGGGACTTGACTATGGCTCCTAGTTTGCAGTCATCTGCGAACTTCATTAGCCAGAGGCCTTCTGTGTTAGCCTGTACTTCAGAGAAGTAGATACCAAACAGGAGAGGTCCCAGGACGGAACCCTGTGGTACTCCACTTGTCACTGCTTTGAGGTCAGATTTGGAATCTGCAACTTTTACAGTGTGGGTTCTGTCAGTGAGCCAGTTGGCAACCCATCTTGTGACATAGGGATTTATACCTAGTTTAGTGAGTTTAGCTATAATTCCAGAATGGGGGATGGTGTTGAAAGCCTTGGCGAGGTCAAGATAGGCTGTGCGAACCACCTTACCCTCATCCATGGCTTTGGTGACTGCCTCAAAGAAGTCGATCAGGTTCAGGAGGCATGATCTGCCTTTCATAAACCCAAACTGGGTGGGATCCAGAGTTTGGAGGTTACCATTGTCTTCGTTTATGAGTTCCATGATGATACGTTCCATGGCCTTGCAGACCAGGCTCGTCAGGCTAATAGGTCGATAGTTCCCGGAATCAGTGGTGGCTCCCCCTTTGTGGAGTGGGATAACTGTTGCTGTGCGCCATTCAGTAGGCACAAAGTCTGATGCGAGGCTATTATTGAACATGGTGCTAAAGTGGGGAGCCAGTTCGTTCTGAAGTTCATGTAAAACGTAGCCTGGGATGTTGTCCGGTCCCATGGATGCTGTGTTTTTGACTTTAGAGAGTGCAGCTTTTACCTGTGTAGTTGTGATTACAGGGACTCTGCGTTCTTCCTGTATAGATATGGGCCCTTTAGGGGGTGGGGGGGGGTAAAGTTAGCACTGAACCTATCTGCTAGGATGTTGGCAATATCAGTTGGTTCTGTAATTTTCGTGCCTTTGTGCTGCAACTCAGAGCAGCTCTGGGTGTTGCCATCGAGATTCTTGACATAGCTATAGAATGCTTTGTGGTTGCCCTTATAATTAATGGCAATTTTGTTTTCATAGCTAGCTTTGGAGGATCTTATAAGGGATCTCAGCTTCTTACTGAGGCTGACCAGGGATCTCCTCCACTCATGGGATTTTACTATCTTTTGCAACAGTTTCTTCCTTCTGTTGTACAGTTTGTTTATCGCAGGGGACCACCAGATTGGCTTCCCTTTTTTTGGAGGATAGCGTCTTGGTTCTGTTTGGGATAGCATGATCCATGCACTCGTGTAAGTGCTTATAGAGTGTACTTGTGTAGGATTCAGCAGTTGTAACTCTGTTGTCCATCTGCATGGGTGTCATGAAGTTCACCACTTCTGTCTTAAGAAGCATGAAGTTGGCTTTGGAGAATTTTTTTACCGTGGTTTCCTTAATGGGGGGGGTGGGGTCGGGATGTGGATATCAAGGGTGATTAGCTTATGGTCGGATCGGACCAACGAGGAGTTGACTTCAGGTGTGGAACACCGGTCACTCATGTTGGTAATGACTAGGTCTAGGATATTGTTGACCCTAGTGGGGGTGTGGATAAGTTGAACTAGGGCATTGGAGTTTATGAATTCCAGAAGGCGTTGAGCTAAGGAGTTGGTACACGAGTAGTTTTCCCAGTTAATGGTGGGATAGTTGAAGTCGCCCATTATTAGGGTGTTTGGTTGAACCCTGATATTTTCCAGTACATCAAGAAAAGAAGAGTGGGAATCCTGGGGCATGGTGGGGGATCTGTAGCAAGCTACAATTTGGATTGCAGTTTTGCCCAGAGTTAGTTGCACTTGGATAACCTCAGATGCATTATGCTGAGCAACTAGCCTGGAGGTGTGGATATCCTTAATGAATATGGACACACCTCTGCCTTTGGTGTTTCAGTCCAGGTTACTTGGCCTAAAAGTGTGGTACGAGTTATAGCCTGGTAGTGCAGGGGTGCTCTCTGGAGCCTTGAACCAGGTCTCAGTCGCCGCACAGATATCGATGTTCTCCATTTTAAAGAGTGCCTCGAGTGCGTGCATTTTGAGATTTAGACTTCTAGCATTGAGTAGCATTGCCCTCAGTTTTTGCTTGCCTGTTCCTGTTACAGTGGTGAATTTATTTGAACCTTGCCTAAAAAAGGCACTATAGGGGCAGCAAGAGCCTTAGCCAGTATCCAGAATCCCAGGGGCGACAGGTGCAGGCCATCTGTGGCAAAGCATCGTGGTCTGTCGACCATGTCATCCCAAGCAGACAGATACTGGATCCCCTTAGAATGACACCAAAAGCTTAGCCAATTGTTGAAGTCAATCATTTTGTCCTTGTACTACGGTATCATTCTGGAACGATGGCAGAATGCTACTCAGGGCTAGGGTCATACCTGCCTGGGCAACAAGATCGGAGAGCTCTTCCTTGTCTCTTTTCATGTAGTCCAGGGAGGTACGTCTCAGGTCATTCAGACCAACATGGACAATGACAGAGTCATATTTGTACTTACTGTGGAATGACCTGAGTGCGTGGGTTATGTGGCAGATCCTGGCACCCGACAGGCAGCTGACAGTAACCTCCTTGTTTAGCCTGGTGAGCGGGACATCAGTGTGCCTGACTATAGAGTCACCTATGACTAGTGTGTTGGGTACATTGTTTTGCCTTATTGGCTGTGGTTGAGTGGCACACTGAGTCTGTGGGCTGTGTGTCATTTGAATTGTGTTGGGGGATGGAGGTTGCTTGCGTTTCTGCTTTGGAGGTCTCTGTTGCTTAGACAGATTATTACTGAGAGCCTCTGCGAATGTTTTTGTGTTACTATGTGTGGATTTTGGTGGTGTAGATTTAGTGAGACTATGTGATGAGTGTGGTGTGGTGCAAATGTTTACCTTCTCCTCATATCAGTCTTGGTTGGAGAGAGCTTTACCTCCAGTTTGGCTAGATACGTGCATCTCTCACAGGTTGTAGTGTTGGGTGGTAGGAGGAGAGGGTTGTCTGTGTCCATGAGGCAATTTCTACATTGCCTCAAGATGCCCAGATTCATCAGATAGACAGGAGAGAACACCGGGAGCTGACC
Source organism: Protopterus annectens (assembly GCF_019279795.1). Classification (NCBI taxonomy): domain Eukaryota; kingdom Metazoa; phylum Chordata; order Ceratodontiformes; family Protopteridae; genus Protopterus; species Protopterus annectens. The sequence goes on along the minus strand of NC_056742.1, from coordinate 262,358,574 downwards.
CTTGGACATGCCTGAATAAAAAACTATTTTCCTCTAGATAAGTGAGGAAAGTGAGTACAAGAGCTGTTTTTCCTGTAAGCAAGTGAGAAAAGTAAGTACAAAAACTGTTTTCCTCTAGGTAATGAGGAAGATTGAGTGCTATAGTAATTTGTCGTTTATTTAGTGCTTACAAGTTCTGAACAAGTGCTGAGCACGATTAAGCAAATTTAAGTGCTAAAACTAAGAATTGGGTCTATATTAGATCAGTGAACGTTTAATCAAGCGAACGCTGATTGATCGACCTTATTTTAGCAAAAATTAAAAATATTGAAGCAACAGAAACTCAAATTTTTTCCTAGGGAAAGAATTTGGTTGTCCATTTCTGTTGCTTAGACACAGTTTACCTCAGTTCATTATCCCGCTCGTATTAGCAAAAATGTATTCATCATATCTTAGCCTTTGGAATAGTAATCTGTTTAAATATGTACTGTTTTTAGACTTGTTTGGTTCACTGTGAAGCAAGCCTTACGCTGCCATAGGGAGGCAGCCTAAAAACAACGTATTATAAACTGGCCTATTCACGGACCTTGCTGATAAGTATTTCTGTTCTATTGTTGAAACCATCATTTGAAAGACTGAAAGGCTGTTTAAAGCTCTCTGAGTGATGTACAATAGATAGAAAATAAATTGCTATTTGTCCTTTGCTGCAACCTGTGTTCTGAGAGACTGCCTTCCAGACTATCTGTAAATATACAGAGCCGAGTATATTTTTTTGGGTTATAGAGTGTGTTAATTGTTGCTTAGATCTCTGTTTAAACTGTTGTCTCCCTGTTCTGAGAGACTGCTTTCGAATCTATTTGCAAATATACAGAGCTGAGTATATTTCTTTGGTTTTAGAGTTTGTACTGTTAGTTGTTGCTTAGATCTCTGTTGAAACTGTCCCCCCCCATTTTCTGCCATGTCTTCAGTTGGTATAACTGTTTTTTTACAGCTTGTGTGTTATCTAACTCAAGGATCAATTGCTTAAATTTGACCTGTTAGTAACAGCCTGCATTTAATTGCTGGAACCTGTGTTCTGAGAGACTGCCTTCCAGACTATCTGCAAATATACAGAGCTGAGTATATTTTTTGGGTTATAGAGTTTGTTAATTGTTGCTTAGATCTCTATTGAAACTGTTGTCTCCCTGTTCTGTGAGACTGCTTTCGAATCTATCTGCAAATATACAGAGCTGAGTGTATTTTTTTTGGTTTTAGAGTTTGGACTGTTAGTTGTTGCTTAGATCTCTGTTGAAACTGTTTTCCCCACCCCACCCCTATTTTCTGCCGTGTCTTCAAGTTGGTATAACTGGTATTTACAGCTTGTGTGTTATCTAACTCAAGGATCACTTGCATAAAATTTGATCTGTTAGCAATAGCCTGCATTTAATTGCTGGAACCTGTGTTCTGAGAGACTGCTTCCAGACTATCTACAAATATACAGAGCTGAGTATATTTTTTTGGGTTATAGAGTTTAATTGCTGCTGAGCAGCAATTAAACTAACAGTACAAACTCTAAAACCAAAGAAATATACTCAGCTCTGTATATTTGCAAATAGATTCGAAAGCAGTCTCTCAGAACAGGGAGACAACAGTTTAAACAGAGATCTAAGCAACAATTAACAAACTCTATAACCCAAAAAAATATACTCGGCTCTGTATATTTACAGATAGTCTGGAAGGCAGTCTCTCAGAACACAGGTTGCAGCAAAGGACAAATAGCAATTTATTTTCTATCTGTTGTACATCACTCAGAGAGCTTTAAACAGCCTTTCAGTCTTTCCTGTTTTCTGACCATTCTGTCCTTTGCATGTGACTGTCCAGTTTTTCCTGTCTCAGACAAGTGTATTATAACACCAGTTTCTACTTAAGATTTCCTGTTTTCCCCCAAAACTAGGGATCTTTGGAACATGCCTCTCCAAATATTAAGTTTTCTTTACAACTTCCTTTAAGGCACATTGCAATATCAAAGGCATTGCTTAAGCCCAAATACACAGCAATAATCAGATTCCCTTTATCCAGTGAATTTAAAATGCAGTCACAGGGCTGAATAAAGCTGGAATGGCAAGGGCTTTGCTGTAGGAATCCATGTTGTCTATCACTGACCAGGGAATTAGTTTTCTTGGACTCCACCAGTCCACCATGCATAATCTTTACATCAACTTCCTTAGAATGGAATAGGGGCTACTAGACTTACAATTACCTGACTTCCAGACAGGTAATCATGCACTCTTATTTGTAATGTGTGTGACAGTGTATTTAAAAATAAAATGCCAACAAGCAATTACAATCAAAGGCTGCCTTTGCTGAACAGGGGAAACTTTCCAGAAGAAGCACATGGTAAAGTTACTTCAGTCTCAGTTCAAAAATGTCATGACCTCTTTGCAGTTTGTTAGGCAAGCATTAAGTCTCTACTACTGTCCTCGTGCAAGCACCAGTAAACTAATAGTAAAAAAAAAAAATTCACTCACTGTTAGACAGAGGCACAGTATACTAACCTCGAAGAAGAGCATAGCAATATAAATTTAAAATGGTTGGCGAAAGCCAAACACATTCTGGCTAGACTTATAAATGCCCTAGGGCAGATAGCCTAGTATGAACCTTGAACCTACTAATTTGATACTAAAATCAGCTCAAGCAGTATCAATTTGCTCGATATTAAGCAATTTTATCCAAGGTTTTTTTTATCCTGGTGAGTAGTTTAAGGAGAGAGAGAGACTTTGCAAAATGATTCTTATGTGCTTATTGTCAACAGTCAATGATTGGGGAGTAGCTTATTGTCAACAGTCAATGAATGGGGAGTAGGAGGGAATTATATTGTTAAATTACCATAAGAGACAGGCAACAGTAGATCCACTGGGTACTACATGGTGTGTTGGAGGGAAAACATTGGAGTCTTAGCTTTGAGCTGACTGGCCTGGAACTGCCCCAATGCAAAGTCAAGTCTTGAACTAGCCTGACATATACTTAGTACATAAGAATGAGACCAGGGATTAATCGCAACAGTTAGACCACTTAAAACAACAAAAATGCAGTGTAACTATGTACTGGAATCACTAATATTTGCTTAAAGCAGATACAGACTGTTAAAATGAATTTAAAATCATATATAGAAATGAAAACACTTGTCTGTCTTTCTCTGTCTTGTAGAACTGTAACAGTGCCATTATTCATGCCACCCACTTTTCAACTTTCTTTGTTCAGGTCTCATAGAAGGCAGCTTTGTAGCCCTATGTTTCTAATCATTCAGCTGTAGAAAATTCTTAGACATGGCCCCCATGATCAGGCTTTGTAATTGCTTGGTTCTGGTTTAACATCATCATGATGAGCCAGTGCTGAAGACTGTGGATGTCTGTCTGATGATTGATGAAAGCTGATGTCATTTTAGCAACCCCATTCATGGGGCTTCTGTATGCAGATGAAGTAGAAGACCAGTTCAACAACTGAAGCAATCACTTCTCTTCTTGCAGCACCCCTGTCATCTCTAACCTTCCACAAGAGGTTTCTTAGGTATCAGTAAAAGCCTATTACATGCCATCTCACATATCTCTAACCTTACCCTGATTATGGTCCAACAGCAGTCCTGTTGCTTCAGATTTGCCCAGTCTGGAGAGCCCTTACATTTGATTTTTACATCTCACATTTTTATGCAGAAGGCACGTTTTAGAATTTGTGTGAAATCTTCCAATTCACCGTTCAGTGCCACACCTTTCCTCTAGTCCTTTTTATCAAGGGAGGTGGAAGATGGTTTCCAGAGGGGAAGGGGGTTAGTCCAGTTTGTAAGGTGACCAGGATAAGTTTTACTTTGGATTGTTTGTTTTAAGGAAGTCATTCTGGTTCTGACCAGTTCTAGTCCTCAGAGACTGCAACAGTTTGGGTTTTATGTAAGATTTTTGGATGGTTACCCTTAGGTTATGCAGTTAGTATGGAAAATTGCTAGACGATGCCAGCAGACGTGATAGATGCCTACTGTCACATTAGTGTTTGAAAGCCTTACAGGAAATGCCTTCAGTTTGCCTTTGGATCCAAGTATTTCATAGTTTCTGATCATAATGCAGTTTCCCTAATTATTGAATAAATCTTGGTGCCAAACCAAGTGTCAATGGCCTTGTTAAGTAAGTATAAATAATTACTTTTTCTAATCTGAAATGAAGTCTGTTCCATAATCCCACTATTCAGTGTAACAAGCCTTGTTCTGAATGATGTTTTACTATTTATTTGAAACGTATAGTGTTATGTTGTCCCATCTCGCCTTTGTTCTTGCTGGTTGGGTTCAGAACCAATCCTCGGCTCTGACTGCCGATTTACTATAGTTCGAGAGCTTATACTGGCTCAAGGCTAACCCTTATCCCAACATGCCTAGCAGTAGCTACCCAGAACTCGTTTGCCGCTTGCAGCGTCAAGATTGCAACTACTGGCTCAGGCAAAGTATTTAGAGTTTTTTCATATGTACTGTCATCTTTTCCAGGGTTTTACTGGTTTAATTACCTTGCTAGTGTCTATATTAATTCCCGTTTAGTTTAACGACCTTCTGACCTTCCTCTGCTGTTTTTGGTTATTCTTGGCCGTCGTTTTTTCTCAGGCCTTGCTTTCCCCTTGAGCCCATTTAACTTAGAGGGTTCTTCTTCTTTCCACACCCTTTTGGAGTAGCCGTTTTAAGTTAGAGGCTCTCCTATTGGGGGAGTCACCATTTTACTTAGATATTCTCCCCCTTCTTCTTTTCTTTCTTTTTCTATAAAAAAAGAGAGAGAGAGAGATACCCTTGTTGTGTGTTGCTAGCCGTTACAACCTTGTTGGTAGTGTTTGCTGTTGTTACAGCCTTATTTTTGCTGTTGTGTCTTTTCTAGTTATCTAGCATGTCCAAAGAATCAAAACCATCTGGCTTCAAAAAATGCGACTCGTGTTGCCAAAAAATGTCCCTTACGGACGGGCACATGAGTTGTGTATACTGTTTAGGGGCTACTCACCTGCAGGACTCATGCTCTATCTGTCACGCATTCAGTTTCAGAGTCCTGCAGGAGAGAAAAAAACAAGCTGATTTTGCATGGCCGCCTGAAGAATCCTCAAGATCCTTTGTCTCAGGGTCCTCAGCCAGCTAAACTGTCTGAAAAAATCCCCTAAGCCATACTCATCAGTTCCGAGTTCGGAACAACCTAAGTCCACTGTCAAACCTTCGGCTCTGTTGGTTCCCAGTGTTGGCTCTGACAAAGCTAGGTCTCCGGCAGCTCCATCAGTATCTTTGGAGCCAGTATGGGCCCATAAAAGAACCAGGTCTTCTTCTTTGGAGCCGGTGCCCTCTGCTCCACAATCTCCTTTGTTGCAATCTGGGGCAGGTAGTCACCGGTCCTCTTCTCACTTCTCTCGGTCCTCCAGGCTTTCGGTTCATGATGTGGAGAGAGTGGTCAATAGGCTCCTCAAGTCACAGGCACTTTCCAAATTGCTATTGAGCCCAGCCCATGAGGAACTGGCTCCTCCGGCCCATCCAGCTTCTCTATCAGTCCCTCCTCTGACTCTCTTGAGCTCGGAGCCAGAGTGCATGGATGTCGTGGTGGTAGATTTGTCGGCTCCAGTTACTTCTCCTTTATCGGTTCTGACTCCTGCTCCAATCTCCTCGACATCTCAGTCCATTGACAGATCTGGGTGCCGAAGCTCTATCACCGGCTCCGAGGGGGGAAGTGGCATTGGACCCTTGTCGATCCTGCTCCCCCTCTCAGAGCTTCGGCGCAGGTGAGCTCGGTTCCCACATCAGCCTCGGAGCCAACACTCTCGGTTCGCAGGAGCTCTACGGGCTCTTTGGAGCCAGAGACTGGACACATTTGGTTCTCGACCCTCCACCTCTTGGGGGTGTCTGCCTTTTGACCCACTTTTGTCTGTAGTGAGTCATAAGGCGTGTAGCACTCCAGAAATCATGGAACCAGTTCCTCGGAGACCAAATAAATTTATTACTGCACCCGAAGACCAATCCTTCCTTTCCAAAGCAGTTCCTGTTGATGCTATGGTGGTAGCAGCATCCACTAAGAAGGAATTTGTGCAAACTTCATCTGTCCATCCGCCGAACAAGGAGTCCCATACGATAGGTATGGGAAGTGTATGTTCTCTTCAGTGACCTTTACTCTCAGGTCGCTGAATTATTTGTCACACTTCACACGATTTCTGAGGGATCTCCTAAAGGAGTTAGGAGATACTCTGCAGGATCCTACAGCTGAGGGAGTTGCGAACAAGGCGGCTTCCCAGTTTGCGACCTTGAATTCAGTGGTTAACTCCTCCATGAGGCTCATTTCTTATGAGGCAGATGGTCCGAGTAGGGCAGCAGGTACTGGAGTTGCTTTGCAGAGACACTCCTGGATGCACCTTTGTCAGTTTGTAGAACCTTTCAAGTCCTCCTTTACCAATACCCCTTTTGATGGCTTGTCTTTGTTTGGGCCTCAGGTAAAAGACTCTCACCAGGTGTGAACAGGATGGCAAGACTCTCTCTGCCATAGGAGTCCATTTTTCCACTCCATCTAGACCCTGTCCTAAAGGTCAGAAGAGTGGAAAGATCTGGTTTCGAAAATCCTAGGCAAACAACAACAGAAGATGCCAGCCTCGTGGCAGAGGGGGTCCGCAACAGCAGGGTGACAGAGATACATTCTCTGCTAGGCCCTTCCAGCACTCCTGAAGGGAGGCCTGAATGTCCACCTCTGGAGGCAGTCGGGGACAGACTATCATTGTACCCAGCAGCCTGGCGAACTATTACAAAAGATGCATGGGTACTGTCAATAATATCCAGGGGTTACAAAATTCCCTTTTCCCAGTTACCCCCCTCAAGAGAAAAATGTTCTATCCCAGATGTTCCACCCAGGCTTTGGGATCAAGCAATCCTAGAAGTACAAAGGTTGCTAGAAAAAAGAGCCATCCAAGAAGTCCCCGCAGACCAAATCGAATCCGGAACTTACTCAAGGTTCTTTTTAGTAGCAAAAAAGACAGGAGACTGGAAACCCATTTTGGATCTTAGCAAGCTAAACAAATCAGTAAAAAAGACGAAGTTCCGGATGGTAACATAGCAGTCCATTATTCTCTTTTTGGGGTCAGGACAATTGGATGTGCACCATCGATCTCCAGGATGCATACTACCACATAAAAATGGATAGGCGATCCAGGAGATTCCTACGCTTCCGGCTGGGAGCCAGTCATTATCAGTTCAGAGCTCTGCCCTTTGGTCTCACCACAGCCCCCAGGGTGTTCACCAAGTCTAGGATTCCAGGTGTTTCCATATCTAGATGAATGGCTCCTCACTGCCACCACTAGCATCAACTAATCAAAGCACGGGACTACACAATTCAATATATAGAAATGAAAACACTTGTCTGTCTTTCTCTGTCTTGTAGAACTGCAACAGTGCCATTATTCATGCCATCCACTTTTCAACTTTCTTTGTTCAGGTCTCATAGAAGGCAGCTTTGTAGCCCTATGTTTCTAATCATTCAGCTGTAGAAAATTCTTAGACATGGCCCCCATGATCAGGCTTTGTAATTGCTTGGTTCAGGTTTAACATCATCATGATGAGCCAGTGCTGAAGACTGTGGATGTCTGTCTGATGATTGATGAAAGCTGATGTCATTTTAGCAACCCCATTCATGGGGCTTCTGTATGCAGATGAAGTAGAAGACCAGTTCAACAACTGAAGCAATCACTTCTCTTCTTGCAGCACCCCTGTCATCTCTAACCTTCCACAAGAAGTTTCCTAGGTATCAGCGAAAGCCTATTACATGCCATCTCGCATATCTCTAACCTTACCCTGATTATGGACCAACAGCAGTCCTGTTGCTTCAGATTTGCCCAGTCTGGAGAGCCCTTACATTTGATTTTTACATCTCACATTTTTATGCAGAAGGCACGTTTTAGAATTTGTGTGAAATCTTCCAATTCACCGTTCAGTGCCACACCTTTCCTCTAGTCCTTTTTATCAAGGGAGGTGAAAGATGGTTTCCAGAGGGGAAGGGGGTTAGTCCAGTTTGTAAGGTGACCAGGATAAGTTTTACTTTGGATTGTTTGTCTTAAGGAAGTCATTCTGGTTCTGACCAGTTCTAGTCCTCAGAGACTTCAACAGTTTGGGTTTTATGTAAGATTTTTGGATGGTTACCCTTAGTAGGTTATGCAGTTAGTATGGAAAATTGCTAGACGATGCCAGCAGACGTGATAGATGCCTACTGTCACATTAGTGTTTGAAAGCCTTACAGGAAATGCCTTCAGTTTGCCTTTGGATCCAAGTATTTCATAGTTTCTGATCATAATGCAGTTTCCCTAATTATTGAATAAATCTTGGTGCCAAACCAAGTGTCAATGGCCTTGTTAAGTAAGTATAAATAATTACTTTTTCTAATCTGAAATGAAGTCTGTTCCATAATCCCACTATACAGTGTAACAAGCCTTGTTCTGAATGATGTTTTACTATTTATTTGAAATGTATAGTGTTATGTTGTCCCATCTCGCCTTCATTCTTGCTGGTTGGGTTCAGAACCAATCTTCAGCTCTGACTTGGCCGATTTACTATAGTTTGAGAGCTTATACTGGCTCAAGGCTAACCCTTATCCCAACATGCCTAGCAGTAGCCACCCAGAACTCGTTTGCCGCTTGCAGCGTCAAGATTGCAACCACTGGCTCAGGCAAAGTATTTAGAGTTTTTTCATATATACTGTCATCTTTTCCAGGATTTTACTGGTTTAATTACCTTGCTAGTGTCTATATTAATCCCCGTTTAGTTTAACGACCTTCTGACCTTCCTCTGCTGTTGTTTTTGGTTGTTCTTGGCCATCATTCTTTCCCCTTGAGCCCATTTAACTTAGAGGGTTCTTCTTCTTTCCACACCCTTTTGGAGTAGCCGTTTTAAGTTAGAGGCTCTCCTATTGGGGGAGTCACCATTTTACGTAGATATTCTCCCCCTTCTTCTTTTCTTTCTTTTTCTATAAAAAAAAGAGAGAAATACCCTTGTTGTGTGTTGCTAGCCGTTACAACCTTGTTGGTAGTGTTTGCTGTTGTTACAGCCTTATTTTTGCTGTTGTGTCTTTTCTAGTTATCTAGCATGTCCAAAGAATCAAAACCATCTGGCTTCAAAAAATGCGACTCGTGTTACCAAAAAATGTCCCTTACGGACGGGCACATGAGTTGTGTATACTGTTTAGGGGCTATTCACCTGCAGGACTCATGCTCTATCTGTCACGCTTTCAGTTTCAGAGTCCTGCAGGAGAGAAAAAACAAGCTGATTTTGCATGGCCGCCTGAAGAATCCCCAAGATCCTTTGTCTCAGGGTCCTCAGCCAGCTAAACTGTCTGAAAAAATCCCCTAAGCCATACTCATCAGTTCCGAGTTCAGAACAACCTAAGTCCACTGTCAAACCTTCGGCTCTGTTGGTTCCCAGTGTTGGCTCTGACAAAGCTAGGTCTCTGGCGGCTCCATCAGTATCTTTGGAGCCAGTATGGGCCCATAAAAGAAACAGGTCTTCTTCTTTGGAGCCGGTGCGCTCTGCTCCACAATCTCCTTTGTTGCAATCTGGGGCAGGTAGTCACCGGTCCTCTTCTTACTCCTCTCGGCCCTCCAGGCTTTTGGTTCATGATGTGGAGAGAGTGGTCAATAGGCTCCTCAAGTCACAGGCACTTTCCAAATTGCTATTGAGCCCAGCCCATGATGAACTGGCTCCTCCGGCCCATACAGCTTCTCTATCAGTTCCTCCTCTGACTCTCTTGAGCTCGGAGCCAGAGTGCATGGATGTCGTGGTGGTAGATTTGTCGGCTCCAGTTACTTCTCCTTTATCAGTTCTGACTCCTGCTCCGATCTCCTTGACATCTCAGTCCATTGACGGATCTGGGCGCCGAAGCTCTATCACCGGCTCCGAGGGGGGAAGTGTCATTGGACCCTTGTCCGATCCTGCTCCCCCTCTCGGAGCTTCGGCGCAGGTGAGCTCGGTTCCCACATCAGCCTCAAAGCCAACACTCTCGGTTCGCAGGAGCTCTACGGGCTCTTTGGAGCCAGAGACTGGACACATTTGGTTCCCGACCCTCCACCTCTTGGGTGTCTCTGCCTTTTGACCCACTTTTGTCTGTAGTGAGTCATAAGGCGTGTAGCACTCCAGAAATCATGGAACCAGTTCGCGGAGACCAAATAAATTTATTACTGCACCCGAAGACCAATCCTTCCTTTCCAAAGCAGTTCCTGTTGATGCTATGGTGGTAGCAGCATCCACTAAGAAGGAATTTGTGCAAACTTCATCTGTCCATCTGGCGAACAAGGAGTCCCATATGATAGGTATGGGAAGTGTATGTTCTCTTCAGTGACCTTTACTATCGGGTCGCTGAATTATTTGTCACACTTCACATGACTTCAGAGGGATCTCCTAAAGGAGTTAGGAGATACTCTGCAGGATCCTACAGCTGAGGAAGTTGCGAACAAGGCGGCTTCCCAGTTTGCGACCTTGAATTCAGTGGTTAATTCCTCCATGAGGCTCATTTCTTATGAGGCAGATGGTGCGAGTAGGGCAGCAGGTACTGGAGTTGCTTTGCCGAGACACTCCTGGATGCACCTTTGTCAGTTTGTAGAACCTTTCAAGTCCTCCTTTACCAATACCCCTTTTGATGGCTTGTCTTTGTTTGGGCCTCAGGTAAAAGACTCTCACCAGGTGTGAACAGGATGGCAAGACTCTCTCTGCCATAGGAGTCCATTTTTCCACTCCATCTAGACCCTGTCCTAAAGGTCCGAAGAGTGGAAAGATCTGGTTTCGAAAATCTTAGGCAAACAACAACAGGAGACGCCAGCCTTGCGGCAGAGGGGGTCCGCAACAGCAGGGTGACAGAGATACATTCTCTGCTAGGCCCTTCCAGCACTCCTGAAGGGAGGCCTGACTGTCCGCCTCTGGAGGCAGTCGGGGACAGACTATCATTGTACCCAGCAGCCTGGCGAACTATTACAAAAGATGCATGGGTACTGTCAATAATATCCAGGGGTTACAAAATTCCCTTTTCCCAGTTACCCCCCTCAAGAGAAAAATGTTCTATCCCAGATGTTCCACCCAGGCTTTGGGATCAAGCAATCCTAGAAGTACAAAGATTGCTAGAAAAAAGAGCCATCCAAGAAGTCCCCACAGACCAAATCGAATCTGGAACTTACTCCAGGTTCTTTTTAGTAGCAAAAAAGACAGGAGACTGGAGACCCATTTTGGATCTTAGCAAGCTAAACAAATCAGTAAAAAAAGACGAAGTTCCGGATGGTAACATAGCAGTCCATTATTCTCTTTTTTGGGGTCAGGACAATTGGATGTGCACCATCGATCTCCAGGATGCATACTACCACATAAAAATGGACAGGCGATCCAGGAGATTCCTACGCTTCCGGCTGGGAGCCAGTCATTATCAGTTCAGAGCTCTGCCCTTTGGTCTCACCACAGCCCCCAGGGTGTTCACCAAGTCTAGGATTCCAGGTGTTTCCATATCTAGATGACTGGCTCCTCACTGCCACCACCAAGCATCAACTAATCAAAGCACGGGACTACACAATTCAAACCTGTTCCCAACTAGGCATCACCATAAACTACGAAAAGTCTGCCTTGTTACCTTGTCGGTCTGTTACCTTCATAGGGGCATTCTTAGATACAAGAGCCATGATAGCAAAGCTGCCTCAGGACAGGGTGTCAACCATTCATCAGCAAGTTTAATTTCTCATAAAAAAAGACAAGAGTTCAGTATTAATTAAGTATTGCAGGTGTTGGGCTCAATGGCCGCAACAATTACTCTGGTCCCTATGGCTCGCTTCCACATGAATATTCTGCAGTGGCTTCTTTTCGCTCAATGGTCTTTCTAGGATTTACCAATGTCACACATGATCTTGATCACAGAATCCTGCAAAAAGGACTTAGTATGGTGACTTGTCTCCCCCATGTGACTCTGGGCAGACCCTTTCTAGACCCCCATCCAGTAGCCACAGTGACCACAGATGCATCCCAGATAGGCTGGGGGGGGCATTATCTGGGACAGACTGTCCAAGGAATGTGGCAACCTCACAAGTACCACTTGCACATCAATGTTCTAGAGATGAGAGCGGTGCTTCTGGCATTGCAAGCACTTCAAGACTCTCTACCTACTGGAACCATTGCAATTCAGACAGACAATATGTCAGTGGTATGGTGCATCAACAAGCAGGGTGGGACCAGATCTTACACCTTATGTCGGGAGGCCCTTCGAGTATGGCAGTGGGCGATGTCTTCCCAATGTTTTCTGATTGCAACCCACATTCCCGAGAAATCCAGCGTGATAACGGACAGGCTCAGCAGGGCTATCCTCATGCCTCAAGAATGGTCCCTGAAGCAAGAGGTTGCGGACTTGATTTTTTGCAAATGGGGCCAGCCATGCTGCGATCTTTTTGCCACTCTCCTCAACAGCAAATGCAGCAGCTACTTCGCCTTAGTCCCCCCACCGAGACAGTCACTCAGGGATGCACTTGTTCACAATTGACCTCCGGGACTACTTTATGCCTTTTCCTCTGATCCCAAAGGTACTTCAGAAAGCAAAGTCGCTGGGTTGCAAAGTCATCCTCATTGCTCCTTACTGGCCTCGTCAGGTATGGTTTCGTTTCTCCGCCATCATCTACAAGTGGCGCCTTGGATACTGGACCCAGTTCCAAACCTCTTGATGCATCAGTCGAGTGTGCTTCATCCCTCCCACCAAACTTTCAAGCTGACTGCAATGTTTCTCCACTTCCAGTCATAGCCAGGCTCCCCAACATTTCCTCAGCAGTACAACACATCCTGGTGTCCTCTCTCAAGCCCACTACCAGAAAGATTTAAATAGCAAATGGAAGAGGTTCTCTTATTGGACAAAGAATAATGATATTGATCCCTTCACTGCTCCTGTTCACAAGATTCTTGATTTCCTGGCCAAAACTTTCGATTGAGGGGCAGCTGCAGCTGCTATTAGGGTCCAACTGGTTGCCATCTCCAATTTTCATGTGGGAGAGTTGGTCTCTAATGTCATGTTCCATAAGCTGTGCAGAGCATTCTTAGGAGGTACAACCCTTTTACGGCCCCCGGTAAGAGAACCATCCCCTCCCTGATCTAAACTTGGTTTTAGCCTCTCTGGTTCTTCCACCCTTTGAACCAGCAGCAACTTGTCCCCTGAAATTTCTATCTTGGAAAACCCTTTTCTTGGTTGCCATCACCTCAGCTAGACGGGTTTCTGAACTGCACGCTTTATCTATTCACCCGCCGTATCTCATCTTTCACAAAGATAGAGTCTCTCTAAGAAACAATCCTTCCTCCTTGCCAAAGGTATGTTCAGAGTCAAATTTAAATCAGTCCATTGCGCTTCCTGTTTTCTTCCCAATTATGGCAACAAGGCAGAATATAGACTCCACCAATTGGATGTTCATAGACAATTACTTTTTTATTTACACAGGACGAAACACTTTAGAAAATCAGATTAATTGTTTGTATCCTTTGCTGACAATAAACAAGATTCTGCAGTTTCAAAAGTGACCTTATCAATGGATGCTAGGGAAATAGTTGCAATTATCAAGAAGAATTGGTGTTTATTGTCTACAGACAATCTAGGCTTATCCCAGTTAGGTGCTTACCCTAAGGTGATTTTTAGGAGAGGGCCTAACATCAAGAACATACTGGAAATGAAACCAAAGAGTCTTATATCTAGATCAGGCATGTTCAAATGCAGTATGTGTAAGTTTTGTCGGTTCATAAAAGCAGGTACTTTTTTCACGATCAGAGATATCAAATATAATATTAAGGGGAGATTCAATTGCTCAAGTGGTCATGTAGTCTATTTGGCAAAATGCTCACTGTGTCCTGTATTTTATATAGGCAAAACGGATCGGACGTTACAAGAGTGCCTATATGAACATTTATATGCCATCAAGAAAGAGAAAATGGATAATGCATTGGCGAAGCATATTAAGGACAATCCTGCCCATGAATTTAATTTCATGGTCATAGACCAGTTAACTATAGGGGGGGGGTCCTGTATCTTTGATGTTGGAACTTAAGGAATTGATGTGGCAGTTAAAATTAGAAGACTATCATTTCCCAGGTTTAAATAGTATGTTGTCTATTAAATTGTTTATTAAAATTGAGAAGCTTGGATAGGTAGAACATGATGGAACCTTTCATTATGAAGATCATTTATATGCACATATTTTTAATTTTTATGTATGTCCGCATGTAAGTTTGGGCATGGTCATATGGAGATATTTATATTTTACTTTTTAGATATATGTTAGTTTTGATTAGAATTTTGATTCAATTAATTTTTCGATACTGAAATTTGAGTTATTTTATTTTATGTAATTGTAAATTAGATTGTTTACAATAGGGCTTTTGAGTGTCAGCCGGTTAATGCTGTTATTTTCTGTTGTGACTGGTGGGGTTTTATTGTATGTGTTGGTGTTTCGTTAATTCATTGAAAGATGACTAATGGTATACGGTACATCAGCTTATACTAAATTTACTTCTCTCACCAGTTATTCTGTTTTTTATCAAGGAGGGCGTGTTGATCACATGTTGTTTTAAAGCATTTTAAAGCTCGCCACATTGTTGGCGCGATATTTTAAATTTCTGATGAAGTTGGTATAAGTGCCGATGAAAAGCTGCATTGGTTTGTGGCTTCATTAAATTTATATTTTTTGCGTTTATATAGCGTTGCTCTTCCTATTTGGAGCATTTCTTGGCTGGATCCGTGGCGGGTTTATTGGCAAGCTTCATTTCAGTACCTTATCAAAGTGGCTGTCAGACACAATCAGTTATTCTTATGATTTGCGTAAAAAGAAGCTTCCAGAGAAAGCCAGAGGACACTCAACCAAGGCTTTAGCTGCCTCTGTTGCCTTCCAAGCCAAATTGCCTTTAGATTCAATCTGTGCAGCAGCAACATGGGCAAATCCTCCTACCTTTATCACTCATTACAAAGTGGATGTGGTATCCCAGAACAGGGCATCCTTTGGTTCCACAGTCCTGAAGAGTTTGTTTCAGTGAGCCACCCAAGAACCAGGTGCTGGGGACACTGTCCTAACCAGCAAGAATGAAGGCAAGATGGGACAACATAACATAAAGAAGTTATGGACCTACCATAACGTTCCATGTTTGTATTCCTTCATCTCGCCTTCCTTCTTACGTCCCCCCCCCTCCTGCCTCCTTCCTGGAGGATCGAGAGGAATTCCTTTCATTAGTTACACTGGCTGAGTTTCCTGTTGACATACCAGGTTAGTTAACCTGCCTTGTTTTTTTCCTCTTTCCTTCCTAACTTTGAATGTGTAATAGCTTAGTAAAATTTGCATTTATTATGATTGTCTAGTGTGGGCTATCACAAACGAGATCTGGGTGGCTACCGTTAGGCATGTTGGGATAGGGGTTAGCCTTGAGCTAGTATAAGCTCTCGAGCTATAGTAAGTCGGCCGAGTTGGAGCCGAGGCTCGGCTCCAAACCCAACCAGCAAGAAGGAGGGCAAGATGAAGGACAACAAACATGGAAAGTTATGGTAGGTACATAACTTCTTTTTTCACACCACAAGAAATCCAACTTGATTGTAACATTTGAGTATTTAATAAAAGCCGAACTACTACATCATGAAGTTCATGATAGGCTAAAAAAAGTTTGTCATGTAACCAGTGGTAATTATTTGAAAATAAATTGTTTTGCTAAATGTTCTTGATATGAAATGTTTCTGCACTCTGCAATTTCTTTTCTTTTTTTTTTTTTTTTGTAAGTGAACCTTGAACACTTTGCAAGAGTATGTGCAAAGTAGTAAGTTATTCAGTTATTGGCATAATATAAATTATGAGCAGTTTCACAAGAACAGAGGCAAATTTAGTAGTTATATTTTTAAAAGCAGTCCCATTGCCCACAGTTTTAGACTTAACGTCACAGGCATTTTGTTTAAATCTTAAAATTGGAGCTAATATAAACACTAAGACCTTTTTATAAGATATGCTTGTGTATAACACAGTCTCTCAATGGATGTTCAGCTTTAAAATGGTCAAAAATCTTAACACCACTTTTTGATAGCTTAAAATTGAGTCCCAATTTGTTTGTTTAACTCTGACACATATAAATGAAATGGCAAATAAAATGATGATGATGATGATGATGATAATAATAATCCAGTTGTAATACCATCAGTGTTACTGGACAGCAAAATAAAGCTATTAGTAGGTAGGAAGAAAAGTGCTAAATTAAACAAAACTGGGCCCAACATTGATCCCTGTGGTACACCAGTAGTGATCCAAATCAACATGGAATAGTTACCCAGAATTTGTACACATTCACACCTGTGTGTATGCCAGCACTTAGTCCATTCATTGATATGAGGATTTATACTGTGGTGCACCAAAGACGTGACTACTGTAACATGGGATACTATCAAAGACCATAGATAAAAACAAATATATGGCCCCTACACTAAGACCATTGTCTAATGCCTCACTAGCAGTTTCAGAAAAATCTGTTGTATTAGTAAAAGTAAACCTTTGCCTTTCAAAGCCATGTTAAGATAAATAGTTGGAGGTACATTTTCATGGCTGTTCAGGAGTAAACAATCACTGCTTGAAGCATTTGCCCACTAGTCAGGTCAAACTAAATGGCTGGTAGTTGGTACATTAATCAAATGAACCACCCTTATGTATCAAAGCAATACTTGCCAACTTCTATGACTCGGGGACAATAACCATTTGATAGTTGTTGTTGTGTCTTTTGGCTTTTCCCAGTTAGGGGTCGCCACAGCGGAACTCCGGTCTGCTAATGATTGGCAGTAGATTTTTACGTGCCGGGTTGCTGGCCCTGATGCACAACCTTCAACGAAGGTACGCCCATTCACGCATGTCTCCACACAGAAGACGCTCTAGCTGAGTATTGAACAGGACAACGTCTTACTGTGAGGCGACAACGCTACCGCAGCACCACCGCCACAGTAACCATTTGATAGTAATGTGTTAAATAAAATAATTGGAGGTCGTACCAAATGCCCAGAAAATCCATGAGTGAAAGCTATATTGAATTGGAACCTGCCTATGCAACTGTACTTTTTAAAATTTTAAGTATTACTCCTACCACGTTTTATGTAATTGTAAGGCATTGGGATATTGATTTTATCAGAGACTGAAATCTCATCAGTAGCTATATTCATTGTAACTGCAGTGAAAAAATACCCATATAAGAATTTAGCTGTTTCAGTACTGTTGTAAACAAGTGTGTTCTGATATAATTTTGTATCCAATCTATTATTAACATTGTTTTGCACTGTTAGCACATTCTCAAATTAACAACTATTCTTATGCAGTTTCAGATGTCTTTGATTTCTCAGTAGCTAACATACTTTAACCTTTTTATTTTTATGTCATGTCCTAAACTGTTTAAATAATATGTAGCTCCTTATTTTCTTACTGTGTAATTTTGTTAATTTCTTAGTCCATCATGGTAGAAAGGCTCACTTTTTTTACTGCAGTTTGCCAATGTATACAAGCATTTACTTTCAAAAAGATGCAAGGTAGTAGATAAGGTAGATGCAGTACAGGTATTCCAATCCAGTACATTAATCTCACATTGAAACTTTTCCTAAAAAAATCTTTGAACAATCATAACTAGTTATAATGGTCTTCGGGGTGTTAACATACGCATCTACAATAAATTCCATGGCAGGATGATCAGAAGTCCCAAGTGGGGCAAGAAATTTAAATAGCATGGATTTTGTTGCGGCTATTTCTAAGGAGCAAATCAAAAATATTTTTGAGTTTGGAAATGCAGTCATCTGTACTATGTGCAGTAGTTGAATTACATATCCCATGCTCCCAGTTAACTTTTAGGAAATTAAAATCACCTAAAGCAATCAGGTTATTTAAAATCCATTTATTAGTCATGAATTTTTGGGCTCCAGTGACTACAGATAATATATGAGGCTGTTATTTTTAGAAAAACCCTGAATGTGTGATAGCTAGCAACTCCATCTCTGTAGTCATCCACAAGAGACTTAATGGAATAAAATCATTGGCAAAAACTACTATCCCTCCACCAGAGTGTTGTTTTTGAAATATTCACACTTGCTGAAACTTGAAAAATGAACATTGCCATGCTGCCAGACCTCTGTGATGATGACAATTTATAATTCTAAAGAGTTAGCTATAGCTAATATTTTCCAATCTTATTGCTAAGGCTATGCAGGCATTAGCATATTAAAATTTTACAGTTCTGTCATATGTAGTATCCTGGACACAATATGATTCAAATATAAAAAAAAATATTCTATTAAATTAGAAAAACTTGATAATTTGCCATTAGAAAAAGTGGACTGTAAACTATCATTATTAAATAGCTCAGTTTTTCCCATACAATTATTCGAGTACCTAAACAAGTCAATATCACTGATCAGAAATCCCTCGCCCATTTATTATACAATACAGCTATAGAATATTAATAATTTCTGAAACTTAGGGATAGTGAAATTTCACTTTAAAAAAGTCCACACTGTGAGTCTTACACAATTGAAATATATTCTTAGTTTGTTGATATATCTGATGCAATACGTGTGATATTTATATTTCAGGAAGGAGGGCTGCCCTTTTTAATTTTTTTTTTCTATCAGTGTTTTTCCAAAGCTTTACCTGTGAATGTGGATGTATTTCAAATGTGTAATTTCCTTGTCTGGGTAATTGAATGCTGACATTACTGTCCCATATCTCTATTTTAGAGGAGCTTGTCTGATTCCATCCATGGCTTTGTTAGATTAACATTTTCACTATTTTGGAGCAGTCATTAATTTTTTATATGCCATTTCATTAAGACCATTCTAGACTTCTTCAGATGGTGGGCTTTTCTTCCCCTAAAGATTAATTGAGAAAAAGTAGGAATCAGAACTTTGATTGTCAGGTTCCATGGCAATGATCATTTTCATAGTGCTTCTGACAACCCTTCATGTGAGGTTTCTTCAGTGAATTGTCCTCCGTTAATGGCTACAGTCCTTATTCTCTTTCAGCCATACATCTCCTGTCAGACCTGTCGCCAATCCTTATATAGACACTTTTCTCCAGCAGAATTTTGCTGTCCACATTCTACTTCCCCAAAACATATGCTTGCTTCAGGTATTTCTGTAGAGGACTGATGGATTTGTTTGGACTACCTTATGGTTTAGGCCATTGTAGTGCTCTAAAGAAGAAGAACCATGTCATGGGCTTCTTCAATCTCATTTTCCATTGCGTGGTCCCATACAAAATGTAGAGTTATTTTTTGGGAGTGGGACAAGCTAGAAAAGAAAAAGAATTATGTGCTGACAATAATGTCCCATCTGTGTTGTCCATTTTCATTCTTCGTCAACTGTTGGGTTCGAATCTGACTCAGATGCTTCTTCCATTTCGTAGAACACTGAAACCAGCTTTGTTGAGCTCCTCCCTTTATCCATAATGCCCTTGTCACCTTACATACCTCAAATTTTTTCTGCCCATAGACCCACAGAGAAGTAAAGAATCATAATCTGGGACTCTAACAAAGGAACAGCAGTTCCGGCAGTATCCTTTGATCTTTCCAGGAGTAAAGCAAGAAGGGAGTTGTGGGAGGGAAGTTGAGTAAGAATGAAAATGGACAACGCAGATGGAATGTTATGGTGAATACATGCTTTTATCTGATGTTGTCATTTTCATTCATTCCTCATCTGTTGGAACAGAGTCCCCAGCTACCTAACTCCCGTGGCGAGCCTAAGGAAGCATATTCTTGAGTGCAGCTGAACCAATGGCAGCTGTTCCCCTAGAGACCAGATCCAATTTGCAATGAACACTAAAGGTATGAGGGTTAGCCCAAGTTCCAGCTGAACAGATATAATCCAAGGAAATTCTAGACAAAAAAGGCTGAAGAAGTTGCCATAGATCTGGTGGAATGTTTTTTTGGTGGTTTTGGTAAAGGCATACCCACTTTTTCGTATTACAAAAGTAACAACCCCACTTTTTCGTATACAAAAGTAAGACAGTCAACCATTTGGCTAAAGTCAGTTTAGAAACTGGTTTGCCTAATTTTGATTTAGAAAAAGAAGCAATTATTTGGATTTCCTCAAATTTTTGGTTCTGTGAAAATAGAAACTTAATTGTGGAAATCCAGTAGGTGTAACATATATTCTCCTTTATTTAGGAAATTTGGAAAGAAGACTGGAAAGTTGGTAACCTTAATAATATTGGATTCTGAGACCACCTTAGGTAGAAAGGAAGGATGGGTCCATAGGTCTGTAAAGATACTCTACCCTTGTGAAAAATCAAATAAGGATTTTTAGATGACAGAACACTTTGAGTTCCAACACCCTTTTGGCAGAAGTAATAGCAACCAAGAAGATAGTTTTCCAGGTCAAAAGTTTTAGTTCGCACTTAGCTGATGGTTCAAAGGGGACTTGGGTTAAGGCCTGTAAAACAATATTCAAATCCCAAGGAGGAGTAGGACCCTTTAAAGGAGGTCTAAGTAGATATGCTCCTCTGACAAAGCTTGTAGGATGCTAATGTTGAATTATTTACTTCTGTATGAAAATTACAAATGTCTACTAATTGTACTCTTGGTAGTTGAGGAGCTAGCCCCCTCATTGAAAATTTATTTATTTATTTATTTTATTTATTATAATTTACATTTGTTAACTGGGATAGTCCAACTGGACGAGGTCCATTTTCAGCAGAGGCCCGGGGAGAAAAACTCCACTTAATTCAAAACAACAATAATGATATACATAGTGTAAAAAAAGCATTTGTTATATTAGTAGTATCTAGTGAGAAAAGAAACAGTACAGAAAATTCAAATCAGCAATATTTACATATCTACATTCTGCTTGAAGTAAGAAACAGTACTTCAGAAAACTCGAGCACAAGGAATGTAAGCAAGAAACCATACTTGTAAAAAAAAACAATCGCAGGTAAGAACTGTCCACTCACCAATAATAGTCCAAGCACAATGAAGTTTATTCTGCAATTCTTCGACAAAAATTCACAACAAGAGTGAAGAAATTCAATAATCCCAACAGTAGTGAAGTAAGTGCTTTCGTCTGTAACCATTCCAGACTTTGTGCTTGGACTATTATTGGTGAGTGGACAGTTCTTACCTGGGATTGTTTTTTTTTTGCAAGTGAAGTAAGAAACAGACAGAGATTACAACAAGTTCATGTTTATCAAGGGGTACCATTTGTAAGATCCATGCTTACTGGGACATGTACTATGAGAGAAAAAGAGAATGTGTGGAGGTAACAGTTTTAGGACTATGTGACACATGGACAGAGCCAAGAACTTACAAGATGGGCCTTAAGGGAGTTTTTGAATTGTGTGGTATTTGATGCAGAAGTCACGGATGTAGGGAGATTATTCCAAGTTTTTGCTATAATGTGTGAAAATATAGTTTACCTGCTGTGTTAGCTGAGGTAATAAAGAGGAGTGATTTGTTGGCAAAGCAGAGTGGACGATTTGGTGTTTAGTCAGTAATTGCCTTAGAGCGGGAGTTTTGTCAGGTGTTTTAGATTGTTGTATGATATGATAAGTTGGTGATAGACTAGTAGCTGTGGGAGCTCAAGACACTGAAGTTACCTATGAGGTATGCAGTGAATGGGTACTGAACGGGGAATTATTAGCAAACTTGGCAATTTTGTTATAACAGGACTCAAGTTTGTTGTTGTTGTTGTTTGTCTTTTCGGCTTTTCCCAGTTAGGGGTCGCCACAGCGGAACTCCGGTCCGCTAATGATTGGCAGTAGATTTTCTTTTATGGTGAAGAGTTGCCAGCCCAACGCCCATTCACGCATGTCTTTCGAACGCCACTCGACCGCAGGGAGGACATGCAGACTCCACACAGAAGGCCCTCCAACAGAGAATCGAACAGGAGAACCCCTTGCTGTGAGGCAACAATGCTACAGCTGCACCAGCACAGCTTCAGTTTGTCTAGGTCAGATTTCCTAACATAAGTGAGAATTGGGGCTACATACATTAGTGTGGAAAAAAGGTGGGTTTGAGCTAGGGTGACCTTAGCTTGATCAGATAGAAAGTGTTTTTGTCTGTATAGGGAACCCATTTTGTTATGTACCTTTTTTATAGTTTGAGAGATATGGATGTCAAAGTGGAGGCTATCTATTTTGACGCCAAGGAGTTTGGTGTGGAGTGAGGGTAAAATGACAGTACCATTATTGGAGGAGATAGAGAAGGAGAGTGGAGAGGTTTTTGCTTTGTTTGGGGTGAATAGAAGTAGTTTTGTTTTGTTAGGATTTAAGATGAGTTGAATATTAGTGATCCACCTTTCTACTGAGGCAAAAGATTCCTGGGCGAGGTGCTGTAGGGAGGTAAGAGATGGGGCTGAGCAGATTAGGGTGGAATCATCTTCATACTGGATTAGTGAGGCCTGCAGGGTAGAGGTATGTAGGTTATTGGTGAAGACAGAAAAGAGTAGTGGACCCAATATGGAACCTTGAGGTACACCAGTGGTAGTTGGGAGTAGAGGTGATAAAACTCCTTGCCACTGGACAGCTTGTTGTCGGTCTGATAGGTAATTTTAAACCAAGCAATAGTGTTGGGGGTAAAGACGTTAGAGTATCTATTAGTATGGAGTGAGAAACCATGTCAAATGCTTTGGAGAGGTCAATGAATATAGCAGATACAAATCCGTTGTTATTTCTATGCTGGTTAACCAGGTTTGTGAAGGAGAGAAGGGCGGTGGTTGTGCTGTGGTGTGGGTGGAAGCCATGTTGTGTAGGGGAGAGGAGATTGAATGAGTTTAGGAAATGCATGACTTGAGAGTGTATCCATTTCTCTAGTATCTTTGATAAAGGAGACAAAATGGCAGTGGGGCAGTAGTTTGAGAAATCATAAGAGTTTCCACCCTTATGAAGGGGAATAATGTAGGAGATTTTCCACAGTCGAGGGATATAGGATTCCTGTATAGAGCAGTTGATAAGGATAGAGACTGGATAGGATATGGAGTCGGCAGCCATTTTTAGGAAATGTGCTGGTAAACCATCTGCTGCCGGAGTACTGGGTTTAAGTTTTAAGAGGTGTTTATTATTGTAGAGGTTGGGACAGGTGAGAAAGTAAAGGGAGATGAGTTGTTAGGAGCTGCTGACATGGATGAATAGCTATTTTTGGATAGTTGAGTAGATAGAAATTTAATGGAGTCATTAAAGTGCTGGTTGAATTGGGAGGCTATATCGCTATTTGTGTTTGTGGAGGTTGAGGTTGGAGCTAGTGTGGTGCTTTTACATGGTTTTAGTAGGGAGTTAATTGCATGCCAGAACTTTTGATGGTTGTTGGAGTATTTGTTTTGGATGCTTAGGTAGTAGTTCTGTTTATCATGCTTTGTTGGTTGTTTGACCTGATTCCTAAGGTGTTGATAGTTTTGTTTGGAAAGACTTGTGTTGTCTTTCTTCCAGGTTTTCCATGCCTTATCTCTGGACTTTAATAGGGCTCTAGTGGACTTACTAAGCCATGGAACATGGTGAAGTTTATCTCTAATTGTTCTTATGGGGGCTATTAGGTCTAGGATATTAGTGAGAGTAGTATTAAAATAGTCCACTGCTTGGTCCAAGTACAGGGAGCGTAGTGGCCCCCAGTTACATTTTTTTAACGTAGTGTTGAGATCTAAAGGGTTAACATTGCGATCATTTCTGACTTGTCTATAGACGGTAGGTTTGGGTATGTTAATACGTTTGCGTAGGAGGAAAGTTGGGAGGTGGTCACTAAGTCCATCTGGTAGACAACCTGTTTGGTAGTTTTGTTCTGGGTAGTTTACTAATGTCCAATCTAGTATAGATTCCTTTTGGGACTTTTTATCTCTAACTGATCAAAATGTTTCTAGCCAGGGGGTACCCGTCGGATTTTGTGGCTACCATTAGCGAGCAAGTCACAAGTGAATGGGGTAATAGGTACAAACCTCTACTTGGGGTTAGCCAGAATAAGGAACTTGAAGTCACTCACCAACAAAATAATGACTTCTCTTGTTCTATGGTTCTGACTTTTGGGGACACTTCGAACCTCATTAGAGAGATAATAAAGAAAAATTGGGTTTTATTCAAAGTGAACCAAGAATTGATGGCTGTTTTAGGCGAGGTACCCATTTTCTCCTATAGGACCAACAGGAATTTGAAAAACCTGTTAGAACATCCTATTGAGAGTAAAAACAAGAATATTAAGGGAACTACCAACTGTGGGGCATGCGAGTATTGTAAATACATTATCTCATGCCCTGCTGTTTTATTAGGTTCCAATGACTTTGAAGTTAGGTTGGCCACAGGAACTTGTAACACCAAAGGTGCAGTCTATATTGCTGTATGCCAGGGTTGTCACAATTTCTATATAGGTAAAATGGAAAGGAGGTTTCGGAGAAGAATTTATGAACACCTATATAGTATTAGGAAAAGGGACGACAATAACGCACTACTCAGTTATATTAACCTCAATGCTGACCACTTTTTCCATTTTGGTATTTTGGAGGTGGTAGGTGTGGACATTAGAGGGGGTGACTGGACCAACAAATTGGATAGAGCTGAAATGTGATGGCAAATTTGTTTGAATGCCACTGTAGCCCCTGGTATTAATGACCACATTTGTATCAAGCCAGAGTTGAAACATAGGGCTACTAAGTTATAGTGTTGGTGTTATTATACCCCATAGTTGTCAAACACTTTGTACTAGTTCAAAATTTTATTTATGTATTATGTATTGCTGTTTTAGAATGATTTTTATGGTGTATGTTTTTAAAGTTTAATTAGTGTGTTAAGTGGGGGAGTGCCTATTTAAGGTGTGTCAATGATGTATTACACAGTTCTGAAGAAGTATTGGATGACTAAAGCACTTGACTGACTGTTACTACTGAGTATTTCTTGTTGTGGAATTAAACATTTTTATTTGATACTACCGAGTCTGGTTCTTGGCTACCTGGAGTGGTGATTCTGTTTTTTCTTGGTGCATTCTTTCCACTCCGTACACCATTTTGTCATTCTTGGACTTTTTATCTCCTTTAGTAGATTCTTGAATGAGTTGAGAGAATCCGTATAGGTTGATGTAGTTAGTGGGTTTTTTAGAATTGCAGGCTAGCCAATCAGTGTTTAGGTCTCCTAGTAGAATAGTATCTTGTGGGAGGTTGTCTTTTACCCACTGAAGAATCTCCTCAATTATTGGAGAGTGATTACCTGGAGGGATATACGCACAGAGAATGTTGATACTCTTTTTCTTATTTAGGTGTAGCATAGAGCCTATGATCTCAGCAGTATTCAATTTTGGTAGAGGAGTTAGTAAAGGTTGTATAGTAAGTTTATTTTTATAAACAATTGCAATGCCCCCTCCCTTCTTTCCTGTCCTATCTAGTCTTAAGATATTATATCCTGGAGGGAGAATTTCCTCGTTCTGTGTGCTGGGTTTTAGCCAGGTCTCCGTTATGGTGAGGATGTCGGGTGAATAGTGGGTTATGAATGCGTGTAAGTGAGGGAGTTTGTTTGATATACTACAAGAGTTAAGGTTAATAAGTAGATATGCTGTGTGTTTGTTTGGGGGTATAATGTTGCCTGGCCCCGGATTGGGTGAATATCTCCAGAGGTAAGGAGGTAGTTCTTTAATAATAGATGAAGTCTGATTGTTTGTAAAATGTCTGTGTAAAGTTTGCATGATATTTTTCTAGTGTGAGGTAGTGGAAAGTACTTGTGTATAAGTAATGTGTTGTTATTAAATAAAGAGGGGGCTATTGGGAAGCTTATGTGGGTTTTTGTAGGTGTGAAGGTATGTGTTGCATGGTAGGTGGTGTGGGATAGTGGTATGTATGTGTGTGAGGATGTAGTGTAGGTTAGGGTTGAGAGGGTTAGTAGGAGAGATGTAAGGATGGAAAGCATGGTTTGTGTATGTATTTGGATGAAAGTAGTGTTAATTAAGCCCTGAATAAATGACTGGGCAACAGAGGGAATGAAAAACAATTAAGAACCTTAGAAATCAGAGCTGAAAAATAGATCTAAATTCTTTTTACGTTCCCAAAAAGCAAATCTTTTCCATTTACTTTTGTAAACTTTTCTAGTGGAATCTGTGGGATGATAAAAGAATGTTTTACTGTAACAATGGATGATAAAAGAATGTGATGGGCAGAAGGAGAGCCTGGATTGTCTAGCAATTAATGGAACTAGAGAAACCATGTGGTCAGCTTGAGGCCTGAGCTGTCTGGAAGAGTCATGTGTGTTGAGTGAGACAGTAGGTCTGGAGTTAGATCCAGAATCTAGGGTGGGTGTAGAAGAGGCCAAAGGAAAGGAAACTAGATTTGAGGCCAGTTAAGGTGCAATGAAGATAACTGTGCTCTTTGATCAAGATACTTTCTGGAGAAATTTGGGAATGAGGGGTATTGGGGGGTAAGCATAAAGGAGACTGCAGGTCCTAGCATGAAGTAGAACATCTCCCTGGGTCTCCCCCACTGGGTGGATCAGGAGGATCAGGGCAATGAACAAGCTGCACTTGTTGTTGAGGGAAGACTTAAACAGATCGTAGTATGGCTGGCCACATCAATTGGAAATCCCCTCTGCTACCTTGATTTGAGAGACCACTTGTGAAGCATTTGAATAGACCTGCTTAACTTGTCTGCAATTACATTGGACTTCCCCAGGATGTGCATTGTTATCAGAAAGTGATTAGATGAGATTGCCCATTGCCATACTCTCATAGCATCTCAACAAAGAGGGGTAAGATCTGGTTCCCACTTGTTTGATGATGTACCAGACTACTGATATGTTTTCTGTTTGGATTGTAATTGTCCTGGTTCAGATTGTGTCTTGGAAGGCCTACAACACTAGGAGGACAGCTCTCATTTCCAGGACATTGATATGCATGTTGACCTCTTTAGGGGACCATGTGCCTTGGACCTTCCTTTCCAAGAAGTGCCCCCTCACTCGATCTGAGAGGCATCCATGGTCACTCTGGCCTTAGGTTGAGGGAGAACAAAGGGACAGCCTTCTTGATTTGATTGGAATGGATCCACCACAGAAGCCAATTTTTGCAAGCTTGCATTATTTTCACTTGACTGGATAATGGTTGTTGAAGAATAGACCATTGAATTGCAAGTGTCCATTGAAGGATCCTCATATGGTATCTTGATAGCAGTACAAGAGTGATTGCCACTGACATGGATCCTAACTCAGTTTTACCTTATAGTCAAGAGACCCCCAACTCCCATGTGTTTATCTTTTGCATCTGAATGTCTGTGTGAGTGAAAGCCAAGTGGTGGTCTTTGCCCTGGGATCAGGATTTGTTCCATCTTGGTGTGTGGCTGTTATAGTAGCTGTCATATTTCACCTTACACTTCCTGTGGAAGTTGCAAAGGTGCTTGCTAGTACAAGGATGCCTTCTTCTGGACCTTAACTATATACAGCTGTATAAAACAATTTGTCTGTTGGGCTCCAAAGTTATCCTGCTGTTGTCTTTTATTCAAAGAAACGTTCCTTTTTTTCCATAAAAGAGTATTTCATTATTATAATAATATAGTAATGATAATAAAAGGATAAAATACAAACAAAGGAAATATTCAAGCTATATACAATATATACAAAAGTCTGAATTCAATAATAGTGTTCAAACTCAAAAAAGGTGGTTCTTTTCTTTAAAAATCAGAGGCAAGATTCGGCTGATAAATGTCAATAAGAGATATCACTTTCATCCAAGAATTATTAATAACTGGGATGAATCCTTTGATGTTGTGTAGTCCAATCTCACCTTCATTTTTACATATGGGGTTCGGAGCCGATCCTCAGCTCTGACTCGGCTGATTTACAAGCTCAAAGACGTCTGGTTGGCTCGTGGCTAAGCAGGTATCCCATAGTACACCAGTACAAACCCCAGATCTCGTTTGCCGCATCGACGAGTTCGGTTGTGCTTCTCTTGGCTCTGGCTAAGTGTCAAAGTTTTTCTATTTAAATTTTGTATTAGATAGGTATTACAGTTAATATTGTGTTGTAGGGTTGCTATTATCCTAGGCAGTAGCGTTGTTTGTCCTTTTTGGTGCATTCTTAGCTTAAACTTGTTGTTAGTCTGGTATCCTGTGTGCCAGTTTAGAGTTCCTTGTAGGCGCCGTTGCGCTTTATTTCCTTATCAGGTAGAGTGTTAGTTTTTGGCGGTTTTCCGCTGCTAGTTAACAGGGGCTCCTGTTGTTCTGTTATCCTTTCTAGACCATATTGGCAGCTTAGTTTCCTTAAACAGAGATTGTATTTTTGGCGGGTATCTGCTGGTTATTTGCTAAGGGTTAGAGTTCCTCCCTTAGTGTGTTAGTTATTTTTCTTAAATTTGTTACCACATAGAGTTATATACAGTTTTCTGTGTGTGTGAGTTTTTTCTAGTCTGTTTAAATTAGAAGACCTAGCTTTCTGTTCCACCAGGCTACGTCCATTTAAGTTAGAGGACCTAGTCCTCTTGGTACTTCCTTCTGTAGGGCTAGGCCCTTCTTTAGGGTTAGGCCTGTTTTAGTTAGAGGACCTAGTCCTCTCCCCCTTCTTCTTCTTATTCTTCCTTTCCTGGGTGTTTTATGTGTGTGTGTGTGTGTGTGTGTGTGTGTGTGTGTGTGTGTAATGTCTAAAGAGAGTAAGGAGCACAAACAATCAGGTTTTAAGAAGTGCATGAAATACTCCCAAAAGATGTCTTTAACGGATGGCCACAGTAGCTGTGTCTACTGTTTAGGGGCCATCCACTTACAGGAATCATACTTGTTCTGCCATGCTTTCTCTCCTAGGGTGTTACAGGAGAGAAAGAACAAGCTTATACTCAAAGGTCTACTAAAACCATCTTTTGAGGAAGTTCTATCTAGTTCTCTGGCTTCTTCCAAGTCTGGCAAATCTAAGTCTTCAAAAAGGCCTTCTCTGGCACTGGCTGGTGTCTTGGAGCCGCCTTCTAAACAGTCAAAATCTGCCTCCTCGACTTCACTGCCTTCGGAACTGAAGGAGACCACCATTGTGGTGTCAGAGTCGGTTCCAAGTGTTTCGGAGCCGACCTCTGAACCGATTGAATCAGCAATTGAATCTGCTACTCGGAGCCGGTCTGTGGATTTCCTACCAGTTTCCATATTACTGAAGTTTCCAGTGCCCCCTAGGTCAAGATCCCCTACTTATGTCTTCCAGGAGCCTTTCGGAAGAAGACGTGGAGAGGGTAGTGTTTAGACTGCTGAAGTCGTCTGCTTTACCAAAATTATTGCTGGCTTCGACCCAGTCTGCTCCGGAGCCACTTGATCCAGCTTTGCCCTTGTCTGCTATTCCTCCTCCGAGCCATGTTGGCCCTTCGGAGCCGGAGCGCTTGGTGCCACCAGAGGTATTATCGGTTCCAGCTCCCTTTGTTGCTGTTTTGGAGCCGGGTTCGGCTCCGACACACTCGGTGCCATCCTTCGTTTCCAGGGGCCGAAGCTGTCCTGTTGACGCTGACAGGAAGGGTTGGAATCGATGATCTTTGGTTCCGAGCCTTCCTGTCGGTGCATCGGCCAGGGTGAGCTAGGACCCTGCATCTATCTCGGAGCCGACAGCTCTGGCTCCTATGTCAACCTTTGTCTCTTCGGAGCGGGAGAGGTCGACGGAGCAGGAGAGGTCGGCGTTTGAGATGATGAGTGTGCTGTCTCATTCTCCAGCCCCTACCAGTGGTACCAGCACTCTTTCCCCGAGAACACTCACTTCGGTCTCAGCCCCTACTCTCTCCGGAGACAGCAGAGACCCTCAGCCTCAGGGGCCATCAGCTGGTGGCCCTCACTCTTCCAAGGTCTCCCCAGAAGAGGCTATGTAAGAGGAAGCATGTTGACTCACAAGATGAGTCCTTGACATTGGACACTGATCTCAAGGGAGTCAGAAGTGTCCCCCAAGTCGTCCTCTGATGATGTCTCCTTTGTGGACATCTTGGATATTCTTAAGCAGAGGTGCGACTGGCCCACTGTCAACCCTTCTGATAAGGAGTCGGTGTACCTGAAGGCTTTTGGGTATCGACCTTCTGCCTTTTGAGTGTCTCCACCTTTTGACGAACTGATGGATCTTGTTAGTCGAAAGGTGTGGAATACTCCTGATGCCATGGAGCCAGTCCCCGGGAGATCTAATAAGTTTCTGTCTGCCCCTCCTGGTAAAGAGTTTTTGTCTAAGGCCGTTCCCGTAGATGCCATGGTGGTGGCGGTGGCCAAAAAGAAGGAGCTGGTGGAGACGTCTTCCTCTGTTCATCCGCCAAACATGGATTCTCGACAGATGGACAGATTTGGGAAGCATAGATTTAGTTCAGTGGCATTTACCCTTTGATCGTTGAACTATCTCACTCACTTCACGAGATTACAGAGGGATCTCCTCAAGGAGTTAAGAGATTCTATACAAGGTGCGTGTACTGAGGGAGTCCCTGACAAGATCTCTGCTCAGTTGTCCACCTTAAATTCTATAGTTAACTCCTCCATGCAGCTTATCTCCTATGCAGCTGATGGAGCGAGTAGAGCAGCGGGTTCAGGAGTTGCCCTGAGGCGTCACTCCTGGATGTGCTTGTGTAATTTTGCAGAACCGTTCAAGTCTACTTTAAACGCCCCATTTGATGGTTCCTCATTGTTTGGTTCTAAGGTGAAGGACACACTCACTCGGTGTGAGCAAGAAGGAAAGACGCTTTCTGCCGTGGGAGTACATTTTACTTTTCCCTCTCGACCATACCCCAAAGATCAAAGGGACAGTAAAATGTGGTTCAAAAAGTCCCAGAGGGTCTTTCCGGACACACAGGGTGAACCCTCCTTCAGAGGCAGAGGAAATGGGAGACGTCGCCCTAGAGGCAGGGGCGGTCCGCAATACCAGCAAGGCCATGATTCCTTTCAGGGACGTATCAGCACTCCTGATGTGGGGCCCGACTGCGTTTCTCTGGGGCTGGTCGGGGGTCGCATTTCTTTGTATGCAGAAGCCTGGCTAAA
Organism: Protopterus annectens; assembly: GCF_019279795.1. NCBI lineage: Eukaryota > Metazoa > Chordata > Ceratodontiformes > Protopteridae > Protopterus > Protopterus annectens. The sequence goes on along the minus strand of NC_056742.1, from coordinate 262,327,684 downwards.
TATCACTCAAGACAAGTGGGTACAAAGAATTGTTACCAGAGGTTATATCATACCCTTTTCCCTTCCACCGTTTGTTCCCAAGAAGATCCCAGATGTACCACCCAATCACAGGAATCAGGCAACTGTGGAGATCAACAAGTTGCTTTTAAAAAGAGTCATCCAGTCCATCCCAGCAGACCAGATAGGATCTGGAACTTACTCCAGGTTCTTTTTAGTACCAAAATGAACCGGAGATTGGAGGCCAATATTGGACCTCAGCAGATTAAACAAATCCATGAGGAAGGACAAGTTTCAGATAGTAATTCTGCAGTCGATACTCCCATTGTTAGGGAAAGGCTGTTGGATGTGCTATCTAGATCTCCAAGTCGCCTTCTACCATATAAAAATGGACAACGCATCCAGGAGCCATTTATGCTTTCAGCTGGGAGACAGCCATTATCAGTTTCATGCTCTGCCCTTTGGTCTCACCACAGCCCCCAGGGTGTTCACCAAATGCATGGCAGTAGTGACAGCTCACTTGAGACGTCAGGGATTCCAGGTGTTTCTGTATTTGGACAACTGGCTCCTGACCGCCCCCACCAGCCATCTACTCCTCCAAAACAGGGACGCCACTATTCAACTTTGTGCTCAGTTAGGGATCTCCATAAATTGGGAAAAATCTGCATTATTGCCCTCTCAATCTGTGATTTTTATAGGCGCAGAGGTAGACACAGTGAACATGACAGCTCGTCTCCCCTCCGAAAGGGCACAAAACTTAATCTCTCAAATTCAACATCTTCTACCTTTGCAGAAGGTCAAAGCGAAGTGGGTTCTTCAGCTCCTCAGGACTATGGCTTCCACCATTCTATTAGTACCATTAGCCAGGTTGCACATGAGAATTCTCCAGTGGCTTCTGTCTTCCCAATGGTCCTTCCAATATTTCCCGCTGAGTCATCCTATCCTGCTGACATATTCATGCAAGAAGGACCTTCTTTGTTGGATAGCCCCCAACCAGTTGATTATGGGCACCCCCTTTGTTCCTGCCCAACCCATTGCCACTGTGACCACGGATGCCTCCCAGATCGGGTGGGGGGGGTACATTATCTCGGCAGGACTGTCCAAGGCACATGGCAAGAACACGAGGCTCACCTGCATATCAATGTTCTGGAGATGAGGGCGGTGCTTCTGGCATTGCAAGCACATCAAGACCTTCTTCCTCTCGGGACTATTGCGATACAATCAGGCAGCATGTCGGTAGTTTGGTATATCAACAAACAGGGCGGTACCAGATCTTATCCACTATGTCGAGAGGCCATGCAAGTTTGGGAATGGGCGATTTCTTCCCAGTGCTTTCTGGTTGCAATGCACATTCCAGGGACAACCAACATGATAGCCAACAAGCTCAGCTGGGCAATCCTACTGCCTCATAAGTGGTCTCTGAAACAGGAAACAGCAGAACAGATTTTCCGCAAATGGGGAAAGCCTTGCTGCAGCCTCTTTGCCAGCCCAGTCAATATCAAATGCAGCAGCTATTTTTCCCTCATTCCCCCTCCGGGGGATACACTCAGAGATGCTCTGGCTCACGATTGGCCCATGGGACTTCTGTATGCTTTTCCTCCATTTCCTCTCATTTCCAAAGTGATTCAGAAAGCCAGTCGGCTGGGAAGCAAGTTGATCCTCATTGTTCCTTACTGGCCTCATCAGGTCTGGTTCCCCTTCCTCGAGCCTCTTCACCTGGACGATCCTTGGATCCTGGACCTAGTGCCAGATCTGTTGACTCACATGTCAGGTTCGCTACATCCCACAATCCACACCTTCAAGTTGACAGCGTGGCTGCTCCAGTTCCATCCCTAGTCAGGCTTCATGATGTATCATCCTTAGTGTCACATATTCGCATGTCCTCCCATAAACCTTCAGCTAGGAGACTGTACTGCAGTAAATGGAAAAGACTTTCTATTTGGGCACAGAAAATGAATGTAGATCCCTACACTACTTCTATCCCTGTGATTTTGGAATTTCTCTCGAGCTTTTTCAACAAGGAGCTGCCGCTGCCACTATCAGAGTCCAATTGGCGGCAATTTCTCATTTTCACTTAGGGTTTCCAGATAACAATTTAATGTCTCATAAGCTATGCAAGACCTTTTTGGAAGGAGTCACTCTATTGAGACCACCGCTGCAAAAACCTGTGGCTTCTTGGGATTTAAATTTTGTGTTGTCCAAACTGACATCTTCCCCGTTTGAACCTTCCCACTCATCTTCATTGAAATTTTTGTCTTGGAAGATTTTGTTTTTGGTAGCTATCACGTCAGCTAGACTGGTATCTGAGCTGCAAGCCTTGTCTGTTAAGCCACCTTATTTGATCTTTCACAAAGACAGGGTGTCACTGCGTACTAATCCCTCCTTTGTCCTCCAAGTTTGTTCCCCTGCTACCTTAAATCAATCCATCGAACTCCCAGTTTTCTTCCCTAATCACTGTAATGCAGCTGAATACCGTTTTCATCAGCTGGACGTTCAAAGACAACTACGTTTTTATTTACAGCGGACCAAGGATTTTAGGAAATCAGATCAACTATTCATTTCCTTTTCTGACTCCAGATTGGGCTTAGTTTCTAATTGGATTTCCAGTTGCATAGCCTTTATCTACAGTTCGGTGGGCAGACCTTTACCCTGCAGGATCAAGGCTCATTCTACCAGGTCGCTGTCTACCTCTGCAGCCTTTCAAGGCAGGGTCCCACTTGATAATACTTGTGCAGCAAACTGACACCTCCACCATCTTGTCTTTAATCAAGGCTCATTCTACCAGGTCGCTGTCTACCTCTGCAGCCTTTCAAGGCAGGGTCCCACTTGATAATACAAATTGAATTTAGCTTCCAAGGGTAGAGCATCCTTCGGCTCCACAGTGCTCAGGAGTATTTTCCAGTGAGCCACCCAAGAATAAAGCGCTAGGGACGCTGTCCCATATGTAAAAATGAAGGTGAGATTGGACTACACAACATAAAGAAATTATGTACTCACCATAATGTTCCATGTTGGTAGTCCATCTCACCCTTCATTTTTACTAACCTGCCCTCCTGCCCCCATCCTGGAAGATCTGGAGGTAATAATTTGGTTTTCCTTGGTTGGAGACCCTTTAGTATTGGTTTGTCTGTTATGTTTTTTTCTTCTAGTGAGCAGCAAACATGATCTGGGGTTTGTATTGGTGCAATATGGGATACCTGCTTAGCCATGAGCCAACAAGAAGTCTTCGAGTTTGTAAACTGGCCGAGTCGGAGCCGAGGATTGGCTCCCAACCCCATATGTAAAAATAAAGGGTGAGATGGACTACCAACATGGAACGTTATGGTGAGTACATAACTTCTTTTTCTTTGACTTTAGTCTCTTTGAAGGCTGTTTCTTTTAAGAAAGACAGGCCCCCGGATTTAATAAACTCCATGTAGGAATAGTGCAAGCCCTACATGGAGTGTACAATGGCATTGTCTGTGGCTCCACCTCAGCAGCATACCTTCCATATTAATGAAGGCGCACTACTGAGGGAGAGCCATGTACATGGTTACTGAATCAGTGTAGCGGGTGTGTTACAGTGCTTGGAGATGTGTAATACACCCCCTGCACTGTCATAGTGCCGTATGGCACAAAAATATTAAATGTAAAGTGTGTCCCGGCCCGTATTAAAATATATATGTAGGTGGTGTGTTACTGTGTCCATAATACACCCCCTGTACTGTCAGAGTGCCATATGGCAGTGAAATTAAATATGAAAATGTATTGTCCCTATTATTTTTATTTATTTTTTAATTCTTATTTTGTGTGTTAGCATGGCACTTAGCAATAAACACATGCCAGACATCTAAAACTCTAAAACTAGAAACCGGAAGCTGTTAATTTTGTCAGAAAAGGTCAAGTTTAAGCATAGCTGAGTAGGTATGTGCGGCGAGGTGCTCAGCAGTGCTTAAATGTAAATAAGAGGTATATAAAGCAGTATATCAGCAGATCCTCACTAGCTGAATGGTTAGAGTGAAGGCTTTGTGTGCAATAGGTGCACGGTTCAAATCCTAGCCATTCAACTTTTTACATGCGATTAGAAAATGTAAAGTTTTTTTTTTTTTTTTTTTTTTTTTTATGTATACATTGAAATTTGTTAACTAGGTTAGTCCAGCATGACCAGAAGCCTCTCTCAGTGGAGACCCAAGTATAAAAGCCCCAGTTACACACAAGTGTCCAGTACATTAAAGTTACACTACCAAATAACATAGTGAAATGCATATGTTTAGGGGATGTAAAGTAAAATAGATAGCCATAATAATAAATAATATTTAATGAGAAAATAGTTTCATTACTTTTTTTATGTGTGAAAAACTCTAGTTTACCCGTTGCTAAGCTCTGCTAAGCCAAGCATTGCTTAAACAGCATCTGTTTCAGCAGTACTTAGCAACGAGCAAACCTGCTTAGCTGGTGTGAGGACGGTTAAGAAGCAGCTCAACTAAGTGGGTTTGCACAGTGCTAAGTGGTCCTTAGCATTTTCAAAAATGGACCAATGGCAGCAAAGTGTGGGAAATTTAAACTGAACAGATGGGAATACAGCCAGAACCTGTTGGAGTTTGATCACTGCAGGAGCTATGGCTGGAGTTGGAGAGGGACTGCGCTTCCGGGCACAGTGCTGGGGCATTTTGGAGTCCAGAGTCATGGTTGGGTTCTTTGTCAAAGACCATGGTGACAGACTGCTGCAGGGCCAGTACCAGGGCTCTGAATACAAGTTCCAGGCCTTTGACTGTCTGGCACGTGACCTAAAAATAGAAACCAGATGCTGTTAATTTTATCAGAAAAGGTCAAGTTTAAGCATAGTTGAGCAACTGGAATCCCTTGCACTGGTGAGCAGGTGCGTCATCATTATGTGGACCTAAAGTGCAGGAAGGGGGAGCTTTTGGCCCAGTGGGTACAAGACCCTCGTGAGAACAATGCCTCACAAGTTTGTAAGTAGTGTCACCATTGCTTTACCAGTTTGTAATATGAATATCTGATAGACAGATACGCATAACCGTGTGTTTCTCTCCCCACAGCTGCAGAAGTGGGAGTTCGCAACTTGGAGGCCCATGCAGGGGGCCTGGCCAGGTTGCTCAGAAAGTGTAGTGAGTACAGATATATTTTCCAATATTTAGTAATCTAATGAAGAAAGAGTACAATAGTAACCACCAGTAGGTATATTCTGTCTTAGTTTACTGCAGTGAATGTGTTCATAGACCATGGAGTGATATATGTGAGTATTGCCAGGTGCATTTCAATATAGATGAATGCAGGAAAACATGGCAATGTTAAGGAAAGAAAGTTGATACTGCAGTAATAAAGTGTTTAGGACTACCATGTGTATACTGTATTAATAATACATGTTCTGCTAATAAAGTACACAGTCATGAAAATGTGTAGGGAATAAATTAACTGCATTATTAATGTACAGTAAATACAGTGCCACTGCAGTCAGTATAGTGAATGAAATAAACTGTTAGTAGTGCATAGACTGCAGTAACATTTGTCTTTCAATGCCTGCATTATTTTAATTGCTATGACCGTATCATGTCACCCTCAATAAACTTGTTTTCTGCCAAATATTGTATGTAGACTGGGTTGTTGTTCAAGAAATGTAATATTACAGCTGCTGTTACATAAGCATGAGTATAATACCATGAAGTGATTGAAGGCTGGCCAATAAAGAACTGTTTTACTAAACTGTAGATGTGGAGCTGTACTACAAGATATAATGCAATATGAAATTTGTTTTGCACTAAGAACTGAACCTAGAATGGTACTATCTAAGGTATTATAGTGTGTTTCTCCCAGGATTGTCTTGTGTTAACCTTTGCATTTCAGCTATATGCATTCCTGATGGTAGGTACGCTGATGCAGGCAAGCATGAAACTGTTATAGCTGTAGAGTGCAAATGTACCATCTGCACCTGTATATGGGTCAGGTTGTCAACCCAGCACTCCAATATGGCTTGTAAAGATCACATGTATTCCCATACACTAAAGATTAAATGTGTACACCTGCATTCCAAGTACTGATACACATTTCACCTACTATCTCTGCCGTGCATGAATCTCATGTATGTGTGTTCAACTGTCACTGCAGTCTTGTGTGACATTCAACCTATATTACCAGGTCAGACTTTGTCAACAGGTGAGCTGTACACGCATATCAGTCAGTCAACAGACAGCAGTGGCCCATTAGCTCAGTGTGATAAGTAATATATTTGTTGATCCTTTTGACACAGACCTGGGTTTGAATCCAGGGACAGGTACTAAGAATTATTTACAGTAACAGAGAAGTAGTGCTGACTATTTATAGAAACAGTTATGTATTGTTAACCGATATTCTCCCTACAGGACTCGCAGGTAAATAAACGTCTGCAATGTCTGTGTCCAGATGTACTAGTGCGTAAACAGCTTTGCTCAGCAAGGTGATAAGAATTCATTAAATAAAATGTTCAGACGTACATTAGTATTCCATCTTAATAAGAGAAATAAAACTGTTTATTGGTGTTACGGCTGTATGCCTGGTATGTCTGTGAATGTCTGCTGATAATGTAACCCTATGCCTGCCGGTGACACCAGGGTAAGGGTAAACTCTGTACTGTGCACAGTACATGTCTCTCAAGTGTCATGCTGTCACAGATAGTGATCACTGTTGCCAAAAACCTTGGACACACACACACAAACTGCAGTTGAAGTATGCTAGTAGCACACTCACACAACATCAGTGCACATTACACCTTGGTAGCCATATATGTACCCCTGACATGTAATAGTCCCCTGTAGTTTTGTACCTGTAGGTGTTACAGTTTGGCCCATACTGTCCCATGTGAATAGCTTGAAAGGTATGTACATGCTACAGAAGCTCATTGGCACTTTTACAAATAAAAAGGCTAGACCTGTAGAGCATAGAGCAGTATAATTGCGAAAATTATAGCCTATACAGTTGGTAACTGAATATCTCTCTCTCTCCCCCACCCCTTATCTGCATCTCAAATTATTATTGTTATACTACAGGTATGTTTTTATTTCCACATATGTTGTTGGCCAAACCTAATGTTGGGCCTTGTGTTGTATTATTTTGTTTATATATTACATTGGTTGCATACTAACATACCTTGTTGAAATACCAATGTTGTGGGCCTTTTATGTTAACTGTTACTGACATGATGTTACAATACTGACTGATATTCCATTTATGCCTGTGTTCTGTATGCTATGCAATGTTATTGTTCTGGGTTACTTGGAACACCCATGCATACTGTTATAGTGAACGTTGAAATGTTCTATCCATGACTAACCAATACACTTTGACAAACCTCAATACCATAGCACTGTTGGATAGGCCGGTTCCAGCTGATCTGCCTATCCTACCTCATCTGGCTGCAGCACTGGGTCCCAGTATATCTGGGACCCAACCTGAAGGTGTCCCCTCCACTGGTCCTGCACCATGCCTCAGGGGACAGGGCCCATCCTCCCCCCCCGGGTGCGAAAGGGAAACGTCACCCGACATCAGTTTCCAGGACTGGTGCGCAGGGTCATCCAGTGTGATTTGGATGGCCGTCTGCACCAGATCAAGGGCAGACTGGCACACCTGGACAGGCAGGTCGGCCCCAGTGCCTAGCCCCCAGCACAACCTCCTCCTTGGCTGTGAAGGGGCAGTGGTGACTGCCCATGGGTGGGGAATCTCAGTCCCACTGTTGCCATCTGGGAGCACTTGGTCCTCTGATTCCCAACCACCTTCCCTGTCCAAGGTGTTTACCCCCCTCATGTGTCATACACCACCCCTGTCAGCTGTCTTGTTTGTCTGCAAAAACAACCTCTCCTTACTCAACTTACTTCCCCAAATGTACCTACAAACCTTATCCAGCATCCCATTCTCACCTTAAAAAAAAAACTGGGCATCTGTCCCAAAGAAAAAAATGTGCCCCATACATAGCTCTCCATTTTGCCCCCATGTACACTGCCATCAATCATCCCATCATTTAATCAACAAAGTTATGTCACCCATACCCCTCCTTGTGGGGAGTGAGGCTCCAAATTGTCCACATCATGCACAGCTGTTGCTGTCCAAGAAATTGAGAGCTTTCCTACACCTGTCCTGCACATCCCTACATGTCTTTCATATTGTTTTTCCTTCTACTTGCCACTTTCCTATCAGCCTCTTTTTTTTCTTTTATTTGGAAATAGCGTGGGTTTAAGCAGGTGTAAGCATTGCTTTGCATTGCGGATTGTTGCGCAAACCCACTTAAAACTGCTTTAAGCACCGCATCTGATTCTGACACTGTTATCCACATCAATAAAATAAACACCCCTTCCAAGTCTTAAACCCAGGACCCTCTGAACCACAGCATAGTGTGTTAGCCCACTAGGCCAACTCAGCACTGGGGAATAACTGGTGTTTCTATAAATCTATCATGCATTTTTGTGATGTCACATCAACAAAAATTTACACCCCTGCCAGGTATTGAACCCTGAACCCAGGATCTTGTCAACTGCATTAGCCCAGTAGGCCAACTCAGCTCTGGAAAATAACTTGTTTTTACAAACTTATCCTGATTTCCAGTGACATATTACGCCTGCATATAATAGGAGTAAATGACAGCGTACTTGGGCCTGTGATGCAGACACCACACCAGTACACACTCCAATAAATGCAGATGGATGTACGGGAGGCCTGTGATATCAGGTAGAGCTGACAACTGCACAGTTTGTTGCAGAATGTCCACAGTTGTGCCCCCTACTTATGGCAGAGTTGTCATAAAACCTATTCTGTCTGCTGAAGTACTGGCAAGTCGGTGCCGGTTGAGGTTACAAAATCATGACATACAGGTCATTGTCACATAGGTTCATAGGTTCATAGGTTCATACTAGGCTATCTGCCAGGATGAGAATACTATACCCATTAGTTTGCTGTGCCTCTGTCCAGCAGTGACACAGAGATGATTCCCGGGGTAAACCTAAGATCTCCCATCCACTCGTCAAGATTTCTCTTGAACAGAGTCAGTGAGGGGCTCTGCCTCACATGGACTGGGACTCTGTTCCATAGTGTAGGGAGTCTCTGGGTGATGAATCTGTCCCTCCAGCACGCCCTATTTATATCCGTGTTGAGGTTTAAGTCTCTTGCTCTCGTGGCTCTGGTGGATTTGGATTTTTGAGGTGGAGCATGTCCATTAATTCGGTTGGACATGGCCTTGTATGTCAGGCACAGATCACCTCTGAGCAGACGGTATGCGACTGAATAGAGCTGGAGTTTCTTCAGTCGGGCATCGTATGACATATGTTTGAGCCCCTTTATCCTTTTGGTGAGGAACTTTTGGGATCTTTCCAACTGCTGCAGGTGTCGGGTAAGGTACATTCCGAATGGGGCATTGTACTCAATCATTGGTCTGATAAGTGAAGAGTACAGGGGTACAATGACCTCTCCTGATCTGGATGTGAATCCCTTCATGATCAGGTGGGCAATGTAGAAGGTCTTCTTAACCACTTTGGCAATGTGAGTGTCAAAAGAGAGGTTACTGTCAACTTTGGGTCCCCAGGTCCCTGATAACTTCTTCTGTGTTTAATGGATTACCACCTATGTGGTAATTAGGGGTTACCTTGTTTTTCCCAAAGGGTATGACTATACATTTTTTGGCATTTAGCTTAAGGCCATGGCTCTGGCAGCAGTTATCCATTTCTATGAGACCTCTCTGGAGGATGTCTGTGTCTGATGGAGTGTCAATTATGGTGCCCAGTTTGCAGTCATCTGCAAATTTTGTCAGCCACAATCCTATGTTTGCCTGCACTTCAGAAAAATAAATGCCGAACAAGAGGGGGCAGGACACCGCCCGGCTTAGAGTCTGACATGGCACCAGCAACTCTAACCCTGTGGGTTCTGTCCTTGAGCCAGTTTGCAACCCATTTTGTGACATATGGGTTTACATCTAAGCTGGTGAGCTTTTCTGTGATGCCTATTGTGTCAAACGCTTTTGCTAGGTCAAGGTAGGCTGTGTGAACTGCCTTACCTCATCAATGGCCTTAGTGACTGTTTCAAAAAGTTCAAGAGGCAGGATCTGCCCTTGACAAAGCCAAATTGGGTAGGATCCAGTGTCTGTAGGTCCCCAATGTCTTTATTTATGAGTTCCATTATGATCCTCTCCATAGCTTTGCAGACAAGGCTTGTCAAGCTTATGGGGCGGTAATTTCCAGGGTCTGTAGAAGCACCGCCTTTGTGGAGTGGGACCACAGTTGCTGTACGCCATTCTTTAGTGCATTATCCTGTAGTAAGGCTAAGATTAAACAGCAGCCTTATGTGTGGGTGTAGTTCCTCATTGAGTTCGTGTAATACACAGCCGGGGACACCGTCCGGTCCCATTGATGCTGTGTTTTTTGCTTTAGAGAGAGCAGCTCTCACCTGGGCATCTGAGATGTTTGGGAGGCTAGACTCTGGTGGGATAGATATTTCTCCTTTACCATCCGAAACCACATGTCCATTCCAATCCTGTGTAAGACATGCATGCACTGTATGCATGCACATATGTCTTGCAAATACTCCTGCCATATTAATGACTCAGCAGCTGTATCTGTTACATTCCTAGCATATGTCACATCTGGGCACCCACAATCCTAACCCACAATCTGGTCTGTTTTACGACAACTATGTGCATGTCAATACAACATGGGAGTAACTGAGCCCTGCAATGTCCAGCAAAACTGGTTGCTGCTACTGCAGTCACTGCCACCCACAGTAGCACTTTAAAGGCCTGGAGGGTGGGACACATGTCATAAATATGAATGTGTGTCCTAAATGTCATCTACCACTCTTTGGATGGCACTGTTACTTAACATATGTACCAGAGGCACATGCCTCACCTGGACTGTTATGGGTATCCTCGCCCTGGCCATGCTGTGACACAAGAGCTGACACTGCTCCCTCACTGACATTAACAGCTTGCTGTCCCCCAGTGTCTTCACAATCCTTAGTAAGACTCTTAGCCAGAATACTCCCCTACACATGCAGCAGTATGTTCAGCTAGCTGCTATAGACCTACCACACCTCCCAAACAGCTGGAACAGGACATTCACACAACACCCATATGTAAAGGGTTGGAGGGGATGCTCAGGTGAAAGGGACATGTGACACAGTCCCCCTCTACAACCACACACACCTGATAGACCAGCATCAACTGCAACAACGTGCACATTCAGATAAAAGGGATGTATGACACACATCTGCCTGTCTCCTTACTGACCCCAACATACATTGTTAAACAGGGCAGTGCTACAGAATCAGAAAGTCTGTTAACAATGGCCAGACATAGCATGCAAAACTGTGGACATAACACATCAATCCAAACAGTGGACAGTATTTCCACCTACCCTCTGTGAAAGCTGTAGCTCCCACACCTCAATAATGTTTTCCTCACAGGCCAGGAGAGGGGGCAAGGCTTACATGAAGGCCTTAATTATAGCACTGTGTTGCCATGCTATTGGCTAATGAAAAGGCAACCCAGCTGTTCTGGATGCTATTAGCAAGTATGAATCACAGATTGGTACACAAGTGATCACCTGTTTATGAGCATTACCTACAAAAGGCATGCTGCTGCATATGGTAAACAGGTCTGAAACTTTCTTCATGAAGACAGACTGCAATTTCCTACTAAAAGTACCACTGGATTTCTTCTCACAAAGGAATACAGCACTATACCAGGTGTGTCATAGAGTTAAGCATGTAATGGAATGCAGATGGGGGGATGCAGTCATGGGGAAATAGGAATTTCAACAGTAGGTCTCAACAAATATCTTGGAATGACACGTTGCTGTTAGTCTGCTGTCCAGCACCTACGGCCTTCCCTTTTGGTTCTGCCTGCAACATAGATCACAGCTCTGGCCCCTGAGTCACCCCAGCAATGATCAGCTCACATATGACTGCTACTGGATTGTCTGTTGTACAATAGTGACAGTAAGTACTGGTGAATACAGCTGGCATATCACATCATGTACTGTCAGTGAGCCCCTCTCACTGTGTGAACGCCATACATGCTTAGTTCAAAGATTGTCCAGATGCCTCTGGCCATTCCTGACGTACTCTAGCTAGATCACTGTGTATTCCACACCTGTATGTCATTTCCTGACGCCTATGGCTAGCATACCTGGTGACCTCTGCAGAGGACAGCAGGTTATAGGCAGTAGTAGTGGAGGGGCACTGGCTCTGCCTCAGCAGCAGTGTGTACATACTGAGCGTATAAACTATACACGAAAACTGATGCTGACAGAGTTTATAGTCATTTAGAAGAAAACTCTGTTATGGCAGTAGAACAAAAGGGCAATAAAAGAAAGTCATATGGAACAAAGGATCATTTGTTGTTAAAGTCATAGTGGAGAACTGTAAAGGGGAAGAATCTAAATATGACATGGATTGACTACAAAAAAGCATATGATAGTATCCCACATTCATGGATAAAAGAGTGCTTACAATGTATAAGATACACCCTACACTGATCAACTATATTACAGTGACCATGAGACAGTGGCAGACCACCTTGCAATTAAGCCATGATAAAGGACAAATTATTATCCCAGGGACAAGGGATATTCCAGGGTGACTCTTTGTCACCACTGCTATTCTGCCTTGCCCTCAACCCATTAAGCTGTTTACTTAATTTAGGCCATGGCTATAATTTGCCTCCTAGAAAACAAAGTTTAAAGACGTCTCATCTTCTCTCTGTTGATAATTTAAAACTGTATGGCTCATCAGATGAAGAACTGAAAGCACAACTGCAAGTTGTCAAAACTTTTTCAGATGATATAAGAATGTCATTTGGTCTTGGTAAATGTGCAAAAGCAACCTTTAAAGCAGGATAACTGCAACACCAGGAAAACATCAGTTTGGGACAAGAATGTGATATAAATGAACTTGAGCAAGAGGGATTGTATAAATACTTGGGAAATGATGAAAGATCAACAATAAAACACGAACAAATGCAAATAAAACTTAGTAAGAAATATTTCGTATGACTTAAATTAATCCTGAAACAGCACTGACATCTAGGAACAAAATTCAAACTATAAACCAATTTGCTCTTCCTGTCCTAACTTAGATTTGGACTGATTGACTGACCCCAAAATGTGTTGGGTAGATTAGATAGGAAAACAAGAAGGATGCTTATTGCTCACAAAATGATTTATAAAAGTCAGTTTATACCAATATTATATATTTCCCGTTCTGAAGGAGGGAATGGGCCTCCTTACAATTGATTGTATGTATAAATCTGCAGTCATAGGACTCCACACATATCTGCTGACCTCACAAGACCTAAACGTAGTGAAAATGTTGAAACCTGTGAAGAAATCTAAGCTGACTTCTCTATTTAATTTAGCAGAAGTGTATTGGCGTCAAGCAGGAATGGAAATCAAACCATAAGTGGATAAAAATCAGGCAGCAACTGAATGTGCCAAAAAACAAAAGAAAGAATATAAGGAGAAGGACCAGATGAGGAGGCAAGAAATGTGGAAAAAGCATAAATATAGTTGTAAGTATAGAAAACTTCTGGAAGAACCTCATATTGACCAGGAACGAATTCAGGAATGGTTGAGGAGAGGTGATTTCAAACCAAGAGCTAAAAGGTTAATATTGGCGGCCCAAGATAGTGTGTTACTTACACTTTGGTTTACAAAGTCCATTGAACATTTGTGAGAAACAGACAAATATAGGATGTTCTTCATCTCACATTGCTGCAGTCCTTACATATGGATAGTCCGCTGTCCTCGGTCGGCCCGAATACCAAAGTATTAGGCTGACGTCGGTCAAGGCGCTTAAAACTGACATCAGGACGTCAGGGTACAAAAGCGCATGACCGACGTCAAATCCTCAGTCTTTTTTGCCGCATGGTCCGATGCAGAAGTAGCGGCTCTGAAATTTTCGAGTTCGGAGTTTCATACCGAATGCAAGTTGGCTAACTACCACATTGGGCAATATTTTGTTGTTTTCTTGCCTCAGTGTTTTACCGGATGTCAGAAAAAGTGAATAACTGTATTTCTTGTGGGAAACAGATACCGCATAGGGATTATCATTCTTTGTGTATTCCTTGTTTGGGGCCTGAGCACGACGTTGTTGGGTGTCGCTTTTGTGCTAGGTTCAATAAGCGCATTATTGGTTAGATTGTGCTAGGCTGGTCTTAAGCGGTGCAATTATAATATGCCGCCGGACTCTCGCTTCGCTCAAGAAGCGCAAAGACAAAACAGTTAAACCCAGGCAAGATGAGTCGTCCGTCCGGACGCCGGTTCTTGAGGCTTCAGTGGAACCGTGGTTCCGACGGAGACTTCTCTGGAGTCTCAGGGGGAGACTTTGATTTTGCAGGATGTGGCCTCTCAGGAGGCAGGTCAGGCTGAAGGGGCTTCTCAGGTTAATGTACTCCCCTCCCTTCCTAGGGTGGTTAGGCCCTCTCCTTCTGTTTCCAAGGCTTCTCCCAGAGGCAGGCCAGGTTTAGCTTCTGTTGGTGTCACTCCTAGTTCAGCAGGGTCTGTGCCTAAGAAGCACATGCTTAAAATGGCAGAAGATTTGATTACCCTGATTAGAGGTTCTTTGCCCCCTCCTGATAAGAGGCCTAGGGTGGAGCCAGAGTTGGGAAGTTTTGAGCAGGCTTCGGATGTTTCAGAGTCTTCGGCTGAAGACTTGCAGGAGTACTCTCCTTATTCTGATTCTGATGCAGATGATTCCACTCCTTCTGCTTCTCCTCCAGAGGATTTTTCTTTTTCAGAGACACTTCATTCTATGAGGGAACATTTTAAGTGGGAAGGTCAGGACTTCTCTGATTCTCGGAAAAGGCTTAGGGAATTTTTGCTTTTACCCCAACATAGGCCCTTGGCTATACCCCCTGTTCTGGATGTTGTGGAAGATGTGTTTGCGGAGGCTTCACTTAATCCTGATTCTCTGCCTCCTGCACCTGTTAAACCGGATAGGTATTACAGGGTTTCTGAGGCTCATAAATATCTTTATAAGAGTCCTAGGGCGGACCCAGAAACTATTAGTCAGGGACCTAAGGGTGTCAAGGCCTCTGTTGTAAAAAATCCGGTTCCTCTAGATAAAGAGGCCAGAGCTTTGGATAGATGGGGAAAGAAGGTCTATACATCTTCTACCTTAGCTATGAGGGCTTTGAATTGCCAGTTTCATATGTTGAAATATCAAAACTTTCTTCTTTCTCAATTGAAGTCTAAGGTGGATGCTCTGGAAGGCATTGAGTGTAAAGAATTACAAGATTTGGTGCATGTCTCTGAACAGGTGGGTAAGCATTCATTACAATGTGGTTTTGATGCTGTGCAGGCCTCGTCTAGGGTGGCTGCCACTGGTTCAGTTCTTCAGGCACGCCTGGCTGAAGGATCAGAATTTATCTGACCATGTTAAGACAAGGATTTTGGATGCTCCTTTGCAGTCTGATGTGTTGTTTGGTTCACCTGTGGAGTCAGTCTTGAAGAAAATGGAAGACAAGTCTAAGTCTATGCAGGCTGTTAAAGATTTTTTGCAAGTTCAGCCTCCGAGTTTAGCAGGAATTGGCCTGCTAAGGGGTGGGCGTATCCTTCTTATGATTCTCAGTCTAGGGGTAGATCTAGACGTGGTAGGGGCAGAGCCCAGAGTTCTTTCAGACCTAGAACAGGAAGTTCACCTGCACAATCTTCGGGTGAGGGCAGGGGCCAGTCCTTTTGTAAACAGGCCCAATGACCTACTTTTTCAGCTGCCAGATCCTTCTTGCCTGGCAGCACCTTTGGGAGGAAGGTTGGCACTCTTCAAGGAAAATTGGATTTTGATTACCCAAGACAAATGGGTATTGGATATCATACACCAAGGTTACAAGTTTTATTTCCATACCTTGCCTCCTTTCAAAGGCATGCCGGACGTTCCTCCTCAGCAAAGACTAGAGGCTCACAAACAAATTTCTCTACTACTTGAAATAGCCATACATCCGGTCCCTCTGCCAGAAGTGGGCCTAGGATTTTATTCTCGCCTGTTTCTAGTACCAAAGAAAGGGAACACGTGGAGACCAATTTTGGATTTATCTATCCTCAACACATATCTGGACATTCCCAAGTTCAAAATGTTGACGTTACAACAGCTTTTACCTCTGCTGGGCAAAGATCACTGGATGGTGACTCTGGATCTCAAGGAGGCTTACCTTCATGTTCCTATCAGGCTCAATTGCAGGAAGTATCTGCGTTTCGGGCTGGGACTTCTCATTATCAGTTCTCTGCATTGCCCTTTGGCTTATCTACTGCCCAGAGTGTTCACGGTTCTGGCTCCAGTGGTAGCTTTCTTCAGGCTAAGAGGAATACAAATCTATCCTTATTTGGACGATTGCCTGATTCTGAAGGAAAGGACGAACTTCTTCATCATTTACAGTATGTGATGGCAGTGTTAAGATGCCTGGGGTATTCTGTGAATGAAATAAAGTCCAGTCTAGTACCCTCTCAGGACATGTGCTTTCTGGGTGTGAGACTGAATACAGCATCCCAGATGGCCTTTTTGACCCCGGACAAACAAAATAATCTTTCTCTTTACTTCCACCAATTGTCTCGTCAGTCCAGGCTGACTGCAAGGACAGTCCTTCAAGCCTTGGGGTTCATGGCATCTTGTATTCTGGTACTTCCCAATGCCAAACTGCATATGAGGAAGCTACAATGGTATCTCAAAAATGTATGGACACAGCACTGCCAAGATATGGACACTGTCATTCAGATAATACCTTGCATTCAAAAGGAATTTTTGTGGTGGGCTCAGGAATGTCACCTAAACAAGGGACTCTCTGTGACCCGCCAGAGGCGAGTCAGATTCTAACGACAGATGCCTCAGACAAAGCTTGGGAGCTCATCTAAATGGAAAATGGGTACAAGACACGTGGCCTGCCAGACTTCAACATCTACATATCAACTTGAAGGAGATGTTAGCAGTCCAATTTGCATTGATAGCTTTCAAGGATTTACTTCTTCCAGGGCAGGTGTTGATTCAAACAGACAACACAACTGTCATGTGGTACATCAACAAGCAAGGGGAACATTCATATCCTCTATGCAGACAAGCAATGATTTTGTGGGAGACTGCTCTCAGTTTACAGCTAAATCTTCAGGCAAGGTTTCTGCCAGGAGCACAGAACTCCTTAGCAGATGTGTTGAGCAGACAAATTATGGATCCCCACGAGTGGAAATTGGATCCTCATGTATTTCAGAAATTGACAGTGTTATGGGGAACTCCAGACATAGATCTGTTCGCTTCTCCTCTAAATTACCAGCTGCCAAAGTTTTGCACAAAAGGTTTCATCCCACAGCTTGGAAAGTGGATGCTCTCTCATTCAATTGGAGCAATCTTCACGTGTATGCCTTTCCACCTCTGCCTCTCCTCTCAAAGGTACTCCTGAAGGTCAGACAGGACAAGCCAAACATGATTTTAATAGCTCCGGATTGGCCTCGACAGCACTGGTACCCATTACTGAGAAGTCTGGCCTCCATGGCCTTTGCCTTGATTCCTCACCTGCTGTCTCAGGAGAACAGTCATTTACTCAATGTCAAACTTCACTCTCTACATCTAACAGCCTGGCATATTCTGTTTAAACCCTGGAGGGTCTCAGCTTCCACAACAAGTTTTGAATGTTATTTTGGAGGCCAGAAGGCCTAGTACAAGGAAAGTAGATAAATGGAGGAGATTTTTATTTTGGAGTACAGCAAAGGACTTTGATGTTTCTAAACCTAATTTAAGTGTAATACCTTACTGAGTTATTGGACAAAGGTTTGTCCTTCTCCTCTATAAAGGTTCATGCTGCAGCAATTTCTGCTCACTATGACTGTGACCCACCATTATTTTCTCAGCCTTTGTTTAAGCAATTCCTTAGAGGGGCAAAGAATATAAGACCCCGAGCTCCTACTCCTGCTTGGGATCTCAATTTTGTGTTGGAGAAACTCACTCTACAACCTTTTGAGCCTGCAGCATCTGCAGAGTTGAAATATTTATCATGGAAGACTGCTTTTTGTTGGCCATTACCTCTGAGAAGGGTTTCTGAATTACAGGCCCTTATGGCGGTTGAGCCTTTCTTAATTTTCCACAAGGATAGGGTGTCTTAACCCTTCTTTTATGCCTAAAGTGGTTTCTAGTGTGGCTTTAAACCAAACTATTCATTTGCCTACTTTTATGCAAACCCCAAAATAAAGGGGAAAGGATTTTGCACACTTTGAATATACACAGACAGTTGCGATATTATTTGAGCAGAACTAAAGGGTTCAGGCAGTCTCTGCAGTTGTTTGTTTCTTTTGCTTTAGGTTCTCAGGGCAAACCTGTTTCAAAACGAACTATTTCTAAGTGGATTGGTTTTGTATTGCTTTCTGTTATTCCCATCATGGTAAGGAGATTCCAGCTGGGATTAGGCCTCATTCCACTAGGGCTACTGCCACTTCTACTGCTTTTTAGGGGGTGGCTACTAAAGATATTTTGGAAGCAGCTACTTGGAGTTCAGTGCATACTTTCTCTAAGCATTACCACCTTCCACTTTACTCTAAATCTAGGGCTGGATTTGCCACTGCAATTTTACGGGGCATTTTGGCAGCCCCTAATGCTTTATAGTTTTGCCATCCTCCCTTACCTCTGCTTTGGGATTCTACCCATATGTAAGGACTGCAGCAATGTGAGATGAAGAACATAGTACACTTTTGTACCTACCATAAATGTAGATGTTCGAAGATCCACATTGCTGCAGTCATCCCTCCTTCCCTCTGTTGTTAGAGGTGGTGGTGTGGTTTGTGTTGTACATATTGTAAATATGGTTAGTGCAGGGTGGTTGGTTATTTTTTGCTGTTCTTTGGCTTTGGCCTTTTTTGTTAGGGCCTTCTGACATCTGGGGCAAGAAAAGACTGAGGATTTGACGTCGGTCATGCGCTTTTGTACCCTGACGTCCTGATGTCAGTTTTAAGCGCCTTGACCGACGTCAGCCTAATACTTTGGTATTCGGGCCGACCGAGGACAGCAGACTACCCATATGTAAGGACTGCAGCAATGTGGATCTTCGAACATCTACATTTATGGTAGGTACAAAACTGTACTTTTTGTAAAACCGAACTGGAAACAGTTGCACACCTCGTTGCTGGTTGCGACATACTAATGGAGGAAAGGCTGTATACTGAAAGGCATAATAATATGGCAAGATTTTTGCACTGCGGATTGTGCAAACATTATGGTATTGAAGTGGCTGAAAAACACTGGAAAAATGAGCCACAAAGCATCATAGAAAATGAAGAAGTTTGTATCACATAGGATCACCCATTACCAACAGTTCAAAAGATAGATGCTAGAAAACCAGATATTGTAGTCCAAGAAAAGAAGACAAAAGTAGCACTGATCATTGAAATCGTCACACCCGTACAGAGAGAGACAAAGTCATAAAATATCAGGATCTGCAGGCAGAAAGATACTCAGACAGTTCCAATAGTAGTAGGAGCAACAAGGCTTATAAAGAATCTACAGTCATATTTAAATATGTTACCAATCCATGTAACCCCATAGGAATTGCAGAATGAGTCATTACTGGGCAAATTGCGGGTGCTGCGAAGAGCACTTTTGGCTGACATCAAAGACTAAAACAATATTAATTTCATGAACTTTAATTGTACTTTTACTTAGGAATGAGGCTCATTCCCGTCATAGTATTAGAAACCCAAAAGATTTGGAGAAATTAAAAAAGAGCATACAATATAAGGGAATGAATACAGTACCAGATATTAATGTACCATTACGGTGTTCCGAGGGGTCTGGCATGTCACAGACACATTCCCCACACTCTGGGGACAACCATCCTGTATTGTCCAACTGGTTTCCAGAAATCCACATTTGTCTGCCAGGGGTCTACATAGATGAGGCACATGTACACATTCCGCAAACATCTGGGTACTGCAGATGTCTGACACCTATGAGGAGGACACCCTACACATATGCACTGCTCGCAGTTATTGTGTAGCACAGATGTTGCTGGAATGTTCACATGCACTTGTAGTACCACTCACCTGTTTGTCAGATGTAGGCTGTATGCCATGGTACTGTAATGTTGCACATAGGCGAGACACCACAGTCAATGGCAGTGATAGATTTCGAGAGACAGCACAGTCTGTCACAGTATTCAGGCCATAACTGGTGTTACCTGGTACCATATGAGGTTACTAGGTTATGGGCCTTGAGCACCCATGTGCCTAGGCCAGATGTTACCACATATGTATGCAAGGTAGCACCTGATCCTCCAGTCCAGCAGGGACAGGTGGTATCTCAAGGGTCTATATGCAGTTAACCATCCAGTTATCTGCCTGCAAAGGTGTAAATAGCTACCCTGCCTGATGTGCACAGTGTGACCATTCCACAGCAGGGTGAGTGTATATGATACACATCTGAGCTGCCAACAAGCCCAGTTCATGTCACACACCAGAGTGTGTGTGTGTTAACAGAGTGGAGCATGAGTTGCACTTGTGCAGCAGTCCCAGCAATGTTGAGTCCGTGATTGCCTTGCCACACAGAGGTCACCTCTGTGGAGTATATATGAAACAAGGTGGGGGGTTGGGCATATAGCCTATCTGTGTATGGTAGCTGTTTGAGGCCCTGGTATTCCCTGGTGGGGAAACTCTGTGATGTTCCCAGCTGCTGTGGGATGTGAATGATGAACAGGGAATTATACACAATAATGGGCCTTATTGGGTGGAATACATGAATGTTCTGACCCCATGTTCCTTGATGTCATACCCTTATCATGAGGTGGGTATATAGAAGGTTTACCCTACAACGGAAGCAACATTGTGGTGAAACATCATGTTTCCAAAGACCTGTGTCCACAGATCCCTCACGACTGCTTGCCTGCCTAGGATGATGTTAGTACTGTGATAATATGTGGGGACATCACTCTCCACAAAGGGGTTGACACTGCATTTCCTGGTATGTGGCCTGAGGCCATATGTCTGGCAGCAGTCATATATCTGTGTGACACCCTCCAAGGCAGGTGTCTACATCACTAGGGAATCCGGTGACAACACAGCATGCATTCATCTGCAGACATTGTCGCCTATAGGCCAGTGGCTGTTACCTGCACCTCATAAGTGTACATCACCCATAACAGAGGCCCATACACAGACCAACAGGTTACACTGCTAGTTTTGGGTCAACTACTTGAGGTGGATTCCCCTATGTGGAATAAGTGGGTTGTGTCAGGGCACCAATGTGCTACACCTATGGTAACATTTGGTGTGATGCATACTTGGGTGTGTATATCTTTGATGGCCAGGTGTGTTATACTGTGAAAGACGTTGTCCAGGTCAACATAGGCAGTTTGCACTGTCACCCGCTGTCCATGGCTTTGGTGACTGTGTCATAGAGGTCAACCGAGTGCAACAGCCATGAACCCTTCCTTGACAAAGCTTAACTATTCGTGATGGAGTGTGTGCAGGTCAACAATGTCCTTGTTAATGGTGTTTAGTATAAACTGTGCTATTGCCTTGCAGAACAGCCTAGTTAGGCTGCTAGGTCTATCATGGGACTGAGTGGTGGATGCCCCACCTTATTCTAAAGGGGTGACAGTGGTTGTCCTTCAAACGGCTTGACAAAGGCAGTAGTCAAGCCTCCTTTGAATACAGTGCTTTATGGTGTTGCAAGGTTATGGTTGGGGTCATGTAGGATGCATCCTGTGATGTGATGGGCTCCCATGGCAGATGTATACCATGACTTTCACATGGCAGTGGTGACCTGTTCCCTACATATAGGAGTCTGGGGAAGTACTGTGGATATCCTGATGTACTGATGGGGCAGACAGGAGGTGAAGCCTACACTTGACACTGTCAGGCATCCAGTATGCAATACCTACAGCACTGGTATAGCTGGTGTCCCTGACAACCACAAGTGGGCAGTTGCAGGTGCTTCCTGTGATGTTTCAGACATATGTGCAGTAGGAGAGATGATTGTCTGTAGTGGATGTTGACAATGTAAGCTCTGTGTCTGTTGTGCAGGTTTCCAGGACTGATCCCAGTTGCATGTTCACACTAAGGAGGCAGTGCTCCAAAATGGGCACCTGTCGCTGCTTTGTCTCAGACAGCTGTATGTCATCCCTGTTATGGACATTATGTATTGCAAATGTCCACCAGACAGGTGTATATATCCTAGCAGAGGATGCCATAGTCCTGTTGGGGTATACCTTACTCCATGCATCTATACAAATGCACATATAGCGCTTGTGTGTATATGTGGATATTGGTGCCAGTCCTTAATGAGGGGGTTATCAAACATAAAACAAAACAGCTGCCACAACAGAGGAATAAAACGCTAATAATTAAAATATACAAGGAATAAGCACTTTTGCTTATCAAACACTTCATCAGATTCTCCATTAAAATCACCACAGCATCAATTTATATATGCAATTACATTCAATTAACATTTCAGTTTTCTAGCCTTCAATATAGGCTTTAAAGGCAAACGCTTATCTAGACTAGAGTGTTTCTCAGACTGTAGTCTCAATATCCATTTTGTTTCAGTCACCTCTGTCATATTTATCAAATCCCCCCTTCTACTACTCAACTTAATAACTTGTAAAACCTTAAAAGAAAATACATATGCCCTATTTTCTTTCACATGTTTACCTAAGGCATTGTTCAGATTTAACACTTTTATATCATATAAATGTCTCTTGAGTCTATCCTTTAACATTTTGTTGGTCTTTTCCCAGATAGAAGCATGGACATAAATTACAAGTAGCCAAATAAACAACATTTCCAGACCTACAATCAGCATAACACTTGAGTTTAAATATAAAATCAAATCTTGGATGCTTGAAACATTGTCGTTTGGAAATGAGGACAAGCCCTACAACTAAAGAAAGCAAACATTCCCATGTTTATATTACTTCTAATATTGATAGATTTAGATGTCTTCTCACATAATTGTCTTTTCTAATTCGGGCAGTTCTTAAAAAGAAAACTAGGACTAGGTCCTACATTACCTGCTATTTTATCATCAACTACCAAAACATTCCAGTTTTTATGTATCATGTCAAATATTGGACCCATATCTTTTTTTATATTTCAATGGGACTCTTAACCTAGGGCCAGGAGTCTGTACACCTCTAGCTTTAATGTTCCTCAACTTCTTCCTTTGTGTACCTTGGAAGAAAAAAGGTTTTGCCATGTCACCTCTTTTATTTAGCACCTCAATCTTTTCTTTTTCCAGTATCTTATTGTCATAGCCTCATTCTTCAAATTATTTATATAAATTGGATAGAACAGTTTGAAAATTGTGATTGTCAGTACAGAGCCTGGTGGCTCTCATAAACTGACTTCTTACTACATTAGGATATATATACCTAGGGTGCATACTCCCACTGATTAATGACTATTTCTCCAACCGTCCTTTCGGAACATTGATGTATCAGTGCTGCCATTGCTATCCTTTGTAAGGCAGACATCTAAAAAAAATCTATTTTTCTATCTGATATACATATTGTAAATTTCAAAAAAGTAGTAGTAGTTTCCAAAAAGGAAACAAATGCTTTAAAATCTTTTTCATTTCCTGCCCACAAGATGAAGACACCATCTATAAAACGGCGCTAAAACTTTATTCTGTTGCTATAGGACTCTTCCCCCCAGAACAAATTCTTCTTCCCAACCATGCATCACTAAGTTTGCATATGTATTTGCGCAGGGGGTGCCCATGGCTACCCCCCATCACTGTAAATAAACATCTTCTCCATAAATAAACTGATTATTCTGTAGAATTAACTGTAGTAAGGTGCAGATAACTAGCATTGTATTATTTGCATAGTTCGAATGACCCGTTAACTTGCGTCTTATCATTTTGTATACCATAATCATTCGGAATACATGTAAATAAATCCCTCACATCCATGGTTACCAAAAAGCAGTCTTTCACATTTTCACTAGTATCAGCATGATCACGTAAATCTTGTAGAAATTGTGATGTGTCATTTAAAACAGTATCTAAAGTACCAAGTGCAGGTCTTAGCTGATTTTCAATATAAATGGACAAGGTTTCAGTGACCCACCCTACCCTGAAACAATAGGTCTCAAATAGGGCTTCAGTAGATCCTTACGGATCTTTAGATGGCCCTTAATCACAGGTAACACCGGAAACTTGACATACAAAAAAAATCATAAAGCTCCTTATCTGTTAAACCAACCATTAATAAATCATATATGACATCATGGACCTTAGAAACAGTATGTTCAACCTGTGATCTACATGTATCAAATCCTTATTCACCATGTCCATCATACATTGATTATATTAAGACATATTCATCACCTCCACTCCTCCACCTTTATCAGCAGGTCTAATACATATGTTAGAATTGCATTTTAAAGCCATCAAAGCTTAGCTTTCAACATAATCCAAGTTGTAGAAACATTTGTGATGTGATGCAGTCAGACACATATCTCCTTCTCACATAACTGTAGAAATAAGTCAACACTGGGTGTAAAAACAGGTGTAAAAGTACTCTGTGGCTTAAAGTGATATTCAGGTCTCGCAGAAGCCTGGTTATCATTAAACATCAACCTCAAACAAATATTGCGTGCAAACAGTCTTAAGTCTATCAAAGTTTCACTTACTTCAGCTGAAGTCGAAGGTATAAATGATACAAATTTGTTTAAAACTGACTGCTCAGCAGAGGACAATAAATGATCCAAAATATTCACCACTAAACTCCTCAGTGGCATATCTTTCTGTTGGGAGGCTGTTGCTCTATGGAATGTTTCCTCTTCAGCCTCCCCCTGCTGGTCGACCTGTGAGACCACAACTGAATGGGTGCTGGTAGCTGTGAAAAAGACGCAGAAGTTTGAAAACCATGTTTCGGTTTAGCTCTTTTAGAATTATAGTCCACAGTCTCCATAATACTATTAGATCTTCCTGGTTCATCAAAACCAAGTGAATTAGTGGTATTATCCATAGTTTAGTGCTCGTCAACATGTGTGTCAGTAGTGCATTTATCTATCACATTATCTGCTTTCAGTTGGGCAGCTTCCAAAGCCTCTGCCAACCCATCCCTACACACAAAAGCAAGATTCTGTTTAGCAGTTCTCAGCCAGGTGAAAATATGTCCAGTGACAAAATCATTATAGTCCCGTTCTATCTTCTTGCACTTCAGTTGCTGAAGTTTCAAATCATAGTCCATAATCTTCACATATAAATCATCCAGATTTCTTGCGTACCTTTCACTTTTAAAACGTTGCTTAATATCATACCGCAATGCTTCTACTTCTACAAGCAAGCTCTGTTCAATAGGCTTAAAGTAAACCAACAGAAGATGAACATAATCAAAACGTAGGTCAAGGTTGAGTTGTTGCCACCTTTTTAACAGTTCAGGGCGGGTCTGTCCATATGAGGGCATGCAGAACAATCTTGTAGTGCAGGCACGCTTCTGGGTGTAAGCACTGCCACTGATCTCTTTAATTTATACTTTTTATCTTCCAGTTCTGTAACTTTCTTTAAAAAATCATTGTAGTCCATAGTGTTAGTCATTGTAGTCAACCCATTATCATGTGTGTTAAAGAAAAACTCCAGTAGATGGTTGTTTTGAGGTTGTATCATTCCTTCTCTATTTTTGCTGTAATGTAGAAGGAACAAGGATTATAGTCCAACTGTACTTTAGCATCCTCCGCCATGTAATGTCCCAGTTTGCACAGATAAAGGAATATGCCAAGTAAAATGAACAAGGGACAAATAAGAACCATATAAATGCTAGTAAAAACAATATCAAACATAAAACAAAATGGCTGCCACGGCAGAAGAATAAAACTTCAGTAATTAAAATATACAAGGGATAAGTGCTTTCACATATCAAATGCTTCATCAGATTCTCCATTAAAATCACAGCATCTATTTATATATGCAATTACATTGAATTAACATTTCAATTTCCTAGCCTTCAATATAGGCTTTAAAGGCAAATACCCATTTAGTCCAGGGTGTTTGTCAGCCTGTAGTCTCAGTATCCATTTTGTTTCGGCCACCTCTGTCATATTTATCAAATCCCCCCCTCGATTATTCAACTTAATAACTTGTAAAACCTTAAAAGAAAATACATGCCTCCTGAGGGGTTGGGGGCTGTGAGGCTGTGTATACCCCCCTGAGGATGTACTCCACTTTGGAGGTGTATGTATGGCTGACCCTAGATAGAATGGTATTGTGGGAGATGGTGACTGCAAACGTGATTGCATGATAGTTGCTTTGCCATGGAGGTTGACACTGTAGGGATGCTGCAGTGGTAACTCATGTGGTGTAATATCAACTGCAAAACACCTTCACCTCATGCGGGAGTAGCACTTAACCTGCACTGAGATGTTTGTAATTCCACTGTTGATGGCTCTCTGGCCATTTGTGTGCTGGCATGGGTATATGTCTTCCAATGTATGTGTGGGTTGTTCAACTGACCCAGGATGATGGTACAGACCTGAATCCTATTACAGTTGATGAAGTCCATGTAGGCAGATTGGGCTTCCTGGTCACATGTGGTGGCCGGTAGCTAGCTATGATTTGAATAGGTGTGCTGGCAATGGTAAACTGCACCTACAGTGTCCCCTGTTCATTTTACTGGCTGTACAGCGTGGAGGTGTGTTTGTCTCATATACTGAAACCCCATGTCCCATGGCATTACCGGCTACACTTTGGGTTCTGAATGTATGATAGGATGATTGACTAGATAAGGCTGGGGTGCTGTCTGCAGCTTTCAACAATGTCTGTGTGACTGCACAGATGTCTGCATTTCCCAGGGTTAAGAATGCTTGCAATGAGGGCAGCGTCATGTGTACACCCCTAGCATTTAGCAGCATGGTCTTCAGTGTGTGCTGTCCTGACAGTTGTATGTTGGTGGTGATAACTTCACCACTTTTACAAATGGAGTCACTATGGAGGTGGACAGAACCTTTGCCAGATGCATGGAGGCCAGTGAAGACAAATGGAGGCCATCACTTGTAGAGCATCATGGTCTGTTGACCATATCATCCCAGACTGTCAGGTATTGGAACCCCCTTGAATATCGCATGTCAAAGCTCACATGTTCAGGTCAATCATTTCCAGATTGTGTTGCAGTGTCAGTCTGGGTGACAGTGGAATGCTGCATAAGGCTAGAGACATACCTGCCTGGGACACACAATCAGTGTGCTCACTCATGTCTCACTGCATATAGTCCAGGGATGTACATGTCAGGTCAGGCACGCCAACATGGACTGTGACAGACTCATGACAGTACCTGCTGGTGAGAGCAGTGCGTATGCGATATGCTGGAGTCTGTCACCTGACACACAAGTAACTGTGACCATCCACATATACAGCCAAGTGAGAGGCACATCAGTGTGTCTCACAATGGAGTCTCCTTTGTGTAACATGTTTGACATGTGCTGACACCTGCGTGGCTGTGGGGCCATGTACGGTATGTGCTATGTAGGGCTGTGGCATTCACGTGTGGCTTTTCCTTGGAGGTCTCCTTTGTTTGTGGATGTGGATGTTGAGGACCAGTGCATATGTGTGTGTGTGTGTGTGTTGTGTAGGTGGTATGTGAGGTGTACTGATTGTGTTGACAACCTGTTTGGGGACAGATATGTGGCCTTGACAGGGAAATAGCATGGACTGCAGGTTCCTACTGTCATTGCATCTTTCACACAGTGTGTTCTTTGATGGTGTTTGTAAATGGTTGTCCATCCATGCACATGAGGCAGGTGCTACACTGCCAGGACACCTATATCAACCACACTGGCAGGGGAAACCATAGGACATTGTCCAGCTGTATACTCCAGAATCTGAGGGGGGAAGGCCAGGGAGATCTGAGGGGTGGGCCTATAGCCCAGGTGCTTACTACAACAGTAGGAGGCTGACACCACAAGCAGTAATAGGTGCAACAGGTAGATGCATTTGAACACCTCATAGCACATGCAGCAAATAGCATGAAACATCAGGCTCAGGAGGGCAATGCATGCTGTATTGCCACTAGCCACATACATACTGTGCTGCTTGATGGCTGGGTATGATGTGGGAGTTAGCAGTGGATAGTGTTGGCAAAAGAGGATGTGCAGGGTGTGTACATAATGATGAGCAATGTATGCAGTCGTGTGATGTGTTCCCCTCTTCATGTCTTTCAGGTGGGATGTATAGACATCACAATCCACCTTTCTCAGAAGCTGAGACCACTACCATTATTGATGCTGTGAGACTCCATCACTGGGTGCTGTTGTCAAGGTGTCGCCATAACCAGCAAGAACGAGCTGCACTGTAGGCAGACCTCATAACAACAGTGAGTGCTGTAGGCCACCAGGACAGGAGTTATGAACCGGTCTGACACCATGCTACAGATTTAATAGCAAAGAGCCACAGCTGTGGCCAGGGACCATGCTGACACCGGGGAGGGCCTGTTACACAACCTCCACTCTTTGCCACAGAGGAGTTCCTCGCAAACCTGGGTTCAGCTACCAGCTCACAACAAAGTATCACAAAATATGTTGTGGAGATGGGTGGCACAGAGTCCACAGCCGAGAAGTGTCATCATCACATTAATACTGTAGCATTCATAGTGGCAGCCTCTGCACACCTGTACGCATATGTCAGGTCAGTCTACATTTTTGGGTAGGATTTATAATGCACACATATTGTGAATGGCAGCAATTTGGGTAGTTTCTCAGTTTGTAATGTACCTGTTGATAAATGCACATATCCTGTACCAATGCCACATGTGTGTCTGCTGACAATACCTCTCCCCCACAAATCCATAAGTACCTCTGGTGTGGCTGGGGACCATTATCCTGTAACCTGTGAGTGTGGAACTATCTTCTTATGGCTCATCTATACCCTAGGCATTTTAAGGGCTGCCGGTGTGCTATAGACACTACTGTTAACCTTAGCCATATTGCAATATGTGCATGTTCACTTGTGGTGGGGTTCACTACAATGCAGCACATCAGTAATCACAGTATCATATTTGCTGGAGCTGTAACATATTAGCATGCATTTTTGTAAAGGTGTAGCCAGTCTGTTTTACAGGGGGTGCATTGCTATTGTGTAAACAGGTGCACTGTGTTTTAAGTGAAGGTCCATCACATACTCTGACTTGTCATGTATCTGACAGGTGTATAGTACTAGCAACATTAACTGGATGTAGCTGCACTGCATATTGTTGAGGTCCTGTCCAGAGTGAGTCTGTTGTGGTCTGTGTGTGTTGTGCATGGCATCAGTCAGAAGGTGTGCTCTGTATAATGCCTTTGTGGCACCTCACATGTGTGTGTGTGTGTGTGTGTGTGTGGATCAGGCATTAATGTCATGTTGTCTTCCCCTCACAGGTGACCATGGGGGTTGGAGTGTGTCACCCTCACAACCTGATGTCAGTGTCTTATCTGACTCTGATGATGATGGTTACCATTATGAGGTATAGGTGGAGTTGGAACTGACTCGACTCTGATGATGATGGTTACCATTATGAGGTATAGGTGGAGTTGGAACTGACTCTGTCCCATTGGTTGACATCCCACTTCCACCCCTAATGTCCATGCACACAGTCAGTATGCCCACACATACCCAGTCCCCAGCAGCCACAGATATTTGGCCGTCAGAGGGTGGTGCCATCGAACATGGGAGTGTGGCGACTATGGCATCTGTAATTGTAGACACTAGCCAAAACCAGAGAACTGGTGAGGTCCCATATAGGCAGATTAACAGGGGTGCTCGAAGGAGGACTGCTGCCCATCTAGCACCAATCAGAGGTGTCACAGCACGTGTCACCTGATGCATGTTTTGGTCCATCATGGATGCACAGTTGCGTTGTGAACGGTACACCAAATGGATGCTCGGGGTCATGGATGCCACACTGCCTAGCATGCACGACTCCCTCCATGCCATTAGTGATGCCTTTCATCATTTTACTGATGTAGTGTGTAGACGGGGTGAGAGACATTGTCAGTGCTTAACCGTGCAATGTCTGTGCTTGGACATGTGGTCGGAATAGGGCGTCAGACACGTGGATGTAGGTCAGCAACAAAATCAGCTGAGAGCCCATGTGGTCATATAGGTTTTGTTGATGTCGCATATCAGATTCAGGCATGTTGTGCTGGTAATGCATGAAGAGTTAGACTCACATATATGGGCCAACTGTTGAAGGGCTGGGCACAACATTGCCATGTAAGCACGCCGCAGCCTACCTGTAGACAACCTGTCCAATACCAAGTGGGCCACTACTGATTCGAGGCTGTCTGCATGGAACAGGTGTTGGAGGCCATGGATTACCTTTGTAGATATTACTATAGCCTTTCCAGTTGCTCCAGATGTCTGGATAGGGGCATACCAAACGGGCAATGGTACTAAAGTATTGTACTTACTGAGGACTATACAGAGGTAATGTCCAGCTTTACTCTGAATGCACTCCCTCTATCTGTGGTGAGCCACATACAAGCCTCTTCCCACTGCCCCTACCTGATTGCTGTATGCAATAATGTTATCAACCTGACTACCCAGGTCTCTCAACGCAGGTTGTGTATTTATGGGGTTGCAGTTGATATGGGAAATAGTGGGGCCATGTCACCAAGAGGAGAAAACGCTGAGAGAAGAAAGGAGCCACTTTTGAGATTTTAAGTATTTTTCTTCAGATTATTTGTTAAGATTTCTGCATTGCCGTCTACTTTGTGGTGTTTTCCAACTTGCTAAACTTGATATCTGTATTAGAAACTGTATTTAGAACACATCTAGAGCCTGTTTACTGCATTTCCTGTGTTGCACTTATTTTAAAATCATTTTTTTCTTAAAACTTGCATTTTACCTGTCTCTGGCCTAGCACTCAAGTGTGGGGTCATTTATTGCACTGTTCCAACTTGTTGCTACTTGTGTATCTCTGCTATATTTAAACAAAAGAAAAAATCTTGCTTTTTTCCCACTTTCTGAAATTTAAAAAAAGTTCAGTTACAGATTTGCTGTTCTGAACTGTTTGTAAGTTTCTTGGAGGCCATTGCTTGCTTGGGCTAAAGGGAAGTCTCTGTGTTCATCAGTGGCAGTGGTAAACACTGAATAGCCTGCCTACCCCTGTGGGAGTGGTTACTGCCTAGAAACTGTAGTTTTTTTGGCCATTTTGGGTCAGTTCCAAACTCCTTGATCCCCCTCTCTTAAAACCCTCTTTTGCATGGTTTTGCGTGGTTTTGCGCATAGCGCATCGAGCAGCGCCGCTTAATCAGGTTTAAACTATTCCCGGCTCCACAAAGTCTGCTCTTCACTTTTTCCCTTAGAACTGTTCCAAATCTCAAAGTAAGCACTCTATTTTCCTTCTAAAACCCAGCAGTAGCTAGGATAAGTGTCTTATAAGTAACCACTAATAAACTAAAGCACTACACCCTCTTATACTCCCTTTAAGTATTTGCTCCCTATTGGTCCTTTTTGATCAAGTCAAAAAGTAATTCCTTATACTATTCTGGCATGTCCAAAAGTCAGTTTCAGGTTTACTCTCCAGTCCAGCTGGTGAATATGGGAATCTTGAGGCAATGTTACAACTGCCGTATGTACACAGGCCACCCTCTCCTCTTCCCAACAAGCTCAAATATATGTGAGAGATGCAACTATATAGCCAAACTGGAGGCTGAGCTCTCTCAACATAGTACTGGCACGGTCAGTCTGGAGGAGAAGGTAATCACACACACCACAAATCCAGTCTCACACAGACCTATCGCAACAGCAAACCAAACACATAAACACACAAAAACATACTCGGAGGCTCTAAATAAAAATCTGCCCAAGCAACAGAGACCTCTAAAGCAGACATCTAAGCAACCGCTACCCCACAATAATACCCACGTATCACATAGTTCACAAAGTCGGTGTGCCACACAGTCACAGCCCTTCAGGCTAAACAACACACCTAATACACTTGTGATAGGTGACTCCTTAGACAACACAAGGAAAAAAGAAACTAAGGGTAATGCTGCTCAATGCCAGAAGTCTAAACCTCAAGATGCACACACTCGAGGTTCTCCTCAGTATGGAGAATATCGATATCTGTGCAGTAACAGAAACCTGGTTCAAGGCTCCCGAGAGCACCCCAGCACTACCAGGCTATACCTCATACCATGCTTTTCGGCCTCAAAACTCTGACCGAACCACAAGAGGAGGGGGAGTATCCATATTCATCAAAGATACCCATACCTCCAGGCTAGTGGCACTGCACGAAGCATCTGAGACCATCCATGTGCAACTAACAGTGGGCAAAACTGCCTTCCAGTTTGTAGCCTGCTACAGACCACTCCCAAACTCAGGAACCCCACTCGGCTTTCCTGAAGACACTGGAGAATATGAAGGTCTCTCCAAACACCATTATATTGGGTGACTTTAACTACCCAAACATAGACTGGGAGCACTACTCAAGCCCCAACACCCTAGCCCAACGGTTCCTAGAATTTATAAACTCAAATGCTATGGAACAACTGGTCACAACTCCCACAAGAGGGGAAAACATATTGGACCTGATCATCACCAACATGGGGACTCTATGTTCCATACCAAAGATATACCCCTCTTTGGTAAGATCTGACCATAAATTAATCACTATGGACATCCATATCCCCTCCCCATCCCCAGCAAAGGAAACCACGGTCAAAACTTCTCAAAAGCAAACTTCCCACTTCTCAAAACCGAGGTGGAATCCTTCAAAGCCCCAGGGCCAGTGGAAAATACGGCCCAAACCGCAGAATCCTTTACAAACGCATTCTGTGGATACCTACAGGAATGCATGGATCGTGCTATCCCAAATAAAACCAAGACACACTCCTCCAAGGGCAGGAGACCTGTCTGGTGGACCCCAGCCATAAATAAGCTGTACAACAGAAGGAGGAAGCTACTACATGATAGAGCAAAATCCCTGAAAGGGAAGGCAACTCTGATCAGTACTAGCAAGAAACTACGATCCCTCATAAAATCATCTAAGGCTAGCTTTGAAAGAAAAATTGCACAAGAAGCTAAAGATAATCACAAGGCCTTCTTTAGTTATGTCAGAAACCTGGGTGGAATCTCCCAGATATGCTCTGAGTTAGTGCAAAATGACAAAAAATACACTGAACCCACAGACATTGCCAACATCCTGGCAGACAGGTTCAGTGCAAACTTCTCCCCCCTTCCCCCCAAATGAGAAAATGACTATCCCAACAGACTGTAGCCTCCCTGACATCACAGATGCACAGGTGAGAGCTGCCCACTCCAAAGCAAAAAACACAGAATCAATGGGACCGGATGGTGTCCCGGGCTGGGTTTTACACGAGCTCCAACAAGAACTGAACCTTCACTTAAAATCACTATTCAGTCCCAGCCTTACAACAGGATATGTACCCAAAAAATGGCGTACAGCAACAGTGGTCCCACTCCATAAAGGTGGTGCCACAACAGACCGCGGAAACTATCGCCCTATAAGCCTGACTAGCCTGGTCTGCAAAGCTATGGAGCGTATCATCATGGAACTCATAAACAAAGACATTGAGAACCTCCAAACACTGGATCCTACCCAATTCGGCTTTGTTAAGGGCAGATCTTGTCTCTTGAACCTGGTTGATTTCTTTGAAACAGTCACCAAGGCCATAGACGAAGGGAAGATAGTCCACACAGCCTACCTTGACCTTGCAAAAGCCTTCGACACAATACCCCACTCAGGCATCATAAATAAGCTCACTAACTTAAATATCAACCCCTATGTCACAAGATGGGTTGCAAACTGGCTTAGGGATAGAACTCACATGGTCAGAATTGCAGGTGCCATGTCAGACTCTAAACCAGTTACAAGTGGTGTCCCACAAGGCTCAGTCCTGGGACCTCTCTTGTTCGGTATATATTTCTCTGAGGTACAGGCTAACACAAGAGGACTATGGCTGACAAAGTTTGCAGATGACTGCAAACTGGGGTCCATAATCGACTCGCCGGCTGACACAAGCATCCTCCAAAAAGGTCTCACAGAGACAGATAACTGGTGCCAGAGCCATGGCCTAAAGCTAAATGCCAAAAAGTGCATAGTCATCCCCTTTGGGAAAAACAAAGTGCCTACAAATTACCACATAGGTGGTAATCCATTAAGTACAGAAGAAGTAATTAGGGATTTGGGGACCCAAGTAGATTGCAATCTCTCCTTTGACAGTCACATTGCCAAAGTGGTTAGAAAGACATTCTATATAGCCCACCTTATCACAAAGCGGTTCACATCTAGATCAAGAGAGGTCATTGTGCCCCTCTACTCATCACTCATCAGGCCCATAATTGAATACAATGCCCCATTTGGGATGTACCTTGCCCGACACCCGCTACAACTAGAAAGACCCCAAAAGTACCTCACCAAGAAGATCAAGGGACTCAAACAGATGCCCTACGCAGTTAGGCTAAAGAAACTCCAGCTGTACTCAGTTGCTTACCGCCTACTCAGAGGCGACCTGTGCCTGACGTATAAAGCCATGTCCAACCCAGAATTAATGGACATGCTCCACCTCAAGAAATCCAAATCCATCAGAGCTACATGCTCCAGTGACTTAAACCTCAGCACAGAAATAAATAGAACATGCTGGAGGGACAGATTCATATCCCAGAGGCTCCCCTCACTCTGGAACAAAATCCCAATCCATGTTAGACAGAGCCCCTCAATGACCCTCTTCAAGAAGAATCTTGACGTTTGGATGGGAGATCATAAGTTTACCCCTGGGATCTCTTCTGTGTCACTGCTAGACAGAGACACTGTAAACTAACCTTAAATGGGCTATCTTCTGTGACCTACTATACAGAGGCACAGTCAACTAATCTAAAAAGGGTGGCAAAAGCCAAACACTCTCTGGCTAGGCTTGTAAATGCCCTAGGGCAGATAGCCTAGTATCAACCTATGAACCTATGATGGTACTGTTTTCTGCATTCAGCTTGATGCCAGGACCTTGGCACCATTCCATACCCAATGTATGACCCTCTTGCAGTGAGCTAACATCAGTTTGTGGGTCAATGCCAGCACACTACTGACAGAGCCACAGCCTTAGGCAGTACCTACAAATGTGGGTGGTGGCAGTTAGCATTCATGCCTAGATACATCT
Source organism: Protopterus annectens (assembly GCF_019279795.1). Classification (NCBI taxonomy): domain Eukaryota; kingdom Metazoa; phylum Chordata; order Ceratodontiformes; family Protopteridae; genus Protopterus; species Protopterus annectens. The sequence continues at coordinate 262,292,618 of NC_056742.1, read as the reverse complement.
GAGTTATTGGGGACAGCAGCTACTCACAGAGCCTCCATATGTCTACATATTGCACACAAATGAGCAACATAGAGTAGGGCTGACACATTATCAAATGTGAAATGTAGGACACTTCTTGTAGTATTGTGAGAGTTGGCAAGACAAACCATACCCACGGCAAGTGCAACAGACAAGACTTCTCTTGGTTTGCCATTATGGCAGCTTCTTTGTGTTACATTTCCATAGCTTATTCTATTTCTCATTACATTAAGGTGCTTCTGATGTGAAATAACTGCTTAATGCAACTATTAGACAACGTTAGGAAATGTTTGTTGTCCTATACTCTAGGGACCTCTGTATTGTTTGTGTGGTTTTCACAGATCACACCTGGCCAAACATGGACTGCAGCCTGCAAGGTGGTACAAGAGTTGCCCATACTTCTCACCTGTACAGATTTCTGCACAATGTCCTGATGTTTGCCACATATGTTTGGTCCATTTGTCATAACATTGTGGTTTTGTGTCAAATTAGTGGCACATGATTAAAGACTGATGTTAAACAATAATGACAGATATTTTAATTTCATACTTAATACCCTTCAGAAAATGCATGCTAATGCACAACCTGTTATGCTGTCTACTTTCACTGTTTGTAAGAGCAATATTTGAAGATTGACCCTGAGTTTTGGCCTTTGTCCCACTTTTCTGTATAGATTTATCCAGATGTCTTGCTGTAAGGGGTTGAGAGGTATGGTGGTGGCCCTGACACAGTCACACTGCTACAAGGATCTAGATATATATATATATATATATATATATATATATATACACATACACACACACACACACAAACGCACGCACACACTCATGAACTGCCTTTGTTGAGAGTAGAACCCCTACCTGCCTAGTTTTACTTATGATTGCTCTATATACATATCACATGCGCCAAGGAACTTATATGTTTTTCCAGTGTCTGCCGCTACTGTTCAGGTGGATGACATCTGCAGGTTCTTTAAGAATTGCCACTGGGGATTTAAGAGGTTTGCATAGGCCCTTAAAACAGTATAACTGTGACAGACACACACACACACACACACACACACACACACACACAAAGCTGCAGGGGTATATGCATTTAAACACACTTACACTCATAGAGTTGCTACTTTTCAGATTAGAACTCCTACGCATCTAGTTATATACACTATAGACCAACGTATGTATTACACGTGCCACAGTACCATTGGGTTAGAAAATGTCTAACTGTGCTTCTAAGGTGGATGATCTCTGTAGGCCCTGAATAGGTTGCCAATGGGGGGGTTAACAGGGTGGAACAGGCTCACAAAATGGTATAACCATTGCACACACACAGGCAAGACAGCCACGCTGCTACAGGGGATATGCATACATAGACACACACACTCACATAGTTGCCATTATTGAGATTAGAACCCCTACCTATCTAGTTGCATGTACTATAGTGCTACGTACTAATCGTGTGCAACTTGGAGCTTATATGATATGGCTGGAGAGTGTTTAATGGTGTTTCTAAGGTGGATGACTTCTACTTGCCCTGTAAAGTAGTGCAATGGTGGGTTAACAGAGTGGAACAGGCCATAAAATGTATTGGCAATGCACACACACAGGCAGGAAATACAGACAGCCACAAGGGGATATACTTACACACACACACACACACACACACACACACACACACACACACACACACACACACACACACACACACACACACACACACACACACACTCACTCACTGAGTTGCCGTTGTTGGGATTAGAACCACTATTTATTTAACTGTCTAGAATATAGTGGTACGTACTTGTGCATCACACGGCTTATTCATTTGGAGAGTGTCTGCCACTGCTGTTGGGGTGGATGACATCAGAAGCTGCTGACAGGTAGGCCATTGTTGTGGAGGACACTAGTCTCAAGGCCATAAAATGGGCGACCATTACACAGACATAGGCCTGTTGAGAGTGTGTATTCTGCTGTAAGTGTTAATAGATACAGAAACACACACACACGGCGGGTGATGTGAGATTACAACCCTTACCTCACTACTATTACACATTGGAGGTCAATATAGTACTTGCATGTGCCACTGGTTACAACTGGTGTGCAAATGGCTGCAGCAATACATCACTCTATGCCTTTCAGGGTGTCTCTCTCTCTATCACCCTCTCTCTCTGCCTGTCTGTAATTGATATATTTGTCTATGTTACATATATATATATATATATATATATATATATATATATGTGTGTATATATATATATATATATATATATATATATATATATATATATATATATACACACACATATATATATATATATATATATATATATATATATATATATATATATATATATATCACACTCAGCAGAACCAGATACACCTTTTATGTGCCACATATAGATGATGTCTGGTGGAGGTGGGGAGAGACGGTTAAGGTGTACATAGCTGTCTGTATGCACAGGCATATATAGAGTCAGATGTGGGTTCAGACATGGGCTGAAATTATCCAAGTGTAGGAGCATGCCCAGTATGACCTTCAATGCTAACAGTGGGACTCAAGGCCAGACCTACCTGTACTCCAGTCCAGGATTTTGTGTGCTACAGCCAATTGGCTGATGAACCTGTATAAACTCAGTGATATACCGGCTGAGGGATCTCCTGGCTGTGTGCTATCCTTATTAACTGAATCATATCCTGCGGTGGGTACAAAGTGTATTGGACTGAGCAGAGTTTTGCATAATATGTATGGTATATTGTACGTAGCACTGTGATTTCCTGCTATGTCAGTGGCAGATCAGTATGCATTAATATGAGGAGCCACTGATAGACATTTGTCTACTGACTCCATACACTGCAGGGAACCCATGCCACCGCACAAATTGTTCTAGTCTGCACATTCAACATTTGTCTGGCCCAGTGGTTCCTCCTTCCCCTTATATGTGACCCTTTGTCCTTCTCTACTCCAGTCGCAGGCTTTGTCCACAGTTGCTGTGTATTTGTAGTTATGGCGTGACTGGGGTAGAAGTCGTAACATCATACACAGGGTTACAGACTTCACATCTCTGACTGTACCTGTTTAGCAGGTTGTCCATCATTGTGCCTCACACATCTGTTGTGGTCCTCTGATGGTTTGTGTTGCACTGTTATTGTAAGGTTACATGTTGGCCATACCTCTCAAACTCTTACAGCCAGATATCTGGACAGGGCCATATATAACAGTCAGACACTGTCCCAGACAAGGGAACAGGATCTTAATAATATTGTTCTTCCAAACATAGACAGTTGGTAGAATGGTTTTCTATTAGCTTGCATTTTCTTATGGGTATGAAGTCTGTATCTCAACTGTCTGTCATTGATGTTTTCACATCAACCTTTATTGGTTTGCAAATAGTTTGCCAGTCAAATGCAATGTTATGACAAACAGAGCCGATATATGTGGCATACGTTTGCTCATTCTGAGAAACCCTGTCATTCGACGGGTGTAGATGGTGCCCACTGACTTGTTGTCAGTACTGAGACAGTAATGTGGCAGCACTTATATCCTGGCACTAGACTGACTTGTCACAACCTGCTGTTCTACTAGGCATCATCTAGGTTACTCAGAGCTGTGTACTGTCCATATCTGTGGCCCCCTGTCCTTCCAGTGTCCAGCTTTTCTGCAGTAACACATATTGACTTCTGGACAGTCTGTAGAACTCCTACCGTAAGTGTAGTTGACATGCAAAATAGTTGCCATGGCCAGTTTCCCACCATGGACCCTGCCAACCACAGTAACGTACTTAGCCCACTAAGCCACAACAGCCACCAGTCAGTGCTGCCTACTTCCTGACACTGTTAACCACGGACATACATAGCACATTGACTCCTGTATATTGCGGAAATGGAACAAGTTGATTGGGACAGCCCTGGGAATGTGTAGTCTGCTGCTATTACCTTACATTTATGTTTGTAAGGTAATAGCAGCAGCCCTGGGAATGTGTGGTCTGCTGCTATTACCTTACAAGCATAAATGTTACTGCAGTTCTATGGGAACACGGGTGTGTTGGAGGAAGGAGACCATACCTCTCAACTGTCCAGATGTTTGCCTCATATTTTGGGTCCATTTTTCATAAAATTGTGGTTGTCTGGAAAATTAGTGGCAAATCATTAGACTGAAGTTAGAAAGTAATGACAGACATTTGAGTTTCAGACTTCTTACCCTTCAGAGAATTCATGCTACTGCAAAACTTGTTGTTCCATCTATGTTCTAAGTTTGAAAGAGCAACATTTAATAACTGTCCCTGTTTTGGGGCCTTTGACAGACATTTCTTTATGGCTTTGTACAGATGTCTTGCTGTAAGAGGTTGAGAGGTATGTGTGGGACTCCAACACTGATATCCATGTATCTGTCCTATGACCCTGCTGTTTTGTAAATCCCTCACATAGTGCAGTGAGTTTTGCTGCCTTGGGGCCTACTGCATATTCTGGGGCAGCTAGTATTTGGCAGACAGTTCCTTTTGTCCCACATAGCTGTCGGTTGTCTGCTGCTATCCTGGTAGTCCACTCCATTCCCTTGCATACATGCAGCAATACCATAGGTATGCTACCACAGTCTATTACCCCATTCCTTTGTTGTTAAGAAGACTGACTTACCTTGTGCCTGCAGTAGTTGAGAGGACAGTGCTTCAGGGCTGACTGTATTGGATGCACACAGTACACAGCCTGTACGTGGTAAAGTACAGGTAGTGTGATGTGGGTGGCATCCTTTTTACTGTGTATGTGAGTCGGGGTGAGGTGTCAGTCCATGGGTCACTAGGTTGTCAGTGCATGTGCTATGCATTGTCTCTTTGCCAAGACCAGGGCGTACTGGGCATGCCTACATCTGCCTACAGGGACAGACTGAGGGGATTCCTCCTCCTAGTCCCTCTGTGTCTGTGAGGACCTTGGCAATGGTGGGGTGCTGTGTGTCCTTTCCTGTGATGTTCCTGCCACAGCTGTTTCCACTGGATCATATTGTGTAGCATGGCACATACTATGAACATGTATGCACATGTGGCTGGAGAGTACTGCAGGGTTCCACCAGATATGTCAAGCCAGCAGAACTGTGACTTGAGTAGCCAAACACATGCTCTATGATGTTTCTAGTTTGTGCCTGTGCTTCATTATGGCGTTCTTCAGTGGGTGTGTGCGCATTTCTGATGGGTGTTCTCATCCACGGTTCCAGTGTGTAGCCAGCATCCCCCACTAGATGGCCATACTGGATGTCTGTCCCTGGCAAATACCTGGTACAGCTGTAATGCATGCCAGATGTGGGTGCCATGATAACTGCCAGGGCTGCCAGCACAACCATTGATGATAATGCCCTGGGCATTGCACACGACAAGGCAGTTGATGGAGTGATACCCCTTGCGGTTGACGTAGACTCTACTCTCCTCACCGGGTGGTGTTTTGATGTGCACATGAGTGCAGTCTACGGCACCCAGTACCTCTGGGTAGTGTGTATGGTGGAAGAGATGCATATTGCTGGTCCTGTCCTCAGGGGTGTTGGGGAAATAAATGAACTCACTGGCATGTGTTAGTATGACATCCAGGAACTGATGGAGTACCCTGGATGCGGATACCTGAGAGATTCCCCATGATGTCTCCAGTAGGTCTTTGTAAAGTACCTATAGCTAGTATTCTTAAGGTTACACACACCTTTGTTTCCACTGGGATGAGTTACCCTCTGTTGGCTCTGGGTCTAAGGTGAAGGCAGCAGAGCTCGGTGAGTTCCTGTAGTATGTCCCTGCCCACCCTGTAGCACTCTACTGTCTCCAGCTCATGTAGCCCCTGAAAGGTTATCCTGGGCCTGAACACTCTTCTACTCCTCAGTCTGGGCGTATTGTCAGTATCAGTCATCATCACTGATCTCAGCCTGTAAAGCATACAGATGTAGCAGAGCAGCAGCAGCCCCTATCATTTTGTCAGTTAAAATTCCCAAATGTATATTCCAATGGTGCAGAGTATGTTGCAGAAATCAGACTGAAGGATGTATGCATACTTTATACTGGTGTGCTGCAGATGCAGCCTGTGTGATTGCCTGACTATGATACATTCCACCTGCCAGGTATACCATTGAGGGGTGTGAATGGTTCAGTGTCAGTGGAACAGGGTTTATCAGTCTTTTATACTTGATTGGTTTGCCCAGGCTATTTCCTTTTGTTTTTTTCAGTTTCTTCCACTGCAGCGTTCCGTGCAAACCCGTGGAGCTAGTGTAAACATTGCTCAGCTGTTTGGACCTTCCCCTGCACACAGACACCCTTAGTTTGTCTTTAACCTGCTAAAACACGTGTGGCGGGGCTAAGCAGAGTTAAGCAGTCTCAGACACACCCCCTTGCTTAGCTGTATGTAGCTAAGTGCAAATAGGTGCCGTCAAGCTCCAATCTGCTTACATATGGTGTGACACACCCCCTTTTCATATCAGCTATTTGTTCTGCCTACACTAACACAGTTCTAGCCCTACCACGCTTAGTACCTACGGACATGGTGGCCTTTTCTACTATTCAATAAACCTGGCTCATTTACATTCACCTAATTGGGTTTACCTCAGATACTGCACTACACCAGGGTGCATCTCCTTGGCTACCACTATAACCTGCCATTGTATGACTCTGCATGCTGGCCACTATAATGCAATACCTTTGCATCGCTTTAAATTACATATTTTATACTTTTTATTTATTTACAAAATAGCATGTTTGCACGTCGCTGCTTGCCACTTAAACATGAAATATGCATTACAAAAAAGTTTACTTTTTCATATATTGCATTACTTTTTTACAGCAATGGCCATAGTTTTGGCCATTTGCATGCCTACTGAACAATATACAACCTTTTATTTGGGCTGTAACAGCCCTTGTTGAAATTTTATCCTCCAGTACACTGTTTCTAACCATGTACATTTTTTATGCTTGCATGGCACCTTACACGGGTGCCTTTAAGGTTCCTGAATTGCAAAATCACCTCATTTGTATGGTTTTCACCAGCATATGAGGTGATTTGTATTCCACAGACATCCCCATGTCTGCACAGTGTCGGGAAGCTCATTCACACCCCCAGCCTTGTTTCCTGGATCGCTCGGCAGACATATTCCGTGTACGGGCCGCTACACTTTTCCTATACAAGGAATCGCTCTGTGTAGGGTTTATTGAATTACCCCAAGGAAGTCCTCAAAAAATGGTGAAGCAATAGAGTTCCATTTTCTAGTAATGATTTTCCTTGCTACAGCAAGAATAGTCCATAACAAGAAAAGTTTATCATTTTTATCCTGCTGTCTTCTGGTTGTTGGTCTATACGAGTGTCTTGTGTACTTTAATCATCTTCTTGACCTTGATTTTAGTTATTAGGCTGTTAAGATTCATATTTTGCCTTTTTGACCTTTCTTATGATTAAAGGTGAAACCTTGGTTCAGCTTAGGCTGGATAAGCAGTTCTTGTGGAGGAACCACTAATCTTGGCAACCCATGAAAATACTTCTGCCATTGAGACTTTACAGTCTTGATTCATTTGTTATTCCAGCTGCTGTTAAGCCAGGTGGCTTGAGAAACATGGTTCCTTGGTGGAGGTAGCCTTGAACTCTGCTTGGTGGTTTTCCAAGCTTCGTGCATTGATTCATAAGGATTTTTCCCTCAGTATAAGCTTGCTGTCAACATTTTCTTTGGTGAGTGTATGTATATTAGCCCATTCATATCATTATTGTCTTCCTAGCAGGATAAATATTTACAGGCATATTTAGCACAATCTTGATGGCCATTGCCAGCGACAGTTCTCACTAACAATTAATTTGCATTTGATAGGAAGGCACGTTCACGTGGGGAGTCTCATCTTCAGTGGAATCCCATGAGGACAGCTCCAAAATGATACAAAAATATACATTAACAGTAATATAATTAAAAATCAAGAACGGGAAGATCATAAACTAACAGGTTGTACAAGTCTGAAAACATGGTGTACTTGTGCATATCCAAGAGCAATGTGCAGTTATCAAACAGCACAGATACTGTAATTTTTACAAGGGGATGTACTTATGGACCTAATGGACATGATCCTTTTCCAAGTGTAGAGCTATGTAAAAAGTATGAAGAGCCATGCAAAAAAGCAGAAACAGGAATTCAAGAATTCCCAGATATAAATACACTGCAAAAGGTCGTATTAAATGCAAGTATGTGTAAGCAAACATGCAAGAGTAATGGCCGTGTTCACCACACCAGTCATATGGTAGCTATCAGTATTCCTTACAGTGTGCAAAGATAACCTCTGGGTAAGCAGAATCAGGCCTCCCGCACATCCTCAAAATATGGATCACATTATCACAACTGTGTTGAACAAATGGTCTGGAAACCATTTTTAATGTTCAGTTTTGCTTTGTCTGCACAGTGCTGCTGTGTTTTTCCTGTTTCTCATGTAAACTTTTATAGATTACTCATGCTGCTTTATGCATAACCTGTTTTAAGGAGTAAAACGACCGTGTTCCTCACAGGAACAAAACTAGGTAAGTATTCACCGGCACCATAAAGAAGCCTAGCCATATACACCTTTGAGCAGAGACATTTAAAAGTTCTTGCCTCCTTTTATAAATATGTAACAGTGCTCACCTCCCTAATCAAGCAGGACTGTACTTGATAACTGTGGTTTAAATTTCTATCCACCCATCCATTCTTAATGTAATGGTTTAGCAGTCTCTTCTTTGGTTTCAGCAATCATTCTAGTGGAACTTTGCCAGCAGCTTTAGTGGGCGTGATTAAGATTTCAGCAATGATGCTGCTCTGGTGGCATAAAGGGATAAAGCCCTGACTACAGCCCAGCCAACCTGGGTTTGAATAGTTGCTGGGGTGACGGATAGAGCAGCAGGGAAGGGGATGGGTGTGCCCATCCTAGGTGGGAGTATGCTTGTTGATATGCTCCCTTAGAGAGTATGATCCAAAGTGGGGAATTGCCCTTAGATGTAAAAACAATGAGCATGGTAGATGGAGAAAGGGAAGAGGGTCAGTCTTAAAAGAAATTCCCACTGTACATATGCACAGATGTGCCAAGCCCATAGGACACTTTCAGGATCCACACCGGTCCCCAGCAAAAATCAAAAACAAAAAACAACGGAGCAAGTCCGAGGGGGGGGGGGGTGTAGAGTAGATGGTAGAACCGGCATGAATGTTGGGTACTAAGGGCTGAGCATGTAACAGGGATGTCTGAGGGGACCAAACAAAAAAGATTTCAGCTGTGACATCATAACACTTTACCCACAGAATAGAGCAGTATCATTGAGTGATAGACTTTAGGTGTATTTATTTTTGTTTGCCAACTGTGTATGTGAAATGATCCTTGGTGGACCTGTGGACCCTTCATCCATGAAGTAGGTCATAAGGGCACTGGCAAATACACTACCCATGGATTGTTTAGCCGGTCAACCAATGTCTTTTTTGGAGATGGAAGGAAACTCTAGTACACACAGAAAACCTATGCAGATTTGGAAATTGCAGAGAAGATGCAAGATCACACGGTGTAAAAGGAGTTCAGGATTGAACACTGGGCCCTAGAGTTCTGATGCAGAAATATTAACCTCTTAACCCAACGCTGCTCATACTCTTGCCATTGTTGGTATCTGGACTTTAAATAAATCCCCAGAGATACCCAGAAGTAGTTTACTGTTTAACAGACTTAGTGAGCATTGCAGTCACATTGTGGTGTAGTTGCTGTCATTATAATCCATCTCTCCAGAGTAGATTGTTGACAGTGGTGTGTGGATTGTATCACTGCTCTTTGTATCTTTCCAGGCAGACACTTTGGAACTGATAACCCAGGGGCGCAGGTTCCTTCTACATGCTCTCTCCAAATGTCCTAAACCAAGATATTCAAGCAAGAGTCAGGTGAGTTAACTGTCGAGTGTTGATATGGTGTTACAGTGAAATTTATTTAGCAGAATGCTGCTCCACAGAAATTGAAGTATAGATTGTTGTGTCTATTTGTATTTAAAAATAATACTTTTTTTATTTCTTGCATCTAATTTGGAAATAGTTATGCTACTCACCTCATAATATGCTCTTACAGGGGGTGCTAATTTTGTGTTTAGCCCCGTGTTTTTGTCTATTAACAAGGAGTAGCAGAATATCATAAAATTCAGAATGTTTTAAATAGTGTAAAATTATGTTATTATATTATTATAATTATATTATTTATTATTGTATTATACTATTTAATTATAATTATTTTTTATTTTATTAATTATATTTACACCCACCACCGAATTCATTCAGGATACAGCATTCCCCAACTCTGATTAGTGATCTTGCAGGACTTGGTGTTGCAGGGGACCAAAAAAATAAAAAGATTTCAGCTGTGACATCGTAACCCTTTGCCCACAGAATGGAGCAGTATCATTGAGTGAAAGATTTTAGGTGTGTGTGTGTTTTTGCTATTTGTGAAGCAGAAACCCAAGGCTTAAACTATCCAGCAGGCTTCTCCCAGTGAACATAGATGGAGATCACATGTTTTTATGCCAAAAAAGGCAGAGCTTCAGTCATTATATGAAAAGAACTAAACTACTCGCCCCACTGACTTTGGTGATTTCCAACATCTTAGTCTTTTTCAGTCTGTCTAGGTTGAGTAGCAGATATCCTGGTAAAGAATTCAGGCCTCAGCTTACCAAGGTACTTCTCCAGTGGATTATTTGACATCTCAGTGGCTCAGGGATTTCCCAAAGAACATTCAGGTCTGACATCAGGTCCCCTTCTTCATCCTCTCTCCTTTTTCAGGTTAGTCATTTGTTTTCTGAAACTCCTATGCTTGGTGGCATGTGCACCCTTCATCTCATTGTTTGATATTGCAAGTAACAATGAGACAGCACACTTAGTCTCCAAGCCCACCATTTTTTTATGTCACTTATACAGTTTGTATATCAATCCCAGCTTATGTTCTAAAAAAACTTCCAACATTCAGTATATGAAGCACTAAAGCTAAATGTTCTTGTGGCCAACAAATGAGCCAAAACACACTAGAGCATCCCCTTTGGTGTCTGTTAGAGGAGCACTGCATGCATCACTGCCTAAGTGCCAACAGTTCAACCCAGTCCACCACAGATGTAGAAGGGTGAAATTCCTGCCCCAAATTGCTATCCAGTGGATAGTGATGACTAATGGCCCAGCGTATGGTTTGGCTAGAGGGCCTCATATATGTAGTTCAGGGTCTTTGAGCACTATCAAAAGCCCAAAGAAATGGAGGGCAGGACTTGATCACATCATCCTGGAGAATAGCAAGTTTAAAAAAAAATGTCCCTTTAGTTACCATGTGTCATAGCCTTGTCAACTAATGAACACTCAGGCTTCCACCTGTCTTGATGGTGAAGGTCCCAGAGAAGGTGTACATCTGCCTTCTACCTTGGAGGGGATACCTCTTGGGGTATAGACATGGCCCTTCCCCTAGCTAATCTACCAAAGCATAATTCAGCCTGCTTCTGTGATTTCAGAGAGCAGCTGTTTGAGCCACTTAGTTTCTCATATATGAAAAACAGGCAACGTAATATTGCCAAGACTGTGCATTCCTTTGAACTTCGTTTTCCATGAACAGCAGGTATATTGCCAATATTTTAACTAAAATGTGGCAGCTTATGTCAAATGACAGGGAGATGTTCAGAAAACTTGGTGCCCACCCCAGGATTGTATATAAACGTGGCACAAGCTTTAAAAATCTGTTTGATAATATAGCCCATGCCAATAAAAGAGATATAGGAAAAATGACAAAATGTGGCACGTGCAGTCAGTCCCAAAACATCCAAAATGGTGAAATCATAGCCATGGGCAATAAGAAGATCAAGGTGGGGGGGGGGTGATATAACTGCCCACACAAGGTGGTGTTTGTATTGCTTTATGTAAAAAATGCCTGGCATTTTACACTGGAAAAACTGATCGGAAGTTACAACAATGCATCTATGAGCATAAGTATGACATAAGGGAAACAAAAAAACACTAATGCTTTATATAAGCATATTATCAATTACACCAATCACAGCTTTTTATTCACCATATTAGAGAAAGTAGAATGTAACCCAAGGAGAGACCCTTTGGATGTCGTGGCACCACGTAGTTAATGACATAATTACCATTCATAGTCTACTGAAAATGAAAGCATATGAGAGGTATACTATATGGTGGCTTTATCTTTATTATTTTTCTTCATTTTTACTATTTCACATTGGTAATATATTCATCTTATTACATGCTGCTTTTTATAAAACATGGGACTTAGTCATATTAGTCTCAGAACATTGACAGCAGGCATAGTAGTAAATGGTATACAGTAAGACTCCTATATGGTAAGGAGTTTCATTAACTATTTATCTTTGAACATAGTGAATTTGTTACATTGTTTCTTTAAAGTCTGAAATTCATTCATGACTAGCAGTGTGTGTATATATAATAAACAAGCAAAACTATTTTCTTAGCGCCCAAAGGAAATATTCAAATAATCCACAAAAATTCTGGCATGCCATTAACCAGGCAGGTATGACCCTAACCCTGAGCAGTATCCTTCCTTCACCAAGAATGATGCCACAATATAGAGACAAGATGATCAGCTTTAACAATTGGCTTAATGTCTGGTGTCATTCAAAGGGGATCCAGTGTCTGTCTGCCTGGGATGACATGCTTGACAAGCCACGCTGACGGCTTGCACCTGTCACCCTGGGATTCCGGATATTGGCTAAGGCTCTTGCCACCCCCATAGTGCCTTTTTAGGCAAGGCTCAAATTCTAAACCTACCACCCTAGAAAACAAAATGGGAAGAAATTGAGGGTAATGCTGCTCAATGCCAGAAGTCTAAATCTCAAAATGCACGCACTCGAGGCCCTTCTCAGTATGGAGAACATCGATGTCTGTGCTGTAACTGAAACCTGGTTCAAGGCTCCTGAGAGCACCCCGGCACTATTAGGTTTTACCTCATATCATGCTCCGGCCCCAAAACCCGGACCACTCCACAAAAGGAGGGTGTATCCATATTCATAAAGGATACTCACACCTCCAGGTTGGTGGCAACGCATGAAGCTTCGGAAACCATCCAGGTGCAACTAACAATAGGCAAAACTGCTCTACAAATTGTAGCATGCTACAGGCCACCCTCTCAAACTCAGGAACCCCACACAGCCTTCCTGAAGACACTGGAGGGTATAAATGTATCTCCAAACACCATCATATTGGGTGACTTCAACTACCGAATATAGACTGGGAACATTACTCAAGCCCTAACTTTCTAGCCCAACGGTTCCTGGAGTTCATAAATTCAAATGCCATGGAACAGCTAGTCACTGTTCCCACGAGAGGAGAAAATATACTAGATCTCATTGTCACAAACATGGGGACAAAATGCTCCACACCGAAGTATATCCCTCATTGGTGAGATCTGATCATAAACTAATCTCACTGGAAATCCACATCCCCCCATCCCAAACAAAAAGACCATAGTGAAGAACTTCTCTAAAGCAAACTTCACACTACTCAAGACTGGTGTGGTATCCTTCAAGGCCCCTGAGTCAGAGGAAACCACAACCCAAGCTGGAAGCCCTTACAAATGCCTTCTATGAACACCTCCAGGACTGCATGGATCAGGCAATCCCAAATAAAACCAAGACTCTTTCCACAAAGGGCAAACGTCCAGTCTGGTGGACCCCAGCCATTAACAAACTTTACAATAAGAGGAGAAAGCTATTACATGATAGAACAAAATCCATAAAAGGAAGTCACCCCTGATCATTATTAGTAAAAAATACGAGCACTCATAAAATCAACTAAGGCCAATTTTGAGAGAAAAATTGCCATGGATTCAAAGGACAATCATAAGGCCTTTTTCAGCTATGTTAGGAACCGGGGTGGAAACTCACAGATATGCTCAGAATTAGTCCAAAATGATACAAAAATCACTGAACCCACAGACATTGCCAACATACTGGCAGACAGGTTCAGTGCAAACTTCACCCCTCTCCCCTAAAGGAGAGATAACTATCCCAGCCGAGTGTAGCCTCCCGGACATCTCAAATGCAGGTGAAAGCTGCTCTCTCTAAAGCTAAAACACAGCATCAATGGGACCGGATGGTGTCCCCGGCTGTGTGCTACACGAGCTAAATGAGGAATTAAACCCGCATAAGGCAGCTGTTTAATCTCAGCCTTACCACAGGATACGTGCCCAAGGAGTGGCGTGACGGCAACTGTGGTCCCACTCCACAAAGGTGGCGCCTCACGGACCCTGGTAATTACCGCCCCATAAGCTTAACAAGTCTAGTCTGCAAAGCTATGGAGAGGATCATAATGGAGCTCATAAACAAAGATATAGGGGACTTGCAGACATTGGACCCGACCCAGTTTGGCTTTGTCAAGGGAAGATCATGCCTTTTGAACTTGGTCGACTTCTTGAAATAGTCACCAAGGCCATTGATGAGGGAAAGGCAGTCCATACAGCCTACCTTGACCTTGCAAACACAATACCCCACTCGGGTATTGTAGAAAAACTTACCAGCTTAAATGTAAACCCATATGTCACAAGATGGGTTGCAAACTGGCTTAAGGACAGAACCCACAGGGTTAGAGTTGCTGGCGCTGTGTCAGACTCCAAGCCGGTCACAAGTGGTGTCCCACAGGGCTCGGTCCTTGGCCCCTATTGTTTGGCATCTACTTCTCAGAAGTACAGGCCAACATGGGAGGACTTTGGCTGACAAAGTTTGCAGATGACTGCAAACTGGGCGCCATAGTGGAAAGTGCATCGGACACTGATATCCTTCAGAAGGGACTCACGGAAACAGATAGCTGGTGCCAGAGCCATGGCCTGAAGTTAAACGCCAAAAATGTATAGTCATACCCTTTGGGAAAAACAAGGTAACCCCAAGCTACCATATAGGTGGCAATCCACTAAGCACAGAAGAGGTTATCAGGGACCTGGGGACCCAGGTTGACAGTGGCCTTTCTTTGACACTCACATTGCTAAAGTGGTTAGAAAGACCTTCTACATTGCCCACCTGATCATGAAGGGATTCACATCCAGATCTAGTGAGGTCATTGTTCCCCTGTACTCTTCACTTATCAGACCAATGATCGAGTACAATGCCCCATTCGGGATGTATCTCACCCGACATCTGCAGCAATTGGAGAGACCCCAAAAGTTCCTCACCAAAAGGATAAAGGGACTCCAAAATCTGTCATATGCTGCCAGATTGAAGAAACTCCAGCTCTATTCAGTCGCATACCGTCTGCTCAGAGGTGACATGTGCCTGACATACAAGGCCATGTCCAACCCGGAATTAATGGACATGCTCCACCTCAAAATCCAAATCCACCAAAACCACTAGAGCAAGCGACTTAAACCTTAGCACGGATATAAATAGGACGTGCTGGAGGGATAGATTTATCACTCAGAGACTCCCTATGCTGTGGAATAAAATCCCGGTCCATGTGAGGCAGAGCACCTCGCTGACGCTGTTCAAGAGAAATCTAGACCTGTGGATGGGAGATCGTAGGTTTACCCCGGGAATCATCTCTGGGTCACTGCTGGACAGAGGCACAACAAACTAATGGGCACAGTATTTTTTCATATAAGGGGTGGCGTAAGCCACAATAATTTGGGCTAGGCTTATAAATGCCTTAGGGCAGATAGCCTAGTATAAACCTATGAACCTACTAAAGCCAGGCAAAACCACTACTTCAGCACCCAGCTCTACTAACAATACTCTAGACATAGCTTCTCAATTTAATAACCATTTTACTAAATCCATCTTAGCCCTGTCCAGTCAAATAACCAAAAACAGTCTACCTCAGTCACAACCTAACCTATCCCACATCTCCCCCTCTTTCAGCCTATCACCAGTGCCCACCTCATCTATCAAAAAACTCCTCCTAAAACTAAAGCCAACCACACTGGCAGCTGATAACATACCTGCTGCATACCTAAAAATGGCTAGTGACTCCCTATCATATCCTGTCTCCATCCTAATCAACTGCTCCATACTAGAATCCTACATACCCAAACTCTGGAAAGTATCTCACATCATTCCTCTCCATAAAGGAGGTAATTCTTACGAATTCTCCAACTACCGACCTATTGCCATCCTTTGCCCCTTATCCAAAATTCGTGAGAAATGCATCCACTTGCAAGTGATGACATTTCTTAACACACACAATCTACTATCTACCACACAACACGGTTTCCGTCCACATCACAGCACTACCACAGCCCTTCTATCCTTCACTAATCATATAAACCTTCACAGGAATGATAACAAACATGTATCAGCCATTTTCATAGACCTCACAAAAGCATTTGATATGGTCTCCTACTCCATTCTACTAGACTCACTAACATCATTATCCTTCACCTCCTCTGCTGTAGCCTGGTTCATAAACTACCTATCTCAAAGGCAACAATCAGTCCAGTG
Organism: Protopterus annectens; assembly: GCF_019279795.1. Taxonomy (NCBI): domain Eukaryota; kingdom Metazoa; phylum Chordata; order Ceratodontiformes; family Protopteridae; genus Protopterus; species Protopterus annectens. Next base: position 262,276,179 of record NC_056742.1, on the reverse strand, counting down.
GAAAGGAACTCTGTCTACACAACTTCCAACCACCATAGGAGTCCCACAGGGCTCTATACTGGGCCCGCTATTGTTCTCTATTTTCACAAATAACCTCAATAGCTCTACACAACATGCCGCACACATACAATATGCGGATGATTCAACCCTGATCTGCTCCGCCTCATCTCCCACCACCCTACATACACTCACTCAAGATACCTTTAACTCAGTAGAAAAATGGATATCAGGTATCCAACTAATTCTAAATCCCAAAAAGACAAAACTGCTACTATTTACCCCTGACAGATGAAAAAAACCCTCTCCTTTACCATAACATCTAAGGACGGCACCACCATCTTCTCTTCTAACCACACCAAACTTGTGGGTATTGAAATAGACAGTAATCTCCACTTTGATGTTCACATCTCACATACCATAAAACTAGTACACAAAAAAATAGACTTCCTATACAGGCATAAGTCCTTTCTCTCACAAAAAGCAAGAGTCACTCTTGCACAAAGCCACCTCCTCTCACCTCTATTATACGCAGCACCAATCTTTACCCAAATCAGACAATGTGACCTAGACAAACTAGAATCATGCTACAATAAAATAGCTAAGTTTGGCACTAACTGAACCTATAGAACCCATCACTGTGCTGTACTAAAAGAACTAAAATGGCTTGAGCTACCACAGCTATTTATCACCAGCTGGGCACAGCCTACAATATTCTCAAATATCCTGAAAAAAAATCCTCATTATCCAACCTACTTACTGTCTGTACTGCAAGCCGGTGCCTAAGATCCAGTGAAATATCTCTCCTCTCCATCACCAAGGCTAACAATAAGGCAGGGGAAAGCGCTCTACTCCCAAACTGTTGCCAGAAATTGGAACTCTCTTCCCCTATCCACTGCCCACTCCACATCCATATTCACAAACTCCCTCAAATTGCATTTTCTTACTACCTGGTTATGCCCTTGTATCACATAACCCTACTCACACTGTTATTAACTCCCCAAACTCATCTCTGATCCCCTGCGGGCTTGTCATCTGAAAGGGTACTTTTAACTGTAGAATCTTACTTGATATATTTTCTTCTGTTACCAATGTATAACTGACATTGTCTTTTTACCTATGTTCTGTATCTTCTTTTACCTGGAGTGTTTTATTAATTTCTTGTTATATTACTATACTCAGCATATATGATAAAACCTGTTTTGTGTATTATTGCTGGATGTACTGTAACTGACATCTTTTACCTATGTTCTATATCTTCTTTTACCTGGAGTGTTTTATTAATTTCTTGTTATATTACTGTGCTCAGCATACAATATGTAACCTGTTTTGTGTATTATGCTGGATGTACTGTATTTGTATTACTTGATGCTGGAGCTTTTCTGCCTGGGCCTCCGCTGAAAATGGACCTTGTCCAGTCGGAATTTCTCGGTTAACAATTGTAAAATAAATAAAAAAAAATAAAATAAATAAATGGTCATTTGACAGTTTTTAAATTATGTGATGAAGTCTTTTTATAATGGGTGAAAGCACTTATCTTTTGGTTGCTTACAGTGCTTTTATGAGTTCATAGTTGAATAAACTTTTCTTAACCATTTTGCAAGCCGTGTTGCCCTAGTTAGATTACTTGTGTGTGTGGTTCATATACCAGCTGACATGATTGTGAATATGTAGGGTGTCTTTCAACAGTCCTTTTCTACAACAATTGATTCAGGAACTCTGATTCAGATCTACCATTATTTCTGTACACCTTCCAGCCATTTCCACTTATTCTATTCTTCATTACTAAATTCAGATAAGGAAGGGTAAAACCTATTCTCTTCTCCTCATGATGGCTGAGAGAGAGGTGTGGTCTCAGGCTTATTTTCTTCTCCCCATGGTAACTGAGAAGGATGTGGTTTCAGGTTTGTTTTCCTGTCCCCATGGTGGCTGATAAGGGTGTGGCTTCAGGCTTATTTTCGTCTCCTGATGATGGCTTAGGAAGGTGTGTGGTCAGGCTGTCATGTCTTTGGTGATAAAAGCAACCATCCCAATTATAGCCAAGGAGGTCCCCATTGATTTTGAAAATAGACTCCACCTCCGGGCTTGACTCATTTTGTAGATGCTTTAATCCTGCTATATCTCTCTTCTGGGGTATCACAAATAATTGAAGCTGCCAGGAAGTATTCCGCCTGACATACGTACTCTGTCAACTGGAAGAGGTCCTCCATTCATGAAAAGTGGTGCCTTTTACAACTCTTTTGGTAAGTCTGCAGGTGGTTCTGTCTTATCCCAGACATCTGTGAACTTCATTTCATTGCCAGTCATGGTATATTTGTTAGATATTTCTGCCCCTCATGATCTTATGGAATGGAAGTCTGTGGCCCAACGTTGGATTGTCAAGCAGTTTCCTAAAAAGGTTCTGCATCTTTGGTCATCTTGATCTGACGTTTGACAGGCTTTGACTACCCCCTGTTCATATCCACTGATTCAGCAGTACTAGTTCATTTCTTGGACTTTTTTTTTTTTTTTGGTAGTAGCTTGATAAAGGCCTTTATGTTTAGGAAATCTTAGCTGGCCTTCGCAAGGACCAGATAATGTTTAGAACCAGTCCATGGCTTCTTCCAAAAGTGGTATCAGAGTTGCCCTTAAGCTAGTCCATTCATCTTCCTTTCTTCTTAGGATTCGTATCCAGTTTAGAAAGGGTCTTGTCTACTCCTCTTCACCATTATCTCATGTCTTACCTGGTGGTGTGCATGAGTTTGAAGGTAGAAAAGCTGCTCTTTGTTCAAGGGAGGGAAGAGAGTCCATGGCTGCCAACTTAACTCCTCAGGTGAACTGCTGACTGCATTATTTGTTGACATTAGACAGTGGTCAGTCTGTTGAAAAATGCCGTAGTCCAGGGTCACTCCAGTAGAGGCATATCTTCTTCCATTACTTGCTCCAAAGATGTCTTTATTGCTGATATCTGTGTTGTGGCCACAGTCTTTGGTGCACAACTTCACTGTGCATTTACTGTCTGCATGGTGACTCCAGTAATTGGTACCTCTCCTCTTGAACTTTTTCTTGCCTGTTCTACTGCTCCTTCCTGATGGCTGTACTACTGGAAGTTCACATAACAGACCCAACAAGGAGAATTTCATCAAATATCAGTTATTCAGCAAGAGGGCCTTCTTTCATAAGTGACAGACACTCCTTTACAATCTTGCTGTAGTTGGACAACCCTTCCATCCTGCACCTGCTGTTGGAGATCCTTATAATTTTAGCAAACATGGCTGTAACCATCTTATAGATTCATAGGTGTGTACTAGGCTAATGGCCCTGGAGCCTTTACAAGTCTAGCCCATAGGATTACCCTGGCATCATGCCACCTGACCTTAGTTCCCAGTGCCTCTGTCGAGTAAAGCCACTGGAGTGATCCCTGGGGTGAATTTTCTATTTCCCATCCACTCATCAAGTTTTCCCTTGAAGAGGGCCAGTGAGGTGCTCTGCTTGACATGTATGGGGAAGTCTGTTCCATAGCATGGTCAGTCTCCGGGTTATGAACCTGTCCCTCCAGCATGTTGTGTTGATTGTGGTAATGAGGTTGAGGTCTCTGGAGTGTGTGGTGCGGAGGAATTGGTATTTCTTTAGATGTAGCATTTCTAACAGAGCTGGGTCAGACATGGCTTTGTAAGTCAAGCAAAGATTGCCTCTAAGTAGGCAATATGAGACAGAGAATAGTTGGAGTTTTTTGAGTCCGTCCATATAGGACAAATGTTTAAGACCTAGGATCCTCTTTGTGAGATACTTTTGTGGCCTCTCCAGGTGTTGCAGGTGTTTAGTGAGGTACATGCCAAATGGGGTATTGTACTCTATGATTGGCCTAATGAGGGAAGAGTAGAGGGAGACAATGACCTCTTTCCTGGATGCAAAACCCTTAGTAATGAGATGTGCCACATAGAAGGACTTTCTGACCACAGTGGCAATGTGGTGGTTGAAAGGTTGTGGTCAGCCTGTGTTCCCAGATCTCTTATAACGCCTTCTATGTTCAGTGGACTACCATCAATGGGGTAATTAATGGGAACCAGGTTTTTCCCAAAGGGAATGACACATTTTTTGGCATTGAGCTTAAGGCCATGGATCTGACAACAGTCATTGGTCTCAGTGTGGCGTTTCTGTAGGATGTCAACATCACTTGGGGAGTTAATAATAGCTCCAACTTGCAGTTGTCTGCAAACTTTGTCAGCCAGAGTCTCTTCATGTTGGCCTGGACTTCAGAGAAGTAGATACCAAACAGGAGAGGACCCAGGACCGAACCCTGTGGGACTCCACTCATGACTGGTCGGCAGTCTGACTTGGAGTCAGCTACTTTCACACTGTGGGTTCTACCTGTGAGCAAGTTTGCACCCCACCTAGTGAGATAGGGGTTGATGCCTAGCTTAGTGAGTTTTTCTATGATTCCTGAGTGGGGAATGGTATCAAAGGCCTTGGCCAGATCAAGGTAGGCTGTATGAATCACCTTTCCTTCATCCACAGCTCTGTTGACTGACTCAACGAAGTTGGGACTTCACCTTATTCTGTGTCAGTTTCCTCCTCCTGTTGTAGAGTTTGTTTATGGCAGCGGACCACCAGATTGGCTTCCTTTTTTTTGGAGGAGAGCATCTTGGTTCTGTTGGGAATGGCGAGATCTATGCATTTGTGTACGTGTTCGTACAGTGCATTGGTGTATGATTCGGTGGTCATGCAACTATTCTCCACTTGCATGGGTGCCGTGAAGTTAGCCACCTCTGTTTTTAGAAGCCCAAAGTTAGCTTTGGAGAAGTTTTTCATGGTGGTTACCTTTGCGGGGGGATGTGGATTTCCAAGGTGATTAGTTTGTGGTCAGATCTAACCAGGGAGAAGTTGACTATTAGTGTAGAGCAACGGTCACCCCATGTATTGGTACATGAGTAGTTTTCCCAGTTAATGGAGGGGTAGTTGAAGTCACCCAGTATGAGAGTGTTAGGTTGGACCCTAATATTCTCCACAGTGATTAGGATCGTGGAGTGTGAGTCTTGGGACATGGTTGGGGACCTATAGCAGGCTACGACCTGAATCACTGTCTTTCCCCAATGTTAGCTGCACCTGAAGTATCTCAGCTGCATTATGTTGGGCTACCAGTCTGGAGGTGTGTGCATCCTTTATGAATATGGAAACACTACTACCTTTGGAGCTTTGGTCCAAGTTCTGGGGACAAAATGTGTGGAATGAGTTATAGCCTGGTAGTGCAGGGGTTCTTTCTGCTGCCTTGAACCAGGTCTCTGTTACGGCACAAATGTTGAGGTTCTCCATTTTAAGGAATGCTTCGAGCAAGTGCATTTTGAGATTTAAACTTCTAGCGTTGAGCAGCATGACCCTCAGATTGGATTTGTTTGTAGCTGTTACGGTGGTAATTTGATCTTTGGAACACCACCTAAAAAAGGCACTATAGGGGTGGCAAGAGCCTTGGCCAGCATCCGGAAGCCCAGGGGTGACAGATGCAGGCCACCTCTGGCAAAGCATCGAGGTCTGTCAATCATGTCATCCCAGGCAGACAGATGCTGGATCCCCTTAGAATGACACCAGAAACTTAGCCAATTGTTGAAATAAGTTTCTGCTTGTACTGTAGTATCATTCTGGGTGATGGTTTAATACTGGTCAGGGCTAAGGTCATACCCGCCTGGGCTGCATAATCTGAGAGCTCCTCCATGTCTCTTTTCATGTAGTCCAGGGAGGTATGTCTCAGGTCATTCACTCACACATGTACAATGACAGAGTCATATTTGTACCTGTTGTTGAGGGACCTGATTGCGTGTGTTATGTGGTGGATACTGGCACTTGACAGGCAGCTGACTGTTACTTTCTCCTTATTCAACCTAGTGAGTGGGACATCAGTGTGCCTCACTATCGAGTCACCTATGACTAGTTTGCTGGGCATGCTGTTTTGCCTTAGGGGCTTTGGTTGAGTGGCACACAGTTTAGGAGAGTTATGTGTCTCATGATTAGTGTTGTGTTGTGGTGGTCGAGTGCATTTCTGCCTTGGAGGTCTCTGCTGTTTGGGTAGATTTTTATTGAGAGCCTCCGCAAAGGTGGGTGTGTGGTTTGTGTTTTTTTGTGAAGGCAGTGCTGGTGTGTGTTCTGGAGGGCTATGTGTTCCATGTGGTGTGGTGCAAGTGTTAACCTTCTCTTCTTGACCAGCTATTCCGGTCTTGGCTGGAGAGTGTGTGACTTCCAGTTTGGAGATATAAGTGCATCTCTCGCACGTCTGAGTGTTGAGAGATAAGAGGAGAGGGTTGTCTGTGTACATGAGGCAGTTGCTACATTGCCTCAGGATGGCCAAGTTCACCAGGTTAATAGAAGAAAGCTCAGGGAACTGACCTTTAGACATGCCTGGAGGGGTGGGCATTAATAATAAGTACTGGAGCTGTTTCTTTGTAGAACGTTTAGTGCTGGTAGGACTTTTGTGTGCTACAATAATTGCTACAAGAAGTCTGGTAAAGTACTAGACTAATAAGCTAGTAAAAGTGCAGGAGAGGAGAGAACTAGTAGATCTAGGGGAAAACTTGAAGAGAAGACTTTAGCACCACTCAGAAGCTTACAAACAGTCCTGGATACAGCAAGTCTGTATTTGGACTAGACTAGTTACAGGAAAGGTGGGATACAAGCGCAAACACAGGCTTTTAAACCAGAAAGTTGAAAGAGATGGAAAAACTGCCCAAACGGGCAATAAGCTACAATTTCTGGGCCAGAAACCACTCCTTTTGTGGTGGATTAGCTACCTAGTGCTTACCACTCCCACTGATAAGCTAGAAGGCTTCCCTCCAACACAGACAGGCTTGGGGTGGGATCAGAAGCTTACATACTGTCCTGGATACAGCATATCTGTATCTGGACTAGACTAGTTACAGGAAAGGCAGGAAACAAACTTAGATTTTTTTTTTTAATACAGAAAAGCAGCTAAAAACAGCACTAAAACATTTTAAGTGCGGTGCAAGCTAGCACACTTGAGTGTGATGGAGTATTAAAGCAAATACAGTTTAAATAAATGCAATTTATTCCAAATGTATTCTGAACTAAATTCAGTTTTTCAGAAATATGAGGGATGTTGCGAAGCGAGCTTAAACAGTCTCAGAAATGAACCTGTCACAAAATGCAAGCGATCCACAAATGTTAAGACTCCGCATATTTATTGTTCCAGAAACAAACTCTGGATAAGCGCTTTCACTACACATAGCTTCATCAGATCCTTTTCACAGTAACTAAAGCAGGACCTTACACATATATAGCAAATAAACCAATTAAAACAATTAAACAGTTAACATCATTATGATTAAAGAAAAGTATTGTATTTAAAGTGATATGTTTAAAAAAGTGCATAAATTTATCCTAGGCACTTTTAAAAATATTACATAGAATAATTTAACAAACTTGATAAAAACTATACTTATAAAATATATGTATAGTAACTATACAAAAATATATATGCTAAAACAATTGTACTCAGTAGGTACAATGTATAGATATGCATGTCTAAGTATTACATATATGCATATAGTCTTGTATGTATTATGCATGCAAACTTAGATATTACTATATTATATATAAGGCATGAAAGTCATTTCACATTCCTCCGCTGTCTTAATTTGGGTTTTATGGAGGCTATTTCATTGAGCCCAGACCCTTTATCAGCTCTTAACATAACTATCCATTCACTTTCCTTACTTTTTTAAACATATCACTTTAAATACTTAACATTTGTGGACCGCTTGCATTTTGTGACAGGTTCATTTCTGAGACTGTTTAAGCTCGCTTCGCAACATCCCTCATATTTCTGAGTGCTTTATTTATTACTTATTGGGACAGTTGCGTTTACCAGATTCAACGGTGGTGTATTTTTCTTGTGTAAATTCAGTTTTTGTTTTATTCAACTATGAAAAGTTAAAAAGTGCCAAAAATATACTTATCAACTGAGAAGCACACTCAATCAGAACACAGGGAGAGTCTAGATTTTTTTGTAGTAAAGTGGAAAGGGCGAAAGGAGGAGTAGAAAATAATTCAAGGTTAAGAAACTAAGTGGGTTGGCCTTCTCAAATGTTCTCTTTGTATTAGGTAGCATGAGCTAATGACACTAGAGTGGGAGGAGTGTCCCTGATCAAATTTACAGTAGGGACAGGCAACTGCAAAGCCACCAAGTACAATATCAAGACACCAATGGGGGGGGGGGGTGAGAAACTAAATCAGTTATATGATACACTCCTTGGCAGAAAATCAGAGAAAACAAGCAGATGTTTAACAAATGGAGAAATTTTCCAGTTAATACCTTACACACAGTGAAACTAGCTAGAAAAGTTTTTCAAACAGTGTGACAGTAAAAACCTTATTTATCAGCCCCTGTGAGGCAGACAATTTTAGTACAACCGTGCAGATTAGTTTATAACTATAAAATACCGTAAAATGTATGCAGCAGACAATCAAAGTGTTATAAATATCTAGAATAAGCAATAACTAGTAAAAATATGCAAAAAACAGGCTACTTAATGTTATATATCACAGATCAGAGTTTTTCTCAGTGCCCCACCTCCGATTAGCTGTGTGTGAAATGGCAGAAACACTCACAAGGTAACTTCTTAAGTAACAGAAGGCTGAAACCTGAAACAACTTTAAAAAAAGTTCGAAAGAACCAATGAGGTGTTACTCCAAGTCATAGTCTAGGTAACCCCAGTCAGCCAATGACTATAAAGACTACACTCTCACTGAAGTGTAAAATAGCTTTTGCTAAACTAAGATGGCCTGGAAAATGGGCTCAGACACACAGCCTCTGCAAACAAAAAAACTAGGCCCAGAAACACAATCCTGAATATGGACACTGCTACAGCTGCTACTACCTACACTACTTAGGCAGAAAACACTACAAAAATTGAATCCTAATATTTTTTCTTCATTTGGAGGAAGTGTGCTTGCTCAGTCCTAGGAGAGAAGTGGCAAGCTCATGGACAAAAATGCTCTGTCAGTGTGGCCAGTTGCATTAAAGCATGTGCCAGAGAAGAGTATTCACACCTCTGAGCATGGGAGCTTCATAGAAAAAAAATGCCAAATTGGTACAAGAAAAAAAATGAAACCCAGTCATTGGCATTTCAGTGATGGTCCCTATTGTTATAACTAGTCACAATCAAATTACCAGACAAGACTCCTGCCCAAGTTGTCTTTACTGTCTTGAGGTGGATCACAGTTTTGTTAACTGTTGATAAAGCACCAGTTGTCACAAATATAATCTTGCCAGTTGACTGTGAAGAAGGGAAAAGCTTTTGGCCTTGTTTTGTTCTGAAGGATGGATGTTTTTGAGTTTTTTTTTGTGTCGAGTCATGTCAGGATCCTCCACTCAACCCATGACAAAAATTTAAATATTGAAGCAAGGGAAACAGAGGAGGGCAAGGCCTAACCTTCCTAGAGCTACATTTGGTGTTCAACGTGCTTCTCGCATTTGCAGGAACCAAGTATATTTTGTCTTTCTTTTTAAACCACGTTTATAAAATTTACAGTATGACATCAGTACACATATACAGTTAAAGAAAAATACAGACTGCCGTAAGCCTTTTTCATTAGTTTTCTGAATTATAAATTTCTTTGACAATTATCATTCACTCCAACATTATATAAATTGCTCAAGTCCCGCTTTCCCTTAAAATTCACTTATGAACATTATTCTGCATTTATTGTTACCAAAATTTCCATTTATTTCTGTGTAATTTGCTTCTTCTCTTTTCTAAATTTCCTATCTCCAGTTTTTTTTATCTCCATTACAATGTTCAGTACTTCAGTCAAGGTTGGGTTAGATTTTGATTTCTGTTTTCTACTAATTGCTTTTTGGCAGCCAATATATATTTAGTGAGATCTTACTGCGTGTAAAAAAATTCAGATCCTATATCCAAAAGAATTGGTTCTTTAGTTAGTCATTTGCTCCCCAAACATTTCTGGCAAAGCACTTTGTTGTAGTTTTAAAAATCTGTTAATTTGTTACACACCAAAAAAAACATGTTTCTGTTTCATAGGTAAGTTCTAGGCTAGCTGTTCTTGAGGGCCACTTCAAGCCTATCCATTTTCCTTTTTTGGGCTTGAATTAACCTGTCCGATTTGGTTAGAGACTGTACTTACAGGTTCATAGGTAAGTACTAGGCTAGCTGCCCTTGCTGGCCATTTTAAGCGTAGCCAGTTTCCCTTTTTGTGCTCAGAGTAACCTATCCCATTTGTTTGTAGATTGATCTTACCCATCCCATGGTCAATAATTGTATATTACCTCTAATGAGAATAATTGGGATCATACCATAGATAATTTGAGGGGACCGATGAATGTGATAAAGCATTTAGGAGCTGCATCTGCCCACTGGTAGTACAGGGTACAGTCCTGGGAGAAAATTTCTGTTTCACATCCATAGATCCAAGTTGCAGTTGAATATAGACAGTGATGTTCTGTCTTTCCCATCACACCTGAACAATTGATATCTACCTGAGAAAAAACTCTCTGAAGTCTGCTTGAGGTATAAAGTTACTTGTGTAAACACTTTCATGCAAAAATCCTAAATGTTCTAGACTATTTTTTTGCATACTTGGGAGCCGTAGAGATGTCTTCCTACTGTTTCTTTGTATGTTGCTTTTCCGTTATACGTATCATATAATATTTAATATAGCCTACTTTGTTGTGTCTTTCGGCTTTTCCCGGTTAGGGGTCGCCACAGCGGAACTCCGGTCCGCTAATGATTGGCAGTAGAATTTTACATGCTGAGTTGCCAGCTCTGACGCACAACCTTCAACAAAGGTACGCCCATTCATGCATGTCTCCACACAGAAGGCACTTTAGCTGAGAATCGAACAGGACAACGTCTTACTGTGAGGAGCAGCTGCTAAATAAGATAATTTAATATAGCCTACTAATTAATTTTTTTATCAGCTGCTCCTGTTCTAGACGCAACTAAAAACTCACAGAGCTGGTCTTTCACTTAGCATCCCCTTATCTCTTTGTCTTTGTCTTCCCTACCAGGAATTGATGGAGTCTAGACAATCTCCAACCTGCAGTCCAAACTTTGTTCTGGCCTCATTCCACCCTATTGCCTTTCCTTCCATAGTTCTTTGTTCCCAGTACCTTGCTTCCTTTGCTAATTTTCTTTTATAACTTTCAGCCCCATGTTGCCTCCCTACTCACAGTCATTCCTATTGGCAAAAGCTCCTTTCTCCATTACTGTATTGCCTTAGTTCTTAGAATAATTTCATCTACTTTATAAATATAATAATCTGGTTGTTGCTATTTCCTTAAGTGCCTGCATCTAAAATCCTGCTTGCTCCTTATTACTTGACCTACCTCACCATTTCATCTTTGTGCCTTTCTACCTTGATTTTGTAACCTTCTGCTTGTGTTATGCATATGAGCCTTAACTGCATCGCTCTAAAGTATCCCTTCAAGTCCAGTAGTCTAAAACCACATTGTTCTGTGGAAAGAAACAACTTATCTTTCACAACTCTTGCCCTCTTCTCCTTCCCAAAAAAATCCTTCAACTCTCTGTTAATTATAATCCACAAATTTTCTTCTGGTTGATAAACTACAAATGAACTGTATATAAAAGTAAGGAGACTAGAAACATTTTCACTGCTTATGTTGTACTATCTATAACTATAACAAAGAGCTTCCAGCTTCTCAATGTTTGCATTATCTTTTATTTGGTATCTTCCCACACATCCTTAGCTGCCATAATAGAATCCTTTTTTAATCCATGCACCTAAAATACACAATCTTTTCATGTCCCTATAAATATGGGTATTACTGAACCATTTCACGTGTTGATACTTAGTTTATCTCCATAGCCTTTGCTTTATCTTCATTTATTTTGTACCTTGAAAAGACTTGAAACTGTCGTAAAATGCTCCACAAAACTGAAATGTCCTTTTCATGAGTTATCAAGTGCAAAATAATCTCATCTGTGAATAAAGATAACTTTTCTCAATTACTATACCAGTAATATCTTTGAATTTGTGAGTTTCTTATTGTCTTTGCGGGTAGCTCTAAGTAAAAAGCAAATAAAAAAGGGGAAAGAAGACACCACTGCCTAGTTCCTCTGTTCAAACACAGCTTTACAGAGAGAAACCCCCTGCCACCTTAATTGTTGCCTTCAACCCATCATGCATTCTCCTTTCAGGGAACTCAAATGCTACTATTGCCTTACTCATAAAATCCCAGTTGACTCTATTGATGCTTTCTATGTATCAAGAGATGCCAAAGAGCAGCATTTACTTACACACTGCTTCTCTGAAACATCATTGTTTTATGATCACCTTTGCCATTTTCATAGCTATATAAACACTTCATAATCATGGTCTAAAATTGAAATTGGTATACCTGAAGCTGAGTCTGAAGGGTCTTTACCCTATTTAGGTAATGCAGCCACCATAGCTATATTCTAAGATGCTTGTACCATCTCTCTGTTGAAAATATTGTTAAACAAAACCTCCAAGATATTTATCAGTCTCTTCCCCCTAACTTCCAAACATGCACAGGAATGCCATCTGTTCTGGAGACTTCCCTGTTGATTGACTATGCAGCACCATTTTTTATCTTATCCCTTCCTACCTTAACTATGAATTCTTGAGCTTTATCTTTCTCTCACCTTGTTATAGTTAAGGCTTTCATATGTTTCCATTTGTGCCTTTTCTTGATTTCCCCATTCCCTTGTTTTAAACAATTTTCAACTTTCTGAAATATCTCTATCTGTATAGGAGCTATGGTTAGTTTTCTTGTTATAGGTTCTCTAAGTTTGGCAGTAACTGTTTCTGCTTTATATCACCTAAGTCATTGAGTTAAGAATTTCTTGCTCTGGAGTTATCAAACAATACCCAACAGCATTTTTTGAAACTCATGTATGCTATCCTTATACTTTATTTTCCCTTTAACGCTCAATGATTGTCCCTCCTCTTGTTCTGTGAGATTCCCTTTCTTCTGCAATATTTTAACCTTTGACAACCCTTCTAAATAATTCCTGTTACTTTTTCCCCATAGTGCTGGGCTTATTCTTTGCTAGTGAGAGCTCATGACTGCATCAGCCATCTAATCAAGCAGAAGATGATGGGACAGAAGGAGATATGCCCTTGGCCCAAAATCTGGAAGGCTTTATCCCAGGGTTCTTGCACCAGCCAGTGCCATGTAAATGAACTGTCCTTCATGGCTGACCAATTTGATTCTAGGGAGCAGTCCCTTATGTTAACCTGTATCAACTGTATGTGTGAACAAGAGCTCCCCTTGGAGCTGTGCAAACTCCATTAAGGAGGTTTCATTGGGTTGTCCTACTCCAGGGTCTGAGTCTTAAACTTAGACCTCAACAAATGCTTCATGTCTTGTGTGTCTTTGAGCCCCCAGGTATGTGAGTCCACCCTTAGTGAGTTTGGAATAAAGCACATGACATCTTCACTGCAGGAGAGCCACCCCATCCCCCAACTCCCCCCCCCCCAGTGAGTACCACCCTTAGCTGGTCCTGTTTGAGCACTGAGTCACAGTTCCCAAACAGCTAATATCAGTCACATATTTTCCTTCACCGAGTACCTCATGCATGATTACTCCCTGTAGTATTGGGGGTCTCAGCACTACCTTGCACTCTGGTCCCTATTGATAATTCTTTCAATTTTTTTTTTTTTTTTACATACAGGGTATGTGAATTAGTCAGTCTTGAACCTTTTTCAACAGTGACTTATGCAAGTGTAAATGCAACATTTATGGACACTTTAGAATAGCTAATTTACCAGTATTTTTTCTTCTTTTTTGTAAAGATACAGGGATTATATGCAGACTCTACTCAGACAGTAAGCAGAGATCTGCATTAAATACCAGGCTCTGCAACTGTGAGCAGAGATCTTATCCACTGAACCATCATACTGTCTGAGAATGTCTAGACCCACCTTCTTTTGAGATGGGTAGAAATAGTGAGTCCACCAACCTGTCCCACTTGCAAAGGACCACCCTCACTTTAGAGATACCTTTAGATCTGTGAGGCAGACAGATTGGCCTTGATCCCCTATTTTTTCCTCCCAGATGCAACCGGTGGTATTTCTTGGAAAAGAAGCTTGAGGATCCATAAATGAGCTCTCCCCTAGCAGTGGCCATTAAGGATACTATTAAAGTACTCTGGAGGTATCGTGTTTCTGCCTCCTCAGCATCCCTAAGAAGGGAAGATGGTACCTTCTGCCTGAATAGACGTATAAGGCTTTGGACAAGTGTGGAAGAGATCTTGGTTCTCTGCCTTTGATTGTTCACATCATGCCTCCCAAAACCAGTCTCACATGGTTAAAAGGTACTAGCTAGATAAAGTTTAAGGATCTCCTGGATTCTGAGTTGAATGATAACATTCTTGAGACTGTCTCTACAGCTTGTTGCCTTGTTTACTGCTGTAATATTTGCTGTGCTTGTTTCAGGGTTGTCTCCGATGCAGACCCCATTACTTTTTGCTCTGTGCACACCTTCACCAAACTTTGTTTCAACCATGACTCAAAGTTGGGCTGTGTTTGGGAAGTCAGTATTCCAGGACTTAGCTGTCTGATCTCTGTGCTTATGTGGTTTTCCATCTCCTTCTACTCTGGTTACTACTTGTGATACAACTCAACCAGTACCAATCAGCAAAAGTCCTCAGTGTTGGACATACGCCTGTGAATTCATTAAAGTTCCTAGCATGAACCATATGGCTTGTGCAAGAAAGGTCCTTCATCATGCCTGGTGTCTAGTGTATCCCTCTACCCTGAGATTACCCTTATGATGATGCCAGTACAGTACTACCTACCTGGTATCCTGATCCCCATACTACCGTTTGTACCATTATGGCACTTTAAAATGTATTCTTTGGTATGCAGTCTCCACCTCCACTCCCCATACTGCATTTGTTGCCATTATTGCACTTTAAAGTGCGTTTTGTGATTTCCCATCCCTGTTATGCTGTTTTGTGTCTTACATCACTTTATGCAGGCATAGATTCATAGATTAGTACTAAGCTAACTGCCCTTGTGGGCCATTTTAAGCCTAGCCAATTATCCCTTGTGAGACTCAAACCCTGCACCTTGTGTTTGTAAGGCAAACACCTTAACCATTAGGCCACCCTCCCATCCCCCAGATTCTGTTAAATGCTGGTACCAGTAAGGCACTGTAGATGCGTATTCCTCACTCGCCTTGATTGCCATAGTAACACTTTGAGGAGTATGTAATTTCCTCTTCCTGGTGATGGGCAAGCTGTGCAGCCTAGCCTGGAGACCTGGATAAATGACAACTTTGGACTAAGTTTACTAGCACCCATTCCCCAGTTCTCTTTACTGTTTATAGCATGAGATGAGGTAGTATCAGCCATTTCTTTTGCATCTAGGTTTGTAATTTCCCAGATAAATGTTTTTAGCACAAACACCTTCAGTCATGTCCTTTGAGGTGTATTCAGTTGAGTGTTTCTTCTTATGTACTGTCCTCCTTATTACCTCGGAGCAGTTCTGTAATTCTCGGATCTCCTTATCAACTTAGCTCATGAATCATCAAGATGGCTAATCTTTTTTTTTTTTTTAAACAAAAGACATCTTTATTAAATTATAACTAATGACATAGGTAGTTATATATTTATATAAATGAAAACTGTGTTGACATATTTTTAGTTGCAAACATTATACGTCACTTATAATCTAACCAGTAATTTTCAGTCCAGCATTACATAGCTCATTCAATTCCTAACTTCCCTTAAACATCATTCCTTCTCCAAGATATTATTCTGCATGTATTGTGCCTACAATTCCCATTTTTTTCTATGTAATTTGCTCCTACCCTTTTCTAAAGATCCACTTCCAGTTGTTTTATCTGTGTTGCTATATTCACTACTTCTATTACAATTGGTTTAGACTTGGATTTCAATTTTCTAGTAAACACTTTTTGGCAGACACCAGAATTAAACTCAGCAAAGCCTTACTATGTCTAGGAAACTCTGATTCTGTATCACAGTTCAAAAAATGATTTCCTTAGTTACACAAATTTATTCACACTGTATTTCTGATGGAGTGGTCTGTAGAGAATTTGTAAAGTCTGCCAAGTTATTGCACTCCTAAAAATATGTTCCTAATTACCTGTTTCCTCCCAGTCACATCTCCAGTATTTGCAATCTACCTGAGGAAAAATTCTTTGGAGTCCACCTGAGGTATAAAAATACCTATGCAAACACTTCCAAGCAAAGATCCTAAATCTCCCAGACTTTGTTGAATATTTGGGAGCCATATATATATATATATATATATATATATATATATATATATATATATATATATATATATCCTCCCATTGTTTCTTTGTGAATTGCTTATCTAATCTCTCTTTCCAATCCTTTCTAACCTCTTCTGATTGATTCCTGTAATCATGCAGTGTTTTACATATCCTGCTAAATATCCATTTGACAGCAGTTCTATTCTAGATTCTACTAAAAATGCTACCAGTGCTGCCCTTTTGCTTAGAATTCCCCTATTTCTTTCTATTTGCCTATACTCCAATATCATTCCTTGATAGGGAAGGCAATCTCTAGCCTGCAGTCCTAATGAATTCTTTGCCTCTCCCCATTCTGTTACCTTGCCCTATCTAGTTGTTTGCTCCCATTATCTTGGTTCATTTGCCAGTTTTCTCCAGTAAATTCCATCCTCTTCTCTATTCTCTGTACCCCTAATTGCAGTCATCCCTATCGGCAGAATCTCTTTTCTCCATCCCCATGTTGGCTTAGTTCTTAGAATACTTTCTGCTACTTTATTAATATAATATTATGTATGGCTGTTATTATTTTCCTGAAGGATCTGCATCTAAGCACCCACTCTCTGCTTATTCCTAGAATTTTCCCCCATTTTATCATCATCCATTTCCACTTTAAATTATAGCTTTCTGCTTGTGTTATGCATATGAGCCTTAACTGTATAACTCTAAAATATCCATTCAAATCAGTTAATTCTAAACCACCTTGTTCTACTGGAAGGATCCCACCTGACTCTTGCCCTCTTCTCCTCCCAGATAAAATCATTCAGCACTTAATTACTATCCACAATTTACCACTGATTGATAAAAATGTCTCATCTGCATGTAAAACTAGAGTAAAAACATTTTCGCTGTTTGTATCGTGCTATTCATATCCATAAACACAAGCATCTAGTGTCACAGTTTTTGTATTATCTTTTAAGTCTCTTCCCACATATTCTTAGCTGCCATAACATATTTTTTTTAACACATACATATAAATCATTTTATTGTGTCCTCATACATGTGGGTATTGCTGAACAGATTCATGTGTTGGTACATAGATTACAGTTATGGCCATTGTTTTGAGCTCATTAATTTTTTATCCCCCAAACAATTTGAAACTATATCAGAATATTTCACAATAAAAATATGTCTTTTTCTGATTCCTTCGGGTATAAAATATTGTCTGAAAATAAAGCCAACTTTTCTTGAGCACCATAACACCTATATCCTTGACTTTCTGAGTCCCTTACTTTCTTTGCCTGTGGCTCTAAATATAAAGCAAATAACAAGGGCACCACCACCTGGTTCCCATTGTCAGACACAACCTATCAGAGAGGGATCTTCCCACTTTGATTTTTGCCTCCAGTCCTTCATATATCCTCTTAATTAACCTTGGTTATTATATCTGGGAATCCAAATGCTTTCATTGCTGTACTCATAAAATACCAGCTTACTCTTGTCAAATGCTTTTTCTATACCAGGACCCTCCAACATCATTGGTATTTTCCTGCATTCTACTACCATCTTGGATCATCATTGTTGTTTTAATGTTGTCAAATGTTGGCCTTCCCTCCACAAAACCAATATTGATCCATATCTGTCAATTTTGGCAACAAATTTGCCAATCTTTTAGCAACTTTAGACATAAACAATTAATGTAATTGTAGTTTAAAACTAAAATGGGCCTAATACGATGCTGGGTTCGATGGGTCTTTTTTGTCTTTAGGTATTACAGCCACCCCAGCTTTCTTCCAGGATGTAAGTGCTTCCCCTACTTTTAAAATACTGTTAAACAAAATCTTCCAGATCTTTACCACCATCTTCACTACCACCTTCCAGACTTGCATAGAAATGCCATCTATTTCTGGAGATTTTTTTGCCCATTGATTATATGTCACACATTTTTTCCTCATCTCCTCTTATCTTAATTGTTGAGCCTCATCTACCTCTACCTTAGCATACTTAACTATTCCATACATTTTTTTCTGTTGTGCTTTATCTTAATTTCTACATTCTTCTGCTTTATACATAGTTTCATAAAATTTCATAAACAGCTGTAATACCGATTTGTGGTTATTTTTCTTGTCATTGACTCCTTAAGTTTGGGACTAACTCTTTCTACTTTCTGTTGCCTAGGTCACTGTATTAAGAGGTTTTGTGCTCTGGAGTTATAAAAAATGTAATCCAAAATAGAAGAGGTAGATACGCCACAACTATCGAAGCAAACCAGGTAGATAAATAAGTAGAAAAATATCCTTTATGCTATCCATAGAGAGAATGAAGGAAATGCCCTAGCTAAGCATACTCTGCAGAATGGCACTACACATGTATTTAGATTCATGGCCATAGGACAGTTACTAGATACAGAGAGATTAGGCAATATTAGGAATAAAACAGAGAGAACAGAAGCTAGGTGGATAATAAAGCTAGCTGCAGATAAGGGGCATGGCCTCAATGATAAGTTATCTTTGAAACCATTTTTAATAGATAGACCATTTGTGCATTAAATTAGATAGTTTTTTATGTGGTTTTATGTGTGTTGTTATATGTTTTTATAAATATTTTTATAAGTATTTTATATATATTTATATTCATATACATTTTTTAATACATACAAAACAGTTTTATTAGTTGTTTATAATTTATGTATATATTTAATGTGAGTTTATATATACTTATACATGTATATATATATATATATATATATATATATATATATATGTATATATATTTCTTTTTCTATACCTTTAAAAGTGAATGAGTTGATGTGAAACACATGTGATGTTGATAAGGTGTGCTATTGGTGCTTTCTGAGTATTTAAATGTGATGAGTTTCTTGTATTATGTTAAAGTCTGATGAAGCGTTCTTTGTAACGTGAAAGCGCTTACTTTGTATGGAATAAAAGGATATTTTTCTACTTATTTATCTACCTGGTTTGCTTCGATAGTTGTGGCGTATCTACCTCTTCTATTTTGGATTGTCTTTTGCTTTTGAGGTGATACCTTACCCTGCTTTTGATCTGTATTTATAAAAAATATAGTTGATTAACACCATCATTCTAAACTTATGCATATTATCTAAGTTCCTCCTCCTCTTGTTCTGTGAGATTCCCCTTATTGTAAAACACTTGAAAATTTGTCAGGCCCTCTAAATAATTCCAATTACTTCTTAACGGTATCTCTTTTTCTTTTATTTCTACCCTACTTTTGAACTCCATTTTCATTTTGTCTCACTCGCTAGCTGTTCCTTCTGAAGAAATTTCTATCTTCATAAGTGTGTACTAGCCTAATGGCCCTGGAGACTTTACAAGCCTAGCCCATAGAAGTGCCCTGACATCGTGCCACCCAATGTTAGTTCCCAGTGCCTCTATCAAGCAGAGCCACTGGTGTGATCCCGGGGTGAATTTTCTATTACCCATCCACTCATCAAGATTTCTCTTGAAGAGGGACAGCAAGGTGCTCTGCTTGACATGAATGGAAGTCTGTTCCAGAGCATGGGCAGTCTTTGGGTGAGGAAGCTGTCCCTTCAGCATGTTCTGTTGATTGTGGTATTGAGGTTGAGGAGCGTGTGGTGCGGAGGGATTGGGATTTCTTTAGATGTAGCATTTCTAACTGGGTCAGACATGGCTTTGTAAGTCAAGCAGAGATCGCCTTTAAGTAGGCGATATGAGACAGAGAATATCTGGAGTTTTTTGAGTCTGTCCCTGTAGGACATGTGTTGAATGCCTAGGATCCTCTTCGTAAGGTACTCCTGTGGCCTCTCCAGCTGTTGCAGGTGTCTAGTGAGGTACATGCCAAATGGGGCATTATACTCGATGATTGGTCTGAGGGAAGAGTAGAGAGAGACGATGACCTCTTTCTTCCTGGATGCAAAACCCTTGGTAATGAGATGTGCCACATAGAAGGACTTTCTGACCACAGTGGCAAGGTGGTGGTCGAAGGAGAGGTTGCTGTCAACCTGCATCCCCAGATCTCTTCTAATGTCTTCAGTGCTCAGTGGGCTCCCATCGATGTGGTAATTCATGGTTACTGAGTTTTTACCAAAGGGGATGAGGGCATATTTTTTGGCGTTAAGCTTAAGGCCATGGTTTAGACACCAGTCATTGTTCTCACTGAGGCCTTTCTGTAGGATGTCTGCATCACATGGGGAGTTAATAATGGCTCCCAGCTTGCAGTTGTCAGCGAACTTGGTCAGCCAGAGTCCCTTTGTGTTGGTGTGGACTCCTGAGAAGTAGATGCCAAACAGGAGAGGACCCAGGACCAATCCCTGTGGGACTCCACTCGTGACTGGTCGGCAGAGTCCACTATTTTCACACTGTGTGTTCTATCTGTGAGCCAATTTGCAGTCCACCTAGTGATATAGGGGTTGATGCCTAGTTTGTTGAGTTTATCAATAATTCTCGAGTGAAGGATGGTATCAAAGGCCTTGGCCAGATTGAGGTAGGCTGTATGCACTGCCTTACCTTCATCCACAGCCCTGGTGACCGACTCAAAGAAGACAACCAGGTTGAGTAGGCATGATCTCCCTTTCACAAAGCCAGATTGCATTTGGTCTAGTGTTTGGAGATTTCCTATATCTTTGTTAATCAGGTCCATGATGATGCGCTCCATAGCTTTACATATCAGACTTGTCAGGCTAATGGGGCGATAATTCCCAGGGTCTGTAGTCATTCCCCCTTTATGGAGTGGGATGACTGCAGCAGTGCGCCATTCGGTAGGGACAAAGCCTAAGGTGAGGCTGTGACTGAACAGGGCACACAGATGTGGTGCCAGTTCGCTTTGCAGTTCATGTAGAACACAGCCAGGAATATTATCAGATCCAATGGAAGCTGTATTCTTGGCCTTGGACAATGCAGTTTTAACCTGTGCTGCAATAATGCTGAGTGCCCGGCATTCTTCCGATATTATGATTGGTCCTTTAGGGGGGGGAGAGAGGGGTAACGTTGGCAGTGAGTCTGTCGGCCAGTATGTTGGCAATATCTGTTGGCTCAGTATATGAGGTACCATTGTGCAGTATGGGTATTGCCATGGAGGTTCTTGATATAACTATAGAAGGCTTTTTGATTGTTTTTAGTGTCTGCTGCAATGGTGCCTTCATAGCTGGCTTTGGAGGATTTGATGAGGGATCTCAACTTTTTGTTAAGGCTAATAAGGGAGTTTTTCCAGTCTTGGGACTTCACCTTTTTCTGCAAAAGTTTTTCAGTTGTAGATTTTATTAATAGCAGAGGACCACCAGATTGACCTCCTTATTTTGGAGGAGAGCGTCTTTGTTCTGTTGGGTATTGCTAGTTCCATGCATTTATGTACATATTCATACAGTGCATTGGTGTATGATTCAGCAGTCATGCAGCTGTTTTCCATTGGCATGGGTGCCGTGAAGTTAGCCACCTCTGTTTTTAGGAACTCAAAGTCATTAGAAAATATCTTTCATGCCCTGGGAAAAACTACTGCAGCACCTTGAATCTTGAACCTCCTCCTCATCACTCCCTGAGTGGAATACTTGCCTCTCTTCTGCTTGGTCTGCAATGAATAGTCATTTTCCAAAGCACTATGCTGTCTCTAATTTTTAATAGTTTTCCCTTCTGCCACAGTTTTGTCAGGACTGACTCTTTCAGCTGGTGTGATTACATCTTTACTAATATAGGTCTTCTCTGCTTTCTCATCGCCAGGATTGGGGCATACACTCAATGTGCCCTTTCAATTAAGAAATCCTGCTTTGTAACAACAGTAAAGTTGCTTATTTGTGCTTTCATAAAATTAATATAGTCCATTCCTGCCAGTTTCTCTGGTACAGCAGCAAATCTCAGTTTTCTTTGTGCAGTCTTTCTACTGTATTTTGAAACAGGTTTTCTTTAGAAGCCTCATACTCAACTAGCCTTTTCTTCATTTCATCCTCTGATTTTTGCAGTTTTATCAGTTCATCTGAATAACTAATTAAATCCTTTTCTATTTTTGCCAGTCTTTTATTTGAGATGATGCAGTCCTTCATTGTTTAATTTATTTTAATCACCTCTGAGTACATTTGATTTATTTTTTCCTCTAAATTACTGGAAGCTGTTTGTTGAACCAAAGCTAAAGCTAAAACTTGAACTGCTTTTTGCTGAACACATGCAGGATCCTTCCCAGCTAGTGTTTTCTCTTCGTGTTTCTGGATGAATTTCTGTCAGGTTCTCTAAAGTTGTTCTTTGCTTGTATCCATGCAGTGTAATTACTGGCCAGCAGCTGAACTTTACCCAAACAAAGTTTGAATTGCACTTTTTCTTGGTTTCTGTTTTCTCACTAGGGAAGCTGAAATGAAACTGTTGATCAGTGTGCAGCTATCTAGGAAATCCAAAAGCTCATACATATTGAGCTGACAAGCAAATAGGCTTCTAAGGCAAACATCACTAGTGGATTACAATATGATCAGATGTCCAAGTAAAAACAGCGAAACAAGGATAATCTCAGACAAGTACATGTAAACAAAATAACTGTGTGGAACATACTGCTGACATCAAGTAAATTATAGCAAAATTATCAAAGCAGTAAACTTGACTGTAATCTAACAAAATTAACAAAGTAATAAATTTAGCTATAACCTAATTTTGCTCTATTGAGTGTGCTTTTGTTTGAGTATAGTCTCAAGCAAGCAAATACTCCAGAGAGAACAGCAAGGCAACAAAGTGTGCTGTTGATGAATTGTTGCCTATAATCTAAAGAACAAACTGACTCTTATGGGAACGTTCTGTTTTTTTTTTTCTTGGCATTTTTCTTTATTGAGTTGTCTCTTAAACTTTTAGTTTCCTTACAATAGGAACTATTGTGAAGTAGGTCCTTTGATTGTCTTTTTCTGGTAAGGAGTGCAAGGTGTCACAAGGTTCTGTCATAGCACCTTTATTCACATTGTACATGATGCTACTTAGAGAGGTCATGCTTGTACATGATGCTACTTAGAGAGGTCATGCAAAGTAGAGTTACCTGTTATCAATGTTATACTAACTGTATTCAGCCTTACGTCACTTTTAGTCATGAGTCTACTGAATTTTACCACCATTGAAGCCTGCTGGAATTTGTCTTGTAGTGAATTCCTGATATTGGAGTCAGACTTACTTTCCACTAATCGTACTCCTTTAAAGTAACCTCAAATACACTATCCCACAGCTTTAAAATCAGCATTGGTTATGCAACTAGTCACGGTTGCCAAACTGAGTAGTACTAACAAGTTCTGCCCAATTTCAAACATTTGCCATTTTGCCAAACTTCTTGAATTATTTATGGGCAAATATTAGATTATAAAAAAAAATATGATGTATAGATGGATGGATAGATAGGTAAATATAGACCAGCAGCATTGTTCTAAACCAACTTGCTGTACTCTTATAGGTTCATAGGTGATTACTAGGCTAACGGCTTAAGAGCTTTTACAAGGGTAGCCAATATAACCTGATTTTACTCAACATATGGCCCTTAGGGGCATGAGGTGGCATGGGTTTATGGCTATGCCTTGAGTATCTTACAGATTGCCCCTGTACATAGGAGATGTAGGTTGTACCCCAGGTGTGAATTTGCAATTCCCCATCCATTGATCCACATTGAGTCAAAAAATGGCCAGAGAAGGGCTCTGCTTAACGTGAATAGGAAGCCTTTTCCAAGGAAGGGGCAATCTCTGAGAGACATATCTGTCTCTCCAGCATGTTTGGTTTCAGTTGCTAAGTCTGTATCCCTAAAACAGATTACCATTGTGCTGTTTGACCTGCATTTGTGCAGCAGCTCCATCAGGGCTGGATTTGTAAGTGCCTAGTAGGTCAAGCATAGGTCACCCCTTAATAGTCAGTAGGAGAGAGAGTGACAGGATAGAGCTTTTAATCTCTCTGCCTAGGGCATGCTGTATTTTCTTTGTGGGGAGACTTTGAGGTTGTTCCAAATGCTGTAAGTGCCTAGTCGAGCACATGCCAAATGGTGGGCACATTGTGCTAAAATTTCCTTGGATATGGATGTCATATCTTTATAAGGTGTGCCACATAGAAGGATTTCCTCACCACTGTGGACAGATGGTGGACAAAGTTCAGACTACTGTCTATGTACCTTGATCTCTTACCTCTGAGTCTACTCTTAGGGGTGAGCTATTGATGTTATAATTTGCAGGGGTATTTGACTTCCCAAAGGGTATGGTAATGTGTTTTTTCACTTTTAGTTTTAGGCCATGGTTCTGGCAACAATCATTTGTCTAACGTAGACCCTTCCGAAAGAATATTTACATCATTGGGAGATTCAGTGATTGCGCCCAGCTTGCAGTCATTGACAGACTTTGTCATCCAGAGGCCTTCCACATTAGCCTTTTCTTCAGAGAAGAATATTCCAAACAGGAGTGGTCCCAGCATTGAGATCTGTGGCACGCCAGAAGTAACTGACCCCTTGCTAGATCTGGATTCAGCCACTTTAACCATCTATGTCCTGTCCATGAGCCAATTGGCTATCCATCTGGTAATATAGGGATTTATGCCCAGTTTTATGGGTTTATAATACCTGAGTGGGGAATTGTGTCAGATGCCTTGGCCAGGTGGAGGTAGGTGGTATGGACTGGTTTACCTTCATCCATGGCCTTAGTGACTTTCTTAAAGAAATCCATCAGATTCAGTAGAAATGACTTGCCCTTGAAAAAGCCACATTGGGTTGAGTCTAGTGTTAGGAGGATTCCTATGACATTATCCCGTCCATGATTATTCTTTCCATGACCTCACATACAAGACTAGTCAAACTTATGGATCTGTTATTTCCCAGGTCAGTAGATTGTCCCCTTTTATGCAGAGGGATGACTGTTGTTCTTCTTCATTCTATCAGGACAACGTCATTCTGTAGACTGTGGTTAAATAAAGAGCCTAATGAGCCTGATAAATCCTGATTTAAGCTTTTTAAGATCCAATCTGGTATAGCCTCAGGCCCCATTGAAGCAGTGTATTTAGCTTTACAGACCACAGTTGCAGCATGTTCTTTGGTGATATTTGGCGGTGGAGTGGTGGAATGTATTTCATGGGGAAGAACTGTGGGTGATGTGGAGGTGAAATTTGAGCTGAATTTGTTATCCAGCAGATTTGCTATATCTTCTGGGTGCATGCAGAGGTGATCCCATTTACAACTAATTCCACACATTGTTGAGTGTTGTGGACATAACCGAAAAATGCCTTATGGTTATGCTTAGCTTTGGAGGCTGTCTTCACCTCAAAGTTTGCTTTCAGAGACTTGATTAGTTCACTGATTTGCTTGTTTAGACTATTGAGGGACATTATGCTCTGTTATGCACATTCCCTCTTACTTAACAGGATTTTCTTTCTTTTACAGTACAACCTATTAATACCAGGGGTCCACCAGGGTGGCTTGTTTTTGCAGTTTGACCTGAGTTTATTTTGGTCTGCTATTGCCATTTCTGTGCGGTTGTTTATGGTCATACAGTGCTTTTTGTATGGCTCTGCATAGGTTTCTGTGCTTTCTGGATTTGGGGGAGCTTATTTATTTATTTATTTTGTCAGACGTCCAACAATAAAATAAATAATAATACAATAAATGCATCCCTTGAATGGGAATACGGACTGTGGTACACATCTAATATGGCTGTCCATGCTAGAATACAGCCGGACAGCTGTCCGTAGGGATCGCCACCTGTTGTAATATTTCTGTGCATAGTTTACGGCTGCAGCGGCTATGCTATTCAGCCGTGTTGCTCTATAGCAAAGTGCTGCTGCAGCCATTTGGTTTCGGCGATGTAGCTCGCAGGGAATTGTCTTGCGAGCTACACGCCGGAACCCCCCCAAATAGACTATGACTGAGTCATGCTGGTACTTGGGGGGGGGGGTGACCTGAGTGCTTGTGTGATTTGGTGGATCTTGGCCTCTGATAGGCAACTAACAGTAACCTTCTCCTTATCCAGTATTGGTAAGAGGGATAGCAATGTGTCTGAGTCTCCTATGACCAGAATATTGGGTTGTGCAGTGTTTCGCCTTATGGACTTGGTAGTTGAGACACAGTGAGATGTGGCTTTATGTATTGTGATTGGAATTGTCTTGTTTGTCTGCATGCAGAGTTTCTGAGGACTGCCCCTGAGAGACCTTTGAGGTTTGAGTAAGTTACATGTGAGCACCTCTGCATGTGTGTGATCCTTTGGAAGTGTGGTGAGTGATACGTGAGAATCACTGACAACCTGTTTGTTGGGGTTTTTTTGTCTGTAAGTGAGAGTCTAGCCTCCATCGTCAATGTGTAACTACATCTCTCTCATAATGTATTTGTCTGTTAGAGAATTAAGTGGTTATCGGTATACATAAGGCAATTGCTACATTTCCTCAGGATGTTCATGTCGACCAAGCTCGATGCAGAGGTAGCAGGAAAGTGCACGTCCATGGTTGCAGGTCCTAATGCGCACTTGCAAGGCAATAAGAGTGGAGGGTGTTTGAAACAAGACTAGGGAAGGGTGCTTGCTTGGTGTAATCTGCAGCTAACCCGATGCTCTCTGTGGAGCAATAGTCCTGGGTGATATGATAACATAAGGTAGACCTAAATAGTCCTAACTTCATACGTAAATGCTAATCACAGTGTAAACTAGTTGCCCTGCGAGTAACACTGGACTAAGGTAAAGTTCTGAGGTGTTTTTTATAAGGAAATTTGAACTTCTGGATATATACAAGGCATCAGTAACCGCCACTGCATGACTAGCAGCTTCGTGCAAATGCAAGGCTAATGTACAATCAGAAAAAAGCAAGTTTTACACTAATTGTGCCCTAAGACCAAACAGGTATACACAAAAAGAGCTTTCCCCCAGCAATTTGCAGCTCACACAGGTGAAATCAGCCCTTTCCTCCCACAAGAGTTCAGACTTTGACTGTCAATGTAAAATGACTGGTTTGGAGCTCAAGTGTTAAGGAATCACAAACAGATGCCTAATACTAACTAAGAAACACTAGATAGAATGTATTTTAGTGCAGAACAGCAGCCCTTACCGCAGTTTAAAAATGCAACTTTAAAGAATTGCCAAAAAAAAAAACCAATAAAGTAGCACAGTAAACTTTCACAATATAATGAAAATAAGTAATACAAATGCAAAATGATTCTTAATTTGGTTTGTCTTGCCAAGGATGGCTTCAAATGTTAGCAAAATCTCTCAGAGTCTCTGGTGTCATTTATTTATTTATTTACATTTGTTGACCAGGAAAGTCCGACTGGATGCATGTCCATTTTCAGCGGAGGCCCGGGGAGAAAAGCTCCACAAATTAAAATATTACAGACATAGTTAGAGATGAAGAATCCTAGCAATTAAAATATTACAAACATAGTTACAGATGAAGAACATAGTAAATTCAGTAGACAACTAGCATCTGTTCCATCCACGAAGTCATAGCAGTTATTAATTGTTAAAATAAGAAGTTACTGCTGTATAATAAGTAGATAGGCATGGAAGTATCAGAGCTTGCTGTAATCAAAAGTAGTTTGTGGGGTGGAAGATAGGAAGAGGGTAGATGGAGTGGGAGAAGTTAGAGGGAAGAGTTACAAGGGCATAGCCAGCATGTTTTTAGGTGCGCTTTAAAGCTTTGAAGTGGGTGCATGATGGTACAGAGGTTATTGTGGGGGGGGGGGGGTGTTCCATAATTTGGCTATAGCGCTGGAGAATAGTGTTTCTCCAGCAGTGTTATTGGCTCTAGTAACCTTTAATTGATTTTTGTTGCTGGATCGTAGTCGTCTGGTGGTGAGATAGGGTTGGAGTAGATTCTGGAGGGATGGGTCCTTTAGAGGATGGTTTACTAGTTTGTGAGCGAGTGCAAGTTGATACCATTGAAGGAGGTGAGGGAGTTCTAGCCAGCCTAGTTTAGTAAGTGAGAGACAGTGGTGATTGCGGTAGGATGCCCCGGTGGCGAATTTGGTGATTTTGTTGTAGCTGGTCTCGAGTTTATTTAGATCACATTGCCTTGGGTTGGTATATATTGGAGAGGCATAAAGTAGGGTGGAGATGAGGTGTGAATTTGCAACTGAAATTCTAGCTGCTTTGGTGAGGAGTTGCTTATTTCTGTATAAGGTTCCTAGTTTTTTGTGGACTTTTTTATGGTCATGGATATGTGAATGTCAAGATTGTCGTCTATTTCAACTCCTAGCAGTTTGGTGTGATCTGTTGGGTGGATAGTGGTGTTGTCTTTTGCTGTGATGTTAAAGTGAGAGTTGTTTTGAGTATGTTTGGTGAGTTTGAAGATGAGTTTAGTTTTGTTTGGGTTGAGTATTAACTGGGCATCGGATAGCCAGGTTTCAACAGAGGAAAAGGCATCCTGTGTGACCTTTTCCATTTCAGGTAGGGACTGGGCTGAGCAGATGATGGTTGAGTCATCTGCATATTGTATGAGTGAGCCATGTTTGGTGGCAGAGGCTAGATTATTGGTGAAAATAGAGAAGAGTAGGGGTCCAAGGATGGATCCTTTGGGAACATGAATAGAGACAGGTAGTTGGGGAGATATGTATTTTTCCCATACAACAGATTGCTGGTGGTCAGACAGGTAACTCTGAAACCAGTTGGTGACTGACTGAGAGAAGGATAGGTTATTGAGTACAGAGATGAGTTGTTTGTGTGGGACCATATCAAGGAGAGATGGCCATTGATTTTATGGTGAAGGATAGTGTTAGTAAAAGAGAGTAAGGCAGTGGTGGTGCTATGGTTTGGTCGGAAACCATGTTGAGTATTAGAAAGGAGGTATTCTGAGATTTGAGAGTGAATGCATCTCTCTGGTATTTCGGAGAGTGGAGATAGAATCGCTATGGGGTGGTAGTTGGTTAGTTCTGTGGAGGGGCCGCCTTTGTGGAGGGGAATTGTGTGATATTTTCCATAGTGTAGGGACGTAGCATTCTGACAGAGATTGGTTAATCAAAATTGATACTGGGTAGGCTACGGCGTCAGCTTCAACTTGTAGGAATTCACTTGGGGAGGTTGTCTACTGCTAATTTTGTGGGTTTAAGTTTAGTTAAGAGTTTTCTTATGTTGGAGGTAGGAATGGGAGAAAATGAGAAGAGTGTGGGGAGATTACTGGTTGAAGGTGTGGGGTGTATGGGAGGGGGTTGTGTTGTCTAGCTAGTGATAGTACGGTGTGTGTGAAGTGTGTGTTGAATGAGGTAGCAACATTTTCTGAGGAGTGTTAAGTGGAGGGGTATTGATTTTATCTGGGTGGAGGATGGAGTTTATGGAGGTCCAGAATTGTTTGGGGTTGTGTTAGGAGGAGTTGAGGGCAGACTGTTAGTATTGGATTTTGTTCTGCTTTATTTGCTTTTTGACTCTATTGCGTAGTTCTAGGAATTTCTGTCTAACTGAGGGGGTTTTGGTTTTGCACCAGTGTTCCCAGGCTTTATCTCTGTTTTTCATTTCTGACCTAGTGGTTTTCTGTAGCCATGGGGAGGGTTGGACTTTGGTTCTGGTAAGTCTTATGGGGGCGTGGTGATTTAGGATGCTTAGGAAGGTAGTATTAAAAAATTGGACTGCGTCATCTAGGCTGAGGTAATTTAGAGGGTGCCAG
This sequence comes from Protopterus annectens, assembly GCF_019279795.1. Classification (NCBI taxonomy): domain Eukaryota; kingdom Metazoa; phylum Chordata; order Ceratodontiformes; family Protopteridae; genus Protopterus; species Protopterus annectens. The sequence goes on along the minus strand of NC_056742.1, from coordinate 262,246,416 downwards.
TTACATTCTTTGAGGGATGAGATGAATGTGATTGGGTTAAAGTGTAGCTTTTTATGTATTTGACTGTAGATGACAGGTTTAACGTGGTATAGGTGTTTTTTGAGTAGGAATGTTGGGGAATTATCACTGAGGTTATCTGATAGGCAGTCTGCTATATAGGACTGAGGAATCTTGCTGACTAGTGTCCAATCCAGGCTAGTGTGCTTGTTGGAGTTTTTATTTATTCTGGTTGGTGACTGGACTAGTTGGGTGAAGCCATGAAGGTTTAGAAGATAGGTTGGATGGTTGCCACAACAGGATTGCCAATCAATATTGAAGTCACCTAAAATGATGGTCTATTGGGGGAGATGGTGGGTAGTCCAGCTGAGGAGGTTTTCTACTGGAGGGATATTTTGGCCAGGTGGGAAGCAGCATCTTGTTATGTTGATGGTTTTATTTTGGTTTATTTTCAGGTTGGTATATATTATTTCTTCATTGGCAATTTGGGGAGCTGATGAGTTTAGGATCTGGATGTTTAGATGCTGCTTAAATATTATAGCTATACCACCTCCTTTCTTGTTTAGTCGGTCTAGTCTTAGTATGTTGTAACAGTTAGGGAGGATTTGCTCACTGGTAATGTGAGGTTTTAGCCAGGTTTCTGTCAGGATGATTATATCCGGGGAGTACAGTTCTGTGGTGGCATGGAGTTTGTGGACTTTGTTGGTTATACTTCTGGTATTTAGGCTTAGCAGGAGGAGGTAATTTAGTTTTCTACTGGCTGTGATTTGGGAGAAGTTGTGGTTGTTAGTCTGATTATTAGAAGTGGGGTTGGAGATGGAGGGGCCAGGGTTGGGGTGAATGTCTCCACTGAGGGCAAGTTTTGATATGCATGAGGTTATTAGTTTTATCAGTTTGTGAAAGAGTTTCCATTTTAGGTAAACTTTATGACTGGGTACAGTTGGTAATAGATGTGGTAATGGGGTTATTTTGTTAACTTGTAGGGATGCATTTAGTTTGAGTATTTTAGTTGATAGAATATGTGGGGGATGCATAGGGATGGTTCTTGAGTTGGTGGGAGGGGAGCAGAGTGAGGGTGAGTCATGAGTGATGGTGTGAATAGTTGTACAGTGGAAGTGGTTGAGTGGGGGTATAATGGAGTTTTGGTAAGATGTAAGATATACAAGGAGAGGCTATGCAAAGAGTACAAGTATGGTATACTTATTCATGTTAGCAGAAGAGGAGGGGTAGTAGTGGGAAGATGGTGGAGTTAGAGATGGCAGTAGTGTTGTGGTTGGTGGTAAAAATGATGGGAGCGGTTTGTTCTAGGACCACTGGGGGCGGGTGGAAATAGGGGGCAGGGTGGGGAGCAAAGTGGTCAAAGACCTGTTAGCTGCTCTTAGGAGGGGTTGTGGACTGGAAAACAATCAGGTAACAGAGAATAGAGGCCCTTATATAACTTCTGTCCTATGCATTCCTAGTGGGGGAGGAGGGTAGGGACTAATTGCAGGAGGAGTCCTGTGGGAGTGATTGACAGGTCTCTCAGCCAGATTCTGGAGGATGGGCAATTCAAGCAAAAACAATCAGTTAACTCAAAACTGTAGGTAAGTGATATGGAGAGAGTGCCAAGAGAATAGATGAACTGCAGGTAAGTAAATGGCAGTACAGTTCAAGGGGGGAACTAAACTAGCACAATTTAATTATTTATGGTGTTACTAATTCTGGGGTAGTGCAGTTTAGTTTGGAAGTGGATAGCAAGTGATGAGCAGCTCTGGATAAATTAGCTAAGAGTCATGTAAATGCAAGGTTTATAAACAGAAAAGGAGCAAATCAGTCTGTTGAGAGTAATGGGGTAGGGCTGATACATCTTCCTCTTCTCATAGGACTCTAGGCTGAAAGGAGGAAGACTCATCAGTTCATCTGAATAGCTGTGTGCTGAAGGCCACCCTTACCAGGTCTTTCTGCCATGTATAAGGTTCATTCAAATTTGAAAATGTCCCTAGGCTACAGTGGTACTTGTGATATCCTTATTTATTCATTATATTGATCACTGCTGCAGTGGCCTTAGCTGTATGAGTTGCATCCTGCATAGAATATAACAGCTGGTCAGCTTCCAAAGGGAACCTACCTGCCCAGCAAAGGAACAGAACAAACTGACCATCAATCTTTAAAAGCCTCAGAGGAGTACTCTTTGGTGGCAGGTCTGAAGGACTTGGTGCCCAAACCTGACTTTTTTATCAGCGTAGTCAAGCTGACTGAGTTTGGGTACATGGAAGGTACCCTGAAACTTTGGAAGCTGACCAGCTGTTATATTCTATGCAGGATGCAACCCATATAGCTAAGACTACTGCAGCAATGAGCATTCAAGCTTACGTACACAACTCAACTTTCTTTCCGCAGTCACTTTCAACTTTGGAAACTCCTGTTCCAAGATCAACAATTGAAAGTTTAACTTATCTACCTCCCTTTCTCTCTACAATTAGTATTTTTTAGATTTTTGCTGTGCAAATGTTAATAGATTCTTTAGAGGTCATTTCAGGCATGGTGTTTGAATTCTAGACTTTGAATCTAGGAATGTATTTCTTTAGCCTCCTTGTCCAATAAAGATTAGGGTATCTTTCCTGTCTTTACAATTGCAATCCTTTATCTCATGGCTATATATCGTGGTGATTACTGTTTTTAACTTAGAATGTCTATATATTTTAGTTACTCTCCAGGAGTGTACTTTGTCACATTTGAGCTAGTTCTTTTGTGGCACGTTCACCAGTCACATTTTGGCTGTATTGTCAGTTGTGGACCTTTATTGATATTCCTCACTGACCATGCATGGGCCGCGGTTTTTTTTTTTTTTTTTTTTTTCTGAGGGTGCTCATTTTTGGCATAATCTCTGGGTTATATTTGTGGTTTATTGCTTCTAACATGGAACAAGAACATTGAGACCATCTAACATGCACATATTTATTTCCATTTTCAGCTCCGCCAACTCTTCTCAATGTGACACTTTTACCTGCCCAGTTTTGGCTTTCATGTCAGTTCCGCTGTATATTGATATAACTTACTCTCTGTAATATGGGTAATATTTTTATGAGTTGTACTTTACATGTGTAAATGCTAATCTTTGTTTTAGGGGGTTTACTTCAAATTTCTGCCCTTGAAACTGTCTTGCTGACGTATGAATGTTATTTTTTACAGTTATACTAATTCTTTTCATTCTGGCCTTCTCTTCTGCCTTATTTCTGCTGTAGTGTCAGTTTTGGCTGAATATTAAGATAGCTTGTGCTTTTCTTGATACCATCCCTAGCTCTGGGTTTGATGTCCAGCACAAGGAATATCAAATACTTACCTTGTATTGAGGCCATTTTACATGTCAGCTTCAACCCTAGTTCCAGATCCAATTATATTTATGGCATACTGGCTTTCAGCTTAAAGTCAAGTTGAGCACTGTTTCAATCTCCATCCGTTTTTGACCTCAGTGTTCAATGTCAACTTAATATTGGAGTTGATAGAGGCTATTTGAGCGCCATCTTGGCACTGAACCCATTTCCATTGATTCTGTTCTGAAGTTTTGTGTTGACTTTCGTCGATGCTGTTGCATTTCTCAGAGCTGACTGTTCCTCTCGGCTTAGACCTTTCATGTTTTTTTTTTCTTAGAAGTGAGTTTCATCCTCGGCACCAGTATAGTTTCATTCATGAAGCTACTGTTAAAGGAACCTTGTCTCCAAGTATTTATTCCAGTTTATCTAGCAGCCTACATCTTCCTTCCAGTCCTAAAAGTTCTAGCTGTGAAATATTTGATCCAATGTTGTATTTTCCATCCATCTCAATCTGTGGGTTATCAGATATGACTCAGATCTGAATCTGGCACCTTCAGAATCTTCAGTCCTGAAGCTAGGCCTCCACTTCCTGTAATGTTCTACTCTAACTTAATCGCCACAGATCTCATTTGCTGTTAGTTGTAGGCTAGATTTTAGGGTTGTAGTAAGCCTTCATCCTGATCCAGAGTTCATTCTACATTCTTTCCCATTCTCCCCTTCCAATTTTTCTCCAAGATTGTCCCCTTCCCTTACTCGCATCCAAGCTTCTCCTTTCCAGATCTGAAGCTCAGACCTGTTTGCAAAGCCTCAGTCATATGTTTTTAAGCCTAGCCATGCATTCCAGATCTCTGACAAGTTCTAGTATCCTTGATAAGTGTAAGCAGGGGCCTGGGAGATGGACCATTTATGGGATGCCTCTGTCTCATTAGGCATTGGTGCCAAACCAGGGATGAATTTCCTGTTCCCCATCCTGCTGTCCCAGTTGCACTTGAATTGGGTTAGGGAGGAACCTACTTCACATGGATGGGGAGCCTGTTCCAGAGACTAGGTAGTCTCAAGGAAACATACCTCTCTCTTCAGCAGGTCCTATTTATATCACAGGCAAGATTTAAGTCTTAAGAACGGGTAATTCTGGTGCTGTTTGTTTTGCAGATATGCAGAAGGACCATCAGGGTGGGGTCTGGCAGTGCCCTATATGCCAGGCATAGCTCTCCCGTGAACAGCCTGTAGGAAACTGAATACAGGGACATGGCCTTGAGGTGGTCTGCAAAGGACATTTTGCTTATGTCCTGTATTATTTTAGTGAGGAACCTGTTTGGATGGTCCAGTTATTGGGTGTGCCTGGTTAGTTACGTACCAAAGAGGGTATTGTACTGAATGATAGGTCTGATAAATACCAAATACAGTGGAACAATGACCTTCATCAGCTTGGATGCCATACCTTTGTTTATAAGTTGCACAACATAGAATGATTTCCTCACCGTGGTAACCACATAATGGTCAAAGGCTGAATTACTGTTGTTTCCCCAAGTCCCTTTGTACTAGGCCAACATTTTGAGGTGCATTGTCAATATGATAGCTACCAGGGATGAATGACTTCCTGAAGGATACCATTATATATTTCTTGGCATCTAGTTTTTGTGCATGTCTCTGACAACAGTTATCTGTCTGTGTCCACCATTCCTTGAGAACATTTGTGTCTGTGGAAGATTCTACTTCTCCTAATTTGCAATCATCTATAAATTTAGTCAGCCAGAGGTCATTGACATTGGTCTTCACTTCAGAGAAATAAAAACAAAAAAGGAGCGGCCCCAGAACCGATGCCTGAGGAACTCAGCTTGTGGCTGGCTACTTTGTAGAGGTGGACTCCTTAATTCTAATTTCCTGGCTCCTGTCTGTCAGCGAACTGGCTGCCCATGAGGTGACATAAGGGTTTATACCTAACCTTCTGAGTTTGCCAACAATGCCCAAGTGGGGTATTCTGTCAAATGCCTTGGTCAGGACAAGGTAGGCAGTGTGAACCATTTTGCTCTCATCCATTGCTTTGGTGATGTTCTCAAAGTCAAACAGCCATTTTGTACAGCTTCTTCTAGGTATGCTACGTCATGTGAGATCCTTAAATCCTCTTCTTTAGAGCAGCTGATGTGTTTCTTCTACAGATCCAGATGGAACTAGGGATCATTTCCATCTCCTCATGCCAGAGGACCAAGCTGGTGGCACCTTCAGCCCCGGATCTGTATTTTCCTTCTCGAGCCCCATCGGTGCTGAGGTTTTCAGGTTTGACTATTCAGCTACCATCTCCTCTGCCAGTGGCATGTCCTCTTCAGTCACCGGCACCCTCCTTGATGTTCTCGACTCCGGCCATGTCAAAGTCGAATTTTCAGGGCTGACTTCGTGGAATGGGTTTGACTTTCAGAGCTTCAGAGTCATCGCTGCTTCTGAGTGCTTCAATGTTAGATAGCTCTGCTCCAATCTCAAAGTCTAAGTCGACTAGATCAATGTTGGCCACTGGGTTCTCTCTCATGTCTTCATATCCAGAGGGAGCCAGTTCCAGCCATCCGGCCTCTGTGTCTATTTTGATGTCATGGATAGGATCTTCTCTGAGACAGGTGTTTCAACAGGTAAATCGGATTTGTCCCAATCCCTTCTTCCTTCTATGTCTTTGGTTACTCATCTGCTTTCTTTGGGACAGCCCATGCCTATGTGCCTCGAGACCGCCCAGCAGTCAGGGCACCCACCTCTTCCATATCCCTCCCACTTCTCCCCAAGGGAGGTGCAAATGAAGATTAATAAGAGGAAACATTTAGACTCCCCCGAGGAGCCGCTCACTTATGATACCAATCTCACTAAAGGGGACAGGTCGCCAATTCCCCCCATGAGAAGCAACTTACTCATATTATTGAAATAGCATGAGGGGTGGGCCATGGAATCCCCTTCCCAAAGGAGTTAGTGTTTTTCAAGGCTTTCTGTTTGGTCCATCCATGTCCTGGTTGGTTCGCTTTCCAGATAACCCTCATCAATCTGGTATCCTGGAGAGAACCCACCATGGTGGAGGCTATTCCTTGAAAACACAACAAAGTCCTGGTTCTACACAAGGATATGCCTCATTGGAGCAAGGGTCTGGCAGTAGACACCATCAATGCCACCAAAAAGGATATCTCAGATGAGAGTTCCATGGTATCCACGAGGCTTTTGTCTAATGTTGATGATGGTAGGGCCCACACCGTAGACACCAGCATTTCCATTTGCCACCATGTCTGAATGTGCTTATGCAACTTTGCAGTTTATCCTTTGTCAGTGCCCCTTTGAATGGATCCTCAGTGTTTGGCTCAAAAGTCAGAGACTCTGACCTTGAGTAAACAAGATGAAAAGATGTTTGTTGTTGGGGTTCACTTCTGCATTCCTCAGAGTTATTTTTCTAAGAACCAGAAAGGATAGAAGCACCTCTTTCTTCATAATCACAGCCACCTTCCATGAAGTCCCTAGTGACAGTTCCCTACCCCCACCCTTCCGAGGCAGGGGATACTATCCAAGGAGCAGGGATAGTTTGCAGAATCAGGGCTTCTGCAATCCTTTCTTCGGGAATCCCTTCCAGCACTGTGAGGGGTTGCCTGACTGCTGCACTCTGGAAGCAGCTGAGGACACTTGGCTGTCCACCCAAAAGCTTGGGAGACCATCCTGTCAAGTCACTTCGGTGTTGAGAGTTGTATCCAGAGGTCATACCATTCCCTTTTTGTTCACTCTGATGAGTACTTCAGAAGTCTCTTCCCAACATGCCACCCCATTAATGAAGGGAAGCAATGGTGGAAGTATAGAAACTGCTTCTCAACCGACTCCTCCAAGAGGTCCCACCAGACCAGAGAGGATTTGGGGTGTATTCAAGATTGTTTAGTACCAAAGAAAAAGGAGGACCTCAGATCCATTTTGATCTCCCCAAGTTGAACCAGTATGTCAAACAGACCAATTTCCTGATGATCACAGTGCAGTTCATTCTGTCCCTTTTGAGGAACAGCAACTTGATGTGCTCGATAGAGCTCAAGGATGCCTACCATCATATAAAGGTTGCGAGGCATTCCAGGAAATTTCTGAGCTTTCAGCTGCGAGTCAAGTCATTATCAGTTCTGAGCACTGCCCTTTGGTCTCATCACAGCTCCTGGGGGTTTGCCAAGTGCATGGCAGTTGTGGCAGCCTGGCTGCAAGAGTTCGTCTTCCCATACCTCTATGATTGGCTCCTTACCACTTCCACAAGAGCATCTGTCATCAGAGCTTTGGACTCCTTACTTTACTTGTTTCTGTCCTTAAGGATCATGGTGAACTATGAAAAGTCCAGTTTAAATCCAGTTCAGGTGTTTGAATTCATAGAATGCCGTTTGGATGCAGCTTTGCAGACAGCAAGACTTCCCATCCACAAGTTAACATCTCCTTGAGCATAAACATCTCATCAGCTTCTGTTTCACAAACCCCCTGGCTTTCATGATTCTGAGGCTCTTGGGACGCATGGCAGCATTGACTCTCCTGCTTCACCTGGTGAGGTACCATATGAGGATCCCGCAGTGGACATTAGCAGCTCAGTGGTCACATTTAATAACACATCCCATGAATTTCTTGATTGCCGTAACAAATGGTTAACTGGCACAGGTGAGATGACGGTTGGAATCCCTTCTTGTCACCGCCAAGCAGACCTTTCTTCTTCCTCAGCCTCGGGCCATGTTCACTACAGATGCCTCTTTTTTTTGGGGGGGGGGCATTCCAAAGGGAAGACTTGTCCAGGGAACATGGTCGTCCTCTGAGGCCAATCTCCACATTAATGTCTTGGAGATGAGAGTGCGTCCTCCTAGCATTGCACACCTTTCAGGACCTTCTTCCCAAGGGTGCGATCTCTGTTCATTCGGGTAATATGTCTATGGTTTGGTACCTAAACAAGCAGAGAGAACTCAGTCTTATCCTCTTTGTTAGGAAACCATGAGGGTGTGGTATTGGGCAATTTCCTCTCAACAGTTTCTGATCGCAACACTCATCCAAGGGAAGCCTATCACCTTGGCAGACAGTTTAAAGAGGAACATCCTTATTCTCAAGAGTGGCCCATGAATCCAGATATAGCAGTCTGGATTTTCCCCTTGCTGTGATCTATATGGCACCCTGTCCAGCACATAGTGCAGCAGTTTCTACACCCTGGTTCCCGGGACACTTGTACGTTTGGTTCCTGGGTCTCCTGTATGCTTATTTGCCAAATTCCTTTGCAGTAAATTTTCTTCTGAAAGCAGCCCATTCCAGAGTGAGTGCAATTCCCAGTGCCCCTTTCTGGCCCCATCAAGTCTGATTCTCCTTCCTGTGGCTTCACCTTCGGCACCCACCTTTGGAGCACAACCTCATTCTAGGATTGATTTCCCATCTGGCAGGGATTTCTCTGCCAAACCTTCATAGCTTCAGGCTAACTGCTGGGTTTCTCCAGTTCCCCTGATAGCCAGGAATCCCAAGCTTTCTGACAGAGTAATCAATATTCTGCTATATTTCCAGAAACTTTCTACACAGGGAATCTGTGCTAATAAATGGAAACACTTTGTGGTTTGGACTTTATCTAAGGGTCTAGACACTTTCCCGTCTCATTTGATGCTAGTCTGGATTTCCTTGCTGATCTCTTTCAATGCAGTCTTCAGCTGTCCTGCTATTAAGGTTCTGCTTGCTGCTATTTCTAATTTTCACATTGGCAGAGAGAACACTCCTGTAGCTGCCCTAAATATCTCAAGCTTTATTGAGGGGTATGTTCTTTTTGAGACCAGCTATTCTAGATCTTACCCTTCCTTGGGATTTGCCTTTGATACTGTAAGTATTGGCTTGTACTCCTTTGAAACCTTCATCCATCATTTCCTTGAAATTGCTATCTTGAAAAAATTATTTTCCTAGTGGCTGTTACATCAGTGAAACAGGTCTCTGTCTCTCCATATCTCATTTTTCCTATGGACAGGGTTGCACTCCTGACTAATCCCTCATTTTACCCAAAGGTAGCTTTGGAGTCCACTTTAAACCAGGGTATTCATTTGCCTGTGTTCTTCCCAAACTTCAGTAATAAGGGTGAATATTTGCTAAACTGGATATTTGTAGACAGCTGCGATTCTATTTGGACAGAACCAAAGCCTTTGCAAAAACAGAACAACTCTTTTCCTTTTCCAAGGCCAGGTTGGGCAGGCCAATGTCTAAAGCAGCCATATCCAAATGTCATTCTGGTTACATTTCCTTTGTGTGCAACTTGAGAAGAAGACCCTTACCTGCAAAACTCAAAGGCCTACCAGGGTATTGGCTACATCTACTGCTTTTTTCTCAACAGCCTCAATTGATGACATTTCTACCATTTCTGCTTGGGCTAGCTGCTATACTTTTGTGTCTCATTACAAATTAGATGTATAGTCAAGGTCCAGAGCCTGTTTTAGTTCCAACATTCTGCAAAATGTTCTCTCTTAGGACCTCCCTGGGATGATATGTGGCTGGGGACTCTATCCCACAGTTTGAAGCTACACAAGAAAAGACAATGTTAGATATGAAAGTTATGCCCTTACTATAACAATAGATCCGTGTTGTCCATTTTCACTCAGTTTACCCATCACTCCCTCCTATCCCCCTGCTTATAGTGGTTTGCCTTCCTTGCGAGCAGGCATCCAAGTCTTTGGGGTCAACTTTTGGGTCCTTTATTAAGTTCCTGGAGTTGTTCTTGCTAGTTCTTAGATCTGTGTGAGGGACAAAGTAGATCCAAGATGGATGGGGTAACAGGGTAGAGGAGGCAAAGCTCTGAAATCAAAGTCTCTGGGAAAAGGCTGACGAATGGAAAGAGACAACATGGGTCTTTAGTTATGGAAAGTGTATAACTTTCATTTTTTCATGTTTGTTTTTGCTGGAAGTTGATTCCAGATAGCAGGCAAAGCTTGCAGAATGCTCTTTCTCCTATGGTTATTTTGAATGTGGGTCTGCTCAAGATAAGGGCTTCATCATATTCACCTCCCTGAGCATGTCCTTGTTATCTGAAATGCAGTTTGGACAGGCGGCACACTGGTGCAGCTGTAGCATTGTTGCCTCACAGTAAGAGGTTTTCCGGTTTGATTCTCGGCTGGAGTGCCTTCTGTGCGGAGTCTGCATGTCCTCCCTGCATTCGTGTGGGTTTCCTCTGGGTGCTCAGGTTTCCTCCCACATTTGAAAGACGTGTCTGGAGCATTTCTCCCTGGGCCTCTCCTGAAAATTGGCTTTGTTCCAAGTCGGACTTTCCCAGTAAACAAATGTTAAAATAAATTTCAGTGGGAGACAGTGCCCTAGTTTAAAATTTTATAGAACTGTGAAGCAAGTATCAGGGTTGCCTTTTCATTAACTGGAAACAATTTGACCTGGACTAGAAGTAAGCAATGGTGAATTCTTGTGTCGGCCAGTAGAGCTAAATTCCAGTGCACAGTTTAGATAGAAACAAACCAGTACCAACTGGAAAAGGAAATTACTGCTTTAATGGGAGAATATTGAGTGGACTGCAGTTTCACCAAAGTTTTTTTCATTGCATATTTCTTGCATCTACTTATGTTTTTTTTTGTTTTGTTTTTATTTAATAGATATACATATATAACAGGTTATAGACACCTGTATATCCTTTTTAGATGGGTATGGTCATGGTGGGTACAACAGTCTGGAAAATACTTGCAAATGTATTTACTAGGTTATAGTTGGGAACACATTTTGTAAAACAGAAACCTGCTTGCTGGACAGGAGTGGTGAGAAGTTGTTCTGTTTGCCACAATGGAAAGCATCAGAGCTTTTCACTAAAGCCAATCCTTGTAATTTTCTAGTTAGATACATTATACCTTCCATAGAGGGTTCACATTTGTTTTTTTCCTCCATTCCTCTTCATTAAGATGACCATTATCAAGATCCAGAAGGAATCTTCCAGGATAGTCCTCATCGGTCCACATTATCCACGCAGATCCAGTTTTCCATGCTTCGAGAGACGACAAAGTTCTCCTGACTAGTTCTTGTATTCCACAGGAGTTATCCACATTTCATTATGGCCTGGGTCCTCAGCTGTATGCTTGACTCCTGCTTCGATAACCATTTTCAGATTTAGGATATTTGAGGGATAACCAGTGTTTCAGCTACTAAAAGACTACCAAGGCTACCACTCCATAAATTGAATAGTTTTGTTTTTTGAGGACCATGCAGTGGTTTGTCTTTTTTCCCAATAAACATAATATTAAAATAACTGACATGTTAAGAAAGTGGCTGCTTATTTCAGGAATGTCCAGCCTTGTGTACCCCTCACATGTCTACCAAACATTACAGCTTGGACAGAGTTTCTAATATTAGGACTGTTTTTGGCAATGTGTTTCTTAAGGGATTTTTGACACATTAGACTGTTATAGGCAGTCCATTTGCCTTTTCACTATAGTCTGCTCTTTTACAAGGACTTTTCTGATAATGCAGAAAGGTGACGGGTCAAGAAAATTCCAAATGCTTTGTTCTTACAATGATAGATTTGATCTCTATTATGTTAGAGGAGTCTCAGAACTTAGTCTACCATGCCTGATTTTACAGGAGCTGTTCGTTGCGTAGACAGTGTGCTAGATTCCAAGATTCTCAAAATTCATGCTTGGCTGCTAAATATGTAACCTCTTCCAGTTTCATATATCCATTGTAGTCCCTGGTTTGTGGTAGTCTGTTACGGTCCAACTTGCTATTTTGCTATCTTTTGCATTTTCGCAGTCCCGTTTCAAGCAGAATGGTCACTCAGTTGGATGTGGCTTTTACCTTCATGTAAGGGGTTTAGTCAAGTTAAAATTTGCTACTAAACTCGTGTTCCTTCTAGGGATCTAACTTTTTACTGAAAATGCTTTCCATTCCTCTGATTTAACCTTTGACTTTATGAAACCTCACTTTTCTGTCATGGAAGACCTTTCATCTAAATGGATGTGTTGTGAACTATGAACATTTTAGCTGTAGAAACTTTTTAGTTGAAGAAACCTTATCTGGGCTCTTACAAAAAAGTTTTTTTTTTTTTGCACTAATCCTAAATTCCTTATACCAAGTTTAACTCAAGCTAAAGTAGTCCATTCAGCTGCCAGTCTGTATTTTGAAAAATATCTAAATTAGATATCCATAGAGATGTGAAATACTTCATCATATGTCTCTGTTAAAAAAAAAAAAAAAAAACTTTCTTTTTTTCCCCCTAAAGGCAGACAAGGCAGATAAGTTACTAGACTACATCTGAGTACTTAAAACATTTAATTAATGTGTTACTTTCTTAGTAGAAGTCTGACAGAACCAGATAGTATCCATTCTCTACATTAGTACATACTTCAGAGGACATTTCTACAGCATTTGCACTGCTCCAGCCTATTCAATTGCCCATATTTGTTCCAAGTATTGTAGCTGGGCACAGCTTCAGAAGTTAAAAGAGAGTTTGGGAGGATGTTGTGAACTCTCTGCTATTCTGAGCATGCTCCCATCTGCTGTACCTCCTCCTAGGAGTTCCTGCACAGTATTCATTTGGGAAAGAGCACCCTGCCAAGAGGAAGGAAGGTTGGATGGTTAGTTATTTAGGACCCTTTCTTAGGTCCAGATATTTCTAGTTGCCCTGCCTCTCTTCTGTTTTAATGTTTGCTGGATCCTTATTTCAGAGTAAACAGGCACATAGCACATGCTGTTAAAGTTATACTACACTATTCAGGTAGTCTGTACCTTTACTCAGTGAAGACACTGAGACAGTTCTGCTATTACGATATTCATTTACTGCACACTAGCTTAACAGTGAAAGGTATATACTTTAAAACATGCTTCAGCTTAGAATAACCAAAGTCTCTGATACAAAAGAAAAAGTCCCAATCTTTATAGTGTCTTTTCTGCCTGCATCAGCAGTTTTGAGAATTTGCCAGAATAATAAGTCTTTCCTTTCAAGCTGGTCTGCTGACAGTTTGTTTTCCATATCTTAAACATTCTGTTCCTGAAGAATAACTCCTTTTGTCCTTGGCCTATCTTGCGTACCATATTGACGAGACACAGCTGCATGCAAGAGTTCATCTTGACCTGCTTGTAGATAATAAATTTCACAAACTGCATAATTTATAAGCGATAAAATGTTTTACTTCTGATTCTTAACAACAATAAATGCCAAGCTATATGTTTTTGCCAAGTTCGTTAACTGCGTGCACTGTATACACTGAAATGCAGAACATTTATTTTACATTTTCAGAAAAAATCCACTGACGTCCATTTTAACCTGTTCACAATTCCCTCTTTTCATTTAAAAAGTGGAAATGACTGTTCATTTTCAACTTCAGTTGTACACACTGAAACCTTTCCCAGTTTATCTAGGTTAACCATCATGATTTGTTAAATTCTTTAAGTTTTTTGCAAATGACAACTTAAATAGCAATTCCAGATAGTATGACTATAATGGCTTACACTACTAATACAGGATGTATCAACCAACTTAACAGTTTTTTCCTGATTTTGACCAACCAGTAAAGATATCCCACCAATTATGAGCAGTGTCTTTTTTTGGTCTTTTCAGCCAAACTAAGTAGTTTATCTTTTGGAATGATGCTTAATGCCTCATAATACAGAATACTTTCATTTCTTTTTTTCCAAATACTCTCTGAGAATTTTAGTATTGTTCATTATGTTTTTTAAATTATCCAAGGATACAGATATATTGGGAAGCTGTATTAAGTCATAATTCCAGTTCTTGGAAATATTCACTTCTATGGGTTCAGTAAACACATAGCTCTTATTATTCCATTTAAGGACATCAACATGTGATAAACATCCTACAAAAGGTCATTTTAAATTATGACCTACATCTTGATCTGTAACCAGACAAATATACTGAGGAGCCACTTATATAAACAGTTGAAAAGAAGAAAGCATAATAGTCCATTTACACAAATTAACAGAATGCTGCAGTAAGCATGGTTCATAGACAGGCGAATGCTGTCCACAAATTAGTCCATTTTGAATCTGTGTACAATACTCTATTTTATCTGTTTTTCCTCTCATATCTATATAATTACCTTCAAATTGTGGTAACCAATACTCATACCCTTCTGGTATGAGAAATTGACAACATTTAATAGAAACTTTGGAATCAAATTCAAGGTTTATGTTAGGACTATTTGGTCGAATGTAATAATGACCCATAACTGTGGAACAAAAGGTAATGTTACTGGGAACTGTTGTATGCCCAAAGGTACAATTAGCATTAGATGGACAAATGAAGTTGTCCTGCTGTCTTTGCTCGCAAAAAAGATTTATTTTTGAGCATTCATGCCAACCTAGCTTTAGAGTATTATTGTCATTGTTTATTTTCCAAACTTGCATTTCTCTTGTTTGACACTCTACCCTAAGGGCTCCAATGAGTATAGTCAGTACAATAACAAACGGAATCTTCATTATGTACAATAATATAACCTTTCCACGTAAGTGGTATTAATCTGAAAAGTTGTTTTGATAGATGCTTTTTCAACAGTTTTAGACTTGGCATTTGCCGTGAGTCTACAAAAAAAAAAAAAATACACAAAACATGAAGTCACTTAATGACTTTCAACTGATCTCTATGAACAAGAATTATTTTGCTCTTTTTCTTTCCTTTAACTTTGTACAGTAGAGGTCCTAACTGAGCAATTATTTCAAAAGGTCCTTGCCAATTACTATCCCACGGACCGTCCATCTGGAACATCTTGATCAATAACTGTGTCCCATAGGGAAGGTTTTCTTCTGGCATAACAGGATCCTTTGACCGTAATTTGAATGCTTGCAATTCTGATAGGCTTTGACACAATTCAGAAATATCTTTTAACCATTGTTGATGCTGTGCAATTTCTAATAATGGTCTGTTTGTACTAACAGTAGGATCAAATGGCAATTGTACAGGCATTTTCTTGCCTGTCATAACTTCAAAAGGTGATATCCCTGTTTTACTGTGTGGAGTTGCTCTGACACCCAGCAAGATTCCAGGCAAATGTTTTACCCAATTTACGCCGGTTTCCAAGCAGGCTTTCTTAAGGTGTTCCTTAAGAGTCCTGGTCATTCTTTCAACAATCCCATTAGACTGGGAATGGTAAGGAACATGAAATCATTGCTGGATACCAAGCAAATCACACAAAGCTTTCATCAGATTACTGTCAAATTGTGGCCCGTTATCGGATTCTATAACTCGTGGCCATCCCCAATGACAAAAAAATGTTTTTCCATAAGGCTTCTGCTGTAGCCTTAGCCGTCATTGTTTTTGTAGGAATTGCTTCTACCCATTTTGAAAAAACATCAACTACCACTAGAAGATACCTGTACTCACCTTTAGCTGGGGTTAATGGACCTGCAGAGTCAATTTGGATGGCATTCCAAGGTCCATCCACTGGAGTTACCCTTAGTAACTGTGACTTTTTTTAATTGAGCATTAACCTACAAACATATTCAGCATGCACTAAATCACAGATTTTCTTTAACTGAGGATGCCAGTACTTGTTCTTTACAATGGGCCTTAACTGTTGTGTACCCAAATGTCCCAATACCTGATGATTAAATTTCACTAACTGTCATGCCTGTTGGTACGATATATATGGAAGACTAGAACAGTCTTCAAAAAATTTTGCATAATATTGCCCTGGACTTTCTCCTACAAGAGTACATTTTTCTAACCCTTCATGCAGTCCAAACTTAGTTTGGATCTGCAGCAAATCATGTTGCAAATTCTGAGCTGAAAATGTCTGTATGGCATGTACTGCAGTGGTTTTATTTGGTACACTAGAAAGGTGTTCTGTAGGATACAATTGCATTCCTTTTTTTGCTGCCTTTTTTGCAAATTGATCAGCATAGTTATTTAACTGAAAAATTTTACTTGTAGCTTTTTGATGAGCTTTTCAATTTAAGATACTGTAGCAACCCACAAGGGACTGACTACAAACCAAATTCCAAACAGTCTGCAGCACAGAAGCATGCTTAAGTGGTTTGCCCATATTATCAACAAACCCTCTCCTTGCCCATTTAGACATATGCAGCCGCAGAGAATTAACTATGTATGCACTGTGTGAAAAAATATTGACAGGTGGAAAATGCTGTAACACATAAAGAACTGCTTCCAGTT
Source organism: Protopterus annectens (assembly GCF_019279795.1). Classification (NCBI taxonomy): domain Eukaryota; kingdom Metazoa; phylum Chordata; order Ceratodontiformes; family Protopteridae; genus Protopterus; species Protopterus annectens. The sequence goes on along the minus strand of NC_056742.1, from coordinate 262,230,021 downwards.
CAGCTCGCTAAACAGACATGTGTCCCGGTAACTGAATCAGAGTCGGTTGTCCCATAGAAGGGTTTTTTGGTACTACTGCAAATCCAGTCCGATAATTTTTGTCCCAAAATCGAGCACCGTCAACAAAGACGGATGGCCTGTCCTCCTGAATATCAGGAGACAGAATGGGCTTTTCTGGATTTGAAATGTGCCTAATGCATTTGTGTCGTTTTCTTTTATATCCCATGAAGTTAGATAAGTAATACTTATCTCCTGCCTTTATTGTAACTTGCTTGGCACTAAATAATGCCAACCATTTTGCAAACACTGCTTGACTGATGTCATCAATCAGTTTATTTAACAGAGTATCGTTTACCAAAGCCTGTATGGCATAATGTGGTGTCTGTACTATAATGTCTTTGGAAAAAGCTGTTAGGTATTTAGTTTGTTTTAAACCCCAGTAAATGGCCAAAAGTTGCTGAATACACGGGTGATATCCCCTCTCAACATGTCATCTTCCTACTGAAAAATGTAATGGGGCGTAAAGTCTTTTCCATTCTAGAATCAGAGCCCTGAAGCACAACAGAGTGTGTTGGGTCCAGCTGCTGCCTGTAATACAAAGGGACGTGTTAAACTTGGAGCTACTATTTCTGTAGCCTTGGCCAATGCTGCCTTTAAATCTCAAAAAGCCATATTTTTCTTTGGTCCCCACTCTAGAAAGGGTAATTTATTTCTGGCTAGAAAGCATATCATACAGAGGAACTGCCATATTGGCATAATCCTCTTTGAATTCCCGATTATAATTTATGATACCTAGAAATTTGCGCAAATCTGGAATGGAAACCGGTTTATTCATTTGGGGAGCTACCGCCCCATTAGCCTAACGAGCCTGGTCTGCAAGGCCATGGAACATATCATCATGGAACTTATGAACAAAGACATTGGTAATCTCCAAACTCTGGACCCCACCCAGTTCGGGTTTGTAAAAGGCAGATCATGTCTCCTAAACCTGATAGACTTCTTTGAAGCAGTCACCAAAGCCGTAGACGAGGGTAAGGTGGTTTACACAGCCTGTCTAGATCTTGCCAAGGCTTTTGACACCATCCCCCACTCTGGAATTATAGATAAACTCACTAAACTAGGTATAAATCCCTATGTCACAAGATGAGTTGCCAACTGGCTCACTGTTAGAGCTCACACTGTGAAAGTAGCAGACTCCAAATCCGACTTCAGACCAGTGACAAGTGGAGTACCACAGGGTTCAGTCCTGGGTCCTCTCCTGTTTGGTATCTACTTTTCTGAAGTACAGGCTAACACAGAAGGTATTTGGCTAACGAAGTTTGCAGATGACTGCAAACTAGGAGCCATAATTGAACCTCCTAACGACGTGGACATCCTACAAAAGGGCCTCACTGAGACAGATGCCTTGTGTCAAAGTCATGGCCTCAAGCTCAATGCCAAAAAGTGCATTGTCAACCCCTTTGGTAAAAACTCTGTACCCATGAGCTACCACATAGGTGGTAGTCTACTTAATACTGAAAGTGTGATAAGAGACCTTGGAACACATGTGGACAGTAGTCTCTCCTTTGATAATCACATTGCCACAGTAGTCAGGAAATCCTTCTATGTGGCATACCTCATCACAAAAGGTTTCTCATCCAGGAAAAAAGAGGTCATTGTTCCCCTCTACTCGTCACTCATTAGATCCATTATAGAGTACAACGCCCCTTTTGGTATGCTCTCTGAAACCTTGGCTGGTGCAGTGTCTGATGAGGTCCGTGACAAAGTGGCCTCTCAGCTGGCCACCATTGAGTCTATATCTAACTCCTCTATGCGATTGATATCTCACGCATCAGAAGGAGCAGCTTGAGCGGCTGGTTCAGCTGCGGTCTTGAGACACGCCTGGATGCGCTTGTGCAACTTTGCGGTGCCTTTTAAGTCTTCCTTTCTTAATGACCCCATTGAGCCCTCCTCTTTGTTTGGGCCCAAAGTTAAAAGCACACTGGCCAGATGTGAACAAGACGGTAAGACCCTTTCTGCCTTAAGTGTCCATTATTCTTCCCCTCAACGTGCTTTCTCCCGAAAACAAAAGAGTGGGAAGATATGGTTCAAGAAATCTCAGGGTACTTTCCGTGACACACAGGCCGAGTTTTCCCCCCAGAGGCAGAGGGGGAAACTCACAGGGAAGACGCTCCTTTCGGGGCAGAGAGGGACCGCGTAACCAGGGTTCCAGGGATTCTTTCCCTGGTCAATCCTACCAGCGCTTTTGAAGAGCGGCCCAACTCCTTTCCTCTGGAAGTGGTTGGGGGACGTTTCTCCTTGTACCCTTCTGCCTGGCTAACCATCACCACGATTCTTGGGTACAAAGGATCATAACCAGAGATTATCATATCCCCTTCGATCTTTGTCCTGTCCCTTCAAAAAACCTTCCCGACGTTCCACCCAGTCAAAGGGAAGAAGCAGCACTAGAGCTAGAAAAGCTGCTAAGAAAGAGAGTCACCCAAATAGTCCCTCCAGACCAGATAGGATCCGGATTCTACTCAAGACTATTTCTGGTGCCAAAGAAAACCGGGGACTGGAGACCAATTTTGGACTTCAGTGTACTGAACAAGTTTGTGAGAGTACAAAAATTCCGGATGGTCACTATACAGTCTATCCTCCCACTTTTGGAAAAAGATGATTGGATGTGCTCTATAGATCTTCAAGATGCGTACTACCACATAAAGATGGACAGGCCATCAAGAAGATTTCTGTGCTTCCATGCAGGAGCCAGTCACTACCAGTTCAGAGTACTGTCCTTCGGACTCTCTACAGCCCCCAGAGTGTTCACAAAGTGCATGGCAGTTGTCACAGCTCACTTGCGACTTCAAGGATTCCATGTGTTTCCGTACCTAGACGACTGGCTCATTTCTGCCCCCACCAGACATCTACTGGAAAAGCCCTGGCATACTCTCTCCTCGCTGCTCAAAGGCTGGGTATAACCATAAACTGGCAGAAAACCAATCTCACCCCATCTCAGTTGACAGAATTCATAGGGGTTATCTTGGACAAAAAAAAACTGCGGAGCTGCTATTCCAGAGCGCAGAATTTTAAGGATAAAGCAACAATTAATTCCAATCCTTTCAAAGGAATAATCCACAGCTCACTCGGTTCTACAGCTGTTGAGTTCCATGGCAGCCTCCATCACCATTGTTCCCCTGGCCAGGTTTCACATGAGGCTTCTACAATGGCTACTGCTCACCCAATGGTATCCTTTTCAGCATCCTCTTTCAGCCATGATTCGAGTAACCCACAGGTGCAAACAGGATTTAAATTGGTGGATGTCACACAATCTCTCTCAATGGTCTCGCCCCTTTTCCCTCCAACAACCCAAGGCCACAGTGATCACGGATGCCTCCCTGATGGGGTGGGGGGGGGCTATGTCAGGGACAGACAGTCCAAGGCACTTGGTCCTAACCAGAGGCCCATCTGCATATAAATGTTCTAGAGCTGAGGGCAGTGCTTCTGGCGTTGCGAGCATTCCATTCCCTGCTGCCGTCTGGGACAATTGCGATTCAATCAGACAACATGGCGGTGGTCTGGTACATCAACAAGCAGGGTGGAACCAAATCTTACCCTCTTTGTCGAGAGGCCATGAGGATATGGCAATGGGCAATGGCTACCAACCATTTTCTTCTAGCAATGCACATTCCCGGTAGTTCCAGCGTGATAGCAGACAGACTCAGCAGGTGCATTCTGCAACCTCACGAGTGGTCCGTGAATCCCTTGATAGCGGCGGAGATCTTCCACCGCTGGGACCGTCCTTGCTGTGACCTCTTTGCATCCCCGGCCAACTACAAATGCAGCAACTACTTCGCCCTGATTCCCCCTCCGGGACAGTCACCCAGGGACGCTCTAGTCCACAATTGGCCCTCTGGTCTTCTCTACACATTTCCGCCCTTTCCTCTCATTCCCCACTTTCTGAAGAATGCCCGGCGGTTGAAGAGCAGAGTAATCCTCACAGCACCATATTGGCCACGACAGATTTGGTTCCCATATCTTTGGCCTCACCTACTAGATCGACCATGGATCCTCCATCCAATCCTGGAGTTGATCTCACACCCACAGAACCTGATTCATCCCAACCTGAACAGCCTGAAGCTAACGGCTTGACTACTCCAATTCCCTTGATTGCCAGGAAGAATGATCTTTCTTTACCAGTACGTGATCTTCTCATAAGTCCTCCACTAGAATTACTTATCTGAGCAAGTGGAAAAGATTTACTTGTTGGCTGAAAGATAAACAAATAGACCCCTTTTCAGCACCAGTGTCGATAATACTAGACTATCTGGCCGACCTGTTTCAATCGGGTCTATCGGCCTCTACCATTAGAGTTCATTCGGCTGCAATTTCTAATTTTCATGAGGGTGTCCAAGATTTCTCTCTTATGTCCCATAAATTGTGCAAGACCTTCATAAAAGGTGTGAATCATCTGAAGCCACCTTTTAGAGAACCTATTCAACCATGGGATTTATCATTAGTTCTACAAGCTCTGACAATGGCACCTTTTGAACCAGCCTCTTCTTGCAGCCTCAAGTATTTGTCATGGAAAACCTTGTTTTTGTTTGCTATCACTTCTGCCAGACGTTTTTCTGAACTTCAAGCTTTATGTATCAAGAGTCCATGCTTGATTTTTCATAGAGATAGAGTGTCTCTGAGAACTAATCTGTCATTTCTGCCTAAAGTGATCTCTGAAATGTCCATTAATCAAGCCATTGAATTGCCAGTTTTCTTTCCCAACCATTCAAACAGAGGAGAGTATTGCCTACATACCCTTGATCTACACGGGCAAATCTGTTTTTACCTAAACAGAACTAAACCCTTTCGCAAATCTGACCAGTTATTTTTGGCCTTTTCTGGACCTAGATTAGGATCGGCTGTTGCTAAGGTCACATTAGCTAGATGGTTGAAGGACTGTGTGACCTTTATTTACACACAACGTAACATCTCATTGCCTACTACCTTTCATTCAACAAGGTCGGTGGCAACTCCTGCTGCCTTCCATGCCAGAGCTTCTTTACATGACATCTGTGCAGCTGCAACTTGGGCTACGCCTCATACATTCATCAGTCATTACAAATTGGATTTGGCCTCCAGGGCAAGAGCATCTTTCAGTTCTGTGGTGCTCAGGAATGTCCTTCCATGAGAGCCTCCCAGGAATAGAGGTAGCTGGGGACTCTGTCCCATATGTAAGGAATGAACGAGAAATAACAATATCAGATAAAGAAGTTATGTCTTACCATAACGTTCCATCTGTATTGTTGATCCTCTTTCAGTCATTACGACCCTCCCTCCTTCCCCCTCCTGTGGTTTCTAGTGGATCTCACCATCCGGTTCTCTTAGGTTATTTGACCAGAGGTAACCTCTACCTTCTTTAACTTGCAAACTCAATCTGAGGTAACAGGAAGAGTGGAATTGTTGGTAAGAGTTTAGCTTGAGAGTTTGAAGCTGATGCGAGCTTGGAAAATGGCCGGCTCATTTCTGAGGTCGGAACCGATACCCATGCGTAATGACTGAACGAGGATCAACAATGCAGATGGAACATTTTGGTAAGACATAACTTCTTTTTTTTTTTACCTTTAACCATACTTCATTTTCAGTAGGGCTGGCGGTACGGCCCTTTTTCACAACTGTTTGATACATGTATTGCCTCAATCATACACAACATGGGACCTTGTCCTTGCCATATAGTGCCATTAGGAAGGTTTATGACAATTCCCATTTTGGATAATATATCCATTCCCAAAATTGTGGAAGTGCAAGAATTATACATCAAAAATACCCCTTTCATTGGTTCCTCTTGATGGGAGAATTGTACTTGTACAGTTTTACTACCTATGGCTAGACATCTAGAGCCATTAAAACCTGAAATACATGTACGTTTAGACAAGCCAGGAGGCAGATGCCTACCTGTCACTGAGACAGCCGCCCCTGTATCTAGAAGAACATCTTCCCACAGGTTCCCCTCTACCCAAATGTTGATAAGTGGTCGTCCATCTTACCCTTTCTTGAAGTTAGTCAAGAAAGAGACTTGGGTGAGGGGGTCACACCCCTGTAGTAGATCTACTTCCCACCCTGAATCATCGGTGGTATTGGACTGCAAAGGACATAATTGCAGTGTTTCCTTGACTTCTTCACAGTCAGCATAAGAAGATCGATTAAGTTCTTGATGCAAAGCTATTCGGTGCTGATAATTAGGATTTACTGGACCCTAAGGAACAAAGTCAGAAGGAACAGTTGTATCCTGTGTGCTAACAATATTACCTTGTACATTGACACTAGGTGTCACACCATCCCTTTGCTGTACTGGGAATACTGACTGTTGAGTGCTTGTGGTATATAGGGGTTGTTGCCGTAGTCCCCTATTACCTTCTGTCACATATTGTTGTGAAGTTTACTGGTGTGTTTGTACTTCTGGCTGCATTACCTGTTGCTGTTGTGGTACACGGGGCTTATCAAAATTTTTCACGGTAAGAAACATACCCTTTTCCTCTTGTTCCTGGCACCGTCTGCGATAATATTTACAGTATTTTTTAGTATGACCTACCTGTGTACAGGAATAGCAAATAGGCTGTCTCTTTGGAGGACCTTCTTTAGATTAAGTAACTTGAGAAGCTGAGTGGCTGGGGGAGCCCGTTGTTGCCCCTGTATAACTTGCCCTTGACATGATTGGCCTACTACCTGCTGTGGGACTTTCTGTCCCTGATTAATCCATCTCCCATGCCCCCTTTCCCTTACTTCCCTAACAGTGGGTGCAGAATGGGGAGTCTAAATCTTTTGCTTATGAATAGCATTATCTTTACATATAATATGTGCTCGCAGCAATTTATCTACTAACTCTGTGAGTGTATTTGAAGATTTCTCATAAATAAGTTTGATATCCCCTGGGACACCTTCCAAATGGTCCAAAAAGGAGAGCATAACAGCTTTTTGAAAATTTACATCTTTCATATCTTTTTCATCTCTGCCATTAACTAGCATATATGCCAGCTAGTAATGTTCGGCTTGTTCTTCCAAAGAATCACAGACTGCCATATGAAACTGATCTAAAAGTGTTGGTGTGAGAGATTGCCCCCTAGTGTATGCTAACAATACTGCTGTCATTCTTAGGTGTTTATTTTGTATTGGATACTGCTTTTGCTGAATATAAGACATGAAACACTGAGGAATACAATTCCAGAAGCAATGTTCAAGTGTATCATTCCATACAGTGCCTACAGTTTTAAGAACCCAAGCTTCAAATGTAATCATGTTATTAAAAATACCCTTCCGTTCATCACACTTAGGGAGAGTTTCTAACATACTAGACTGATGATAAACTTCAGCAGAAAAACCTGCTGAGGCTATGATAGGACTGGTAGCAGCAGTTTCTAGTGCTTTAGATTGATATTTTTCTAACAGGGCTTGTAATCTTAAAAGATCTCGATTAGCTAAGTCTGCTGCTCTAGCAGCCTCAGATTCCTGTGTCTCTAATTGAGCTCATAATGTTTTTATCTCCTCCCTTGCAACAGTTACATCATGCTGTGTGCCAGCCAGTTGCTTGTCATATTTTTCTTGCAAACGGAAAATTTTATTCATTAACCTTTCTATCATACCAGTAGCTTTACTGCCTTGTTCAATAACAGTTTGTGTAAACGTCTTAATTTCAGTCTGTGAGACTTTCAAAAACTGAGAAAATTATTTTGTACATTCAGTGGTGTCAGCATGCAGTTTACCAGACACATTCCATTTGTCACAGTAAGTCTGAAAATGACCCATGAGGTCAAGATCTTGCTGGTTGCTAACTTTAGCAATCCAATCTTTAAACTCCTGCAAATCAGACTGTAAAATACAAAATTTGACATCTGCATCGCCCTCTAACAAATCTTTTGCAACAAGATATATAGAAGCAGGAACCATTGCCTGTGCTTCAGGCATTACTTTATCCTGGTTGTGTTTCAGGTTTTGTACAATACGTTTATGACAAGGCATGCAAAAAGCAACATTTAAATAATTTCAAATAGCACATTTTTGTACATTCTGTGGCACTTTTGCCTTACATACATACATACATACCAATCAAAGGTAGGAATCCATTTGCATAATGCTGGATTGTCAGTTTTCCCCAATATGTACTTAAATAATTCCACACATCTACATATGATTCAGACACATCAACAGTAAAAGACTTAGTGCACTTCTTGGCATTTTCATGAATTGCATTCATTGTTAAAAGAAAAACAGAAGAAAATATTTTCCACAAATGTTCAGGACAAGGTGACCAGTCTTGACATAGAGATCAGTTGTGGGAGAATTCTTTGCTTTCACTAGATGCTGGTGAGGCAAATTTTTGGCAGTGGAAAATCTGGACCTCGTATATCACCAACTGTCTGAAGGAAAATTACTGTACTGCCCTGTACTGCACTGCAGTGCTTGTCATCCAGTCAATGGACAAAGTTTTAGGAAGAGAAGAACCGATTCTAAGAAGGTCTGCGCTGAAATGTACTGAGAGGGGCACCTCTTCAGGTCACACCTCCCCCCCCCCCGGTTGTTTGTACTGGACTGGTCTCGCCATTGTTAAAGTGGGACTACACTGTTCAGGTAGTCTGTACCTTTACTCAGTGAAGACACTGAGACAGTTCTGCTGTTACGACATTCATTTACTGCATACAAGGTTTACATCAAGCTTAACAATGAAATGTATATACATCAAAACTTACTTCAGTTTAGAATAATCAAAGTCTCTGATACAAAAGAAAAAGTTTCAATCTTTATAGTGTCTTATCTGCCTGCATCAGCAGTTTTGAGAATTTGCCAAAATAATAAGTATTTCCTTTCAAGCTGGTCTGCTGACAGTTTTTCCATATCTTAAACATTCTGTTCCTGAAGAATAACTCCTTTCGTCCTTGGCCTATCTTGCGTATCATATTGATGAGACACAGCTGCATACAAGAGTTCATCTTGACCTGCTTGTAGATAATAAATTTCACAAGCTGCATAGTTTATAAGAGATAAAATATTTTACTTCTGATTCTTGTGAACAATGAATGCCAAGCTATATGTTTTTGCCAAGTTAGTTAACTGTGTGCACTGTACACACTGAAATGCAGAACATTTATTTTAAATTTTCAGAAAAAATCCACTGAAGTCAATTTTAACCTGTTCACACATACAATGGGGGGGTGCTCTCTTCCTTGTTTTTTCTTGTCAGTTTTTTGGCAGGAGAGAACTAATAGATGTCGTTCATTTCCCTGACTTGAAAGGGTTATTTCAACAACAATAGGCATGAGATAAGAAAAGACAGTTGTATAAGAGACTACTGAAAAAAGGTACACCAAGTAGTTCATACTGCAGAATGGAATGTGTTCAAGCAGAGGATACTGCTCAATGAGATGCCCTTGAAAGATGTGGTATGTTCCTGCTTAATTAACCTTTTCTAATATTGTTTGCGTTTATGGATAGGCTAGTTCAGTTTTATAGGCATTATCTAATGAGGATGTCTATAATTTTATGTTTTGTCTATTTCAAGCAGTGTTGCGGTATTATAAAGTGAGACACAAATGTCATTGAGTAAAACTAAATTAAATGAAAACTTGTTGAGTATTTTGTAATGAAGATTTCTTTAATGCTTGATTTTAGCTACTGGAAGCATGTGGCGACCTGGATCCAGAAATAAGAGCTGCCATTGTCCATTGCTTTCAGCCTGATAATGAAGACGATTTGGCCACTGAACCCCAATTGTTCTGAGCCAGAACACTGTGACCTGTAGTATTAAACAGTTTTGTAATGAAGGAAGTTGACAAAAGCCTCTTGGAACTGAATGTATCCATTTTTCAAGTTTGATGCAATAAAATAAGACAAAGAGTTAAGAAAATGTGCATCACCGAACCCTATTTCCAAAGTATTTTATAGGTGTTGACTGTTTAAAGAAACTACAATCTGTAACTGCAGTGCATTTGAATTCAAAAGGTCATCTAGCTATGCGCAGAGAGCGATGAAGCCGTAAATTTGATCCTGATGGCTTAGCTTCAGCAAGTAGACTCAGTCCCTGTGGAGTTAGCTGGGGGTAGAAAGAATTGGTAATTTTGTCATTTCACCTGCTTTGGGGTGAGGAACGGTGTTTTCACTAGGGGCTTCAGCTCATACTGGAACCTGGAGTCTTCAATCCTGCTGCAAGCTGTGGGGACATACTCTGGTAGATCTTTAGCTTCCCTGCACATTAGGCATGGAGTAGGTCTTTATTTAAAAAAAAAAAAAAAATCGAAACCACTGAAAGACGATGGTCTGCCTTGGCTTTAGTGTCACCTAGTCTGGCAAAGCAAGTATAAACATCCAGTGGGAGAATGAATAATTCAGAAAAGTGTGATGGGAGCTTGCTGGTCTGGGTGGGGAGACTAAAAAAAAAAAAATCACTGCTGACCTTCCAGGAAGTATTTCAGATTACCACCTTTACAAGTTAGCTTTTTTATAATTTTGCAGTATGTTTAAATTATTGTAGTAAAATTGTTGTACATATTGTGTTCATTGACTCGAATGAATTTTTAGCACAAGTTATATAAGAATTATAAGACATGCTCCATACCAAGATACTTTTCCAACAGAAATGTTTTAAATGTATAGCTCTCTGACACACAGCAGTACTCCTATAAAAGATAAATGCTGAATTAAATGTATTGCTCACCTCCCTCTGTATTTATGCAGTCCTGTAGATGTCCATTATATGGATCACTGTTGCAGTAGTGCTTTTTGCATCCAGTCTGATTTCCAACTTAGCACCCTACCCACTGCTGGCCAGATGGATGGTTTGTACCACTGAGATATCAGCCCATTCACAGAATAAAACAGATGCTTGTTTGCACCATCTTCAGTTCTTCCAACAGTACAATTCACAAGACTTGCATGAGTAGCATCATGTGTCCAGAATTTCAGCCTATTCCAGTGTTGACAGTTGAATACCCTGTTGTGAAGACCTGTTACTGTTATAAAATTATTTTGTATTGTTTTTGCCCCTGTGCCTGCTGACCATCGAGCCTCTAAGGGGCTATCATCCAGGCAGCTGTAAAGGTGTACACTCCAGTATCCGGTATGTTGGTAATGAGAACATTTTTCAAGCTGTAAAGGTGTATACTCCAGTATGTTGGTAATGAGAACATTTTTCATTTACAAACCTAATCCCTGCACTGGTGGTAACATGAAGACATGGTTCACTGAGCAGGCCACCTATGCATCCTAAGTCAACTCATGCATGCTCTTCCACATGCATGCAGCAAAGAGGTGCTACCATTAACAGTTTGGGTGGGCATGCCTACATCCTCCTGACACTCCACGCACTACTTGATGATCTTTCACTTTTCAGTGGGGTCCTGTCAGTGGAATCTTGGCATAAGCTAAGTGAGGTCCACCACCTTCCCCCACAACATGGGCACATCCATCATGTCTGCCTTTGTTGCAAGCCGTAGAGCTGCTGGTTGAACTGTAATTGCTTGGGCTGTAGTCAGGTCTTTATCGTCCTATGTCACCAGCACAGTACTGTTATAAATTTAGTGACTTGTTTATTCTGCAGGCTTTGGGATCAGACAGCCAGCTTGTGTTTAGCGTATATCCGCCTCAGGAAAGTTAGCAAGTGTGAGTGTGACAGATCGTTTGTAAAGATTATGACACAAATATATTTTTTTGTTTAGGATTAGAGTATGATAATGCCATTTGCAATAACCATGTTGACTTTAACAGAAAGACAAGTTGGAGAAAGGAGGAATCCCTTCAGAAGTGGGCAGGAAAAAAGAGACTTATGGCCATGGCCTGTGTGGCTACGTCCTCTAGCGTTTATTTGCCCATAGTAAACATCCTCCGAAAAACAAAGTTTGTTGAAAAATTCCCAAAAGAAAAGGGAGAGAAAGGGACAGGTGATAATGTTTCAGCCCCAACAGTCTTACTAGGGTTGAGGATAACATTCCGTGTGAGGCACTGTTGCACTTCTGACCTAGATGCCTCCACTATCTGAAGCCTTAGCCATTGCTCCTCATGAAGCCTTCATGACATCAGAATCTAACATATCCTCCCCATCCAGAAGCCTTAACCTTGTGGTCAGTCTGGATGCTACACTCTAGGTATCTGACTCTCATACCTAGGTTATGATTACCAGAGGAGAGAATAGAGCTGTCTTAGTTGTTGCCACTGGGTAAGTCCACTGCAAGAAGGTAGAGGTCAAGGTGTAGCCCCAGACTTCTGAGGCAGTCACCCCATTGAAGAGGACATATGCATCCAAACATTAAATGTTTGCCCACTCAGCTCCCTTGCTGTTGCCTCTATCTCAGGTAGCAGACAAGCCCTTGACCCGCTCCTCCAGGTTTTCCTCCAGGATTGGTTCAGGATTTCATACATTTTATTCAGAGTCTTCTGCTGCCATAGAGACAAGCCGTAGATGTCAGGTTATTCCTCCAGTAAAAGTCAGATGGAGTCTACTTCCACTACTGAGTCATATTTCTCATATTCTGACGAGGAAGATCTGGCCTACACTTCACAGATGTCTTCCCCTCTTGGCTTTGACACATACCAAAAAATAATGTCCTCTGCTTCTCCAACAGAGGATGTCTTCTTTGGAAATCTTTCTATATTTACTATTTTATTTATGTTTAACTGGGTGGGTGGACTGAATCTTAGACTGTCTTCAGACATGATCCAGGGGCAAGAGCAAAATATATAGAATACAGAAATAGTCACAAAACATTTTAAAATACACCAAAATGCATTGTACAATACAAAATTGATACATTGTTTTATATATATAACTCCTCTGTACCCCAACTACTCTCAGACAGTCTGTTTCATGAATACATAATACTGCCTCTTTTTAGGTCTTTTGAGTCGATGTCTTTTGATACTCTGTACCTCAATGTTTGACTTCTGTATGAACTGTTAATTGAATGTATTCCATACTGTATGTATCATCTCTTTGCATGTATGCATTGAAAGCTCTCATAACATGAAATGAATATTCCATGTACTTTCCTGTTATTATATGTATTTGTTGTTTGGAACTTATCTCCCCGAGCCTCCGCTAAAAATGGACCTGTGTTCAGTCGGACTTTCCCGGTTAACAAATGTAAAATAAAATTTAAAAAAAATATATATATATATATATATATATATATATATATATATATATATATATATATGTATATATGTGTGTGTGTATATGTCAACATCAGGAATATTTATTTACTGCTTTCGTATCAATGAAGGGAAATTTCTTTTGAAGAAGTTTCCATTCATTGAAGTGAAAGCGCTAAATAAATATTCCTGGTTTGGATCGAGTACTTGGCTTCCTTTGTTTCTCTTCATATCGAGTCAGTGTGGTGTGTGTCTTAGTTACTAGTATATATATATATATATATATATATATATATATATGTATATGCGTGTGTGTGTATATATATATATATATATATATATATATATATATGTGTGTGTGTGTGTGTGTGTGTATGTGTATATATATATATATATATATATGTGTGTGTGTGTGTGTATATATATATATATATATATATATATATATATATATATATATATATATATATATATATATACGCACCCACACACACGCACACACTGTATATGGGTCTACTTCACTTCACCAAAATCCCATTTCACTGACATTCATTTCACTGAGACCAAATTACCTAAAGATCAAAACACTGACGCGCACAAAGTCAGAGCTCAAAACCATTTGGCATGTACTCCAGTGATTCCGAGTGTTTGCCTTGAATTCAGTGCCATTCTAGCAAAGACACATTTTTTAAATCAAATGTTTGCACTTTTACAAGTTAAAAGAGATTACTACTGCTGCATTTTTGAATTATTTATTGTGTCTGTGATTTTTTTTTTCTTGACTAGCTTGTTGCTAGTCTGTTAAAATTCACTTTGGGCTACTTCTTGTGCAGTTTTACATTAAGAAGGCTTGGGACTGCACTCTAGTGGCAGTATAGGGTAGCCTGGTTTGTTCTGAGCTAGAAATCACACGGAGATTTAAGCAAGTTTTTTTTCCCCATTAGCCAGTGGGCTGTTTAATCTGTTTTGTCAGTTTTCTCTTCTTCTATAAAGTCAGTATTTTTGGAGGACTCTTGGCTCATTTCCACAAAACTGTGAAATCTGTATCCTCACCACTGATTCCTGAGTTTGACGTGAATCTAGCACCATCCTGACACAGATAAATACTTCAACTAGAATTTTTAAACTTTTGCAAGTTATTTAAGATTACCACTGCTGCATTTTTGAATTATTTGTTGTATTTTTTTTTACATTTTATCATTGTAAAATGCCATTGCTTTTCACTGACCTTGCTGCTGGTTTCTCTGTATTGCAGTAATTTAGAAGGTGTATGTTTCCAGGCTAGTTTGTTGCTTGTTCTGTTGGTATCCACTTTGGCTTATTTCTTACATGGTTTTGCATTAAGAAGGCGTGGAACTGCACTTCAGTAGCAGCAGAGGGTAGCCTGGTCTATTCTGAGCTGAGAATCACCCAGAGAGGAGGCTTTATGAGCGATTTTTGTCATTGTCATTGGGCTATTCAGTCTGTTTAGTCATTTTTCTTTGTCTCTATAAAGTCAGTGAATTTGTGACACTGCTCATCGTGCAGCAGGTTTTAGAAGTGCCCTGTATAGAAGCAGGACCTAGTACTGACATTTCCTTGTATAGCTTCCCTTGAAACTTTTTCAGTACCCATTTGCACATTGTTGAGCACTTCCCTGCAAGTTTACCATTAGATATTCCTTATTTTACTCCATACTGTTAAAGCAACCCTGTAGGTAACCATGGATATGAATTTTTCTACTACCTCTGTAGCCATCTTGATGGATATAGGAGTCCTTAGGCATTGTAGCAGTTGTCTCATATTTACTGCAGCCATCTAGTTCTTAAACTGATAAGGTATGTGAGAGAGAAATTTACATAATGTCACTGTAGACAAGGCTGTCACATACTAGTACTTAAGATACCAATCAGGTTGTCGGTAATGCACTTACATCTGCCACACACAATATGAATCAGAGATATGGACCCACTTATGCTGAGGTTCTTAAATGTAATCTTCCTAAACAGCAAAGGTCTCACAGACATTACACCTGCAACAAATATCCTCAGCAACCCCAAAAGCACTCTACCAAAACAATACCCGCCACAGTATATAAGCCCACATCTCACAAAGGCTCAGCTTTTCAGCCCATAGGGCTAGCCAGCACACAATCAAATATTTTGTTCAAAGGAGACTCATTTGTAACAGATGCAGATGTCCAACTCACTAGGCTGAATAAGGAAAAAAATCAGTCAGTTGCCTATCTGTCAGATCACTCATGCACTGAAGTCACTAAACCACAAGTACCAGTATAACTTGTAGTCCATGTGGGTGTAAATGACCTAAGACATACCTCCCTAGACAATGTCAAGATGGACATAATGGAACTGTGTGTGTGTGTGTGTCTGTCTCTCTCTCTCTCAGGTTAGTTTGAGTTTAGCAGTGAGCAGCATTCTACCTTCTCCTAGGCTGATGCCACAGTATGAACAGAAGATAATATGATAAGACTTTACGATAACAGAAGACTTTAATAACTGGCTTAGTTTTTTAGTGTCATTTGAAGGGGTTACAATATTTGTCAGCATGGGAGGACATGGTCAATAGTCCATGCTGCTTTGCCAGGGGCGGTCTTTACCTGTACCCTCTAATCTTTCGAATATTGACTAAAACATTGTCCTCCCCCATAGTGTCAGTTTTAAGCAATGTCATCTTGACCAACATTTCAGCATAGTAAAACCAACCCCCAAAAATCTAAAGGTATTACTGGTTAGTACCAGGAGTCTAAACAAGAAACTCCACTCCCTGCTAGCCTGCTGTACACTAGAAAATGCAGACATTTTGCAGTTATTGAAATATTGTTTAAAGCTGTGGAAAGCACCCCAGCAGCGTGGGGCAATAATGCCTTCCACACTTTTAGACCAATTGCTATACAGAAAGGAACTAAAGGTGAATGTGTCTTGATTTGCATCAAAAACAAACACTCCTCAATCCTGGTCAAACAGCATGATGCTCTTGAGTTTTTCCATGCCCAGATTACCATAAGTAAAGTCTCATAGCATATCCTTGCAAGCTATAGGTCACCGTCTCTGACCCAGGAAATCTACAACACATACTTAAACCTTCTGGAGGAGCTCACCATTCAACCCAGTACCATATTCATGGGCAACTTTAAGTACTCCACTGTTAACCGGTAATTGTACATGGCCCCATTCCTGCAGACCCACAGATTCCTAAACTTTGTAAACACAAACACACTGGACCGACTGGTCCATACTCCCACTAGGGTGCAAACATCCTGGATGTGGTCCTCACTGATATGGAGAGAATGTTCATTGGACATCTATGGACCCCGTCAAATACAGACCCATAAGTCTGACTCATCTCATATGTAAAGCCATGGAAAGAATTATCATGGAAATTATAAAGGCATAGGAAACCTCCAAACACTGGATCCAACCCAGTGTGATTTCGTCAAGGGCAGGTCATTATTACTCAACCTGGTGGACTTCAAGAAGGTCGCCAAATTAAAAGATGAGACCAAAACCATGCATACTGACTACCTTGACTTGTCCCAAGTTCTTCAACGTAGTAAACCCTCTAGGGCATTGTAGACAAGCTCACAAAGGTATGTATAAACCCCGTCACCCCCTAGAATGCCAGCTGGCACACAAATAGAACCATAGAAGTTAGGATAGGGGAGTCCACCTCCACAAACAGTCAGATTGCTAGTGAAGTTCCTCAAGGCTGTATGTTGAATCTGCTCCTTTTTGGCATCTGCATTTCTGAAGCCAAAGTCAGGGGCCTCAGTGTTGTCCAAGTTTGCAGACAGTTGCAAACTAGGTGAACTCATAGAATCCTTCCAAGACTCTAATACCCTCCAGGATGGATTGACACAGACAGAGTACTGGTGCCAGAGCCACAGTTTAAAACTCAATGCCAAGAAGTGCATAATAGTTTTGTTTGTGAATTGTCTATCCCGGTAACTACCACATTAATATCATGCCCCTAAGAGAGTAGACACAGTAGTCAGGAATTTGGGGATGCATGTAGACAGTAACCTGGCCTTTGACCATCATGTCTGTGGAAGTAAGTAAACTGTTTATAAGCAAGGGTATGGCATTTAGGCCCAAGAAAGTCATTGTTCCACTGTAGTTGTCTCTCATCAGACCAGTCATTGAGTACAGTGCCCCTTTTAGTATGTACCTGACTAGGCACATGCAACAACTGAAACATCCACAGAGGTTCCCCACAAAAAGAACACAGATTGTAAACAACGTGTCTTACATGGCTCGCCACAAAGACCGCCTGTACTCTATCGCATACAGACTGTTGAGGGGCATTTTATACCTGGCCTGTGAGGCATCCTAAGATCCCACTGTGGCAGACCACCTGTATATCCACAAAACAAATGGCATCAGAATTACCTGATCTAGGGACCTACATTTTGTCTGTAGCATAAATAGGACATGTTGGAGGGACAGGTATGTATCTCAGAGACTGACCGTTCTCTGGAACAGGCTTCCTATCCATATGATGCAGAATTCTTCCATAACCAAATTCATTCTTAATTTGGAGCATGAACAAAATGATGCAAAACCAACCAAAAAGAGAAAAATACCAGTAAATGTCAGGAACCAGAGGTGAGGCAAAGGTAATTTTAGAGTACCATACTTTATTCAACGCTTTCATCCGAAGACTTCCTCAGAATACAAGATAAAAAATTCACTCAAATCAATCAAATAAATAATGACATCAATAAAATCATTAATCAATTAACAAACTTGATATAAACCATAATTTGGAAACCATGTGTAAATAAAAAAGAAAAGGAAGGGGAAGGAGAGGGGGGCGGCGAAACAAAACAAATGTGGATAACAAAAAATTATTTCCATGTTAATCAAGATATGCCTGGAAATCCAGGCCCTTATTTAATTTTAATTTCCTATGACTTAAAAAACATTTAATAGTAATAGCTTCATTTAATCCAGGTTTCTTATCAGAAAAAAGTCTAATTTGCCACATGGTTTCTCTTTGCTCTAAAAAATTCTTAAAGTCCCCACCCCTGAGATCTGTGTTACAAACTTCTAAAATTGAAAAAGGAAATTTTTTATATTTTTCACACTCAAGAGTATGACGAAAAAGTGCATTCTTAGAATCCTTAACTCTAATACTATAATTATGCTCCCTTATACGTTCCCTTAATCTTTGGGTAGTCATGCCAATATAAAATGCCGAACAGCCACTACACATGCTAATATATACAACCCCTTTAGTGGAGCAGTTAACAAAACCAGGTACTTCAAAAGTGATGTTAAGATGTTCCAACATGATAAAAGGCCCCTCAGATATGAACCTACAAAAATTACATTTTTCACAACGAAACATACCCTTTTTACTAGTCAAAGAACTATTGAATTTGTGGTCAAAATTTTCCAATAACCTTTTAAAATTGTAATGATTTCTAAAAACTCATTTTGGTCGCTCACTTAATGTCTGGTGACATGGATTTTCAAATGTATGATTTTTGTGTTGTTGAAAAACAAAAAATTGGGGTGCTTTTTGGCATCCCAAAAATTCACAAAGACCTGCTTAACCCGCCTTTTAGGCCGATTGTTTCATCACCACATTCTATTACTGAAGGTATAGCTTTATTGGTAGATGCTATTCTTAACCCTTTAGTGCAGAATTTATCTTCCTACTTAAAAGACTCTTGGGATTTTCTCAACAAGTTGAGAATTTTCTCAGAATCTATTGATTTGAGTAGGATAGAATTTGTCATGTTTTCTGTTGACGTTGTTTCTCTTTTTACTTGTATTCCTCATGAAGGGGGACTAGAAGCTGTACGTAGTTATTTAACAACTTACAATAGAATGAAAACTGGGAATGTTTCCTTCGTTTGTAACTTAATTGATATTATTTTGAATAACAATTTTTTTATTTTTGACAACAACTATTATAAACAATAGAGGGGGGTAGCCATGGGTTCTGCGGCTGCTCCTGCATACGCCAACATAGTTATGGCTTGGTGGGAGACCAATTTTTTGGTAAAAATACAAGAACAATTTAAAATTTTGTTTTATTGTAGGTTTGTTGATGATCTTTTTTTTATTATTCAGGGCAACCGGGATTTGTTAGATTCTTTCTTAGTTGATCTTAGCAGTTCATCCAATTTTTTTTTATTTGTTTTTAGTGAAGGGAAATTCCCAGTTAACTTTTTGGATGTTAGTCTTTGGTGGGACCATCAGGTAAACAAATTTCAAAGTTCAGTTTACAGAAAAAAGACTTTCACCAACGGTTATTTACATTTTAGCAGTAATCATCCTAAGTATGTAAAGAAAAATATACCCAAAGGACAGTTTATTAGAGCCTGTCGTATGACCACTAGGGACAATGATATGTCCAAGGAATTTGAAATAATCAAATTTATGGTCATCAATAGGGGTTGTGACCACGTTTTTTTGAATGAACTTAGTAGGGAGATTATGAACAAATGAGACTCTCTTTATCCAGCAATTTTGAGGACAACATTAAATAATATTGTTGGAAAAAATGATAGGGAATTTAATGGAAAAAGCTCTTTTGATGTAGTTTGTTCATTAGATATGACGATTGATTATTACAACATTAAGAACATTTTAAAAAGAATTGGTGTATATTAAAAGGTAACTCTGACTTGTTCATGACATTAAGTGACTGACCAAAATGTGTTTTTAGAAATCATTACAATTTTAAAAGGTTATTGGAAAATTCTGATCACAAATTCAATAGTTCTTTGACTAGTAAAAAGGGTATGTTTCGTTGTGAAAAATGTAATTTTTGTAGGTTCATATCTGAGGGGCCTTTTATCATGTTGGAACATCTTAACATCACTTTTGAAGTACCTGGTTTTGTTAACTGTTCCACTAAAGGGGTTGTATATATTAGCATGTGTAGTGGCTGTTCGGCATTTTATATTGGTATGACTCCCCGAAGATTAAGGGAACATATAAGGGAACATAATTATAGTATTAGAGTTAAGGATTCTAAGAATGCACTTTTTCGTCATACTCTTGAGTGTGAAAAATATAAAAAATTTATTTTTTCAATTTTAGAAGTTTGTAACACAGATCTCAGGGGTGGGGACTTTAAGAATTTTTTAGAGCAAAGAGAAACCATGTGACAAATTAGACTTTTTTCTGATAAGAAACCTGGATTAAATGAAGCAATTAATATTAAATGTTTTTTAAGGCATAGGAAATTAAAATTAAATAAGGGCCTGGATTTCCAGGCATATCTTGATTAGCATGGAAATAATTTTTTGTTATCCACATTTGTTTTATTTTTCTCCACCCCCTCCCCTTCCCCTTCCTTTTCTTTTTTATTTACACATGGTTTCCAAATGATGGTTTATATTAAGTTTGTTAATTGAGTAATGATTTTATTGATGTGATTATTTATTTGATTGATTTGAGTGAATTTTTTATCTTGTATTCTGAGGAAGTCTTCGGATGAAAGCGTTGAATAAAGTATGGTACTCTAAAATTACCTTTGCCTTGCCTCTGCCATGTAGGGAAATGGTTATAAAGTCATAAGAGACTACCCTTTGTGTATATTGCAGGAGCATTTTGGTGGTCATTGAGTTTTCTTCTAAACGCTTTGTAGTCTGTGGGTTGTATAATTATAATTTGGGGTAAGTGGCTCTCTTGAATGTAACAGTTGTACTAAAAACTTCTTTCTGCAAGAGCAGTATTGAAAGTGAGTTGAACAAGAGTAAGAACATTGTTATTGTGACTGAGAATTGAGTATGGTGATAGTTTAATTTGAAGTTTACTCCTCAAAGAATGGCAGCAGTGTTCATGCAGAATTTTCTTAGTGCAGTTAGGAGTAATGTGGATCTGGCAGGCAACAGCAGGCAGATAGCCTTTTGAAGTGTGACCAAGTAGTTTCCAACAGTGCAGAAAAGCTTTCTTGGAACTGTGTCATATACTTTCTCCAACTGAATTATTGCCTTATCTCTAGCTTCTTCTCAACTATCTTTGTCACTGCAAACATTGGGTCAGTTGTGCTGCATCCTGATTTGAATCTGAACTATTGATCTCCCATCTCACTTTCTACTACACTGTATATTAGTTTATCAATCACCCTCTCCAGAGCTTTCATGAAGTTTGACAGGAGTTTTGATTGCTCTATACTACCCACATTTGTGGTTCTTGTACATTGGCATCAATATGCTTATTCTCTAGTCATCTGGGATATATTTCTATGTCCATACTGCTATGAGTACCCTCAAAAACCATTTCTCCCCTATCTCACTTAACATCTTTTTTAACATCTGTGTTAAATTATCACTTAAGAAAGGCAAACATACATTTATATAAACGAAAACAAACCATGTTAGCATGTTCACAGTTACAAGCATTATTCATCACATACATTGTTTTATACGGTTATCAATCCAACATTACATTAATAAATAGCTCAGTTCCCTCCTTCCCTTAAACCTCTCTTCCCTTCCAAGCTCAGTTCCCTCCTTCCCTTAAACCTCTATTCCCTTCCAAAATATTCTGCATGTATTGTTCTCACAATTTGCATTTTTCTATGTAATTTTCTCCTACCCTTTTCTAAAGATCCCACTTTCAGTTCTTTTATCTATGTTACAATATTCACTACGTCAGATACAGTTGGTTTAGACTTTGGTTTCCATTTTATAGTAATTGCTTTTTTGGCAGCTACCAGAATTAAACTTAGAAAGGTCTTACTATGTCTAGGCAATGCAGATTCTATATCCCAGCTAAAAAAAAAAAAAAATTTATTTCCTTAGTTACCCCCATTTACTCACCCATATTTCTGACAGAGTACTCTGTAGGGCAATTTTAAAGTCTGCCAACTCATTATACTCCCAGAATATATAGTCCCTGTTACCTCCTTCTTCCCCATCACACCGTCAATATTTGCCATCTACCTGAGGAAAAATTATTTTGATTCTGCTTGGTATATTTGGGAAGCCACACGTGTGTTCTCTCATTGTTTCCTTGTTAATTCTTTATCCAGTCTGTCTGCCCAATCTTTTCTAACCTTCTCTGATTGATTCCTATAGTTATTGTGCAATATTTTTTGCTCTACTAATTAACCCTTTTTCACAGTAGCTTCTGTTCTAGATTCATCCCTATCCCACTCTCTGTCTATAGTCTGATATCAAACCATGATAGGGAAGGGAATCACTAGCTTGCAATCCAAATGTCTTCTTGGCCTCTTCCCATTCTCTTACCTTTCCTCCTCTGATTATCTGTTCCCAATACCTTCATTCCTTTGCCATCTTCCTCCAGTAAATTCCAGCCCCCTCGTTTCTATTTTTGTACCCGTATTTGCAATCATCCCTACAGGCAGAATCTACTTTTCTCCATCCGTGTGATGGCTTAGTTCTTAGTGTACTTTATGCTACTTTATGAATACAAAGTATTCATAAATATTAAGTATAATATTAATATAACTATATAATATTATATTAAGTGCAATAATAAGTATTGTGTCTGACTGTTGTTAATCTCATTAAGGATATGTGCCCAAAATGCCATTCTTTCCTTATTTCTTGAATATTCCCTTGCTTTATCATCACTCCTTTCTGCTTTGAATTGTAGTTTTGTGCTTGTTATGTATGCAATTTTTAACTGTGTAGTTCTAAAATATCCCTTCAAATCAGGTAATCTTAAATCTCCTTGTTCTATTGGGAGGATCAACTTATCCTACTTGAATCTTACCCTGTTCCTCACCCAAATAAAATCCTTCAACTCTTTATTAATTATGACCCACAACTTCTCCTCTGGTTGATAAAAAAAATATGCTTGACCTGTGTATAAACCTAGAAGGATTAAAAACGTTTTTGCTGTTTGTATCTTGTTATACATATCTATAGGCAAGAGCTCCCAGGTTCTCAGTTTTTCATTATATTTTTAGTCTCTTCCCACTTATCATTAGCTGCCACAACCTAGTCATTTTTAATCTGTACACCTAAATAACTTCATTTTATCATGTCCACATAAATAAGGGTATTGCAGGACCAATTCATGCATGGAGGCATAGTTTACAGCTATAGTCTTTGTTTTATCTTCTTTAATATATGCCCCCCCCCAAAAAAAAAAAACGAATTGTCTCAGAATATTCCACACTCAGATGTCCTTTTCTGGTTCCATCAGGTACAAAACAATACTATCTGCAAATAAAGCCATCTTCTCTTGAACACCATACCAGTCATATATTTGTATTTCTGAGTTCTTTATTTTCTTTACCAATGGTTCTGCACATAGCACATATAACAAAGGGAAAAGAAGATAACCCTGCCTAGTTCTTTTGTTCAGAGGTAACCTGTTAGAGAGGAGCCCCCCACTTTGATTTTTGCCACCGATTTTTCATATATCCTTCTAATTAACCATATTGTATCAGGAAATGCAAATGCTGCCACTGCCATACGTACAAAATTCCAGCTTATTCTGTCAAATGCTTTCATTGCATCCAGACCCACCAGCAATAGTGGTATTTTCTTACATTGCTTCTCTGTGGATCATCATTGTTCTGTTAATATTGTCAAATGTTTGCCCCCTCCACAAAACCAGAGTGGTCCGTTTTTATTGTTCTGGCATCATATTTGTAATTCTTTTAGCCATTATAGATATAAACACTTTATAATTACGATTTAGAATTGAAATGGGCCTATATGAAGCTGGATCAGATGGATCTTTAACATCCAACATTTTTTCCAGGATGTTGGAGCCTTCCCTCGTTTTAAAATACAGTTAAACAAATTCTCCAGATCTTTATCACTTTCTTCCCTCCTAACTTCCAGACTTCCACCAGAATACCATCTACTCCTGGAAACTTTCCTGTAGATTGGTTAAACATCACCATTTTATCTCATCTCCTCCTATCTTAATTGTTAGTTGTTGAGTCTCATCCACCTCAAACCTTGGTCTATTTACTTCTTCCATAAATATTTACATTTGTGCTTTTTCTTGATTTTCCCACTTCTCCACTTTACGCAAATTTTCAAAAAACTTCCAAGATATCTGTAATACCTCTGCAGGACCTGCTATGATGGCAAAGGCTGTTGCTTAACTTTTTCTTTTTGTGACTGGAAGAAGGACCAACTGCGGGACTAGTAGTCTGTTCCATGGTTAAGCCAAAAATGGTACCTCTTTTTTGGGGGAAGACGAGCAGTAAATGCCAGTAAAACTACCAGTCCACAAAAGCTACTTTTCTTGACAGACAAAAAACATAATAATGGGCACTTTAAAACACTATGCCAGCTCCACAAAAGTATAATAAACATAGTTTCTCCACAGAATAAATGTTTTCAGTTACTTCATACCAGTTTTAAACTGACAGGAGACAAAAGCTCTCCATTTAAAAGTATTTTAAAGTCTCATAACAGTCTATTAAAACATAAGACGTCTAGCTTTAAAATAACCTTCCTGAAGAGGAATGTGGTAAAACAACAATGCAAGTAAGAAAATGGAAGTTTTCCCCCAAAGGGAACTTGTCTTCCCAGCAGATGAACAGCACAAGCCAAACGTTGATCCTTGAAAGCCTCACTGGAATGTACTTTTCACCCTTAGTAAAGCTAAGAAGGGTTTTGTGCCCAAACTTGTCTTTTAGTTAGCTCAGCTTGAGGTGCTTAACAATTTGGGCACATAGAGGTTGTCCTGGTGGGATATAGCCTGTATGCTAAGCCTACTGCAGCAGTGATCAATAGACAAACTTTCAACTTAAGCACTCAAGCCATTCATTTCTCAGCCCGGCACTTGCTCAAAACTCATAGCAAGCACTTATAAAGCCTAGCACTAGACCCCCCCCCCCCATACTGTACAGAAGGATAAGGCTCTCTATTCGACCTTACCAGCCATTTAGTAAAACAGCTCACTGTACCTATCCAGACATGTCCAAAGGGCAGTTTCAGGTGTACTCTCCAGTCCAACTGGTGAATCTGGGCATTTTGAGGCAGTGTTACAACTGCTTCATGTACACAGACAACCCTCTCCTCCTACCACCAAACACTAATACATGCGAGAGATGCAATTATACAGCCAAACTGGAGGCTAAGCTCAACCCAAGACTGGATCATACAGTCAAGAGGAGAAGGGAAATACTGGCATCACACCACCAGTCTCACACAGACCCATTAAACCAGCAACAGCAAAAAACACATAAATACATGAAAACATACTCTGAGGCTCTAAATAAAAATCTGTAAAAGCAACAGAGACCTCCAAAGCAGACATCCAAGCAACCTCCACCCCCCAACACAAACCATGAAACACATACTTCACAAAACCAGTGTTCCATGCAATCACAGCCCTTAAGGCAAAACAACATACCCTACATACTAGTAATAGGTGACTCTATAGTCATGCACACTGACATCCCACTCACTAGGCTGAATAAGGAGAAGGTTACTGTTAGCTGCCTGTCGGGTGCAAGGATCCGCCACATAACAGAAGCACTCAGGTCACTCCAGAAGAAGTACAAATACGACAATGTAATTGTCCATGTTGGTGTGAATGACCTGAGCCATACCTCCCTGGACTACATGGAAAGAGACATGGAAGAGCTTTCTGATCACATAGCCCAGGCCGGTATGACCCTGACCCTCAGTAGCATCCTGCCCTCACCAAGAGTGATACCATGGTATAAAGAAAAAATTATCAATTTCAACAATTGACTAGGTTTCTGGTGTCATTCAAAGGGGATTCAGTGTCTGTCCACCTGGGATGACATACTCGACAAGCCACACTGCTTTGCTAGAGACGGCTTGCACCTGTCACCCTTAGGCTTTTGAATACTGGCCAAGGCTCTTGCCACCCCCATAGTGCCTTTTTTAGGCAAGGCTCAAAAGACAAACCCACCGCCGTAAATAGCACAAGTAACAAAAATCTGAGGGTAATGCTACTCAATGCCAGAAGTCTAAACCTCAAAATGCACGCACTCGAGGCACTCCTTAGTATGGAGAAAATCGATATATGTGCAGTAACAGAAACCTGGTTTAAGGCTCCAGAGAGGACCTCAGCACTACCAGGCTACAACTCATACCATACATTTCGGCCACAGAACCCGGACCGAAATACAAAAGGTGGGGGAGTATCCATATTCATCAAGAACACCCACACCTCCAGGTTAGTGGCACAGCACGATGCTTCAGAGATCATCCACGTGCAATTAACAATGGGCAAAACTGCAATTCAAATTGTAGCTTGCTACAGATCACCCACCATGTCCCAGGACTCATTTCTGGAAACACTGGGAAATATAAAGGTCCTACCAAACACCCTAATATTGGGTGATTTCAACTACCCAAACATTAACTGGGAGAACTGCTCAAGTACTAACTCCCTTGCCCAACATTTCCTAGAATTTATAAACTCAAACGCCCTGGATCAACTGGTCAACACTCCCACCAGAGGTGACAACATATTGGACCTGGTCATCACCAACATGGGCGACTGGTGTTCCACACTGGAGGTCAACCCCTCGCTGGTTAGATCTGACCATAAACAAATCACTTTAGATATACACATTCCGCCCCCACCCCCGGACAAGGAAACCACCGTGAAAAACTTTTCAAAAGCAAACTTCACATTACTTAGGACCGAGGTGGAAAGTTTCAAAGCCCCCATGCTAAAGGATAACGCTGTCCAAGCTGCAAAATCCTTTACTAATGCATTCTGTAGGAACCTACAAGAATGCATGGATCGTGCTATCCCAAGCAAAACCAAGACTCACTCCTCCAAGAAAAGGAAACCAGTCTGGTGGACCCCTGCCATAAACAAACTATACAATAGAAGGAGGAAACTAATACAGAAAAGAGTAAAATCCCAAGAAGGGAAGACATCCCTGATCAGTATCAGCAAGAAACTACGATCCCTCATAAAATCGTCCAAGGCGAGCTTCGAAAGAAAAATTGCCAAGGACTCCAAAGATAACCACAAGGCATTCTTTAGCTATGTCAAGAATCTAAGTGGCAATGCTCAGATCTGCTTGGAGTTAATGCAGAATGGCACAAAATACACTGAACCATCCAATATTGCCATCATCCTGGCAGACAGGTTCAGTGCAAGCTTCACCCCCCCCCCCTCACCCCCAAAAGGGTCCATAACAATACCAGAAGAATGTAGAGCCCCTGAAATCACAGACACTCAGGTTAAAACAGTCCTCTCCAAAGCCAAAAACACAGCATCTATGGGACTGGACAGTGTCCCAGGCTGCGTCCTACACGAGCTCAAAAACGAACTAACCCCTCACCTAAACACACTGTTCAAACAGCCTCTCCACAGGCTATATACCCATGTAGTGATGCACAGCAATGGTTAATCTGCTCCACAAAGGTGGAGCCACAACAGACCCCGGGAACTATCACCCTATAAGCCTGACTAGCTTGGTCTGCAAAGCTATGGAGCACATCATCACTAACATTAACATCATTAACAGAGACATTGGGAACCTCCAAGCACTTGGCCCTACCCAGTTCGGCTTTGTTAAGGGCAGATTATGCCTCCTAAACATGGTGGACTTCTTTGAGACAATTACCAAGGCTATAGACAAGGGAAAGGTGATGCACACAGTCTACCTAGACATTGCAAAGGTCTTCAACACCATTTCCCATTCTGGTATTATAGACAAGCTCACCAGCCTGAACATAAGCCCCTATGTCACAAGATGGGTTGCCAATTGGCTCACGGACAGAACCCACATGGTGAGAGTTGCAGGAGCTACGTCTGACTAAACCGGTTACAAGTGGCGTTCCCCAGGGCTCAGTCCTAGGACCCCTCCTGTTCGGCATATACTTCTCAGAGGTACAGGCAAGCACAGAAGGACTATGGCTGACCAAGTTTGCAGATGACTGAAAACTAGGGGCTATAATTGACTCTCCGGCTGACACAGACATCCTCCGAAAGGGTCTCACTGAGACGTATACCTGGTGTCAAAATCATGGTCTCAAGCTAAATGCCAAAAAGTGCATAGTCATCCCCTTTGGAAAAAGCAAAGTACACACAAACTACCACATAGGTGGTAGTCCCCTAAATACAGAAAATGTAATAAGGGATCTGGGGACCCAAGTAGATAGTAATCTATCCTTTGATAATCACACCGCCAAAGTGGTTAGAAAATCCTATGTGGCCCACCTAATCACAAAAGGGTTTGCACTCAGATCAAAAGAGGTCATTGTGCCCATCTACTCATCAGATCCATCATAGAGTACAATGCCCCATTTTGATGTACCTTACAAGACACCTGCAACAGCTGGAAAGACCAAAGAAGTACCTCACCAAGAGGATCACTGGCCTCAAACAGATGCCCTATGCAGCTCGACTGAAGAAACTCCAGCTGTACTCTGTTGCATACCACCTACTCAGAGGTGATCTCTGCCTGACATACAAGGCCATGTCCAACCCAGAATTGATGGGCATGCTCCACCTAAAGAAAACCTTATCCCCACGAGTCACACATGCTAGGGATCTAAACCGCACCACAACAATAAATAGGACGTGCTGGAGGGATCGATTCCTGTCTCAGAGACTTTACATACTTTGGAACAAGTTTCCAATCTACATTAGGCAGAGCTCCTTGCTAACACTCTTCAAGAAAACCATGACGAGTGGATGGGAAACAGAAAGTTTACCCCGGGGATCACTTCAGTGGCTGTGCTGGACAGAGGCACAGGGGACTAATCTAAGGAGGGCGACGAAAGCCAACACATTCTGGCTAGGCTTATAAATGCCGAAATCCAAGGCAGTCAAACAAGCAGACCAATGTAGTAGTATTAATAAAAATAGTTTAATGTTCCAACTCCAAAATGCAGTAAAATGTGCTCAACACAAACCCAATCACAATCAATGTTAAGCGCGCTTTCACCTCGTATAATACAAAGCTTCATCATAACTAAGAATAAATACTCTCTTAATTAAACAGTTGCTTCTTAAAGAACCCATCCCTCCCCTTAAATAATATGTTTCAATGTATGTGTGTGTTCAAAAATCATGCAACTTTCAAGATGTTTTCAAATAATTCAACATTACCGAAGTTTATAAATTGTTCCTGTATTAACCTAAATAAATAAATCTATACATAAATATTAAAAGAAAGGATGGCCGGTGCAAAACGTATTTTGATTTCCATTAAACTGCTGCTGTTCGTTTTGGAACATACTCCGAGTTTGGATTATTATTTACTACTTATAGCCCTAATTGTGGCACTTGCTGCTGAGTCTTCGGTGCTTTCATTTCATTTACTATACATAAATATTGTTATAAGGTTAAAATAGTAAATAACCCTTAATAAAATACTGTGAGTAATTATAAGAAATATAAATACTGTGATAATTATAAAAACTTAAAAAATACAATCATTACTTAGCTTGTCGTAATTTTAGAACACTGTTAATGCTAATGTAGTCATTAAGGCCAGGAGATCTACCGGCATTAGTCC
The DNA here is from genome assembly GCF_019279795.1 of Protopterus annectens. NCBI lineage: Eukaryota > Metazoa > Chordata > Ceratodontiformes > Protopteridae > Protopterus > Protopterus annectens. Next base: position 262,200,501 of record NC_056742.1, on the reverse strand, counting down.
TTAACTGCCAGAATAACTCCCTAAATTCAACCCTGGACTCCCAGTTACCACCACGGGGATCAGTAACTACCTGTTCCACTACTGAAAACCTAATATTCATGTTTTTACATGCTAAAGAGTACCTATAAAAGGCATTAGATTCCTTACATTTAGTAATCTCATAGAGATGTTCATATATCCTCTTCCTAAGGGTACATACAGTTTTTCCAATATAGAAACTGTTACAAACTCCACAAATTCCTATCTATATTAACCCTTTCGTACCACAATTGTAATGTTTGGAAGCTACCATCATAATACCTCTAGAGGGAATCCATATATCACTCCCTTCATAAATGTACTCACATTGATGGCAGGCACCACATTTAAATGTACCTCTTCTTGACCTAACAACCTTCCCTGTGTTCTCATTCTTCTTTTCAAACATGTCCTTCAAATTCATACCTCTCCTTCTCACACAAGAAGGGTGTTCTGGAATATGTACCCCTGTGTCCTCGTTCACTTTCAGAATGGGCCAATATTTTTTGATAATGTCCTCTACTTTAAAACACCCTAATAATGGGCAATTTCAACTACCCCACCATTAACTGGGAAAACTACTCATGTACCAACTCCTTCGCTCAACGCTTTCTGGAATTCATAAACTCCAATGCCCTGGATCAACTTATCCACACCCCCACCAGGGGCAACAATATCTTGGATCTAGTCATTACCAATATGAGTGACTGGTGTTCCACATCTGAAGTTAATGCCTCATTGGTCCGCTCCGACCATAAGCTAATTACCCTAGATATACACATCCTGCCTCCACCCCCCCATTAAGGAAACCATGGTAAAAAATTTCTCCAAAGCCAACTTCATGCTTCTTAAGACAGAAGTGGTGAACTTCATGACACCCATGCAGATGGACAATACAGTTACAACTACTGAACCCTACACATTTGCACTATATAAGCACTTACATGAGTGCATGGATCGTGCTATCCCAAACAGAACCAAGACGCTATCCTCCAAAAAAAGGAGGCCAATCTGGTGGTCCCCTGCCATAAACAAACTGTACAACAGAAGGAAGAAACTCTTGCAAAAGAGAGTAAAATCCCACGAGTGGAGGAGCTCCCCTGGTCAGCCTCAGTAAGAAGCTGCGATCCCTGATAAAATCCTCCAAAGCTAGTTACGAAAACAAAATCGCCACTGATTCTAGAGACAACCACAAAGCATTCTAAAGCTATGCCAAGAATCTCAATGGCAACACTCAGATCTGCTTTGAGTTACAGCACAATGGCACTAAATATACAGACCCAACTCATATTGCCAACATCCTGGCAGATAGGTTCAGTGCTAACTTTACCCCCCTCTCACCCCCTAAAGAGTCCATGTCTATACCAGAAGAACGCAAAGTTCCTGTAATCATGGATGCACAGGTAAAAACCACACTCTCCAAAGCCAAGAACACAGCATCCATGGGACCAGACAACATCCGCGTTCTACACGAACTACAGAACGAAATGGCACCCCACCTAAGTACCATGTTCAATCATAGCCTCACCTCAGGCTTTGTGCCTGCTGAATGGCACACAGCAATGATTATCCCACTCCACAAGGGGGGAGCCACCACGGACCCCAGGAACTACCACCCCATTAGCCTGATCTGCAAGGCCATGGAATGTATCATCATGGAACTTATAAACAAAGATATTGGTAATCACCAAACTCTGGATCCCACCCAGTTCAGGTTTGTAAAAGGCAGATCATGTCTCGTAAACCTGATGGACTTCTTTGAAGCAGTCACCAAAGCCGTAGACAAGGGTAAGGTGGTTCACACAGCCTATCTAGATCTTGCCAAGGCTTTTGACACCATCCCCCACTTTGGAATTATAGATAAACTCACTAAACTATGGAAACTTGGAAAAATGGAACTTAAAATCTTGACCTCATCAAAAAATACAGAATTGATGCTATTATGAGGCCAAGATTTTAAGTTCCCTTTTTTTTTAGAGAGGGGTTACCCCAAACCTATGGTAGACAATTTAGCTGAGGAAGTTATTTAGTACAGGGACAGTAAGTTCTTTCCACTACTAGGCTTAGAGTCCACAGATGAGACAATACAGCATGACAATAGAGCTGAATATGGTGTGGCCTTAACACACACTTTTTCCACTACATCTTGTAAAGTAGAGAATATTATCAAAAAATATTGGCCCATTCTGAAAGTGAACGAGGACACAGGGGTACATATTCCAGAACACCCTTCTTTTGTGAGAAGGAGAGGTATGAATTTGAAGGACATGTTTGAAAAGAAGAATGAGAACACAGGGAAGGTTGTTAGGTCAAGAAGAGGTACATTTAAATGTGGTGCCTGCCATCAATGTGAGTACATTTCTGAATGGAGTGATATATGGATTCCCTCTAGAGGTATTAGGATGGTAGCTTCCAAACATTACAATTGGGGTACGAAAGGGTTAATATAGATAGGAATTTGTGGAGTTTGTAACAGTTTCTATATTGGAAAAACTGTGCATACCCTTTAGGAAGAGGATATATGAAAATCTCTATGAGATTAGTAAATGTAAGGAATGTAATGCCTTTTATAGGCACTCTTTAGTATGTAAAAACATGAATATTAGGTTTTCAGTAGTGGAACAGGTAGTTACTGATCCCCGTGGTGGTAACTGGGAGTCCAGGGTTGAATTTAGGGAGTTGTTCTGTCTGTTACGGACTGATGCTGGTAGATCTCCTAGCCTTAATGACTACATTAGCATTAACAGTGTTCTAAAATTACGACAAGCTAAGTTATGATTGTATTTTTTTATGTTTTTATAATTATCACAGTATTTATCTTTCTTATAATTACTCACAGTATTTTATTAAGGGTTATTTACTATTTTAACCTTATAACAATATTTATGTATAGATTTATTTATTTAGGTTAATACAGGAACAATTTATAAACTTCTGTAATGTTGAATTAATTATTTAAAAACATCTTGAAAGTTGCATGATTTTTGAACACACAAATACATTGAAACATGTTATTTAAGGGGAGGGATGGGTTCTTTAAGAAACAACTGTTTAATTAAGTAAGAGAGTATTTAACACACCTGATGGATTTTATTCTTAGTTCTGATGAAGCTTTGGATTATACGAGGTGAAAGCGGGCTTAACATTGATTGTGATTGGGTTTGTGTTGAGCCCATTTTACTGCATTTTGGAGATGGAACATTAAACTATTTTTATTAATAACACTATGTTGGTCTGCTTGTTTGACTGCCTTGGATTTCGGTGTTTTTACTGGTTTGGTTCGTTCATATTTGTGGTTCTTAGGCTTATAAATGCCTTTGGGCAGATAGCCTAGTACCTACCTATGATGGACATCACAGCTTACACTTCATCTCTCTTCAGACTGCCTACAGATCTGTATAATGTTGATCTTCCTCTTAATAATACCACAGATGTGTGCACCATATCTTCCCAAACTTGTGTGATGTAGCATAGAGCACACTTGCACATCTTCAAGACTTCAAAAGTTTAGACCTACTTGTGTGACAATTAGACAATTTAGGTCAGACTACATGCATGCCTATAAACTATAGTTTGTTGCTGCACACCAAAGGCGTAAGATACAGCCTACTGTCTGCGTTCCTTTCACCTTTTCTTTCAAAAAAGAGGACCTATTCCTGAAAAAATGTTTCCCTTCTTCACCCTTTCTTGCACACTTCTATACACTGCTCTTAACATTTATCCCTTTTCTTTGCTTTTCCCCTTTCCCTATTGTCCTGTACAACCCTTTCATTTTACGATTTAAACAAATGTCCACATATACAGACATCATAGCAGTGCAACTGCAAATAATATAAGGATACGCTACTGTATGCCATGCTTGGTACCATCTCATCTAGGAACATAACACATGGCCTAGCATATACAAGCAACGTTTTATATTGACATGTATCAAACAGAGGTAATGCTTTCTGTTCTTGAGATCTTACACTGTAGTGTCTGGCTTCTTTTTATAAGTCCATAGGCGACTACTTTGCTAGCTGCCCTTGTGGGCCATTTTAAACCTAGCCAGTGTCTCTTTTTGTGCTCAAAATAATCTATCCGATTTGGTTATAGATTGGCCTTGCCCCGTCCCATGGTCGATAATAATATATTATCCCTAATGAGAATAACTGGGATCATACCGTAGATAATTTGAGGGGGCACATGCATGGGATAAAGCATTTAAGAGCTGCCTGTGTCCATTAGTAGTACAGGGAGCAGTCCTGGGGTAAATGTTTGGTTTTCTGTCCATAGATTTAAGTTGTACTTGAACATGACAAGAATGAACTTTGTTTTATGCATATGGGGAGTCTGTTCCACAGCAGCAATATCCTCTGTGAGCTATACCTGTCCTTCCAAATCATTCTGCTGATGTCACAGAAGAGGTTTAGATCCCTAAACTGAGTATTTCTGATGCCATTTGACTTGCCGATGTGCAATAAATTTATCAGTAATGGGTCAGAGGATGCCTTGTATGCCACACAGACACAGGTTACCTTTTAGCAGTCTGTAGTATATGGAGTATAGTGACAGAACTCTGAGTGAGGCCACTTAGGACATGTTGTTTACATCTTATATCCTTTTAATAAGGTATTTCTGTGGGCTTTTCAGTTGCATGTGTCTGGACAGATGCATGCCGAATGGGACATTGCTCACTTCTCATTAGGCCAGTCATTAAATGTAAAGGGAAACAATGACATCCCTAGATTTAAACACAGTCCATTTGTTTATAAACTATGTAATATAGAATGACTTTCTCAAAACAATAGACACATGTTGGTCAAATGTTAGGTCACTGTCCACATAAGTTCCCAAAACCCAAACAACTGGATCAACTCTTATGGAGTATATTGTGAGTGTGGTAGTTCACTGGGGTAGATGACTTTCCAAAGGCTACAGTAATGCATTTTTTGGCATTTAGTTTGTCCAATGATTTTGGCATCAGTTATTTACTTGAGACAGGTATTCCAGCAGGATGGCTACATAATTTGGGGATTCAGTGACTGCTTCTAGCTTACAGTAATCTGCAAACTTAGCCAGCCAGAGCACTGGTATTGGCTTTTATTTCAGAAAAGCAAATGCCAAACAGGAGAGGTCCCAGCACAGTACCCTGGTGGACTCCAAGCATGACTTGTTTGTTTATGAAGGTAACCTTCCCTGTTTTGATTTATATATGTCCTATTTGTGAGCCATTTAGCAACCCAGAGGGTTACACAGGTTTTTTCCCCAGTTTATTTAGCTTTTCTACTATGCCTGAGTGGAGAGTTGTGTCAAAAGCTTTGGCCAAGTTGAGGTATGTGGTGTGTACTGTTTTGTCTCCATCCATTGCTTTGGTAACTTTTTCAAAAAAATCCACCAGGCTGAGTAAAAATGACGTGCCCTTGACAAATCCAAACTGAGATGGGTCCAGTGTCTGGAGGTCCCCTATGTCCTGATTAATTCCATGAGAAGTCTTTCCATGGCTTTGCATATGAGGATGTCAGGCTTATGGGTCTGTAATTGCCTGGGTCTGTGGAAGGTCCTCTCTTATGCAGGGGAATGACTGTAACTGTTCGCCATTCACTTGGTACAAAACCTTTATAGAAGCTGATATTGAATGATGTTGTTAAGGGTGTGGCTAAATCGTGTTTCATGCCATTTAACATGTATCCAGAGATATTATCAGAACCCAACAATGAAGTATTTTCAGCTTTTGATAGCACTTTTAGGACTTGGTCTTGTGTGATAGCTGGAGGAAAGCCAGTTTCAGATATATCTTGAGGGACAGATGGAGAAGAGGAAGGGGTGACATTAAAACTAAATTTATTGATCAATGGGTTCACTATATATTCAGTCTCAGTGTAGGTAACATTGTTCACAGTCAGATCAGCACATTGCTATGTTGACTTTTGAGATTATGAACATAACTAAAAATGCCTTGTAATTTGCCTTTGGATTGGGTAGCTGTTTTAGCCTCAGACTTAACTTTGGTGGATTTTATTAAGTTCCTGAGGTGTTTTATTTCAGTGACGAGGGCTATAACATTCTGAGAATTACTCTTCTTACTTTGGTCAGAATTCTTCTCCTTTTATTATAAAGGTTGTTGATATGATTCCACCATGTGGGTTTGTCCTGCACATGTCCCTATGGGATACAGCTGCATCTGTGCTGCTGTCCACCTGTTGGAATAGTATTGTGGTGTATATTTTTGCATATTCGGTGAAGTTAACTGGGTTTGGTAGAGATTTGAAGCTTGCCAATGTATCATTTGGAGTAGGCAGTTTGTCTTAAAAAAATTTCTAAAAGTACCTTGGGTGGAAGGGATCTCTGGTTTCAGTTTTATTTCGAAGGCAAACTGCTTTATGGTCACACCTAACAAGTGATGAAGATGCAAGGGATGGTGCAAGATGCTCTCATATTAGTTAAGGCAACATCCAAAATGTTATTCCCCCAGTGGGTACTCTGACTAATTGTTCCAGGACATCTGTACTGATCAAGTCCAGGAATCTCTGTGCTTCTGCAGTAGTGGTTGTGTAGGTTTCCAAGTCTATACTTGGATAGTTTAGGTCACCTAGAAAAATGGTATTAGGTTTAATAATGAGTGATTCTGGTGCGTATAGATAGGTGTTTTAGCTTTCTTTTGTCATACAGAGAGTTCTGTAGCTACCTAATATATGGTATGAGACCTTTCTGATGGTTATTGGAACATGGACAAGCACTAGTGCATCATGCTGCTTTACCAGCCTTGATGTGAATCTCTTCTCGAAGTAGATTGAGACACCTCCACAAGTTTACCCACCTTAGCAGTAGCTAGTCAAAATGTGTGGAAATCATTATAGTCCTACACAGCTGGAGTGCTCAGTGCTTTTTTAAACCATGTTTCAGTCATGTCAATGTCTTCCAGGCCGAGAAGGGTTTGTAAATAGTGGAGTTTGTTGGTCAGGCTTTTAGCATTGGTCAGTAACACCTTTATATTTTCCTTTGTTTCATTATGTTAGTAAGTTTATCAGGTTAACATTGCCTAAGAAAAGGCACTATGGATTCTCTTTTCCATGTCTGTGTATGAATTTCACTACAGTGTTGGGCCCAAATGCATACTGTTCATTCACTTACCCTGCACTGCAGCTAAATGCCAGTAAGCACTAAGTTTAACTTGGATAGTCACTGCCTCCCTGATATTTTTAAGCCTTGAGTGGAAGGCCAGCACGTCTCTGAATGCCAGCCAAATTTTTTTCACCCTGGTAGCTGATGTGGTGAAACCACTTCAATCCTTTGTGACTATATACTATTTTGGAAGCCTTCAGGGTTATTTTATTTATTAGAGCCAGAATCTGTAGGTACTTTTTTCCTTCTCTATCTATGTTGATTTTGTTTTGTTTCTTTTTATTGAAAATTTTTACGGGAACTATCTTTTTATATTATTTTCCAGAGTTCTTAAGTTTCTCTTTGAACAAGTGAGCTACTTAAAATCTTAAATTGCTGCCTTTCTTACACTTAGTATATATTTTACAGTCAGTATTATGTATGGCCCCTTAAGCAAAAAGAACTTCATATGAAAGTGCTTAGGAGCAATCGGAAAAAGAATGTTATTAAGAAAACACACAATACTAAACATTCCAAATAACCATAAAACATTACAAGTGAAAATATACATTACCACAAGACCACAGAACAAGTGCATTTAAATACATTACAACTAACAGTGGTTTTCCTTACAAAATAAAAAGGGTATCACAAAGTTTATCATAAATGAAGTCGTGCACCTTCTGAATGTGGCTGTGCTCCCTTATGCTTTTCTATGTAGCAGTGTTGACGATACACTTCCAAATCTGGAAATTAAAGAACATGTAGTAATAGAAACATAGGTTCATAGGCTGGTACTGGGCTATCTGCCCGAAGGCATATATTAGCCCAGCCACGTTGTGCAGTATTCACCGCCCCTTTAGTAGTTCCCTAGACCCTTGTACTAGCAGCTAGTACCCTTGGCCCCTATCTAGTAGTGCTGTTGGTGTGATCCCCGGTGTGAACTTTCTGTTACCCATCCACTCATCAAGGTTCCTCTTGAAGAGTGATAGTGAGGTGCTCTGTCTTATGTAGATCGGGATCCTGTTCCATAGTAAGGGATGTCTCTGCGAAGGGAATCTATCCCTCCAGCATGTTCTATTCATTGTTGTGTTGAGGTTTATATCCCTAGAGCGTGTAGCTCGAGTAGATTTGGTTTTGCTAAGATGGCGTATGTTCAACAATTCTGGGTTGGACATGGCTCTGTACGTTAGACAGAGATCGCCTCTGAGAAAGCGGTATGCAAGAGAGAACAGTCTTAGCTTTTTCAATCGTGCTGCATAGGACAACTGTTTGAGGCCAGTAATCCTCTTGGTCAGGTACCTCTGTGGTCTCTCCTGCCGCTGAAGATATCTAGCCAGGTACATTCCAATTAGTGCATTGTACTCAATAATGGGTCTGATGAGGGAAGAGTAGAGGGGCACCATTACATCCTTAGATCTTGATGCAAACCCTTTCGTGATCAGATGGGTCACATAGAAGGATTTTCTAACCACTTTGGCAACATGGTTATCAAAGGAAAGCTGACTGTCTACTTGGGTCCCTAGATCCCTTATTTCTTCTTCAGATTTCTGGGGATTACCTCCTATGTTGTAGTTTGCGGGCACTCTGTTTTTTCCAAAGGGGATTACTACGCATTTTTTTGCATTTAGCTTGAGACCATGGCTTTGACACCATGCATCACTCTCATTTAGGCCCTTCTGGAGGATCTCCATGTCAGCCAGGGACTCTATTATAGCACCCAGTTTGCAGTCGTCCGCAAACTTAGTCAGCCACAGCCCTTCCGTGCTTGCCTGTACTTCTGAGAAGTATATGCCAAACAGGAGGGGCCCCAGGACAGAGCCCTGAGGCACACCACTCGTTACTGGTCTGGAATCGGACATAGATCCCGCTACTCTTACTTTATGGGATCTGTCTGAGAGCCAGTTTGCGATCCATCTTGTGACGTAAGGGTTTATGCCCAGGCTGGTGAGCGTATCAATAATACCTGAATGGGGAATGGTGTCAAATGCTTTAGCAAGGTCAAGGTAAGCCGTGTGTACCTCCTTTCCCTTATCTAAAGCCTGAGTAACTGTCTCAAAGAAATCCACCAGGTTCAGGAGGCATGATCTGCCCTTTACGAAGTCAAACTGTGTGGGGTCCAGCGACTGGAGGTTCCCAATCTCTCCATTTATGAGTTCCATAATGATTCGTTCCATAGCCTTACAGATCAGACTGGTCAGGCTTATTGGTCGGTAGTTCCCAGGGTCAGTTGTGGCCCCACCCTTGTGTAGCGGGACCACCATTGCCGTGCGCCATTCTATGGGCACATATCCTGTGGAGAGGCTGAGACTGAACAGGGTATTAAGATGCGGGGTTAATTCCTTTTGGAGCTCGCGTATGACACAGCCTGGGACACCATCTGGTCCCATGGAGGCAGTGTTTTTTAGCTTTAGAAAGAGCCTTGTTAACCACCGTATCAGTAATAATTGGACTTACACAATCCCCTGGAATGGTAATAGGCCCTGTAGGTGGTGGGGGGGGGGGTGGAATTTGCACTGAACCTGTCAGCCAAGATGTTGGCAATGTCAGAAGGGTCAGTGTATTTTGTTCCATTTTGTACTAGCTCAGAACAGACCAGAGCATTGCCATTTAGGTTTTTGACTTAGCCATATAAGGCCTTATGGTTATCCTTGGCATCCTTGGCAACTTTCTTTTCAAAATTAGCTTTAGTTGACTTGATGAGGGCCCTTGATTTCTTACTAATGCTGATCAGGGATGATTTTTCTACTTGAGATTTGGCCTTTTTTTTGTACAAGTCTCCTCCTTTTATTCTAAAGTTTGCTTATAGCCGGGGTCCACCAGACTGGTTTCTTCTTGCTTGAGGAAGGAGTCTTGGTTTTATTTGGGATAGCACGGTCCATGCAATCCTGAAGATGCATGTAGAGTGCCTTGGTGTAGGATTCCGCATCCTGGATATCATTATCCTGCAAGGGAATAGTGAAGCTTTTCACTTATTTAACCTAGAGTTTATGGGCAACTTCTCAGCTGCAAGCATATTAACTTATTGATTAAACTGGAGTTCCAGCACATGGTAAAATTTTGTTCAGTTTAAGAAAATATTAGAAACAAATGTAAAATGTGCCACAAGTGACTGATGAATTGCTCTGAAATGGAAATCTCAGTTTAGCAGCTAGCAGTTTCAAAGTGATGGGTAAAGTGAAGCTGGAAAGAGATAACATTTGCTTTACACAGAGGCATACGAAAGCCAGTGCTAAAGGCTGTCATCTCAACAAGGATGCTGTGTCATTACAGAAGGAACAACTGTTGAAAAACAAAATCAGGCAGAACAAAGGATTTATGTTAAGGAGTAGATGCCCACTATTTTACTGTGCAACACTTTTCCTCAAAGAAAGACATAAACATGGAGTGACACAAACTAATTTCTATGTGCACTGGCACATGCTACATCTGTATGCAGCTGAAGCCATCCTCATGCCAGAAGACTAGCAATAAAATAAAAAAATGCACAAGCAAACTACAAATTAAGTCAAGAGAAAGGTCAGATTTGTCAAACTGCTGCAGAAGTCCTTCAAGGGGCATCTTTCCATTGTGGTACCATTGCATCTGCGTTAAACATTTTTGTAAATTTATGGCCTGATATGTCAACAACTGCAATATTTTTTTTCGTAGTGTGCCACATTAATTGTAGTACCATTCAACTTAGTTTTAGTGTCACAAAAATAATAAACCCTGTAAGTGAAGTGATGTTTCCTCCTTGCTAGAGACATAAGCAGTAAGGCATTGGTTGCTCACAGCAGTCAAGTGTAATTTATTTTCATAAAACTTTTTAGGAATGCAGACATGAGTTGCACTCAATTACATAACATTGATTTACTCACTGAGCATACGTTCTTAACTACTTTTATTTGTTTGAAGCTGAGACACTTGGTGAAAAACAAGAAAGATGTTCCTCCCTTAAAAATTAATGTATATATCACTGTTTATATAGTATTTACCAGGCAATGACTCTCAATCATTTCTAATTTTTAAGAATATCCACAATTTTGGCTAAAAAATTGCTCAGTCTCTACTAATATATGAATGATTGAGTTTGAGAAAAAGATGGAGTACATTCACTAAATACTGATTGTTGCCATTAGACTTCAATTCAGAAAAAATATTCCATTCACATTCTCTTTTTCTATCCACTTTCTATTTAAAACAAAGTATTTCAAACATCTGTAATTTGAAGCCCTTCTTCTTATTTTTATATATTTGGTGGTCGCTACTTCTGGAGGGAAAAGGTTGGCAGCCTTCAGTCTTTTCATCTGACAAATGTGGAAAACGACTTTCATGATGTAGAACAAAATGGACAAATTGTGGAACACGAATATCCTCAGTTAAGAATGCTCACAGCATTACTTTATACTTCATGAAAAATGTTCCTTATAATGAAATACAGTTAAGAGTTATATTTGCGAGCTCTGCTGTGCTGGGCTACATTCCCCATGATGTGAACAACGCTTAAACAGATGGGACAGACACATCAACTACTCTTCAAAACCTAGCAGGCTACATATTATGTTAATATCTGGAAGGCAAACAATTCATAAAGTTTAATGATAAATACATACTGGCTCAGAAAATACCTGTAGTACATGGAGTTCAGTAATAATTATGCGTCACTATCATGGAAAATGCAAAGCATCTTGCTAAGTGTTTCTGTACAGTGAGACCCGATCTTAACAAATGTTGAGTGCCACTACTTAAACTGTTAAGATCGGGTATTATGCTAGGCAGTAAAACCTGCCAGCAGTGGCCAGCAAACAGAGGCAGAATTCAAAACAGATTTCTCTCTGTCCAGTGTCTGGGACAGTAATCTGTCACTGACTGTTTAACTAACGTAAGGCAACATGTTACACTACTGTCTTTCTGACAGTGCACGCTAAGTGCTTTACGGCTTTAAAAAATGCCAAAACACTAGCACTTTTTTCTGTAACTAGTAGTACATGCAGTAAAAACAATTATAACTGGATCTGCATTCATAATCTTATATTATGTGTTCTCAACATAAATGCCAAGATCCACTTCTGGAGCTTCACTCAAGAGATGAATTTCTTGGCATCCATGTTTCAAACATGCACTATTGTGATTACAGTTAGAGTCCTGATCATAATTCTTTATGCAGTACATGGAATATGGTGATTACACTATATCATCGCAAAAAAAGACAAACCAGTTCAGCGCTTATATAGCACAAGACCCAATTTTAACAACTGTTAAGCAGACCTACTTAAGCTAAGATCAGGTATCATGCTAGGCTGTAAAACCTGCCAGTAGTGGTCTGCGAATGACAGCAAAATTAAAAACACAATTTTCTTTCTGCCTGCTGTTTGTGCCAGTAATCTGTCCCTGACTTTCCTTCTTTAATGTAAGGCAACGTTTTGCTATCTTTTTGACCAGTGCTCACTGAGTGTTTTATAGGTTCATAGATGTATAATAGGCTAACAACCACCGGATCCTTTGTAAACCTAGCCAAGTATCCCAATTGTAACCTACAAGTTCATGCGCTTTAGAAGTTATTTTAAGGGGTATATTTAAGCTAGGGCAAGATTTACAGGTTGCCCGTTTACCATCCACTGGTCCATATTTCTGCTCTATAGGGTTGGGGAATAGCTCTGCTTCACATACATGGGAAGCCTGTTCCAGAGAAGGGAAATTCTGTGAGACATACTTGTCCCATGTGTCCTTTTTATATCACAAACAAAGTTTAAATACCTCAATAGAGCAATCGTGATGTTATTAATTTTGCGGATATGCAGTAGGTCTGTCATAGTGGGATCCAAGGATATCTTGTATACCAAGCACAGATCATCTCTCAGCAGTCCCAAGGAAATAGAGTATAGAGACACGACTTTGAGACTGTCTGCATAAGACATGCAGTTTATGTCCTGTACTCTTTTTGTGCAAAACCTTTGTGGATGTTCCAGTTGTTGCACGTGCCTGGTCATGTACATTGTGAAGGGGGCCAATATACTCAATGATGGGCCTGATGAGGACCGAATACAGTGGAACAATGACTTTCTTGAACTTAGATGCCATGCCCTTGCTTATAAGTTGATTTCCACACTACCTAAGAAACATGTTGGTTGGAAGTCATGTTACTATCTACATGCATAACAAAATCTCTGACTACTGTTTCTACTCATGGTGGTGTGTTGTTGATTAGGTAATTCCCTAGGGTGGCTAACTTCCCAAAGGGGTACTATTATACTTTCCTTGGCAATGAGTTTTAAGCTGTGGCTTTTGCGCCAGTACTTTTTCTCTGTTGGTCCTTCCTATAGGATGTTAAGTGTTTTGGAGGATTCTATGACTGCTCCTAGTTTGCAGTCATTTGCAAACTTGGTCAGTCAGAGGCCAATGACCATTGGCCTTGACTTCTGAGATGCGGGTGCCAAACAGGAATGGACTCAGCATACAGCCCTGAGCAACTCCACTAGTGGCTGTCCTCTTTGTGGAGGTGGTCTCCCCTGTCATAACTTCCCGCCATCTGAAAGCCACCTGACTAGCCATTGTGCAACATACAAGTTTATGCTTATATCTGTGAGTTTGTTTGCTATGACTGAGTGGGGTATTATATCAAATGCCTTAGCCAGGTCAAGGGAGGCATCAGACAGTTGGAGAATGAGGACTTCTGTAAAATTACCGAGACATGGTTTTAAAGCCTTTTAGAGGGGTCTATGTCAGCACAATGAAAAATCAAAATATCGAACACTCACATGAGCGAATAATCAGGAACTCAAAATCGCTATTGAGGGGGGCTGTGCCCCCCGCTAAATATATATTCCTACTACTACAGTGAGGAAAGGGCAAATAATCTGTTCTTCACTGTACTGCGATCCCAAAAAAACAATATCGACTTCCTGATTATTTGCTCATGTGAGCGATAGACATTTTGAGTTTTCGGCATTCTAAAGTAGACCCTTATAGAGCACCCCAGCAATGTAGGGCTACAATGCACCATTTTACCCCTCCACTGTCTTGGTGACCTTCTCAAAGAAGTCCATCAGGTTGAGTAGGAATGATCTGTCTTTGACAAAACCAAATTGGGTTGGATCCAGTGTATGAAGGTTTTCTATGAGCTTATTAATCATTTCCATGATAATTCTTTCCATGACTTTGCACACGAGACTAGTCAGAAGTATGGGTCTTTAGTTCGAGGGTCACTTGATGGCCTGTCCTTATGCAGAAGAATGACCATTGCAGTTTTCTATTCACATGGCACAAAGCCTATCTGGAAGCTATAGTTAAATAGCGACTCCACTGGTCCCAATAGTGCATGTTTCAGACTATTTAGGAGGCATACTATAATGTTATTGGGTCCCATTGAAGAACTATTTTTGGCCTCAGAGAGTGAATCTAGGAACTGCTCTGTAGTAATAGCTGAAGGTTTGTTGGTATTTCCTGGGAGGTGACTGGAGAAGGGGAGGGGGGGTAAAATTGGAGCTGAAATTGTTGGCAAGCAGATTTTCTAGATCTTCCAGCTCTGTGTAGGTGGCTCTATTTACAAGCAGTTCTGCACAGTACAGTATGCTTCCTTAGAGATTTTGGACATGGCTAAAGAAAGCCATGTGGTTATCCTTTGCCTGGGAGGTTATCTTTACCTCAAATTTGGCTTTAGTAGACTTAATTGGCTCTCTTAATTGTTTATTTAAATTGATAAGTGTTTTTATCATGCTGGGCATAGCACTTCCTAATTTTGGTTATGATTGTTTATTTTGTTATGCATGTTTGTTTGTTTTTTAGTTAGTTCTAGGCTTATTTCTGGAAGGCACAGCTGTCTCTATGCATTTATTGATTTGATTGTACAAGTTTCTCTGAACAATTCTGCATAGGCAGCTGTGTTCTCCGGGTTTGGTAGGGCTTTGAAATTTTGAGTGGTTATCACTTAGTAGGAAGTTTGCTTTAGAATAGTTTCTAAATGTTACGGGGTTAGTCAGAGTCACAGAATAAATTTTTATTGTGAAGGAAACAGCTTTGTGGCTTAACCTTACCAGAGAGTGCATTACACAAGGGTAGGTACAGAGTTCTCCCATGTTTGTGAGTACCAGGTTGAGTATGTTTGCACCTCTAGTGGGCATATACATTATCTGGTCCAAGGCTTTTTTGTTTACCAAGTCCAGGAATTTCTGGGCCTGTAAGTTTGTGATTGTCTAAGTATCCCAGTTTATAGTGGGGTAGCTGAAGTCGCCCATAAATATGGTATTTGGTTGAATGGTGAAGGCCTCCAGTAAGTCCAAGTACAAGTTGAGTTACTTGGGTTAGAGAGGGTGACCTACTACTTGCAAGGATATGATATGGGACTCTACCTAAGATCTGGACATGGAGAAGGTCAAGTGTGTTCTCCTGCTTGACTAGTCTTGAGGTCAGTTTGTTGTTGTTGTAGATTGACACATCTCCACCTGTGGTCCCTGCTTGTGCAGTAGCTGGCCTGAATTTGTTGAAGGCATTGTAGCCCTACACTGCCAGGGAATTCTCCATGACTTTAAACCATGTCTCCATAACTGCAGAGATGTTCACATTCTCCAAGATGAGGAGAGTCTGGAGGTAGTGGAGTTTCTTACTTGGGTTCCTGACATTAAACAATAACACCTTTAGATTCCCTTGGGTTGATTTGGCTAGGTTGGAAAGCTTTTTAGTTTGGCATTGCCAAAAAATGGCACTATGGGGAAGACAGTGTTTTTGCCAATATTCGAGAGCCTGGAGGGAATAGGTGCAGACCATCCTTGGCAAAAGGACACAGTCTGTTGACCGTATATTTCCATGCTGACAAATATTTGACCCTCTTGGGATGACACCTGAAACCAAGCCAGTTATTGAAGTTGATCATCTTTCATTCATACTGTAGCATCACCTTTGATGATGGTAGAATGCTGCTCAGTGCTAGGCGCATACCAGCCTGGGCACACAGTCTGGGATCTCCATAATGTCTCTCTTCATATAGTCCAGTGAGGTATTTTTCAAGTCATTTAGACCCATGTAGACTTTGACTAGGTCACACTGGTACTTGTGGTCTAATGTCTTTAGTGCTTGGGTGATTTGGTGGATCCTGTCCCCTGATAGACAACTGACCATGATTTTCTCTTTGTTCTGCCTGGTGAGCAAGACATCTGTATGCCTTACAATGCAGTCTCCTATGATTAAAATATTGGCTAGTGTTGACTTGCCATATGGGATTTGTAGCCGAGGCTCCATAGGGTGTGGCTTTATATGCTGTGTTGATTGTTCTAGTTTTGTGCTTTTTTGGGTTACAGAGGATTGTTTTTGTATGACAAATGTCTAGGAGGCCTTTGGAACTTAGAAAGGTTACTTTTAAGTGCTTCAGCATATGCTGGCCTATATGCCGCATCAGTACTATGAGTGGCAGGTATAATGCTTATGTTACTAACAACAAAATTATTTTGAGTGCTTTTCTGCGAGTCTTGCCTCTGTTGGTATTGTATAATTACATCTGTCACATATTGTATCCATTTCTCCAAGGATTAGTTGGCTGTCAGTCAACATGAGACAAGTCCTGCATTGTCTCTAAATGCCCATATCTAACAAGCTGCTGGCAGAGAAATTAGGAAAGTGCCCATCAATGGTGTTGTCTTTTTTTAGGTGAATTATAAAGGGACTTGGACACCTGACAGAATGCTTACCATTTTTTTTTTCTGTAACTAGTAGTAGATGGAGCAGATGAAGCTCCATGAATTACAAAGGATTATGTTTGGGTCTCTGATCGTAGCCACTGTATTATGTGTTCTCGACATGGATACCAAAATTCCCCTATCAAGCTTCGCCCTTGGGGTGTATTTCGTGGTATACATGTCTTGAACACACAGTACTGTGGTTGCGATCAGTGACCCAATCATAATCCTCTATGCTGTAAGCAGCAAAATGCATAATATCAAAATAAAGGGCAAAGACTGAGGTATAAACAATTTTTGTTTGGTCATGACCACATTTACTGCAATCAAACACCTTCATGGGCTAAATTTAGTTACTTTAAAAGTGCCCTACACAGTAATTTGTCAGAAATAGGGAGAAAAAAGCTGTGACTAAGGAAATGAGTCTTTTGAGCTGGAACACAGGATCTGAATTATACATAATAAGGCTTTATGAAGTTTAATTCTACTGGCATTCAAAAAAGCAATTACTAGAAATGGAAATCAAAATCTAAACCAACTATATTTAAAGTACTGAATACTGCAAAAGAGATGAAAGAATGAAGCAGGATCTTTAGAAAAGGGAAGCAACAAATTACAATAGAAATAACTGGAATTTGTGGGAGCAATACTTTCAGAATAATATTCAAGAGGTGGAGTGGGGTTTAGGGAAGGCAGGTATATTGAAGAATTGAGAAGATTATGTAATAGTTGTTATAAAGAAAGAAAGCATGCACACACACACACACACACACATTATACATATATATATATATATATATGTATATATATAAGTGTATGTAAATGAATAAAAATATTCATATAGTTTGTTTTCTTTTCCATTAATGTATGTACACCTATGTCTTAAGTGGCAATTTAATAATTAAAGTGTTAAATATTAAATTTATTCAGAACATACGCCACAGTGAACCAAGGCACAGCTGTGAAGGGACCATCAACTCTGTGGAGACTGTTATTCCCGTGACTTTATACCAAGAGTATTATTGAGGGAATCACAGAACCACTAAAGACATCAAATCTCAACAGAATATTGATATACAATTTGAGAAAATGAATATCATGCTTGCTAAACAAATTCAAGATGAAAAATTAGGAGTTATGTAATTACTATAACTTGGCATCTGTGTTGTCCATTTTCTTTCTTTCTCACAAGGATCCTACCTTCGGATCTGACTCAGACACATATACAACACTTCTGATCCAATTCTCATGCCCCTCCCTCTACCCATAATGCTGTGTTATGTCCCTGACCCCTAATTTCCCATTTACTATAGAGCTAGAAACAGATATAAGAAAAGGCTTGAGGCTCAAACCAGGAACTTAAAGGTTCCAATACCATGTGACAGATACTGCTGGGAGTGACAGGGCCAGGGGATGGATGGTGAAGAAGAATGAAAATGGATAACACAGATGCCAAGCTATGGTAATTACATAACTCCTAAATCTAATGTTATCCTTTTCATTCTTCCTCACATATGGGTCAGAGTCCCCAGCTATGTAGCTCTTGGGAGGCTCTTACAGAAGGATATGCTGGAGCACTGTCAAACCAAAGGAAGCTCTGCTTCTGGAGACAATTTTTAATTTGTAATGTGTAACAAAAGTATGAGTTTTTTGACCAGGTGGCTGCAGCACAGATATAGTTAACAGAAGTTTGTGATGAAAAAGTAGATGAAGTAGCCATAGACCTAATGGAGTGAGCTGTTCGGGTCGAGACAATTCTGATCCTTTTTAGAATAAATCAATAAAATGCAACCAGTAATCTATTTACCTAGAGTAGCCTTAGAAACTGACTTTCCCAAGTGGTTAGGGGAAAAGGATACAAACAGCTGATCAGACTTCCTGAAGTGATTTATTCTGTGAAGATAAAAATGTAATTGTCTATGTATATCAAGAATGTGAAGCATGCATTCTCTCTTATTTGTAAATTTTAGAAAGAAAATTGGTAATTGTTTGGACTGGTTAACATTAGTCTCCACTGCCACTTTAAGAAGAAAGGAAGGGTCGATCTCTAGAGACACCCTGTCCTTATGAAAAGTAATATAAGGAGGCCTAGCCGATAGGGCCTGAAGCTCAGAAACTTTTTCTGCTGAAGTGATAGCCACTAAAAAGATTATTTTCGAAGAAACTTTATATTACATTTGTCTACTGGTTCAAAGGGTTTCTGAGTTAAACCCTGAAGGACTATAGCAAGATCCCACAGAAGAGAGCTGTAGAACAGAGTGTGTGTTGTAACTTTAAGAAACATTTCCAAGTGTAGGCACTGCATATAAATGTTGAGAACATGTAGGCAGCAGTGCCATTTTGAGAGAACAGCCAGAGTGTTAACATGTATGAGTGTAGTAGTCAGTCTATGAGTTTATTTAAGTTACTAAAGCTGCTTGAACCAAACCCACAACTGTTTGTCTGTTTCATCTTGACTGGACGAGCGACATGGTGTCAGAACCAGGATTAAGAGTGCAACTTCTTCAAGACATGAGGTGCAGAGTTGACAGTGAAGGTATATTGAGCAGGTTGGGCGATACAGTGCTTAAACGATTAAAAAAGGCCAGAAACTAACTTCAGGTAACTAAAACTTACACAAATGATTTATTTTGCAAAAAAAAAAAAAATGATATGAAGCATTTGTAAAGCACAAAACACATTATTAATCAAACGAGTAGCACAAAACATATTATTAATCAAACAAAAGGCACAAAATGCATTATTAATTAAGCAAAGTGTTCGAAACCATGATAGTTGATACAATTATCAGAAATACTTATATGGGGTTTAGAATTACCTCTGGTTTGCATAACAAGCATGATAAGAGGTCAAAATGGGCATAGTGAGTACAATAAAGGGCAAAATAAGCTTAGAAAAGCAAGGAAACTGCATGTTTTTTTTAGTAAACGACTGTATTTTGGCATGAGCTATTATTTTGCATTGACTGAAGCCATTCAAAGCATAACTAGAGTTGTTTGAAGTATCTCGGAGTTTGCAAAGTGTTTGCAGTGTGTGTGTTTTATTACAGTACAGTTATTTCAAAGAGTTTACTGTGTGCAAGTACAGTTATCTTGCAAAGTGCAAAGTACAGCCATTATGAAAAGTTTCTTGTGCTGTGTACATTTATTCACAGAGAGCAGCCATTTCAAAGTGTTTCTTACACTGCATAGAGTTATTTCGCAAAGTACAGCCATTTTGAAAAGTTTCTTGTGCCGTATACAGTTCATTTGCAAAGTGCATTCATTTCAAAGTGTGTCTTACTGTGAGCTTCTTGTGCTGTATAAAATTAATTCTCAGAGTACAGTCATTTCAAAGTATTTCTTATACTGATAAAGGGTGGTTTTGCAAATTACAGTTATTTCAAAGTGTTCTTGTGCTACGAAGACTTATTTGGCAAAGTGCAGTTATTTTGAAGAGTATGTTATGCTATTGGGCATAGTTACAAGTTCTGGCATAAATTTCTGGTATATATATATATATATATATATATATATATGTGTGTGTGTGTGTGTGTGTATTTTTGTACATGATTTCAAGCACTTTCACTACTCTGTGTTGATATGGCAGAGGCATTTTGCAGACCCAGTCCACTTGTGCTTGATCAGAATACTGTAGAAAATTGGAGAGTATGTGAACAGAAATGTGATATTTCCATACAAGCAGCTTTTTCTGGCAAAAATTAATTTACAAGGTCATTTATTTTGCTTAACTTAGCAGAGTCAGAAGCCACTGAAAGAGAGCATTCATTTGTGTATGCACCAGCAGTAAATGCAGGAGGGGAGAAGACAGCCATATTGTTGTGCAGGCTGAATCAAGAGAGTAGAGAAATGTGTAACCCCCATACAAATGTTAGATTAGAGAGGCACCTATTTTATACAAGAGACCAAAAGCCAGAAGAAACTTTTGCAGGTTATATCATTGATTTGAGAAATAAAGCTAAAACATGCAGATTTGATGATTTGAAAGACAAGTTAATAAAGGACAGGCTTGTATGTGGTGTTAATAATGCTGCAGTGAGAAAAATGTTGCTTCATGACAGTGATTTAATATTGAGCAAAGCTATATAGATTTTTCAAATCCATGAGCTCACAGAAAGGCGCACAGGTATGCTTCTAAGTGATGAGCATGGTTTCAGTAGCCCCTAGATCAAGTATAGACAGCACGCAGCACGTGGCTGGCAGAAGCAGTTCAAGCACATGACAGCTGCAGCCCCTGCAGGTTTTCCTGGGAGGACTCGTAACTTTCCAACAAGTTCTAATACTAGCTCAGCAAAACAGACATGCTCAGTGCAGTATAAGGGTGAATTAGCAAAACCCAAGTCAAGTCTTATTGCTAGCTATTGTAATTGTGGTGCCAATCATGAGTCTAAAAGAGAGAAGTGCTTAGAATTTGGTCAGCAATGCCACAAGTATAAAAATGGAACCACTTAAAAAGGTTTTGTAAATTAAGCAAGCCTCATTCAGTTAAGAAAGGTCACTCAAAAAAGCAAGTTGATCATGTAGAAAGCTGCAACTCTACTTTTTATGTAGCTGGTGTATCAGTGATCGGTGAAAAAGTTAATGCAGTAGATTTGTTGGCAAAGAATGAAGTGTTTTTTACTGTCCTGATCAATGGTAAACCCATGGAGCTCAAAGTAGACACTGGTTCAAAGTGTAATGTTATGTCAGCAGAAAGATTTGCTGGAGTGAGAGCTGGTGAGCAACTTAATTTGGCTAATTGTGCGCAGCTTGTGGCTTATGGATGTGACGAGATTCAAACCAAAGGCTCAGTAGTGATTTTATCTATTCCACTGGGAACAGTTACATCTTGCAATTCTATGTAGTCAGAAGACTTGTGCAGTCATTATTAGGTGTCAGAGACAGTTTGAGAATGAAACTGCTCTCTTTTACCAAAGAAGTCCATCATATAAGCACATGTCCCAGTTCCAGCTTCACTAATGTTATTTTCTCAAAGTATGCTGATGTTTTCAATGACAAGCTAGGCAAACTTCAGTTGTGTAGTTCATGAAAGTAGACCCAGTGGTCAGACCAGTGAGAAGAGTTCCGATAGCTATGCAGGACAAAGTCAAGATCCAGTTAGACACGATGGTGCAGCAAGGTGTGATTTGTCCAGTCACAGAAACAACTGAGTGGGTGTCTTCCATGCTAATTGCTCATAAGAAAAGCTCAGATGAAATCAGAATGTACATAGACCCGAGAGACTTGGAAGAAAGCATTAAAGAGACCTCATCATCCTATGCATACAGTTGAGGAGGTTGCTATCCTCATGCCAAGTACCACTGTTTTTTTCTGCCTTGGACGGAAAGAGTTCACTTTGACAAGTGATGCTTGATCACAAATCTTCATTATTGACTACATTCAGCACACGATTTGGCAGATGCAGATTCCTCAGAATGCCTTTTGGAATGAATTCTGCCAGTGAAGTCTTTCAGCATGCAATGGAGCAATTTATTTCAGGTTATCTGTGTGCTGCAATAGTGGATGATCTACTGGTTGGAGGCAATGGAAAAACCTAAGCAAAGTTCTGGACAGAGCACGTGAAGTGAACTTGAAGCCCAGTCCTCTGAAATGTAAATTCAGGCTACAAGAAGTTACCTACGTAGGTCATTTATTTACCAGTACAGGCTTATGATCAGACCCTTCCAAACAACTATCCATTCTTGAGATTCCAGCTCCAGACAATGTCCAAGCCCTGCAGCATTTCCTTGATATGGTTAACTATTTGGGCAAGTTTATCCCGGACTTTAGTTAAGATAACTGACATATAAAAATGTTGCCTTGTCATGGTTGGAACAGAACCAGAGAGCATTTGATAACTTCAAACAGTAAATTCCCAATCCACCTACATTGAGATACTATGATGTTCACAAACCAGTAGTTCTTTCCTGTGATGCTTCTAAGTTTGTTCATGGTGTAGTTATTCTTCAAGAAGGCAGACCAGTTGCCTCTGCATCTAGAACTATTACCCAAACTGAAATGCAGTATGCTCAGATTGAGAAGGACATTTTGGCTATTGTGTTTGCATGTTCGAAGTTCCATTATTATATATGTGGCCGAGATATCCAGGTCAAAACTAATCATTAACCTCTTGTCACTATATTAAAGAAGCCTATGCATACAGCTCCAGCAAGACTACAAAGAATGATGCTCAGATTACAAAAATACAACTTCAAAATTATCTATACAAAAGGCAGATTTCTTTATCTGGCTGATACCTTATCCAGATAGCCCAGAAATACCACAGAACAGCTTCATGCAGAGAATTTTGACTTTGATGCCATGGAAGTGTGTAATTTTTCTACCACAAGACTTGAGCTCAGAGATCATACAAAGACTGAAACAGTTTTGCAGAAGCTCAACCACTTCATCAGTGCTGGATGGCCATCACAGCAATATTGTGTACTGCCAGAAGTACAACCTTATTTTCCTTACAGAGATGAGATGCTGATGGAAGATGGTGTCATTTTCAAAGGTCCTAAAGTTATTGTTCCTACTTCCTTGCAACATGAATACATTGAAATTTTGCATCGTGGCCACCCAGGTTCCAAAGCCACCAAAAGAAGGCAGAGAGGACTAGTATTTTGGCCTTCTCTGTAAAAAGGCATTGATAAAGTGCCTTCATCTTGTTCAGTATGCAGTAGTACTAAACCGCATTTGCAAAAAGAGCCACTTCAGCTAAGCCAGATTCCTTGGCCGTTGACATATTTGAGTGGAACAATCAGCATTACTTAGTGTTGGTAGACTCTTATTCGAACTGGTTTGAGATCGATTTGCTACCTAATCTAACGCCCAGTACTTATTACTTAGTTGCAATGTCATTTCTCAGTCCATTGTAGTCCACACAAATTTATTTCTGATCATAGTACCCAGTTTACCAGTCAGTTGTTTCAGAAATTTGCAAAAGAGTGGGACATTATCCATGTTACTAGCAGTCCGGAATACCCACAGTCAAACGGCCTGGCTGAACATGCAGTACAGAGTGCAAAGCAATTATGAGAGAGATTAAAGTGTGACAATACCGATATCTTCTTGAATTTACTTATCTCAGAAATATACCTACTTCGCTCACCTGCTCAGAGACTATCATCTAGGCAAACCAGAACATCCTTGCCTGTCAGTCCTAGTTTGTTGGTGCCTAATGCTAAAAACAAAAGAGAAAGCCTAACCTTTTAAGAAGTGTTCCTTTCTGAAGTCGAGCTATGATAAAACGAGCAGATTTCTTCATCCATTTAAAGAAGGAGAGACAGTAAAGATGCAAGTGGCGAAAGTCTTTGATTGAATTGGTCAAGTGATAGGTATATGTACTGAGCAAAGATTCTACTTTATGGAATTTGAGGGTGTAGAATACAGGACAAACCGCAGGCATCTTCTTCCGGTGTCTGAATAGATATCGCAGCATCAAACCTGTGATACAGACTCTAGATCTCAGAGCAACCAGACAATGTTCATATTGAAGAACGTGTCTCAGTATCTATTCCCATTCCTGATGATGTCCCAGATGTCCCGAAAGTTGAAAATTCCCTAAAGACAGACCCCATTGCTAGATCCAATTATGATTTCTATGTTACACAATCAGGTCATATTTCTAGACCTAGTGTAAAATACACAGCAACCTGGGCATGATTATTTTATATGTGTTTAGTTTTATATGATTGCATGTCAAAGAATTAGTTCTGTATAACTGCATGTCATGTCAGTGAATGTTGTCATTTAGTGTATGACCTATTTCTCAAAGCAGGAGGATGTAGAACAGAGCGTGTGTTGTAACTTTAAGAAGCATTTCCAAGTGTAGGCATGTGCATATAAATAGTGAGCATGTGCAGGCAGCAGTGCCATTTTAAGAGAACAGCTAGAGTGTTAACATGTATGAGTGTAGTAGTCAGTCTGTTTATAAGTTTAAGTTATTAAGCCTTAATCCTGATGTGTTTGTATATAATAAAGCTGCTTGAACCGAACCCACAACTGTTCATCTGTTTTATCCTGACCAGACAAGCGACAAGAAGGATCCTTTATTGGGGATCTGAAAAACTC
The DNA here is from genome assembly GCF_019279795.1 of Protopterus annectens. NCBI lineage: Eukaryota > Metazoa > Chordata > Ceratodontiformes > Protopteridae > Protopterus > Protopterus annectens. The sequence goes on along the minus strand of NC_056742.1, from coordinate 262,175,699 downwards.
CCCTCATGAAGACTTTACATAATCTGGACAAGGCCAAAGAGAATGATTTCCAGCATGGAAATTCGAAATGGCATCTAACTGAAGTTTAATAGTAGAAAAGCTAGCCCCTTCCTTAAAAAGAGTAGTGAGAAGAAGAATGGCCAAAGTAGGTGCTGAAAAGGGTTCAATATTCTGATTGGAAGCCCAAATAGAAAATCTTTTCCATTTGCTTCTGTAGACTTTCTTGGTGGAAGCCTTCTGGGAGTCCAGTATAATGTCATGAACTTGGGAAGCAAGTCTGGACTGTCTGACTATTACTTGAAGTAGAGAAACCATGTGGTTACCTTGAGGGCATGGAGATTGGGATATTGAATTCCCAATGGATGAGATCCTGAGTGAGTTCCAGTATCCAGAGGGATACTTCAAGTGAGACCAGAGGAAGGGGAGCTATACCTGACGAGGCCAGATGTGGACAATGAGGATGAATGAGCTCTTCAGCCTGTGAGCTTTCTGCAAGAATTTGGGAATCAATGGAAGAGGAAGGTAAGCATGGGGAGACTCAGGGGCCAAATGTGAATCAGAGCATCTGTCTGTGACTCCCTCACGGGGGATCGGAGTGAAGTACTTGCTGCATTTGTTGTTGAGGGGTGAGGTAAATAGGTCGCAGCAAGGTTATCCCCAGTGTCTGAAGATTGTGCTTGCTACTGATTGAGAAGACCACTTATGGGGAATCAGAATGGATCTGCTGAGTCTGTCTGCCACTGCATTGGTTTTCCCTGGTATGTGTGTTGCAATGAGAAAGCGGTCTGGAGAGATTGCCCATTCCCAAACCCTCATGGCGCCTCTGCACAGCAGATAAGAATGGTTCCTCCTTGTTTGTTGATGTACCAGACTACTGAAATATCTGTGTGAACTCCAATAGTCCCTAGATGGAGAACGTCCTGAAAGGCTTGCAATGCTAGGACTACTCTCATCTGTAAGACATCGATATGCAACTTGGTTTCCTGGGGGGACCACATTCCTTGGACTATCTTTCCCAGGAAATGCCCCACCTCCACCAAAGTTGGGAAGCGTCTGTGGTCATTGTGGTGCTCAGAGGAGTAAGGGAGAAAGGCCTGCCAGAAACAGGTCATTGGACTAGATTCACCAGTGAACATGACATTTGCAGATTGGAGTGAGTCTTATGGGAAATTATAGAGGCTGGTAAAGTATAGACCACTGTACTGCCAACATCCATTGAAAGATTTGCATAAAGAATCTTGCTAAAGGAGCCAGAATAATAGCAGCTGACATCAACCACAGAACTTGTAGTACTAGCTTTGCTGGAGGGGGTGGTTGAGAGAGTCTGGAGCAAGTAATCTCTGGCTTGAGGTTTGAAGAGGTTGATGCTTGGATGAGGTGGTGAGGAGCCAGTTGTTGAGTTATGGAAATACCTGGTATCCTTGGAGTCTCAAGTGAGTTGCCACTGCTGCGATGTATTTGGTGAACACCCTAGGGGCTGTGGTGAAACTAAAGTGCAGTGCTCTGAATTGGTAATGATTGTCATCCAGCCAAAAGCATAGATATCTGCTGGATCGCCTGTCTATTTTGATGTGATAGTACACATCCTGGAGATTTATAGAGCACATCCAGTCGTCCTTGTGCAGAAGAGGCAGAATGGACTGAACACTAACCATTTGGAATGTCCTCATATTTACATATTGGCTCAAGTTGCTTAGATCCAAAATGGGTCTTGGGTACCCTGTTTTCTTTGGCACTAAAAAGAAGCTAGAGTAAGTTTTGAATCCTGTCTGTCTGAGTGGGACCTCCTGGATGACTGTCTTTTGTAGCAGCTTTCATATTTCCTGAGCTGGATATTCCCTCTGACTGGATGGAACATCAGGAAGTTTATTTCTTTGGACAGGAGGAGGAAGAGAAGATGGTATGTAGTAACCCCTGGATATGATTCTTGGCACCCGTGAATTTCTTGATACTTGTCCAGGCATCTAGGTGCAAGGAAAAATTAGTCCCCCAACTGCCTCCAGAGGTAGACAGGTGGGGAACCCTTCAGGAGTGCTGATACGGCCTATCAGAGAAAGAGTCTCTAACACTCTGATTCTGCGGACCCCCCTCTGCAGTGATGCCATCCATTGAAACCTCCTTCTCTGCCTCTGGAGGAAGTGTACCCACATGAATCCTGAAAAGGTCCCTGAGATTTCTGGAACCACATCTTTTTACCACCTAGTTGGCTTCTAGACAATGTACGATGAGGAATAGAAAATTTTATTCCTATGACAGAGTCTTTTCCTCCTGTTTGCTGCTGGTGAGCATATCTTTAACTGATGGGATGGACAAAGAATAGCTATCAGAAAGGGCATTAACAAATGATGCCTTCAAGGGTTTCGCAAAGTCACATAGCCTCATCCAGACATGTCTCTTAATGGCTATTCTTGAACCTGCAGCTTGTGAGGCACCCTCTGCCTCATGGGAGATTAGCCTCATCAGTGCATTAGAAATGGACAGAAGAGTGGCCAGTTGTGGAGAAATCTTCTTGAGATCCTCTACAGACATGGACTCTGAGAGAGAGCTTGAAAGTTTAAAAGCTCCTTTGTCAAATCTCTCTGCAGAGAAGTGAACTGTGCCAGGTAGTTCAGCGATCTCAGAGTGAATGTAGCTGAGTGGTACAGATGCTTTCCAAATTTGTCCATCGCTCTGGACTCCCTGTTTGGTGGATGACAGAGGAGCTTTGTTCAGCTAGCTCCCTCTTAGTGGCTGCCACCACAACTATGGCATCAACCAGGATTCTCTTGCTCCAGTGAGGTCTATCAGAAAGGTGAGCTAAATATCACAAGTGATAATTCAATAAAGGTTTATTAAAAAAAAAAAAAAAAGCTTGTCTGAGTGCTTGGGGATAGGCTCAACAGTGTCCGGTTCATTCCGAGCCCGGCAGGAAACCAGATCAATAAGTTCATCCGCTGGTGGGGTCACCCAAGACATAGATTGGCCAGCACTGGAAGCCTCCAGAAACACTGATTCCTCAGGGGAAGGATATTGGGAATCCCAGCCAAAGGAGACATCATCAGGTGGAGATTGGGGCTTCTCCCTCATCAAAATCAGTATCTTCTATGAGAGACTCCATAGGTGAGTCTGTGTGCCTCCTCTTCCACCTTCTCTTCCAAGGGACCTCTTCCATGGGTTGCTTGGGAGAGGTATCAGAAGAGGGGGGGGAAATCCCTCTGGAGAACATGTGTGGAGACTTTCCAGAAGTGGCTGACCCTGAGGAGCAGGTATGATGGGCTCAGAGCGCGGATCCAATGAGGGATATTGGTTAGGATCTGAGGTGAGAGAGGATGGCTTTCTGTGCAAAGAGAAAGCCCTTTCTACCGCCTGAAAAGCTGATGGATCTGGGGAAACCACTCCCTCCTTCTTCAGAGCCGAAGCTGAGCCTTAGAGGGAGAATCGGATCCCAAGCTGTCCGGGGCCAAGGCGCCGAGGGGAAGGGATGGATCTGCTGAAGTTGGAGTCTAACCCAACCCTTCAGACACTGTGCTGACCTCACGCATCTGAGACTAACTCTGATCTGAGGGAATTGGAGCAGGACTGGTCAAAGACACTGGCGGAGTTAAGGAGGGATTCTTCCTTGAATCCAACACCGAACCGCTCAGTGATCTCGTATCCTGGGACTCCAAAGCCTGGGCTGGATTGGAGAAGGAGAAGAAAATGGGTGGACCCCCATCTGGATCTGAGCATTGAGAAATTTCTGCATCATCCTGTTCACATCTACCTCTGTCAGAGTCCTCAAAGAAGACCTGGACAATGCTGTGGATGCTGGTCTGGAATGCTTCCTCAGCTTCTCAAACAGTTGTGTTGGTAGAGTCAGAGAGATGGACTTCAAAATGTACTGCAGCATACAACCTCCAGTGGTTGTATCCAAGGGTTTAGGATCTGAGAAGGAGGTGGATGGTAAAGGAGAGTTCACTGTAGAGGCTGAGCTAGTTGGATCCGAGGAGGGCTGTGGATACCAGGGTGGCCAGAAAGGACTTTGGATCTGAAGAGGTTGGATCCAAAGACTTCCTAAACTTCTCTAAAGGATCCAAGGAAGATCTCGGGAGATTTTGGAAGAGGTAATTTGCTGGAGTCCGAGGAAGCTTTTGATGCTTTGGAGGGGGTTTGAGCTGCAGTAGAAGCTGGAACTAAGCTTTTTTAAGATTAATTTATTACGTCTGTCAGAGAATGCCCTGTACTTGAAAGTGGCACAAACAGTGCATGGAGAGTAGAGATAGTCAGTTCCCAGACAACAAATGCACTTCTTATCGGCATCAGAGTTAGGGATCTTATGCCCCAAGAAGTGCACTTCATGAAACCCATAGGATTCTCCGGCATCTTAGTCAGAAAGTAGAAAAGTAGACCCTAACGAAAAAAAGGGTTATACTCAAATAAGTGCAACCCGAGGAGAAAAAAGGTTAACAAAACAATAAATCACACAGTTTTATCCATCTGTCTATCTATCTATCTTGGTACAAAGATTAAGAGAAAAAGAAAAAAAATGGCAGAGAAATGGAAAAAAGGCCTGATGCCAGTGACAGTTAGAGGGAGGAAAAAAGTTGTTACTAACTGTAACAGTAAAAAGAAGAAACTGTAGTCAAAAAAGAGAAATTGTAAAAAAAAAAGATATTTCTTACAGAGCAAGATTGATCATCCGTCTTACCACAATGGTGGCAAATGAGATCTGAGGGGTTGGGGACAGAATAGAGCATTACTGGTAGAGGCAGGAGATTGAGAATTGGATCCGATGTCTTGTATATTCAGCCAAGTTGGATCCAAGGATCAGATCCTAGACCCATTTGTGAGGAAGAATGAAAAGGACATCAATATGTTTCTCGGATTTATCAAGCAAACATGTTTCTGAGATGCAAATGTACCTAAATTGGTGTATCGCAGGATTTAACAACTACACGTAACATGTAACTGCCCAAACTGTCAGTGCCCACACAGCATGCATTTTAAATGGCGGTACTACAAACGGCCAAAAAACACCCAAGTAAATTATATTTTTCTGATGGGAAATTGAGCTAGTTGGTGATCCCTTCATAAATACATCTTGTATCCAAAACTGATTCTGGTGACCAAAATACGATATACTGTTGCTTATTTATTTCATCATCAACCTTCTTTTTCCCCACCCCCAACCCCATGTAGAAAATGGAAAAAGGGGGTTGATGATGATAAAAGACAAAGTACAAAAAGTCATCACACACTGATTTGCCATCCAAAACTTAATTGTCTCCTGCAGTTCCATTAACCACCTCTGTGTATTGTTGTATCAACTACATAACTTAAAAATCTTTTGACTTCAGATGCATACCTATCAAGTATCGCCGATTTTGGCTCAAAAATTGCTATGTCCCTTGTAAAACTGTAGATTTTGAGACAAGTGGTGGTGGATCGCACCTAATAAATGACAACAATTACAGCCTCAGATTTCTTTTACGTATTTCAGAAAATGCCTGTTACTTAATATTCTTTTCTTATGTCAATTTCTCAAGATAGCAGTAGTAATATTTTAAATTACATCCCTGATCATTTCGGGATTTATATTTGTCTCTGATTCTGGGAGGTAAGAGGTTTTGGAGCTATGCTTGGAAGCATCCCTGTTGAAAGACTCTGGAGAAGAAGAGTATAACACACACACAAACACATAAAGAAAAGGGGATTAATGCTGTGTCACATTGCCTACCATTTCTCTCTCTCTTTTTTTTTTTTACATCTCCTAACCCCCCCCCCCCGCGTTCTGGCATCTGTTCTAGTGAATGCTTTAAATCAGAAAAGAAAAGGGGACACTTTGCTTTGACAACCTTACATGATAGCTCTCATATCCATAACTGAGTTATTAAACTAGCCTATAAAAATATAGAATCCTGTTTTTGAATTCATTTTTACAGTGGAAACACGCATACTGAAAAAAAGTACAAATCGTCACCAAGCATTGCTTAGCCATAAAGCCTTTCAGGCAACTCTAAAGGACAACTATCCAGGTCATCTACATCTCTGTCTTTTATCTCTAGCTAGTCTTTCTACCTGTACCACATTTATAAATTCTTAAAAAGAAAATCAAACATTATACTGTGTAGTGCAGCGTTTACCTTCTGTGTCTGTCTTACTATTTTTCTTCTTAGTCATAGACACACCCATGCCACAGCTCCAAAAGCTACTGCTTGTCTTTTAATTTCTCAAATTTGAAACAAAAACCTGCCAAGAATCCACACCCTTTGCATTGTCCTGTTGCCCCACCCATTTTTGATTAGTAAAATCTCCCTTGCTTTTCTTTAGGATTTGCATTTTTGTGACATTACTGCATTATTGTAGTATTTTTATTTTTTTATTATTATTATTTATTTTTTTATTTTACATTTGTTGACCGGGCTAGTCTAGCTGGAGATATTTCCATTTTCAGTAGAGGCCCGGGGAGAAAAGCTCCACATACTTAATAATAATATAGAAAAAAAAAAAAAAAAAAAAAGCAATAAGAGGCAATGCCACATACATTAGGAAGGAATTAACGTAACATTTTAAAGTAAACCATCGGGTTAAAAATGTGGAAGATAACATTTACATAACATTTGTTGGCAGAGTAGTAATGTAAAGGAAGAGAGAGAAGATAGGTTATAGGCTAATAGTAGAATATTAGTCAGGGTTACAGCAAGGGCATAACCATTGTAGTTTTAGGTGATTTTTAAGATTAAGTTTGAAGAGGGGAAAAGAGGAAATAGAGGTTAGGTTGGGTGGCAGCATGTTCCATTGCTTACCTGTGGTGGTGGAGAACAAGGAGTCACCAGCTAAGTTGTTAGATTTAGGTATATAAGCTAGGAGTTTATTAGAGGAGCGTAGGGAATGAAGATTATTATAGGGTGTTATAAGATTGTTTAGTGTAGGTGTGTTGTTAGGAAGGTAGAAGATTTTGTGAGCAGTAGTTAGTTGAGAGAGTAGCAGCGCATTTTGCAGTTCAAGCCAGTCTAGCTGATGTAGGTTAATGCAGTGATGGGTTCTGTAGGGCTTACCAGTTACAAACCTTGCAATACTGTTGTAGGCTTTGGTAAGTTTGTTGAGATTGTTTTGCTTTAAATTGGTGTAAATGGGAGAAGCATAGAGGAGGGTAGAGAGTAAATGAGAGTGGGCAACGGTAGTTCTTGCTTTTGGGGTGAGGAAGGGTCTTATCCTATACAAGGAGCCTAATTTTCTGTTAACGGACTTAATGGTGTTATTAATATGATTGTCAAAAGTGAGTTTATTGTCTATTGTAACTCCTAATAACTTACAGGTCAGATCAGGTGATATAAGGGTTCCATTACTAGCTAGGATGGAGAAGTGTATGGGAGGGGTCTTGTTGTTAGGAGTAATCAGAAGTAATTTGGTTTTTTTGGCATTCAAGAGTAAGCACCGGTTTTGGAACCAAGTTTCTACTATGGAGAAGACAGTTTGGCTTAGAGATTTCAGCTCAGGAAGAGACTTTGCAGAACAGATGATAGTAGAATCATCAGCATACTGTATGCAGGTGGTTTGAGGAATAGCTACATGAAGATCATTTATGAACAGAGAGAAGAGAAGGGGTCCTAAAATAGAGCCTTGAGGAACTCCTAGTAAAACAGGGAGATATGAAGACAAGTGATTTTGCCACAAAACAGCTTGTTTTCGGTTGCTGAGGTAAGACTTGAACCAAAGGATAGAATTAGAATCCAGAGAGAGGGATTGTAGGGTATTTATAAGTAGGGAGTGATTGACCATATCAAAGGCTTTTGACAGGTCAATGAAGAGTGCAGATGAGAGGTAGTTATTGTTCTGGTTGGTGTTAATAGTATTGGTGAAAGATAGAAGGGCAGTGGTGGTGCTGTGAAAGGGTCTAAAGCCATGTTGGCAGCTGGCCAGGATGTTATTTTTAGTAAGGTAGTCTATTAGCTGATGATGGATACATGTCTCCATGATCTTAGCTAAGGGTGAGAGTAGTGCTATGGGCCTATAGTTGGAGTACTCATTAGAGTTGCCTCCTTTATGTAAGGGAATGATGTGTGAGATTTTCCAAAGATTAGGGATAGTGCTTTCAGAAATGGTACGGTTAATGAGAATAGCTACAGGATGAGCAATTGCTCTGGATGCAAGTTGAAGGTATTCAGCTGGAAGGTTGTCATCAGAGGGTGTACAGGGTTTTAGCTTGTGAATTAGTTTCTGGATAAAGGAGATTGAGATGGGTTTTATCTTGAAAGTAGGAAGATTGTCATGTTGGGAATTAGGTAGGTTAGTGTTTGTAGAAGTTAGCTGTGTGGCCAGGGTTTGAATGGTCTCTGTAAAGTAGGTATTGAAGGCATTGGCAATTTCTAGAATGTTTTTGTTATCTGACTCTAGGGGTGGAGGGGTACTAGAATGTGCATTATTAGGAACAGTACAGCGATATGATGCATTCTTCATTTTGTCCTCATAAAATTTCAATATTTTTCATGTCCTCTTTATTAAGAGAGGATAAGATTTTCAGCAAATTACACTAAAACCCTGTACACCCTCTGATGACAACCTTCCAGCTGAATACCTTCAACTTGCATCCAGAGCAATTGCTCATCCTGTAGCTATTCTCATTAACCGTACCATTTCTGAAAGCACTATCCCTAATCCCTAATCACCAGTTACATGAAGAACTGCATGTTGCACTTATTCCAGCAGAATCCTACTCTTTTAACAGTGTAATTTGCTGAAAATCTTATCCTCTCTTAATAAAGAGGACATGAAAAATATTGAAATTTTATGAGGACAGAATGAAGAATGCATCATATCGCTGTACTGTTCCTAATAATGCACATCTTATGTTTTCATGAATATAGTCCTATGTCTTTCTACTACTGGAGACAGCAAGTACAAAGTACAGTTGTGTACACTTACCATAAATGTAGATGTTCGAGTGTATTCACTGTTGCAGTCATCACACTTGGCTTATCTGCCTGCAGGTAGCCCTCAGTTGGCCCGAATACCAGAGTCTTGGGATTTCTGCGTCGGATGCTGTTGCCTCTTCCATGATGTCAGGTCGTCAAGGGTATAAAACATGCAGCTGACACCATTACATCAGTTTTTCTTGCCCCAGATGTCAGGAGCCCCCAAAATAGGAAGCAATTACATGGTGTGGAACACCTCCAGTAAAAAGTAAATACCATAGCCATAAGATATGGCCAAAAAGAGGATAGGTAGAAAGCATAGAAAAGTCAGGGGGCTGGAGGGACGGTAACCAGGACTGCAACAGTGAATACACTCGAACATCTACATTTATGGTAAGTGTACACAACTGTACTATGTTCTTCTCATGTTTCACTGTTGCAGTCATCACACTTTGGTTGATTCCCAAAGCTGAGGAAGGGTGGAGGCAGTCAAGAAGTATTAGGGCTGGCTAGCAGGCCTTGTAAGACTGCTGTGGCAAATCCAGCTCTGGATTTAAAAAAGATAGGTAAGTGGTAATGCTTGGTGAAGGTGTGTACAGAATTCCAGGTTGCAGCTTCCAGGATGTCCCTGGTAGGGACTCCCCTGAGAAATGCTGTAGAAGTTGAGGTAGCCCTAGTGGAATGAGTTCTGATCCCCTGTGGGTAAGGTTTTCCATGGTGCTTGTAGCAGAAATGGATACAGTGTGCTATCCATTTGGAAATGGTTTGCTTTGAAATGGCCTTGCCCTCTGCCCCTGTAGCAAAGCTGACTAGCAGCTGGTCAGATTTTCTGAAAGGCTTAGCCCTGCCAAGGTAGAACCTGAGCTGTCTGTGCACGTCCAGGGAGTGCAGGATCCTTTCCCCTTTATTCTGAGGATTAGGAAAAAAGGTTGGCAAATGGATGGATTGGTTTAAAGCCACACTGGATACCACCTTGGGCATAAATGATGGGTTAGTCCTGAGGGAAACCCTGTCAGCATGGAAAATAATGAAGAGTTCCACAGCCATTAGTGCCTGTAACTCAGACACTCTTCTTTGAAGTGATGGCTAGAAGTAAGGCTGTTTTCCAACAGAGGAATTTTAACTCTGCTGTAGCAGCAGGCTCAAAAGGGGGAAGCGTGAGCTTCTCTAGACAAAGTTAAGGTCCCAGGCAGGGATGGGAGCTCTCCTTGGGGGTCTTAAATTGTTAGCTTCTCTCAGAAACTGTTTGATCAGAGGGTGAGAAAAGAGAGGTGGCTCAGTATTGTAATGAGCTGAGATGGCCAAGGCATGAATTTTAATTGATGAGAAGGAGGGGCTGGGAGGGTGGCCTAATGGTTAAGGTGTTTGCCTTGCAAGCACAAGGTGCAGGGTTTGAGTCTCACAAGGGACAATTGGCTAAGCTTAAAATGGCTTGCAAGGGCAGTTAGCTTAGTACTAATCTATGAATCTATGAATCTGGATAGGCCTTTGTGGACCAGCTCTGCTAGGTAATCTAGGATTTGAGGTAAGGTGGGCACGGCTGTGTCCTTTCCTTGAGACTGGCTCCAAGAACAGTATCGTTTCCACTTTTCTGAATAGGATTTCCTAGTACTAGGCCTTCTGGATGACATCCAGCACCTGTTTGCTGAGGGTTGCTGGTGGTGTATTTGGGAATAAGCCAGGCTGCAAGGTTCAGGGTTTGCAGCTGAGGATGCAAAATCTGTCCCTCCTGCTGGGACAGCAGGGAGGGGGTCTGATGTAGGTGCCAGGGTGGCACTGCTGTCAGACTGTGTGGGAGTGGGTACCAGTGCTGGTGTGGCTAGTCTGGTGCAATAAGGATTGTCCTTGGTCTGTTCTATTTGATCTTGTAGTACTTTTGAGAGTAGGGACAGAGGGGGAAAGGCATAAATTGAGAGGTTTTCCCATGTAAAGGATAGGGCATCCACTTTCCATGCTTGGCTGTGGGAATTTTTGGTACAAGATTTGCACAATTGATGGTTTTGGGGGGAGGCAAAGTGGTCCATCTCTGGTGTCCCCACTTGTGGATTAGAAGTTTGAACGAGTTGGGTTCTAGTTTCCACTCATGTGGGTCCAGTAGATTTCTGCTTAAGTCGTCTGCCAGTGAATTTTGTTTGCCTGGCAGGAATTGAGCTTGCAGGTGCACTTGGTTGCTCAAGGCTGTGTTCTACAGGGCCATGGCTAACCTGCAGAGTGGGTAGGAATGAGTCCCCCCTGCCTGTTTATGTGCCACGTAACTGTGGTGGTGTCTGTCTTTATCAAGAGTTGTCCTGGAAGGATATGGTATTTGAAGGCTGTCAGAGCATTCTGTATAGCTAACATTTCTTTTTGATTGATATGCAGGTGAATTTGTCCTGGGCTCCATTTGCCTGCCATGTGAGCCCCCCATGCATAGTCTGATGCGTCTGTTGTCAGGGTTTGGGCAGCGAGGTGTTGAGTGAAAGGGAGTCCCTTGTTATGGTTGCAAGCTTCTGCCCACCAAAGGAACTCTGCCCTTAGACAAGGAATGTTAGGAATCAGTGTTTCTAGGTCCTGAGAATGTTGACACCAGAGACTTTTTAAGCACCATTGAAGTTTCCTCATATGCAGTCTTGCATATGGAATTAATAGAATACATGAGGCCATGAACTCTAGGGCTTGCAGTATTTTTCTTGAAGATAGCTGGGTTTTGGTGGCCATTAGTTTGAAGTAGTTTGTCAAATAAACCTGCTTTTCTGTATTGAGGAATGCCATCTGGGAAGTTGTGTTCAAGCTTGCTCCTAGGAATACAATCTTTTGGCTGGGCACCAGATGTGATTTCTTTTCGTTGATGGTGTACCCCAGAGAAGTTAGAAGTCTCTTTATAAATGCCAGGTGCTGGAGTAGCAATTCCTTACTGCCTGCGGTATGCAATGGCTGATGCCAGGCACTTTGTGAATACCCTGGGCACAGTAGATAAGCCAAAGGGAAGTGCAGAGAACTGATAGTGCATAGAGCCTGCCCTGAAACCTAGATATTTCATGCAAGATTCCCTTATGGGGATGTGCAGATAAGCTTCTTTTAAGCCTAGGGTGACTAGCCAGGAGTCCTTGGCTAGCATAGGAAGCAGCTGTTGTAGTGTAATCTTTTTGAATTTTGGGACCACCAGGAGGGTGTTGAGAATGGACAGATCCAGGATAGGGCGCCAAGAGCTCTCTTTTCTGGGCACCAGGAACAGTCTGGAGTAGAAACTCTGTCCCCTTTGCTCTGTTGGAACAGGTTGAATAGCCCTGATACTGAGAAGAGAACGTACTTGCTTTTGAGCCTCTGCCCACTTGTTTGGAGGAAGGTCTGGCAACCCACTTGGGGTTGGCAGTGAGTGGAAATAGAATCTGTATCCCTGGGATACAATGTTTAGGACCCATCGGTCCTGGGGATACAATGTTTAGGACCCATTGGTCCTGGGTAATGGGCATCCAGTTTTTTGTATGCAGGGCAAGTTTTCCTCCTAGCGGTGCAAGTACTTGGGCATGGCCGGGAGGGATGATAGACAAGTCATTGCAAACTTCTTCCATAAGGGGGTGGCTTACCACTCCCTGATTTTGAGGTAGGAGCACTCCATTGTTTAGATCTCTGCATACCCTGAGACTGTAGTCTTTGTGGTCTGCTGCCTCTGGCTTTGGGCTGAGAAGGCCTGGGAGGGACTGGGATGGACCAGTTTTTAGAAGGCCAATGCCTACTGAATCTAGGGGGCTGTACCTGTAAGAAATATTTAACAGTTTGCATAGATTTAGCTTTTTCATCCATCTTTTTAAGAACTTCTTCTGCTTTTGTACCAAACAAATGTTCCTGGTTTAATGGAGCATCTAGTAATTTTGCTTTGACATGGTCTGGCAAGATTTGTTCCTTCAGCCAAGCATGCCTTCTCAGTACAGACCCAGAATACATACATGCAGCCCTGCAAGATGGTTCTAAGGCATGAAAACCACACTGCAAAGTATGTTTACTAACTTGGTTTGCAGAATGCGTTAACTGTTGTAAATCTTTATTTTCTGTACAATATGGAAGCAACAACATTTTTTGTTTAATTAGTTCCATAATATGCTGCTGGTACTTCAAGATGTGAAACTGGCAATTTAAAGCCCTGAAGCCAAGAGTTGCAGAGGTATATACCTTCTTACCCCATCTGTCTAAAGCTCTAGAATCCCTGTCTGAAGGGATAGGGTTTTTGGCTGTAGTAGCCTTAATACCTTTAGGTCCCTGGGAAATGGTCTCTGGATCCACAGTGGGATTCTTAAAGAGAAATTTGTGAGAGTCAGGTACTCTGTAGTACCTGTCAGGCTTTCTAGGAGCTGGTGGTAAAGTATCAGAAGTAAGACTGTATTCCATGAAGACATCATCTACAATATCCCGGACAGGGGGTATAGCTAGATGCCTGTGCTGAGGCAAGTCTAAAAATTCTCTGAGTCTCTTTTTGGACTGTGGGTAGTCCTGGCATTCCCAGCGGAAATGCTTTCTTAAGGTATGCAAGGTTTCACCAAAAGAAAAGTCCTCTGGAGGAGAGGCAGAGGGAATAGAATCCTCTGCATCTGAATCCTCATAGGTAGATAGGGTATGTCCTAGTAATCAGAGGGCTCAGAGTCATCAGACTCATAGTCTGTAGAATCAGAAGGAAAATCAATTCTTTGTCTTTTAGAGGGGGAAGGCTGGCTTCCCCTAATTAAAGTTATAAGGTCTTCAGCCATTCTAAGCATTTGTTTCTGTGGCATGGGAGCTTGAGCATGCGCTTTGGTCATTGGTTTTCTAGGCATAGTGCGAACTCTGGGCCTGAGAAACTCGGTAGTTTTAATCAGAAACAAAGTAGTTGGTTTAGTACGAACATCGGAAGGTCGGAATACACCCTCAGAAGCCGGTGCCTTCACAACGGCTCCGGACTCATCCAAGGTAGAGACATCCACAGGTTCCAAAGACGAAGAAGCATTTTGTGGCATACCAGACTCTAAATGGGTCTCAGCAGAGGCCTGCTAATCTGTAGAAGTGGGTATTGGGCTGCGAAGGTGCCTCACTGAGTACCGACGAACTGGCGACTAGCTTAATGGAAGCGTTGTCAGCAGTTTTGGACCTATGCGGTCTGTCTCTGTCTTTATCCTTACGTTTTTTCAGAAGATCGGTAGTTGGATGGCTTATTGAAGCCTTTTCGGAAAACAGAGAATGACAGCAAAAGAATTTAGCGACAAAGATAGCCCGTCGAATAGTTTGGATGTTAAACAAGGCACAAAACCGACAGCGAGGAACGTCTTGGTCATGACCTAAACAGGTGACGCAGTAAGAATGAAAATCTCTGTGAGGTATTTGCTTTCCACAGGCAGGACAATTGTTAACTTTTTCTGACATCGGTTAGAGCAAGAAAAAAGGATCCCCAACAGGGTACTTAGCTTTAGAAGACTTCAGGTTTGAAACTCGAAAAACAAAAATTTCAGGTAGCGGCCGACCGGCACTTGCGATTTGCTTCTGTTTCGGGCTCTCGCACGGCAAGAAAAGCTGATGTAATGGCATCGGCTGCATGTTTTATACCCTTGATGACCTGACGTCATGGAAGAGGCAACAGCATCCGATGCAGAAATCCCAAGAATCTGTTATTTGGCTGACTGATGGCTACATGCAGGCAGATAACCCAAGTGTGATGACTGCAACAGTGAAACACAAAAAACATCTACAGACTTGTACATTTTTTTATTATACAAGACTCTGGCCAGTCAGTTGATGATCAGAAAGTTGTATCTATTATGACACTGGCATTGTGTCATAAAATGTCATGGAATTCAGTCCATTCCAATCAAAGTATGTAAAAAAAAAAGCCTAAGTATTTGGAGAAATTAAACCAAGAGAAGAGCACCCTAAGGAATACTTAGAAGACTAAGACCAATGTTGACAACTGCCTTGACATCCATGAGTGAAGTCCAAGCTAGAAAATCAGTTTGCTCTTCCTGTTCTAACTTATGGCTTTTGTGTGACTGACTGGCCTAAGAAAGCACTGAATCAAATGGACAAGAAAAATGCTCCATACTTATCAAATGATACATAAAAATCAGTGCATACCAAGATTATATATTCCTGTCTCTGAGTCAAGTATATCCATCCATCCGCAACCCCTTTTTCCCCTGGTATACGACACCTCAAAATTGACAACATGAATAGGTCTGCAATTGAGGAGCTGCATACATATCTGCTGACTTCATCAGATGCCAACACAGGGAAAGTTCTGAAGCATGACGAGAAGAAGTCTGAGATGTCATCCTTGCTTATTTTAGCAGAAGTACTTTGGAAAAGATTGGGAATGGAAATCATATAGCAACCAAAAGTGACAGCAAAAGAACGAATATAAAGAACAGAAAATAAAATTGGAAAGTCCACAAACATAGGGGTAAATATACAGAACAACTGGAAAAAAATAATATTGGTCAAGACTTGAAGCAGGAATGGTTAAGGAAAGGTCTATTGAAACCAGAAGATGAAAGACTAATAATGGAGGCTGAAGACAGTGGACTACATACAAGTTGGTTTGCAAAGTCAGTTTAAAAATGTGGGAGAAACATACAAATGTACATTCTGTAAGTTAGAACTGGAACAGATATATCTCATTGCCAAGTGTGATAATAGTACACTGATAGGCTGATGGTTCTGTAAGACTGCTGCACTGAGGATCATCCAAACACTACACTATAGATGTAGATGCGAAGCACTAAAAAAATGAGTCACAAAGCATTACTTACAATGATGATGTTTGTATCAGATGAGATCACCCATTACCATCAGTTCAAAAATATCTGTAAGAAAATTATTTATAGTAGTTCAAGAAAAAGACAAAAGTAGCATTGCTCATTGAAATTGCTATACCCAGTGATTATATTGGCTTGCTTATGGAGAGACAAAGTAAAAAATGCCAGGATTTGCAAGCATTAACTAGGTTAATGTGGAAGAAAAATACCTATATAGTTCCAGTAGTAGGAGAAACAGAACTACAAAAAAGAATTTACAATCATATGTAAACATGCTACCAATACATGTAACCCCATATGCTAAACAAGGCAATTCTAGGTAAATTGTGAGCATTAACATCAAAGACTGAAGCAATACTGATTTCATAAACTTTAATAACATCTAGGAATGGGGAAAATTCCCATCAAGATATTTAAAAAAAACTATACATTTGGAGAAATTAAACAAAGAAAAGCAAGAGAGGGAGTTTTGCATTTTTTCACTTTCTTCTCTGAGTCTATGGGCTTTCAGATTTGGAGTTGGCAATTATGTGTATATATATGGATCTACCTGACAACATCAACAGTGCATAACACCGACAACGACATCACCAACACCACATAATCGACAGTTCACAAACACGACACCTCGTACACTCAACACATCATAACAACAACCAACAAACAAAACAAATCCCCTGTCCAAAAACCACACACACAACACAAGCACACCAAAATCCTAACAAACAAACACTAAACCTTACATACACAACTATCTACAACCCTAACCAAAACCCTAACCCTAAGGTCCGTCACTATCGCACACTCACCTAACCCGCGCCCTAACCCTAACTCACTTAACCCGCCCCAACCCAAAAAATATCACTACTGCACCCTTACCTAACCCGCACCCTAACTCACTTAACCCACCCCTATCCCTACAGACCGTCAACTTCGCACACTTACCTTACTCGAACCATAACGTCCGTCACTACCGCATACTTACACATCCTTTCCCCATCTCGGTGTTCTCCGCATCGGTGTTTTCATCCATCGGTCTTCTGACTTGTCGATCTTCTGGCGTCGGTGATTTCGTTGTCGGTCTTCTCATCTGTCGACGTTCTCAGGTAGACCCATATATATATATATATATATATATATATATGTGTGTGTGTGTGTTTATATTTGTTTAGGGACTTAGGTTCATGGGTAGTTACTAAGAATGCAGTCCAGAAAACCATTGAGGAGCCTAGCCTAATCTCCCAGTTGCCCCAGAAAACTGTCTTGCTAAGTGACTTGCTCAAAGTCACACAGTAAGCAAGTGGAGGCTTATGAAATCAAACCCTGTACCACAGAAAGCAACTGTTTAACAGTATGTATCCTTAGTCCTCTGTAACTGCCAAACTTAGGAGTATGTGCTACCTGTTGAGCTACTGACATACCCCATTGTGTGGGTATGCAAGAGGGCTGTTTCTGTGTTTTACAACATTGGGAGTATGCCTGTCCTCCTACCTAAGTTTCACATGTTTTGGGTTGATTAAACAGGCATTGATTAAATGAGACATAATTATTGATTATTTTAGAGGTCTTTTTTTAAATAAGAAACATCTTTAATTATCATGTGTGATATAGACAATCTTACATTTATATAAATGAAAATAAATCATAGCAACACAATCTCAGTTGCAAACATTATACCTTACAAATGATGCCAATACAACTGTAGCTGAAAACATTATACATCACTTTTAATATATCCAGTCATTGTCAGTCAACCATTACATAGCTCGTTCAGATCCTGCCTTCTTTTAAATATCATTCCTGCTCTGCTTATAGTAGTCCCACATTTCCCATTTTTTCCTGCATAATTTACTCCTGCCCTTTTCTGAAGATCCCATTTCAAGTTGTTTTATCTCTGTTACTGTCTTTTTTTTTTACTTCTAGTAAATTTGGTTTAGATTTTGACTTCCATTTTCTAGTTATTGCTTTTTGACAGCCATCATAAAGGCCTTACTATGTGTAGGTAATTCCAACTTTGTATCATAGCTAAAAAAAAAAAAAAATTCCCTAGTCACTCCAATGTGTTCACCCAACATCTCTGACAGAGCAGTCTGCAAGGAATCTTTAAAGTCAGCCAACTCATTACACTCCCAGAAAATATGTTCCCAGTTACCTCTTTCTTCCCCATTGCATCTCCAACTTTTGCTGTCTACCTGAGGAAAAAGTCTTTAGAGCCTGCTTTGTGGTATAAAAGTGTCTATGTAAACACTTCCAGGCAAAGATCCTAAATCTTCTAGATTCTGTTGCATATTTGTGAGACATACATATATCCCTATTGTTTCTTTGTGAATTGTTTATCCAGTCTCTCTTCCCAATTCTTCCTAACCTCTTCTGATTGACTCTTATAGTTATATAGTTATCTTGCAATATTTTATACGCTCTACTAATTATTCCTTTTTTAATGGCAACTTCTGTTATAGATTCTGATAAGAATTCTACCAGTGCTGGTATTTCATTTAGGGCCCCCCTATTTCTTTCTCTTTGCCTGTATTCTGATATCAGTCCTTGATATGGAATTCAATTTGTAACCTGCAGTCCAAATAAGTTGTTGGCATCTTCCCATTCTATTGCCATTCCCTCTCTTGTTATTTGCTCACAATACCTTGGTTCCTTTGCCAGTTTTCTCCAATATACTGCCTCCCCCTGTTTCCTGTTGTCTGTATCCCTAATTGCAGTCATCCCTATTGGCAGAATATCCTTTCTCCATTCCCATGTTGGCCTAGTTCTTAGAATGCCTTCTGCTACTTTATGAATATAATATTCTATATGATTATTGTTGTTCTGCTTATAAGTTTGCATCCATCCCAGTCTCCATTACTTGAACTTCTCCCCCTGCTTCTTAATCATCTCTTTCCATTTTGAGTTATAGTTTTCTGCTTGTGTTATGTATAGAAGCTTTAACTGTGTTGCTGTGAAATACCCTTCAAATCGGGTAATCCCAATCTTCCCTGTTCTGTTGGAAGAATAAGCTTATCCCACTTGATTCTTGCCATCTTCCTGTCCCAGATAAAATCCTTCAGCCCTTTATTAATTATCATCCACAACTTCTTCTCTAGTTGATAAAAAATATGCCTGACCTGTATACAAGATTAAAGTGACTGAAAACATTTTAACTGCTTGTATCTTACTATCACTGTCCATATAACAGAGCTTCCATTTTCTAAGTTTTTGTATTATCTTTTGTTTGGTCTCTTCCCTCATATCCTTAGCTGCCACATCGGTATCATTTTTAATCCATAGTCCTAAATACTTCATTTTATCATGTCCCCATAAGTATGGATATTGCTGAACCAATTCATGTTTGGGTGCTTAATTTAATGCTATTGATTGTTTTGGCTTCATTAGTTTTGTATCCTGAGAAGGTTTGAAACTGTCTTAATATGTTCCACAGCACTGTAATAATGTCCCTTTCTGGTTTTCTCAGGTATAAAATAATGTCATCTACAAATAGAGCCAGCTTCTCTTGACTGCCATACCAATTATATCCTTGGATTTCTGAGCCCTTTATTTTCTTTGCCAGTGGTTCTAGATATAAAGCAAACAATAAAGGAGAGAGAGGACACCCCAGCCTAGTTCCTCTGCTCAAGCAGAGATTATCAGAGAGGACCCCACCCACTTTAATTTTCGCCTCTGATCCCTCATATATCCTCCTAATCAGCCTTATAATTTTTTCAGGGAATGCAAATGCCTCCATTGCAGTGCTCATAAAGTCCCAGCTAACTGTCAAATGCTTTCTCTGCCAGTGGTATTTTCTTACATTCTGCTTTACTCTCAATCATCACTGTTCTGTTAATATTGTCAAATATTTGCCTCCGCTCCAGAAAACCACATTCATCTATATCTATCAATTGGCATCACTTTTGCCAATCTTTTTGCCATTATAGATATAAACACTTTATAATCATAATTTAGTATTGAAATGGGTCTGTATGAAGCTGGATCTTTACCCTCTTTAGGTATTACAGCTATTACCACTTTCTTCCAGGATGTTGGTACTTCTCCTCTTAAAATACTTTTAAGCAAAATCTTCCAGATTTTTATCAGTTTTCCCCTCCTAGCTTCCATACTTCCACAGGAATACCATCTATTCCTGGGGACTTTTCTGTAGATTGATTATATATCACCATTTTTATCTCATCTCATACTATCCTGTTAGTAATTGAGCCTCTTCTACCTCTAGCCTGAGCATATTTAATTCTTCCGTAAACATTTCTGTTTGCACCTTTTCTTGATTTCCATATTTCTGTGCTTTATACAGTCATATAATATATTTCCAATACTTCTACAGGATCCTTTTTATCTTCCTTGTTTTAGGCTCCCTTAGCTTGGTTATAGCCCTTTCTATTTTCTGTTCCCTAAGTCATTGTGCTAAAAGTTTTTGTGCTCTAGGGTTATTATAAAAATACAGCTGCTTAACAGTAATCTTTTTGAGCTCATGCATATTATCGAGGTAATCCCTTATTTTCTGTTTAGCATTCTGCAGTTGCTGCTGCTCTTGTTCTGTGAGATTCCCCCTATTTTGTAGTACTTTAACACTTGTCAGTTCCTCTAAGTAATTCTTGTTACTTCTTAAACATATCTCCCTTTCTTTTATTTCCACCCTATTTTTAAAGTCCACTTTAATTTTATCCCACTCCCTAGCTATGTTTTCAGAAAAATTTGTTATCTTCTCTTGTAGTTCCTGAATAATTTCCACTGCCCATTCCTTAAATTCCTCTCTTTTCAACAGATAGGTGGGAAAGAGCCAGTGTCTCATTTTTATTTCATTACCTTGTGTTTTTATTTTAGTTATTATTGGTGCATGATCTGAAATAGTTATTGGTTGCACATCAAGACATTCAGTTAAATGCCTATGTTCCTGTGAAATGTATATTCTGTCTAGCCGAGCCCAGTTTATGTATCCTTGAAAATAACATATAAATTCACTCTGAACCTCCTAGTAATGAATTTGCATCTTCCATGCCAAGTGTTTTCATAAATTTCTTTAAATATTTACCCTCCTTTGTTATATTTTCCCTTATGGGCTCCCCAGGCACATCTTCACTGTTCCAAATCAAATTCCAGTCCCCACCCATAAGTAATATTCCTTGCTGAAAGCTGATTATTTCTCCCAGAATTTTCTTAAGCTCCATTATAACATTTTTGCTGGAATATAAATAACATGCAAATGTAATCCTTCTCCCTTGCCAGAAGCCCCTTAATGCTATAACTCTTCCATTATTGTCTATTATTATTGGAGCGCCTCTTGCAATTAATAAGTGCTCCTTTCTTCCTTTGCTCCAGATATGCTACTGAATAACTATCCTGAAAACCTTACTTTATCAAATTCACATGTTCAGTTCTTTCTAAGTGTGTCTCCTGTAGCATAGCTACTTGAACTCTACATTTTTAATGTAATTCACTATTCTGTTTTGCATTTATCTGTAAGATCACTAATGTTTAAACACGTTTTAGAAAGAATAATGTTCTTAAGGGATTATTCTTCCTACCATTTACTTACAGCAGCTTTTTTGTTAAATGTTTGGTTCCAGCCTTTGTATTTAATGCATGCAGCATTTGGCAGGTTGATCTTTTATACAATTGTTTCTTGTCATCTCCATTTCAGCCTATGTCACATCTTGAAGATTTTTTTGTTTTATTGAAAACCCTCAAACAAAAATACTCACACACACAATACCCCCTAAAACCTAATAACTTAATAATACACAAAGCTATGTACATAATAAGAACAAATGTTCTAAAATATTAGCCACACCCACAGGCTAGAGACACCAATAAAGAAAGGTCATTCATGCTAAGACACATGATACAGTCTGTGCTTTTAGTAAATGCTATCTGATTTTTGTCTTATCTTTATATAGCTGTCCCAGTTAAGAAAACAAGAATGCGTTCAGTAAACATTTTCTCCAAGCCATTTCTCTTTATCAGATTGTCTTCTAGTGACATGTAAACCAGTCACAAACTACTAAGGATACCTTGTTTACCAGAAGAAAAGCCTTATAATATTCAATATTCTTTTCCATTTATATGTTTTGTAATAAACTTGCTGCTAGATAAATCCCAAGGTTAGCCCAACCTTTTCCCTGTGCAAGAATGAAAAGAATCACAGTAGTTTTTCTTTTGCCATGCTATCTCAACCAGACACTTCCAATCTCTTTTTTTTTTCTCCTATTGCAGTGCCTACATTTCTTAAAACTGAACAGGTAAAAAGAGAGAAGAAGGGAGAAAAAGGGGAAAAAAAGCACCTGTTTATATTAATATCCCCATTAGATTAAAAAGAAACTGAAAAACTTTACTTCATAGCTTGCTAAGAAAATCGTGCAACATTTAAACATTAACAGGAAGAAAAAAAGAGCATTGACTTAGTTAACTTTCTCCCTTCTCCTTCCCTCTCCAAATTAGTTCTCTGAAGCTTAATGACATAATGTAGGACATATGTTTTAGAGTCCCCTACAAATTCTGCAAACTCCACAAAAATCCAATATTTCCAAATCCTCTTGTTCTGTTATGTTTCACAGATATAATTATTGCTTTGTAATCCCACATTTGTCTATTTACAAGTCCAATGTTTTCAGATGTACCTGTTCTGTCATGTTTTACAAATATAATTATTGTTTTATTGTCCCAGAGTTGTCAATTTCCAAGTTGCTAGCTGTTCACCTCCATCTCCTAAATCCTGTCTCTGTTTCATATCCAATATATTCCAGATCCTTCTAGTCAAGTGTTATGTTTTCTTCCTTCTCTCAGGCAATTGAAACTGTGGAAAAGATTTCATGGACTCGGTCTCTGTGTAGTTCTTAACACCAGCAGAACCACCTCCTAATTCACCAGCTCGCCATTTGGACAAATGTTTGTATTTCCTCCTTAGCATGTACTTGTCAAAAAATGATTTTGCCCCTCCAAGGAAAAACAATTTGAAGATAGCTGGGTACAGCAGTTTGAATCTCATTTGTGTTTTTCTACATTCCCTAAATAATGTAATTTATTTACTCCTCTTCTGCCTGATGTACACTGAGTAATCATTCTCCACAAACACTCTACTATCTCCCACTTTTAGCACCTTGTCTTTTGCCACAGTTTTGTCAAAATCAGCTCCTTCTGTTGATAAGACTGTATTTTTACTATTAAATGTCTAGGTAGTTTTTTAGTAACCAGATTTGGAGCATACACATGATGTGCCCTTTCAATTAAGAGTTCCTGTTGTGAAATACTAGTCCAGTTGCTTATTTGTGCTTTCATACAATTAAAACAACCTGTTCCTTCCAACTTCTCTGGTACACCATACATTCTCAGGTTTTCCCTACAGACGCTGTCCTCTAATTCTATTATTTTTTTAAACATCTCTTCTTCTGCAGTCTTATATTCAGCCAGCTTTTTCTTCATTTCAACCTCTTGAGTTTTGCAGTTCTGTCAATATCTGTTTAAAGCTTCTTCAATTTTTTCCAGCTTTTTATTGTTTATGTTCATGCACTCCTTCAATGTTTCATTTATTTTAACCAGGTCTATGTGCAGCTGCTTTATACCCTCCTCTAGGTTACTGTAAGGCATGTCTGGAACTTGTAGTTCTTCTTGCTGAACCACTGCAGTACTCCTCTCAGTCTGTGCTTCTCACCTTTTGTAGCTGATTTTCCTCCAGATCCTCTATATTTCTTTTTTCCTGGCATCCAGGCAGTGCACTTACTAGGCAGTTACTGAAATTTACCCATAAATCTAGGTTAATTGGCCTTCTTTGCTAAGTTTCTGTTTTCAGACTGGGAGAGCCAGAATTAAGCTGTTACTCAGTGTGCAGCCATCTTGGAATCTCTCTCTCTCTCTCTTTTTTTTTTTTTACAGTTTTGAGTTATCACTGCAATGCAAAATTAAGTGGAGTACATTGACCTAGGCAATTGGTCACATTTCACACCTCCCAACCTGCCTGTTAAACCAAAGGCATACTATTTTCACAGCAGAACTTAAGTGTACTTTAAACCCTGATTTGAAGCAGTATATACTTTGGTCAGGATGTGCTTCAGAAGATCTCAGAATTGCTCTTAACCAGAGCCACTTCATTATGAATTATTTTTCTCAGCTATAAATGTAACCAAAGTCAAAAAAGATATATATTGGGAATAAACCCAATATTTGCAAGACCTGCACTAAATTTGTGCCAAGTTGGTTTGCAGATCTGGTCATTCTTGAGTCAGAGGGGAATGTATAAACCCTTATAAAATAATTTGGGCCTTTAAATTCATTGAAAATTCTCAATGATCTCGTATTTTCTACTCTGGATCCAAGTTTCGTGTTAGTGCTGATAACAGGTAATGTGAAAAAATAAATTAAATTAAAAATAAAATGCAAAATTACAAAAGCTGCTTTTATGAATTTTGCATCTAAGGTTTGAGATTTGATTATTAAACTTTAGATGCTCATCTCTGGTAATTCATAGAAGTTTGGTTGATGGTACTTATTCACTCTGTTTTTTTTCTTTTGTTTTCTTTTGCAATGCACAAGATAATCATTTGGCTAGGATGTTTTTTAGAGATGTTGAGGTAAATAGGATGATTGTTTTGTGTATTGAGTACAAGATGTGAATCTGGTAGCTGTCTCCATATGCGGTTGAGTACTTTGTTTGTAAAAATTTGTAATTTATTTAGAAAGTTTGCTGAGAAAATGATTATGGAGTTCTCTGCATGTTGTCATAGTGTAAAGCTGTGGGTGTTTATACATGTTATTGATAAATATATTGAAGAAGAAGATAGGGCCTAGGCTTGATCCTTGAGGGACTCCTACTGTTATGGGCAGAAACGTGAAACATGGGCTGGAGCTATCTTTGATCTGTTTTTGAAGACAGCTGTATAACAGTACGTGTTATTGCTGATCCTGATTATAGATATCCTGTTTAAGAGCACCTGCTTACTGAGGGAAATAAAAAAATGTAAAGGTACAAGGGTAAGCAGCTCAAAAAAATAGTTTTAAATTATTGGAAGTGAATAAGAGATAGCTTCCCTAGCAGCCTTAATACTTCATTATATTTAATAGAATAGTGTATAATTTAGTTTTATTTAAGGACAACCAGAGAACTCATTCTTTAAGGATAAACTTTTTTCTGAGAGCATAGAAGGTGTTTTTCACATATTGGAGGTAAACAGAGATACGAAAAGAACAGTTAGCAACCGGTATACACAGGCTATAACATGCACTTTAGCAAGGGTAACGTTAAATTTAGGTTAGGTAATACTTGTGTGTGCAGCTGTTCATTTAGGGCAGTTGTCCCTATCTGGAGAGTTACACTTTATTTTTTGAAGATGTACATAGCTTTGTTTATCTGTTCTATATTCTGAAAATGTACTTAGTTTTTTGTTTGAGGGTTTTCATTAAAGCAAAAACTCTTGAAAATGTGACACAGGTTCAAATAGAGATGACAAGAAACAACTTGTATAAAAGATCAACCTGCCACACATTAGTTTGTGCATGTAACACAAAAGTTGGAAATACACATTCAAAAATGCTGTCACTTATAACAGGTGTAAACAATTTCTTATCACAACGGCTACGCTGTCCATATTATTTTGAAACATAAATGGCCTTACTGGTACAAACAAAAATATAACAGCATCAAATTATATTAAGAAATGCAAAGAGCGGTGTTGCAGAAGACATGTTTGGAAAGAAATGAGCATGTTTATTTTATAAAGAAAGGATTTTAGGATGGATATTCAGCAGAATATCGGGGGCAAAGGAAAAGGCGAATAATTATACTAATTGTTAGAGGAGTTCTCATAGTGAATCAGGCAGGGGAGTCCTCTTTCCCTTTTGTTGTTTGTTTTATTTTTAGAGACATTGGCAAAGAAAATAAGGCAATCAGAAATTCAAGGATGTAATTGGTAATGGTAATTAAGAACATTGGGTTTATCTGCAGATGATATTATTTTGTACCTGATATAGCCAGTAAAGGACATTTCCATGCTCTGGAACATTTTGAGATGGTTTCATATCTTTTCAGAATATAAAATTAATGAAGATAAAACAGAGCCTATAGCCATAAGTTGTGTACCCACACATGAATTGGTTCAGTGGTATCTATACTTATGGGGAGGAGTTTTGGTTAAAAAGGCTTCTGTTATGGCATCTTAAGGATATGTGAGAACAGACTAAACAAAAGGTAATACAAAAAATGCAAAACAAGAAGCTCTTCTTTATGTATTTAGATAAATACAAGCAGTGAACATATTTTTAGTCCCTTTAGTTTTATGTACAGGTTAGTCATATTTTTGTCAACAAGAGGAAAATATGTGGGCAATAATTAATGAGTTGAAGGAATTGATCTGGGAGGGGAAGAGGGCATGGGTACAGTGGAATAAGCTGATTCTTTGAAAACAAGGTGGTTTAGGATTACCTGATTTGAAGGGGTATTTCAGAGCTACACAAGTAAGGGTCACATACATAATACAAGCAGAAAGTTATTATTAAAAGTGGAAAGGGATGATAATGAAGCAGGAAGAAAATTCAAGAAATAAGGCGAGAGTGGGAGTTTTGATGCAGATCCATATGGAGAAT
Source organism: Protopterus annectens (assembly GCF_019279795.1). Classification (NCBI taxonomy): domain Eukaryota; kingdom Metazoa; phylum Chordata; order Ceratodontiformes; family Protopteridae; genus Protopterus; species Protopterus annectens. Next base: position 262,149,496 of record NC_056742.1, on the reverse strand, counting down.
AACAAAAGTCATGCAGAATACACTATTTGTAAAGCAACAGAAAGAATTCTAAGAACTAAGCCAACACAAGAATGGGAGAAGATTTTTGCTAATAAGGACTGTGACATTGTGAGGTATTGCCAGCTGTACCAGGAGAAGTAAGACCGTGCATGTGTGGCATATGCCAGCATGGCTGGCTGACGTTTTGTAAATAATTTTATCCCAGTTGTCTGTCACATTGATTTGTACAGATGCTTGTACTAAAATGTAGTTTTAAAAATTGGTTATGTTAAAAATGCTGCAAAAGAATCTTATCAGAGTTCTGAATGTGTATTTTGCCAGAGTCAAGTGACTAGATGTGATGTCATTCTATAACCAGCTGAAGGACAGACCTCTAGCAGCAGCAGTTTGTTGTTTGCTTTTGTTTTTTTTTTTTTTTAATTTATTTCTTTGGACTCTGATATAAAAGATCTTTGTCAGTTACCACAGCTTAGTTAGTTATTGAGTCAGCTCAGTTAGTGTGTAGTATCTCATCTTTCCTTGTGGAAGTGAGCATCACAGCAGTATAACTTGCCTTGAAATACTAAGTGAGTTAACTAGGAACAGTTTTTCTTTAGTTCAGTTAGGAAAAGTACAGTGAGATTAGTTTAGTATTATTTCTTTTTCTGCTTCTACGAGAGTCTAGCCAACTGTGTTATGTTTATATTTCCTGTGACTGAAAACTGTTTGTTGTAATTAAATATTAAGTATTGTCCTGTTCTCTTTTTTATTATCCATTATTAAATATGTGTATACCTTTTCATTATGGCTGGTCTTTTAGAGAATACTTTTAACATCTTGAGAACACTTGTGCTTATTTTAGTGACACTGTGGCCACTCCGTTACTGCTTTAGTCAAACTTTACCATTTGGTTACCCTTTGTAAGAGCGTTAGAGTATTTGACTGGTGGCAGCAATCTACCTTATAATCTGGAGAGTGGGGGACACAGCAGGTCAACCTGTCCCAACCTTGCCCAGGTGTGTGTGTGTGTGTGTGTGTGTGTGTGTATGTGTGTGTGTGTGTGTGTGTGTGTGTGTGTGTGTGTGTGTGTGTGTGTGTGTGTGTGTGTGTGTGTGTGTGTCAGATACATAGAACTGGGAAAAAGTGCTTCGAAGTGAGATTTGTTTGGGATCTGGAGAAACAGCGAGTCCAGTCCCAGGTCTGGAGCAGGTTCCCCAAGAGCACACAGGGCATTTGAAGTACTGTGTAAATCCATTCCTGTTCTTGTTGATGGTCTCTCACCTGTATCAGTTATAAGGATTTAGGCTTCTTGATTACTAGCCCGTAGTAAAGATGGCTTGCCACATAATGGTGGCAGAGTGGTGGGGTATTAATTGTACCTCAGTAGCCTGTAAGCAGTTGTTACAGAAGGTGTGTGTACTCACAACAGCTTCAAAGTAAACATTTAGAGTTTCAGTTTCACGACAGTTTTATTTATTTTTGTTAGTTTAGTCCGGGAAAATAGGCAAAGGTGTCAGCAGAGGATTATAACAAGTTGACAACGAACCAGTTGGCTAAGGTGTGTGAAGTGAAAGGACCTGGTGCATGCCAACCTGACTAAAGAAGATATGACTTCAGTATTAATTGCAGCTGCAGCATGGTCCAGCAACCAGGAAGATAGCCAGTCTGGTGATGGGGATCTGCAGCCTTTGGAAACAGGACAGTTCACCTTTTCCTTGGATGACTTAAAAATCTGTCTGGAATTAGAAACTTGAACTGGAGGCCAATGTTTGGAGACAGAAGAGAGACTGTGGCATTCAGAGATAGAAGAAAGAGACAGACTGCAGCATTTGGAGATCTAAGAAAGAGAGAGACTGCGGCATTTGGAGATCAAACGGCATTTAGATATTGAAAAAAAATGAGAGACCGCAGCATTTGGTAGTGGCAGAAAAGGAGAAGCAGCATCTGCGTGAACAGCAACATTCAGAGGCTGAAGAAAAGGAGAAGCAACATCAGCATAAAAAGGAGATGCTGACTCTTCATCAGAGTCATGGAGGAAGGAATAAACGCACCCCAGAAGCAATAATGGTCAGTAAATTTCTTCCACAATTTAAAGATGATACTGATTTTGATAGTTTTATTCATATATTTGAAAGGGTATGTAAAACAGTATGATGTTGACCAAGAGCTCTGGGTACTGTTCCTCACCCCCTTACTCCATGGTAAAGCTGTAACTGCTCTTTTTAAGTTGTCTGATACTGTTTATATTATTTATTTCTTTATTTATTTTACATTTGTTAACTGGGAAATTCCGACTGGACCAGGTCCATTTTCAGCGGAGGCCTGGGGAGAAAAGCTCCAGCATCAAGTTATACAAATACAGTACATCCAGCATAATACACAAAACAGGTTGCATCATGTATGCTGAGCATATATAACAAGAAATTAATAAAAACACTCCAGGTAAAAGAAGATATAGAACATAGGTAAAAGACAATGTCAGTTACAGTACATCCAGCATAATACACAAACAGGTTTTATCATATATGCTGAGCATAGTAATATAACAAGAAATTAATAAAACACTCCAGGTAAAAGAAGATATAGAACATGGGTAAAAATACAATGTCAGTTATACATTGGTAAGAGAAGAAAATTTATCAAGTAAGATTCTATAGTTAAAAGTACCCTTTCAGATTACCAAGCCTACAGGGGATCAGAGATCCAGCATGTGATCAGAGAGGAGTTTGGGAAGTTAATACTAGTATGGGTAGGGTTATGCGATGCAAGGGCATAACCAGGTACTAAGAAGGTGCGATTTTAGGGAGTTTTTGAATATGGATGTGGAGGGGGCAGTGGGCATGGATACGGGAAGAGAGTTCCAGTTTCTGGCAACGGTGTGGGAGTAGAGCACTTTCCCTGCATTATTGTTAGCCTTGGTGATGGAGAGGACAGATTAGACTGCTTTAAGTTAACACCTGAAGCTTACAAAAAAAATTTTGTGAGCAGAGACGTAAGGTAGATGAAAGTGTGTGAGATCATATTGGTGAGTTAAGCACTTACTTTCATAGGTGGGTGAGTGGGTGTCAGGTCACCACTTTCGAAACACTGGCAGACCTTTTGGTGAGGGAACAACCCCTTAGCACTTTGCCTCAGGACATGAGAATCTGATTGGCAGACTGAGAATGTAACTCTGCAGATGTGCTGGGGAGAAAAGGGCAACTTTACCTGCAATCAAGGCATCTTTGCATAAGAAGGGGATACGCAGAGTTGCGCATGGCTACAAGAGAACCCATGGTCGGGCAGCTTAAATCACCCTAATAGAGTGTACCAGTAACAGGAGAAGCCACTAGTTCAGGTACATGGCCAGGATCAATAGTTAGATGTTTAATTGTAACCAGAGGGGCCATGTAGCATACAAATGTCCACTGAAGGAAGATGTGGAACAAAAGGTGAGGGAAGCCAGTAGTGGAATACCCGCCTGCCAGTGATAAGTTGTCTGGAGACAACAGAAGTGCCAAACTGTCACCAGAGTTTGTATCCAATCTTAGTGAATGTAAGACAGGCCACTGCAAAGAGAGAGACAGCCTCTGACATAACCATTGTGAAGCCTGCAGTGGCTAAAGAGTAGTACTTGCTTGGGCAGTCCACACTAGTTAGAGCTTTAGGAGGGACCCTATTCCAAACACCTTTGGCCAGGGTTCACCTTGACTGGGAGGATGAAAAAGGAAACAAGCAGGCAAGTGTGCTTGAGGATATCCCTGCAGATGTCTTAATAGGGAATGATTTTGATAATGTAGTACCTTGTGTGCATGCAGTTACATGCATTCAGGCTTGGAGAAAAGTAGGTAGGTCTGGTAGCCTGGGGGGACCAAGACAGACCCCTTGCTTGAAGGTGAGGCTGGTGATGTGGCTATTTCAGAGAGGAAGCTACCTTTTAGCAGTGAGCCTGAAAGTGAACCACAGCTGCTTGTTAGGTACTGATGTTCTCATGGACAAGGTGATTGCAAGGAAACGATGATTGGTAGTACCCAGGTTGTCAGTAATGCACCACTGTCAGAAGATGCTAGGCTTCCTGTGGAAGGGGAACTAGGAGGAGTTACAAAGATAAAGTTGAGACAGGCTCAGTTTTCGGATCCCACTTTACGAGGCTTGAGGGAGGTAGCTAAGGAGGCACCTGATGCTCAGGAAAAAGGAGAGTCTGTATACTGAAACAAAAGCTTACTATATAGGGAATGGACTCCTGAGGGAGGGCTAGAGGGTGAGGTGATACAGCACTTGGTAATGCCCAAAGCCTGTCTGGCACTTCTAGCTAGAGTCCATGACATTCCTTTTGCAGATCATAGGGGTATAAAGCATACCAAGAGTTGTGTTATGCAGAATTTTTTTGGCCTGGGATTGAAAGGGATGTAACAGGGTACTGCAGGAACTGTGAGCAGTGCCAAAAGGTAGGCAAGGCAGGAGACAAGGCCAAAGCTCCACTGATGCCTTTGCCTGAGATTGAGGAGCCATTTCAGAGGGTAGCTATGGATATTGTGGGGCCTGTGAGTACCCCAAGTACCACAGGGAAGAAGTATCCTGGTGGTAGTAGATTATGCTACCAGATACCCTGAGGCGGTAACTCTGTACGCACATTTTATTAGAGGTTTTCAGCATGGTAGTTTCTTGAGAGAAATACTGATTGACAGAGATGCCAATTTCATGTCAGACCTGCTGCCTTGTCTGTAGAAGCATTGTGGGGTGAAGCACCTAAAGACCATCCCCAGACTAATAGTCTTGTGGAGAGGTTAAGCTCTACACTAATTCCATGCTACAGACATTTGCAAACCAGTTTAGGAGAAAATGGGACAAATATTTGCTCCATCTATTGTTTGCCTGCAGAGAGGTAGCCCAGGAATCCACAGTTTTTTCACCCTTTAAGTTACTGTATGGGGATAGGGTGAGGGGGCCTTTAGATTTAATTTATGATGAATGGGGAGGGTGTGTGTGAATCCCACAAGGAGTCTGTTGTGGCATATATCCTAAACCTCAGGACAAGGCTTAGGGAGCTCATGGGCTTGGCTCAGGAGAACCTGGCAGGAATCCAACAGCAGAAAAAAGTTTGGTAAGACAGGAAGGCTTGAGCCCGAGAGTATGCTGTGGGACAATAGGTTATGGTGCTTATTCCTGTCTGACACAGTAAGCCACAGGCAGCTTGGGAGGGACCCTTTGAAGTGGTAAGGAAAGTCAGTAATCTTAATTACATGCTAAACCTTCTAGGCAGGAGGCAGGGGCACAAATTTTGTACTATGTTAACATGATGAAGCTTCAGCATGTCAGGAAGGTCCTGAGCAGACTGCAAAGGGCAAGCATGACCATTAAGCCCAGTAAGTGTCAGGTGGATATGACAGAGGTCTCTTACCTGGGACATAGAGTGAGGAGTGGTAAGATTAGGCCAGAACCTGCTAAGGTGGAAGCTGTTCAGATGTGGCCTGCCTCTGTCACCAAAAAGCAAGTAAGGGCATTCTTGAGGACAGCGAGGTACTGTAGAACGTTTGTTCCTAATTATAATACAATATCTGCTCCCCTCACAGACCTGGCAAGGGAAAACAGGCCAGATAAGGTAGTGTGGACCCCATCCTGCAAACAGGCATTCCAAAAGCTTAAAGGGGCTTTGGGAGGACCCCTTGTATTAGCCAGTCCAGATTACAGCAATGCCAGTGCAGATGCATTCTCAAGACAGGATGTATGACAATTTGTTCCCAGACAAGCCCCTTTCTGTAAAGCACTTTTTTCCAGGGTCACTTGAAGAACTGTCTTGAGCCTTCAAAGTGGGGTGGGAGATGTGATGTTGTCAGGTATTGCCAGCTGTACCAGGAGAAGTAAGACAGTGCATGTGTGACATGTGCTAGCATGGCTGACTGAAGTTTTGTAAATAATCTGATGTAATTTGACTGTCACATTGATTTGTACAGATGCTTGTATTAAAATGTATTTGTAAAAGCTGCTTATGTTAAAAATGCTGCAACAGAAGCTTATCAGAATTCTGAATGTGTATTGTGCCAGAGTCAGGTGACTAGATGTGATGTCATTATATAACCAGGTGAAGGACGGAACTTTGGCAGCAGCAATTTGTTTGTTTTTCTTTTGAATCTGATATAAAAGATCTGTGTCAGTTATCACAGTTCAGGTGTTAGTTGCTGGGTCAGTTCAGTTAGTGTGTAGTATCTCATCTTGCCTTGTGAAAGTGAGCATCTCAGCAGTACATCTTGCCTTGTGATACTAAGTGAGATAACTAGGGACAGTTTCTCCTTAGTTCAGTTAGGAAAAGTTCAGTGAGATTAGTTTAGTATTATTTCTTTTTCTGCATCTGTGAGATTGTATCCGACTGTGTTATTTTTATATTTCCTGTGACTGAAAACTCTCTTGTTTTTTGCAGTTAAATATCAAGTATTCTCCTGTTCTCTATTTTTATTATCCATTAAATATTTTTTATACCTTTTCATTGTGGCTGATCTTTTAGATAATCCTTTTAACATCTTGAGAGTACATGTGCTTATTTTAGTGACACTGTGGCCACTCTGATAAGCCTTACTACTTTGGTCAAACTTTGCCATTTTATATCAGTATAATTGGTTACCCTTTGTAAAAGCCTTAGAGTATTTGACTGGTGGCAGCAATAGAGAGAAGGGACACAGCTGGTCAATCTGTGCCAGCCTTTCCGTGCGTGTGTGTGTGTGTGCGCGCGTGTGTCTGTGTGTGTCCGATAAGATATTCAGGTTTGTGTGTCAAATACTTGGAATTGGGACATAGTGCTCCAAAGTGAGTCTTGTTTGGGATCTGAAGAAAATGAGTCCAGTCCCAGGTTGGGAGCATGTTCCCTGTGTGCTCCTGGGGGAAATTGTGTTTGGTACAGAGAGCTGCATTTGAGTTATTTGTCTTTCAGCTTTTCCCAGTTAGGGTCGCCACAGCAGAACTCCGGTCCGCTAATGATTGGCAGTAGATTTTCACGAACGCCAAGGTGCCAGCTCGACGTTCAACTTTCTACGAAGGCATGCTCCTTTACGCATATCTTTTGAACGCCCATCCAACCACAGGGAGGACATGCAGACTCCACACAGAAGTCCCTCCCCACACTCTAGCCGAGAATCGAATGGGAGAATCTCTTGCTGTGAGGCAACAACGCTACCGCTGCACCACCGCGGCATGAGAGCTGCATTTGAGATACTGTGTAAATCCATTCTTTTTCTTACTGAGTCTCTCACCAGTGTCAGTATTGAGGAATGAAGCCCTTGATTACTGGCATGGGGCAAAGCGGGCTCATCACAGGGACAACTGCAAGTAGGGGTACAGAGAATAACCAAGATGAGACTGGAACTTGTTGGAGAAAACTGACAAAAGAACCAAGCTGTCTGGTGTAAATCATTAGAGAAGAAAAGATAATAGAATGGGATGAGACCAAGAAGACATTTGAACTGCAGGCTACACACTGCCTTCCTACTAGGAATTGATATCAGAATATAGGCAAAGAGAAAGGGATAAGGAAATCCTAAATGAAATACCTGCTCTACTAAAGATTTTAACTGAATTTAGAACAGAAGTTGTAAAAATGGATAATTAGTAGGGCATATAAAATACTGCATACTAACTATAATAATCAGATGAGGTTAGAAAAGCTTTTGAAGAGATATTGGATAAGCAATTTACAAGATTCATAGGTAAGTAGCCAATTTCCCTTTTTGTGCTCAAAATAACCTAGCCCATTTGGTTATAGATTGGCCTTACTCATCCATTGTTTGATAGTTATATAGTACTCCTAATAAGAATAACTGAGATCATTCAATAGATAGTTTGAGGGGACCCCATGCATGGGATAAAGCATTTAGGAGCTGCTACTATCCATTAGTAGTACAGGGTGCAGTAATGGGTCGGATAATGCCTTGTATGCCAGACACGTCACCTCTCAGTAGTCTGTAGGATACTGAGTACAGTGAAAGGGCTTTGAGTTGGTCCATGTAGGACATATTTAGGCCTTGTAACCTTTTAGTAAGGTACCTCTGTGGGTGTTCCAGTTGTTGCATGTGTCTGGACAGATGCATGCTAAATGGGCATTGTATTCAATGACTGGTCTAATGAGGGCTGAGTCAAAGGGGCAGTGACATCTTAGATCTAAACACAATCTCTTTGTTTATAATCTGTGCAATATAGAAGGACTTTCTTACAACAATAGACACATGTTGGTCAAAAGTTAGTTCACTGTCCATGTAAATTCCCAAATCCGAAACAACTGGGTCACATCTTAATGGACTCTTCTGAATGTCATAGTTCCCTGGAGCAGCTGACTTCCAGAGGATACAAAAATAAATGTTTTGGCATTTGAAACAAGAATCCCTGCAGGAAGGCTAAGTCATTTGCGGATTCATTGACTGCTGCTGGCATACAGTCACCAACTTAGCCAGAGCCCTTTGGTATTGGCTTTTGTTTCAGAAAAGAAGATGCCAAAAAGAAGTCCCAGCACAGAACCCTGGGGGACTGCACTGGTGTCTTTGTGGAGGTAACTTCTATTTTGGTTATCTGCATCCTGTGAGCCAGCTGGCAATCCATTGGGTGACATGGACTTTATTCCTAGTATGTTTAGCTTTACTAGTATCCCTGAGTGAGGAATTGTCAAAAGCTTTGGCCAGGTTGAGATATGTGATGTGGACCATTTTGCCTTCATCCATTGCTTTGTTGACCTTTTCAAAAAAATCTACAAGTTTGAGTAAGCATGAACTGCCCTTGACAAATCCAAAGTGAGACGAATCCAGTATTTGGAGTTTCCCTATGTCCTAAGTGATTAATTCCCTGATACATCTTTCCTTGGCTTTGCCTATGAGGCTGGTCAGACTTATGGGTCTGTAATTGCCTGCGTCAGTGGAAAGTCATCCCTTATGCAGGGGAATGACTGTAGCTGTTCTCCATTCACTTTGTACAAAACCTTTATTGAGGCTGAGATTGAACAGTGTTGTTGGGGTGTGGCTAAGTCATGCTTCATGCTACTTAAGATGCATCCAGAGTTATCTTCAGAACCCAACAATACAGTATTTTAGCTTTTGATAGTACTTTTAGGACTTGGTCTTGTGTGATAGCTAGAGGTGAGCCAGTTTCTGGTATATCCTGAGGGACAGACTGAGGGGGGAGATAGCGGGTAAAGTTAAAGCTAAATTCATTGGCCAGTAAGCTCACTATATCTTCAGTCCCAGTGTAGGTAACATCAGTCACAATCAGCTCAGTGCATTTCTATGTTTGTGCTTTTGATATTACGAACATAACTAAAAATGCCTTGTGATTGTTTTTGGCTTGGCTATGTATTTTACCTTCAGACTTGGCTTTGGTGGATTTTATTAAGTTCCTGAGTTGTTTATTTCAGTGACAAGGGTGTAACATTCTGGAAATTACTCTTCTTACTTTTGATCATTTTTTTTTCCTTTTATTATAAAGCTTGTTGATATTATAGTTCCATCATGTGGTTTGTTTCTGTGCTTTGATTTGCATTTGTTCCTATGCAGTACAGCTGCATCTGTGCTGCTGTTTACATGCCAGTATAGTGTGGTGTTGCACATTTTTCCAATACAGTATACAAGGGAACAATGAGAGGACCTATGTATGGCTCCCAAGTATGCAACAAAGTCTAGAAGGTTTAAGATTTTTGCTAGGAAGTGTTGGCATAGATATTTTATAACCCAAGCAGACTCCAAATAATTTTTCCTCAGGTTGATGGCAAATGTTGGGGGTGTGATGGGGATGAAAGAGGTAACTGGAAACATATGTTTGGGGAGTGTAGTGAATGGAAGATTTTAAAAATTCCCTCTAGCGTAGTTTGTCAGAAATATTGTGTGAGAAAATGGCTATAACTAAGGAATGATTCTTTTTTGAGCTGTAACACAGGATCTGAATTGCCTAGCCATAGTAAAGCCTTGTAAAGTTTAATTCCTTTGGCTGCAAAGAAAGCAGTTACTAAAAAATAGAAATCAAAGTCTAAACCAGCTGTAACTGAAATATTGAATAATTGTAACAGATAAAAGAACTGGAAGTGGTAGCTTTAATAAAGGGAAGGAGCAAATTACAAAGAAAATAAATGGAAACTGTTAATATTATTTTCAGAACAATGTTGTGGAGGAAGGGAGACGTTTATGGGAAGGCAGGAATTGAGCAATTTCTGTAATGCTGTATTGATGATAGTTATAAAAAGATCATATGTAATATATAATATATGTGACTGGAAACATCTTAATATTTGTTTTTGTGCTCACTTAGCTGTCAGAATGAATACTAACATCTCCAACTATTTTAATATTAGACATTAAGATCCAATCAAGAGCACTTTGTTTACTTCTGCCTTTTTCAGTCCTAGGGAGTTGATTTAATCGCATGAGAGAAACCAAACAGGTTGATGTGTTTTGAATTTATGTGCCCTGTCCAGTCTACTTTAATATTGCCAAGAGTGGTAATGTATTTTTAAAGGTACATTTCAGGCATGACTATATATTTTCCAGAGCAGTAATATTGTTTAATGTTGAGTTTTGGGGTCATTATAAGCCTACAGTATAGAACTTCATATAACGATTTAGGTGACATATACACAGTAGTATCTTGGGTATATCAAACTGATAAATTACTTCAGTGTTTTTGGTACCTCAGTATGATTAGAATGTAGTAGAGCTACAGCTTCTGCTCTTTTACTAGTCCATTCAAGGCATAATGTGTCAAAATCTGGTGGTGTGATTTCATCATCATCATGAATTGTGGATTTTGGCCAAGTTTCTGTAATTGTTAAAATGTTGGATTTATGCTGTGCAATCCTGCTATGTATCTCATACGTTTTATTGCACAAGCTTCTTGAATAAATATGGCATGTTTTTATTAGATACAGTGATATGTTATCATTGTAATATGTTGGACCTGGATTGCTCTTTTTGTCTCTGCTAAGGGGGAAATTAACAAGTAGAGGTAAGTGGTGTCTGAGGTAATAGTGCCTTAATTCTTATATAATGACTTGATATTTTATGAAATTAGTGGGTATGATTATATTAAAACTAATTCAGAGATTAATGATGAGGAAAACCTGCTATAGATTGTTTATGCTAGTTATGTTTAGGAAAAGTCTGATGAATTGTTGCATTCATTTTGTAGGACTGATGACATTTTGACAGTGGATTCTGGTAATTAGTGTAGTTATGAATGGTAGAGGGGTTGTAGTTGTAATAGCTATTCAAGAGTAGCATGTTTTTGTTACATTGCTGGAAAGACAGCTAGGTTTAAATGGAATAAATAGTGGCTTGATAGGGTGATCTTGTAAAGCAGTAATCATGTCAGAAAGACAGTGCTGTGTTATGGGGAAATTTAGATGGTATAGTTATATATGTGTGGTGACAAGCAACAACTTGCAGAAAGTTTACCAACTGTAGGAAGTGTTGATTTGTTGAGTGAAGTTTTGTAATTATAAAAGTAGGCAACCAAAGGGAAGGGGGCACGGATTTGAGGTCAGAGGAGAATGGAGTGAGCCGCCAGTGATTTTGAGGTGGCAGCCAATGAGTGTGTGCATGCTTTCGGAGTTATGAGGAAACTGTTAGCCAAGCAAGAAAGCCATCCAAAGTATGTATAATGATAGGACTACAGTGTTGTTATAATGGAGTCTACGTTGTGTTGTTAGGGACTGGTTAATACAGATGTAAACCTGTTTTTTTTTTTTTTTTGTGACAAAAACAGGGAAATAAAACAACAAAGCCCAAAACAAAACACTAATACCTGACTTCCTTTACTTTGATGCACAAGGTTATAAATTATGGGGAAGAAAAAAAACAGAACTAGCGGCGTGTTGAATTACAGGAAGGTTTGAATGCCCAAAAGGACAACAGTATTTCTTTCATGTAGTTTTCTTTCAAGGGGAAGGAAGTCTGTCAGAAGACAGGAACTATAACTGAGTCCTCTTACTAATGTCAGGAACAGTGTGTTATAAAGACTGCAGACTAGCTTAAGAAAGCTGCAAAAAAGGGAAAAATAGAGTTAACAAATGTAGTGCTAGTAAAAGAGTAGGAAACTGGTATGGAAGGTATAATAAGTGAAGAGTAGAAGCATCAGTGTACAGCATCCCTCAGAGTTATAAAACTAGCTGCATCATTGTAGGTTCATAGGTTCATACTAGGCTATCTGCCCTAGGGCATTTATAAGCCTAGCCAGAATGTGTTCGGCTTTCGCCACCCATTTTAAATTTATTTTGCTATGCCCTTTTTCGAGGTTAGTATACTGTGCCTCTGTCTAACAGTGTCACAGAAGTGATACCCGGGGTAAACCTACGATCTCCCATCCACTCATCAAGATTCCTCTTGAAGAGAGTCAATGAGGGACTCTGCCTAACCTGGACTGGGATTTTATTCCAGAGTGAAGGGAGCCTCTGGGTTATGAATCTGTCCCTCCAGCATGTCCTATTTATTTCAGTGCTGAGGTTCAAGTCTCTCGTGCGCATAGCTCGATGGGATTTGGATTTTCTGAGGTGCAGCATGTCCATTAATTCCGGGTTGGACATGGCTTTATACGTCAGGCACAGATCGCCTCTGAACAGGCGGTATGCCACTGAGTAGAGCTGGAGTTTCTTTAACCGGGCAGCATATGGCATCTGTTTGAGCCCTTTGATCCTCTTGGTGAGGTACTTTTGGGGTCTTTCCAGTTGCTGCAGGTGTCTGGTAAGGTACATCCCAAAAGGGGCATTGTACTCAATTATGGGCCTGATCAGGGATGAGTAAAGAGGCACGATGACCTCCCCTGATCTAGATGTGAATCCCTTCATGATTAGGTGGGCTATATAAAATGTTTTTCTAACCACTTTGGCCACGTGGTTGTCAAATGAGAGATTTGCTATCAACTTGGGTCCCCAGGTCCCTAATTACTTCTTCTGTACTTAATGGATTACCACCTATGTGGTAATTTGTGGGCACTTTGTTTTTGCCAAAGGGGATGACTATACACTTTTTGGCATTTAGCTTGAGGCCATGGCTCTGGCACCAGTTGTCTGTTTCTATGAGGCCCTTTTGGAGGATGCTTGTGTCGGCTGGAGAGTCGATTATGGCACCCAGTTTGCAGTCATCTGCGAACTTGGTCAGCCACAGTCCTTCCATGTTGGCCTGTACCTCCAAGAAATATATACCGAACAAGAGAGGTCCCAGGACTGAGCCTTGTAGGATACCACTTGTAACCAGTTTGGAGTCTGACATGGCTCCAGTAATTCTAACCATGTGGGTTCTGTCCTTGAGCCAGTTTGCAATCCATCTAGTGACATAGGGGTTTATATTTAAGCTGGTGAGCTTATCTATAATGCCCGAGTGGGGTATTGTATCGAAGGCTTTAGCGAGGTCCAGGTAGGCTGTGTGGACCACCTTCCCCTCGTCAATCGCCTTGGTGACTGTTTCAAAGAAATCAACTAGGTTTAAAAGGCAGGATCTGCCCTTAACAAAGCCGAACTGGGTAGGATCCAGTGTCTGTAGGTCCCCAATATCTTTATTTATGAGGTCCATGATGATCCTTTCCATAGCTTTGCAGACTAAGCTAGTCAGGCTTATGGGGCGATAGTTTCCAGGATCCGTTGAGGCACCACCTTTATGGAGAGGGACCACTGTTGCTGTACACCACTCTTTGGGCACATATCCTGTAGTAAGGCTGAGATTGAACAGTAGTTTTATGTTTGGGTTTAGCTCTTCTTGGAGTTCATGTAGGATGCAGCCTGGGACACCGTCTGGTCCCATTGATACTGTGTTTTTTGCTTTGGATAGGGCGGCTCTTACCTGAGCATCTGAGATGTCAGGGGGGCAGCACTCTGCTGGAATAGATATTTGCCCTTTTGGTGGGGAGGGGGGGGAGAAGTTTGCGCTGAACCTGTCAGCTAGGATGTTGGCAATGTCTGTGGGTTCAGTGTTTTTTTGTCATTTTGGACTAATTCTGAGCATATCTGGGAATTACCACCCAGGTTCCTAACATAACTAAAGAAAGCCTTGTGATTATCCTTAGTGTCCTGTGCAATTTTTCTCTCAAAGCTGGCCTTAAACAATTTTATGAGTGCCCGTAGTTTTTTGCTAATACTGATCAGTGATGCCTTCCCTTTTTGGAATTTTGCTCTATCATTTAGTAGCTTCCTCCTTCTATTGTATAGTTTGTTTATGGCTGGGGTCCACCAGACAGGACGTCTGCCTTTGGAGGATTGGGTGTTGGTTTTATTCGGGATCGCATGATCCAAGCATTCCTGAAGGTGTTCATAGAATGCGTTTATAAAGGATTCTGCGGTCTGGGCCGTATTTTCCACAGGCCCGGGGGCTTTGAAGGATTCCACCTCGGTTTTGAGGAGTGTGAAATTTGCTTTAGAGAAGTTTTTCACTGTGGTTTTCTGGGCAGGGGGTGGGGTCGGGATGTGAATATCCAGTGAGATTAGTTTATGGTCTGATCTTACCAGTGAGGGATACACTTCTGGTCTGGAGCATAGAGTCCCCATGTTGGTGATGATCAGGTCCAGTATGTTTTCCCCTCTTGTGGGAGTGGTAACAAGTTGTTCCATAGCATTTGAGTTTATAAATTCTAGGAACCTTTGGGCTAGGGTGTTAGAGCTAGAGTAATGCTCCCAGTCTATGTTTGGGTAGTTGAAGTCACCTAATATAATGGTGTTTGGAGAGACCTTCATATTTTCCAGTGTTCTCAGGAAGGCCGAGTGGGGTTCCTGGGTTTGGGAGGGTGGTCTGTAGCAGGCTATAAACTGGAAGGCAGTTTTACCCACTGTTAGTTGCACATGGATAGTCTCTGATGCTTCGTGCTTTGCCACCAACCTGGAGGTGTGGGTATCTTTGATGAATATCGATACTCCCCCTCCTTTTGTGGTTTGGTCCAAGTTTTGGGGCCGAAAAGCATGGTATGAGGTATAACCTTGTAGTGCTGGGGTGCTCTCGGGAGCCCTGAACCAGGTTTCTGTTACTGCACAGATATCGATGTTCTCCATGCTAAGGAGAGTTTCGAGTGCATGCATCTTGAGGTTTAGACTTCTGGCATTGAGTAGCATTACTCTTAGTTTCTTATCCCTTGTGATACCTATGGAGGTGGGTTTGTCTTTTGAGCCTTGCCTAAAAAAGGCACTATAGGGGTAGCAAGAACCTTTGCCAATATCCGAAAGCCCAGGGGTGACAGGTGCAAGCCGTCCCTAGCGAAGCATCGTGGCTTGTCGAGCATATCATCCCAAGCTGACAGGCATTGGATCCCCTTTGAATGACACCAGTACTTAAGCCAGTTGTTGAAATTGATCATCTTGTCTTCATATTGTGGCATCATTCTTGGCGAGGGTAAGATGCTACTCAAGGTCAGGGTCATACCGGCCTGGGCTACATGCTCAGAGAGCTCCTTTATGTCTCTTTTCATGTAGTCCAGGGAGGTACGTCTCAGGTCATTCACACCAGCATGGACAATGACTGAGTCATATTTGTACTTGCCTTGGAGTGACCTGAGTGCTTGTGTTATGTGGCGGATCCTAGCACCCGACAGGCTTCTCACCGTGACCGTCTCCTTGTTCAGCCTGGTGAGCGGGACGTCAGTGTGCCTGACGATAGAGTCACCTATTACAAGTGTATCAGGTGTGTTGTTTAGTCTTAAGGGCTGTGACTGTTCGGCACACTGGCTTTGTGAGATATGTGTTGCACGTGTTTTGTTTTGGGGTAGCGGTTGCTTGGGTGTCTGCTTTGGAGGTCTCTGCTGCTTAGGCAGATCTTTATTTAGAGCCTCTGAGTTTGTTTTTGTGTGATTATGTGTTTGGTTTGCTGTCGTGGTAGGTCTATGTGAGACTGGAATTGTAGTGAGTGTGGTTTCCTTCTCCTCCTGACTGGTTATGCCAGTACTGAGTTGAGAGAGCTTAGCCTCCAGTTTGGCTATATGGTTGCATCTCTCACATGTGTTGGAATTTGTTGGGAGGCGGAGAGGGTTGTCTGTGTACATGAGGCAGTTGTAACATTGCCTCAAGATTCCCAGATTCACCAGCTGGACCGGAGAGGAGATTGACAACTGACCTTTGGACATGCTAGAATAATATTGGGAATTCCTTAATAATTGAAAACAAGGGCCAGTGGAGAGTGAGGGTGTAGTGCTTTTAATTTTTAGTGCTGACTTATATAATTGCTTTAGTGAGCAAGTGCCAGGTAGCTTAAGTGCAATGTGTTACAGGTAACTTAAATGCAAAAATGACAAACAGCAACTTTCTTTCAAGTGAAACAAGGAAATAAGTACAGTAAGCAATGCAGATATCACTAGTGATCCACAGAAGCGCTGAGAAGCCGCGTATTAGGTGGAATTAGCGTTCCAGGAAATAACAAGCAAACAAACAACAAGCATATAAACAAAGCTAGATTCAGCAGGCCTGGATCTAGTCTATGCTACAACAAACAAGGTGTACCAATTTCAGTAAGATACAGTTCAAATATTCAGGCACTATAAACCTTTAACCAGAAATTCCCAGCTCAGAAGGGCAGAGTCCAGCCTCTTCTCCCACAAGAGTGCAGACCACGAACCTTCTTAATGTAAAATAACTGGCCTGAAGCCCAAGTGCTTAAACCAGAACTAATACACTTTAAGAATAACAGACACTGGGCTCTCAATCAGCAGTTCCCAACTTAGAAGGATGAAAGCTACCTGTCCTGCCACCACAGTGCATGCCACAAACCTTCCTAATGTAAAACAACTGGTCTGAAGCCCAAGTGCTTAATCCAAAAGACTTAGAATGATGGCTACACTTTAATCAAATTACTACCAAGCAGTAATAAATACAATTGAATACTTTAGAGAATGCCTGGATTAGTGCTCAAGTTGCACAAATAAAGCTAGATCCAGCAGGCCCGAATCCAGTCTATGCCACAGCAAACAAGGCGCACCAACTTCAGTAAGAAGCAGTTCAGATATGCATGCACTATAAGCCTTTAACCAGAAATTCCCAGCTCAGAAGGGCAGAGTCCAGCCTCTCCTCCCACAAGAGTGCAGACCACAAACCCTCTTAATGTAAAATTACTGGCCTGAAAGCCCAAGTGCTTAAACCAGAATTAATACACTTTTAGAATAACAGACACTGAGCCCTCAATCAGCAGTTCCCAACCTAGAAGGATGTAAGCTACCTGTTCTGCCACTACAGTGCAGACCACAAACCCTCTCAGTGCAAAACAACTGGTCCGAAGCCCAAGTGTTTAAACCAAAAGGCTTAGAATGAGTTACACCAAGCAGTAATAAATACAATTGAGTACTTTTAAGATGATGCAAACGTAAAATAAAGTAGGTAGAAACACAAGCACAGTAAAAGCAGATGAAATTTTTTTTTTTTTTCTGAACAAGTGCTGAGATCAAAGAAACAGATTTGAGTGCTGAAACTAGAAAACTGGCTAGTTATAAGGAAAAAAAACTAAGTTAGAAGGCTTCCCTCCAACACAGAAGGGCTTGGGGGCTCAGAAGCCTACAAATAGTCTATTCCACTTAACAGGAAAGGCAGGAAACAAGCTTATTTTTTTTCTGTTTCCCAGATGCTCTCTTTGTACACAGTAGGAGTGCCTGAAATCAGAATATGATCTCACTGCACTCAGTTGAGTGAGCAAATGAGATGGGCCCAGAAGGAGTATCCAAACACAAATTTACAAGAGGGGCGGGCAGTTTCAAGGCCACTAAGATTAACACCAAAACAAAAACAGGGAGGGTGGGTGGGACTAACTGAAGAGCAGAGTCAAAACTTCCAGTTCAGTTAATATTCCTGCCACAGTTAAAATCAATTTAAATACTGTATTTTTTTTAAAAAGTGCAGATAAAGGTACTTAAATTCTCTTATACGTCCAGTTGAATACAGCAAGTTCTTAGCTGGCCAAAGCTGAGGTTTTTAAGCAGAAAATATTTCACACTGTACCACTTAAATAGGCAAGGACAGGAAATCAAAGAATGTGGCTACCCCCACACCTGTAATTACTAGCAAATAACAAAATTCAGCAAACACTGATTAACTTCCAGTTCAGTTAATATAACTGAAGAGCAGAGTCAAAACTTCCAGTTCAGTTAATATTCCTGCCACAGTTAAAATCAATTTAAATACTGTATTTTTTTTTTTAAAAAGTGCAGATAAAGGTACTTAAATTCTCTTATACGTCCAGTTGAATACAGCAAGTTCTTAGCTGGCCAAAGCTGAGGTTTTTAAGCAGAAAATATTTCACACTGTACCACTTAAATAGGCAAGGACAGGAAATCAAAGAATGTGGCTACCCCCACACCTGTAATTACTAGCAAATAACAAAATTCAGCAAACACTGACTAACTTCCAGTTCAGTTAATATAACTGAAGAGCAGAGTCAAAACTTTCAGTTCAGTTAATATTCCTGCCACAGTTAAAATCAATTTAAATACTGTATTTTTTTTAAAAGTGCAGATAAAGGTACTTAAATTCTCTTATACGTCCAGTTGAATACAGCAAGTTCTTAGCTGGCCAAAGCTGAGGTTTTTAAGCAGAAAATATTTCACACTGTACCACTTAAATAGGCAAGGACAGGAAATCAAAGAATGTGGCTACCCCCACACCTGTAATTACTAGCAAATAACAAAATTCAGCAAACACTGACTAACTTCCAGTTCAGTTAATATAACTGAAGAGCAGAGTCAAAACTTCCAGTTCAGTTAATATTCCTGCCACAGTTAAAATCAATTTAAATACTGTATTTTTTTTAAAAAAAAGTGCAGATAAAGGTACTTAAATTCTCTTATACGTCCAGTTGAATACAGCAAGTTCTTAGCTGGCCAAAGCTGAGGTTTTTAAGCAGAAAATATTTCACACTGTACCACTTAAATAGGCAAGGACAGGAAATCAAAGAATGTGGCTACCCCCACACCTGTAATTACTAGCAAATAACAAAATTCAGCAAACACTGACTAATTCCAGTTCAGTTAATATAACTGAAGAGCAGAGTCAAAACTTCCAGTTCAGTTAATATTCCTGCCACAGTTAAAATCAATTTAAATACTGTATTTTTTTAAAAAAAAGTGCAGATAAAGTAAATTCTCTTATATGTCCAGTTGAATACAGCAAGTTCTTAGCTGGCCAAAGCTGAGGTTTTTAAGCAGAAAATATTTCACACTGTACCACTTAAATAGACAAGGACAGGAAATCAAAGAATGTGGCTACCCCCACACCTGTAATTACTAGCAAATAACAAAATTCAGCAAACACTGACTAACTTCCAGTTCAGTTAATATAACTGAAGAGCAGAGTCAAAACTTCCAGTTCAGTTAATATTCCTGCCACAGTTAAAATCAATTTAAATACTGTATTTAAAAAAAAAAAGTGCAGATAAAGGTACTTAAATTCTCTTATACGTCCAGTTGAATACAGCAAGTTCTTAGCTGGCCAAAGCTGAGGTTTTTAAGCAGAAAATATTTCACACTGTACCACTTAAATAGGCAAGGACAGGAAATCAAAGAATGTGGCTACCCCCACACCTGTAATTACTAGCAAATAACAAAATTCAGCAAACACTGACTAACTTCCAGTTCAGTTAATATAACTGAAGAGCAGAGTCAAAACTTCCAGTTCAGTTAATATTCCTGCCACAGTTAAAATCAATTTAAATACTGTATTTTTTAAAAAAAAAGTGCAGATAAAGGTACTTAAATTCTCTTATACGTCCAGTTGAATACAGCAAGTTCTTAGCTGGCCAAAGCTGAGGTTTTTAAGCAGAAAATATTTCACACTGTACCACTTAAATAGACAAGGACAGGAAATCAAAGAATGTGGCTACCCCACACCTGTAATTACTAGCAAATAACAAAATTCAGCAAACACTGGCTAACTTCCAGTTCAGTTAATATAACTGAAGAGCAGAGTCAAAACTTCCAGTTCAGTTAATATTCCTGCCACAGTTAAAATCAATTTAAATACTGTATTTTTTTTTAAAAAGTGCAGATAAAGGTACTTAAATTCTCTTATACATCCAGTTGAATACAGCAAGTTCTTAGCTGGCCAAAGCTGAGGTTTTTAAGCAGAAAATATTTCACACTGTACCACTTAAATAGGCAAGGACAGGAAATCAAAGAATGTGGCTACCCCACACCTGTAATTACTAGCAAATAACAAAATTCAGCAAACACTGACTAACTTCCAGTTCAGTTAATATAACTGAAGAGCAGAGTCAAAACTTTCAGTTCAGTTAATATTCCTGCCGCAGTTAAAATCAATTTAAATACTGTATTTTTTTTTTAAAAAGTGCAGATAAAGGTACTTAAATTCTCTTATTCGTCCAGTTGAATACAGCAAGTTCTTAGCTGGCCAAAGCTGAGGTTTTTAAGCAGAAAATATTTCACACTGTACCACTTAAATAGGCAAGGACAGGAAATCAAAGAATGTGGCTACCCTCACACCTGTAATTACTAGCAAATAACAAAATTCAGCAAACACTGGCTAACTTCCAGTTCAGTTAATATAACTGAAGAGCAGAGTCAAAACTTCCAGTTCAGTTAATATTCCTGCCACAGTTAAAATCAATTTAAATACTGTATTTTATTTAAACAAAGTGCAGATAAAGGTACTTAAATTCTCTTATACGTCCAGTTGAATACAGCAAGTTCTTAGCTGGCCAAAGCTGAGGTTTTTAAGCAGAAAATATTTCACACTGTACCACTTAAATAGGCAAGGACAGGAAATCAAAGAATGTGGCTACCCCCACACCTGTAATTACTAGCAAATAAAATTCAGCAAACACTGGCTAACTTCCAGTTCAGTTAATATAACTGAAGAGCAGAGTCAAAACTTCCAGTTCAGTTAATATTCCTGCCACAGTTAAAATCAATTTAAATACTGTATTTTTTTTTTTAAAAAGTGCAGATAAAGGTACTTAAATTCTCTTATACGTCCAGTTGAATACAGCAAGTTCTTAGCTGGCCAAAGCTGAGGTTTTTAAGCAGAAAATATTTCACACTGTACCACTTAAATAGACAAGGACAGGAAATCAAAGAATGTGGCTACCCCCACACCTGTAATTACTAGCAAATAACAAAATTCAGCAAACACTGGCTAACTTCCAGTTCAGTTAATATAACTGAAGAGCAGAGTCAAAACTTCCAGTTCAGTTAATATTCCTGCCACAGTTAAAATCAATTTAAATACTGTATTTTTTTTAAAAAGTGCAGATAAAGGTACTTAAATTCTCTTATACATCCAGTTGAATACAGCAAGTTCTTAGCTGGCCAAAGCTGAGGTTTTTAAGCAGAAAATATTTCACACTGTACCACTTAAATAGGCAAGGACAGGAAATCAAAGAATGTGGCTACCCCCACACCTGTAATTACTAGCAAATAACAAAATTCAGCAAACACTGACTAACTTCCAGTTCAGTTAATATAACTGAAGAGCAGAGTCAAAACTTTCAGTTTAGTTAATATTCCTGCCACAGTTAAAATCAATTTAAATACTGTATTTTTGTTTTAAAAAAGTGCAGATAAAGGTACTTAAATTCTCTTATACGTCCAGTTGAATACAGCAAGTTCTTAGCTGGCCAAAGCTGAGGTTTTTAAGCAGAAAATATTTCACACTGTACCACTTAAATAGGCAAGGACAGGAAATCAAAGAATGTGGCTACACTCACACCTGTAATTACTAGCAAATAACAAAATTCAGCAAACACTGACTAACTTCCAGTTCAGTTAATATAACTGAAGAGCAGAGTCAAAACTTCCAGTTCAGTTAATATTCCTGCCACAGTTAAAATCAATTTAAATACCGTATTTTTTTTAAAAAAAAGTGCAGATAAAGGTACTTAAATTCTCTTATACGTCCAGTTGAATACAGCAAGTTCTTAGCTGGCCAAAGCTGAGGTTTTTAGGCAGAAAATATTTCACACTGTACCACTTAAATAGACAAGGACAGGAAATCAAAGAATGTGGCTACCCCCACACCTGTAATTACTAGCAAATAACAAAATTCAGCAAACACTGGCTAACTTCCAGTTCAGTTAATATAACTGAAGAGCAGAGTCAAAACTTCCAGTTCAGTTAATATTCCTGCCACAGTTAAAATCAATTTAAATACTGTATTTTATTTTAAAAAAGTGCAGATAAAGGTACTAAAATTCTCTTATACGTCCAGTTGAATACAGCAAGTTCTTAGCTGGCCAAAGCTGAGGTTTTTAAGCAGAAAATATTTCACACTGTACCACTTAAATAGGCAAGGACAGGAAATCAAAGAATGTGGCTACCCCCACACCTGTAATTACTAGCAAATAACAAAATTCAGCAAACACTGGCTAACTTCCAGTTCAGTTAATATAACTGAAGAGCAGAGTCAAAACTTCCAGTTCAGTTAATATTCCTGCCACAGTTAAAATCAATTTAAATACTGTATTTTTTTTAAAAAAGTGCAGATAAAGGTACTTAAATTCTCTTATACATCCAGTTGAATACAGCAAGTTCTTAGCTGGCCAAAGCTGAGGATTTTAAGCAGAAAATATTTCACACTGTACCACTTAAATAGGCAAGGACAGGAAATTAAAGAATGTGGCTACCCCCACACCTGTAATTACTAGCAAATAACAAAATTCAGCAAACACTGACTAACTTCCAGTTCAGTTAATATAACTGAAGAGCAGAGTCAAAACTTTCAGTTCAGTTAATATTCCTGCCACAGTTAAAATCAATTTAAATACTGTATTTTTTTAAAAAAAGTGCAGATAAAGGTACTTAAATTCTCTTATACGTCCAGTTGAATACAGCAAGTTCTTAGCTGGCCAAACCTGAGGTTTTTAAGCCGCATAATCAAAAGCAGAACATTATGTCCTTAGTCATCTACATATGGTATGCAAGAGATTATGCAGAAATAATTGCTGCAGCCACTGTTTAGTGAACTATAGCATCTTCACCACTATTTCATAGCAAGATGTTACATCAAGGTATGTGTCAGTGTAGTGACATGCCTTGTACTCCAACAGTAGACTAAGAAAAAAAAAACAGAACTACATTAACAATTAAAATAATCAAGAACAAAATCTGTAAGCTCTTTTGAATTAGTGAGTAAGCTGATGAAAAATGACCAAGGTAAGGACAGTAAACTTTATATAGACATTAAAATATCTGTACACATTTAGTTTGTTAAATGGATTAGGGCATATGTTCATGAATTAACTCCTAAATATTAATTAGAGGCAACCTTAGGTATACATTACATTAGTACTTCTTTATTGCCCAAAAATAGTACAAGGCGAAAGATCACAGAAATGGGTAGATATATTTAGCAATTCCATAGTTTACTTTCTCCAAGTGTTTTGGGCTTTTAAGACTGTGTTGGGAATAGATCCCATTCTTTAGTCAGGGTACGATTATAATTCATAAAATTAGTATTTTCAGCCTTTGATGTTAGCTAAGAATCCTCTTCTTAGCACTTGTAATATGCCTAGAATTACCTCACCCAGTATTTTTTATGGGGTTGTATGTATTGGTAGCATATTTAAGTACAACTGTAAAATTTAGCTAAGAATCCTCTTCTTAGCACTTGTAATATGCCTAGAATTACCTCATCCAGTAATTTTTATGGGGTTGTATGTATTGGTAGCATATTTAAGTACAACTGTAAATTCTTTTTTATTAGATCTGTTGCTTGTACTTCTTTTGGAACCATCTGGATATCTTTTTTCCCACATTGCTGTCAACTCTGCTTGTAAATCCTGGTATTTTATGACTTTCTTTCTGTACATGAGACACTGTTATCACTAGGTGTAGAAGTTCCAATGAACTATGCTACTTTTGTCTGTTTTTGTCTTGACTGCTACATTTGGTTTTCTCAAATTTATTTTTTGAACTGATGGTAATGGGTGACCCATTTGAATAAACTTTGTTTTTTGTAAAGCTTTGTGGTCCACGTTTCCAATGCTTCTCAACTACTTATGTATTGTAATGTTTGCACAATTCCCAGTGCAACAGTCTTATCAAATTATTGTACCTTCCAACATGCAGGTCCTCTGCCATGAGTGCATCACACCTAGCAAGATGTGTGACTGTTTCCTATACTATTTTATATCACCTGCATTTGTCTGTTTCTCCCACATTTTCAACAGACTTTATAACCAACATATATGTAGTCCATCAAGAAACAAGGAGAGACTGGAATTTTGAATGCAGACCTTAAAGGAGAATAACAGTCATCATACAGAATATTATATCCATAAAACAGCAGAAAGTATTCTACTAACTAAGCCAACACAGGAATGGAGAAAGGAGATTCTGCCAATAGGGGTGATTGCAATTAGGGATACAGACAATAGGCAAGAGGGAGCTGGAATTTACTGGAGAAAACTAGCAAAGGAACCAATGGATTGGAAACAAATAACTAGATAGGGAAGGATACTAGAATGGGAAGATGCCAAGAATTTATTTGACTGCAAGTTAGAAATTGCCTTCCCTATCAAGGGTTGATATCAGAGTATAGGCAAAGAGAAAGAAATAGGGGGGTTCTAAATGAAAGGCCAGCACTGGTAGAGATTTAGTCGAATCTAGAACAGAAGCTGCCATTAAAAAGGAATAATTAGTGGAGCATATAAAATATTGCATGATAACTATAAGAATTACAGGAGGTTAGAAAGGATTGGGAAGAAAGATTGGATAAGCAATTCACAAAGAAACAATTGGAGAATATATGTATGTTTCCCAAATATGCAACAAAATCTAGAAGATTTAGGATTTTTGCTTGGAAATGTTTACATAGATATTTTTATACCCCAGGTAGAGTCAAGAGAACTTTTCCTCCATTTATCCAGTAGATAGCAAATGTTGGAGGTGTGACAGGGAAGAAAGAGGTAAGTGGAAACATATTTTCTGGGAGTGTGGTGAGTTGGTGGACTTTAAGTATTCCCTGCAGATGTACTGTCGGAGATGCTGAGTGGGCAGATTGGTGTGATAAGGGAGATGATGTTTCTGAGCTATGATACAGAATCGGAATTGCCTAGACATGGTAAGGCCTTGCTGTCTCTAATTATGATGGCTGCCAAAAAAGTAATTACCAGAAAATGGAAATCAAAATCGAAACCAGCTGTATTAGAAGTAGTTCATAAGACGATAAAAGGCTATTGGCCCGGAGGCCCATATAAGCCTAGCCAAGAATTTCTCCCATGTTCCCACAAAGTCAGCACCTGTTTCTCCTGTCCAGCAGGGACCCAGGTGGGATTCCAGGGGTGTATTTTCTGTTTCTCATTCAGTTGTCCAGGTTCCTCTTAAATGGGGCTAGTGAGGTACTCTACTTGACATGGGGAGGGAGTCTATTCCACAGATGGAGGAGTCTCTTTGGTACATAAATCTACCAACAAGTTCTATTAATGTCACAGTGGTGCTGCGGTAGTGTTGTCGCCTCACATCAAGACGTTGTCCCATTCGATTCTCAGCTAGAGCTTCTTTTGTGTGGTGGCATGCATGAATGGGCGTGCCTTCATTGAAGGTTGTGCGTCAGGGCTGGTAACTCAGCACGTAAAAATCCACTGCCAAACATTAGCAGACTGGAGTTCCGCTGTGGCGACCCCTAACCGGGATAAGCCGAAAGACACAACACCAGGTTGAGGCCTTGCGTGTGGGTTGCGCGATTGGAGTTTTGACTTACGTATATGCACAACTCCATCAAGGCTGGGGCTGAGATGGCCTTGTATGCCAGACACAGGTCAACTCTGAGCAGTCTGTACGAGATGGAGTAGAGGGACAGGGCTTTTAGCCTATCTGTATAGGATAGGTGTTTGATACCCTGGATTTTCCTGGTCAGGAACCTCTGTGGTTTCTCTAGCTGCTGCATGTGCTTGGCAATGTACATGCCAAAAGGGGCATTGTACTCGATAATGGGTCTTATAAGGGAGGAATACAGGGATGTTATGACCTTCTTGTTCCTGGATGAAATACCCTTACTTATACAGTAACAGAGCTAAAACATTTGAAATTGAGAGCTTTAGAAAAAGGTAGGAGCAAACTGTACAGGAAAAAATGGGAATTGTGGGAACAATACATACAGGGAGGAATGAGGTGTAAAAGAAGGCAGGACGTAAATGAGCTATGTATTGTTTGACTGAAAATGATTGGGTAGATTATAAGTGATGTATAATGTTTGCAGTTGGGAGTGTGTCAGTATGGTTCGTGGTGTAAAATGCTTGCAACATTGCAGGATTGTGTCGGTGTGGTTTGTTTTCATTTATATAACTGTATGGTTGCCAGTGTTCTAAGTGATGGTTTAATGAAGGTCTTTCTTGTTTTAAATAAAAGGGGTAGGGATTGAATAATTTATGTAATGTTGCCTAGGTTATAGGATATATAGTAATATATGTGAAGCATGTCACAATTGATAATTCAATAAAGATGTTTAAAAAAAAAACATGTGTAGTCCACAATCCTGGGCCAGCATTATTAGCTTAGCATCTTTTGGTTTCAGTTCACCTCTCCTTAACCATACCTGCGACAAATCTTAGTTAACATGAGTTTGTTCCAGGAGATCTCTGTACTAGTCACAATACAGTAAACTCTCAGTTAACTGGAACTCAAGCAACCGGGGGGAAAAAATCGAAGAAATACAGTACAATTGTCATGTGTTGCGCTTTCTGCCCCCTCCCCCCCCAGAAATATACCTTAAGTTTTTAGAGTTTTAAAAAGGAAGATAGGAATAAATTCCCTCTCTCCCCGACCTATGAACAAGTCAAACCAAACAAATAGTATAGGCTACAGTATTAGTCAGGCCTAATTTTAAGCAACCAGAAACTACAGTTATCCGGCATCTACCAATCCCCATGGGTGCCAGTTAATTGAGAGTTTACTGTATTTCAGATTTTCCAATTTTTTCCTTCTCATTTAAGCATTTTCCTTATATTCTTTTTTGGGCATATTTAGTTGTTGTCTGATTTTTGTCTAAACTGGTTTGATTTGCCTGATTGAGACCAACATGTTTCTGCTTATCTAAGCAAAGATGTCATCTTAGATGACTTCTCATGTTTTAAAACTTTCACCATGCTTGGATCTGATGAGGTCAGCAGATATGTATGCAGTCCCATGAATGCAGAGTTATACATTTATTTATTTTATTTTATTTTACATTTGTTGACCGGGATAGTCTGACTGGATACTTGTCCATTTTCAGCAGAGGCCCGGGGAGAAAAGCTCCATACATACATACATACAGAAAAACTGTTACATTAATCAAGTTAAAACACTGTTACAGATACAATACATAGGATAAAAGTCATTCATTATATTGTATATAAATCTGATTTGTTATAGAGTAACAACTAAAAAGCAGTGTAGGGGTGGCCAAAAGACCTCTTTAGCATATGTTTATATTGCCAGAGTTAGTCGGGATTAGAGCAAGGACATAGCCATTGCTTTTTAAAGTACTGTTTTAGTTTTTTTTTTAATTGGGTTAGAACAGGTTATGAAGTAAGCTCAGCTGGAAGTGAGTTCTATATTTTACCAACAGAGGTGGCATATAGAGGGTTTTCAGATGAGTTGTTGCTTTTGAGGGTTTGGACTAGTAATTTGTTGGATGAGCAAAGTGTCTTGAGGTTGCTGTAAGGGGTGATAATTTTTGTTAAGTACAGGTGTGTTTTCAGGTTGGTAGAGAATTTTATGTGCAACTATTAGCTGATTGTACTGAAGTTGGATAGGCAATTCTAACCACCCTAAATTCTGTAGGTTCAGACAGCGGTGTGTTCTGTATGCTGCTCCAGTGGAAAATCTAGCAATATAATTAAAGTAGCTAGAGAGTTTATTAAGGTCAGACTTACTGAAGTTCGTGAAGAGAGGGGATGCATAAAGGAGGGGGGAAAGTAGATGTGTATAGGCAATTACAATCCTAGCTAGTGGAGCAAGGAAAGGTTTGATCTTATATAGTGAGCCAAGTTTTTTATTAACTTTTTTAATAGTTTGATTAATACACATATCAAACTTGAGGTTATCAACTGTTACACCTAAGAATTTGGTGCAGGGATCTGGGCCAATGACAGTGCCATTGTTAGATTTTATAGTAAAGGTTGGAGCGGAGGCTTTACGAGTGGGGGAGAAAAGCAGTAGCTTCATTTTGTTAGGATTTAATAAGAGATGACTGTTACAGAGCCAATTTTCAACAGTATTAAAAACATTTTGAGATAGAGTTAGCAGACTTAAAGGGGAGGTGGCAGAACAAATCATAGTGGAACCATCTGCATATGGAATGCAGGTGACTGTAGGATGACTATGTACAGGTGATTAATAAAGATAGAAAATAATAGGGGTCCTAATATAGAGCCCTGAGGGGGGACCCCAAGGGTGATAGGTAGAAGGAAAGATAGTTTGTTCTGCCATAGTAAAGTCTGTTGTCTACCATTTGGATAAGATTTGAGCCATTGGATAACCTGGACATCTAGGGGAATAGTTTTAAGTGTGTGTATGAGTAGTTGTTGGTTGACCATGTTGAACGCTTTGGATATATCAAGAAAGTGGGCAGAAGAGAGCTTATTGTTGTTTTATTTATGCCTGCCCAAAACTTTTGTGGATTGTTTTGATGCTTCTGTTGTACATGGCAGTAAAAGTTTTTTTTTATCTAGGGTGGTAGATTTTTTAGTGTTGTTCCTTAGTTGTCTAAATCTAAGTTGATCTAAGGGGGATTTTGTGGTATGCCAAGTGGTCCAAGCTTTGTTTCTATGTAAGATCATTTGTCTGGTTTCTTTTGAAAGCCAAGGAGCAACTTTTGCTTTAGTTCTTATAGAACGTGCAACTGCATGGATATCAAGGATGGCTAGGAATTTGGTGTTGAAATATAATACAGCCTCTTCAAGTGGTAGATGTTTTAGGACTGCCCAATTACATGCTTTGAGTTCATTTTGGAAATTAGCGGGGTTAAAGTTTTTATTTCTAATTGTTTTGTAAGTAGGTTGGTGGGGGATGTCAGTCTTATGCCTGATTATATAGGTAAGAAAATGGTCACTTATGTCTTCAGGTCGGGTACCGGCTTATTTCTGTTTTTTTTAAATACTTTCTTACACTTGTTTTTACCTTCAGTATACACATTTTACATAGTATACTGTTAGTAATCACTTTTGCAGCCTCTTCACACATTAAGCTTTATTCTGCCAATTTTCTGTTATTTTTGTAGTTTTAGGGCTGCTTAGAAACTTAGATATGTTCACTAGGAAATCCTTAGAGATAGATATAGGCGTAACCCAGTTTAGTATTTTAGGGTTGATTGTGGGGCTTTGAGGGATTACTGGTAGTGCTGTAGACCCAGTATGACTAAACAATATAGTACATACAGACAGGATAAGGTAATATTAACCTTGGCAGATCTTTTCAGAGTCTAGGGACAGTGCAGGAAAGTTTCCAGTTAGGTTTCAGCAGGGGAGGTGTCCTTCTAGCATTCAAGCCTTTCAGGGATCTAGCAGATAGAGGGAGATAGAACCTGATGATAGATGCATAAGTTAGTATATGTGCTAAGCAGAGGGCCCTTCAGCCAGTATAGCACTGTGAAGAACATTTATTACATATGATCAATGTTAAAGAGGCCCAGGCTTCCTTTAGAGTAAAGAATACTGTATATAATAATATATAATAGTACTTTTTCACATTTTTATATATTATTTCATAAGCATGAAGCATTTTTATTTTCATGTCCAGTTGCTCCATTGTTTTTTGGGGCCATTCAATCACCCTAAAACTGTTTGTTAGAATATGACATGCAAATTCATTCATAGCTTGCACTGTATTCCTAAATGTCAACAAAGGTTTCAGTATTAGTTTCAGTCTTCTGAAGTATTCCTCACTGAGCTTTATTCATTTGTTCATATCATACTGCCAATCCTTCAAATATTCTCAAATATTATATACTACCTCCTGCTCGAGTTCTTTTATATCGCATTCCTGTCCCAGAGTAATATTTTCTTGGTGCTGCAGCTTTCCCCCTTGTTTTAAATTTTGCTTTTTCACATTTATTAAGACTAAATGTCATTCTTGTATCATCTGAGAAAGTTTAAACCATTGGTAGTTTTGCTTTCAGCTCCTCATCTAATGAATTATACAGTTTTAAGTCATCCAAAAAAAGTAAATGAGAAATCTTTAAAACAATGATGGCTTTCGAGAGCCAAATTGTAACTATAATCTGTTAAGTAAATAGCTTAATGGGTTAAGGGCAAGACAAAAAAGCAATGACAGAGAATCACCCTGGAATATCCCCCTTTGAGTTTTCTCTAATAATATGCCTTTTGTTATGGATCAATTGCAAAGTGGTCACTGTAACGTAATTGAGCATTGTAGGGTGTAAGTTTTATATTTGTAAGCATTTCTTTGTCCATGACACTTAGACAAGAAACTAAGAGGTCTAATAAGGTCCAACAATGCCAATTACAAGTTCAGAATAACCTCCCAGGCTATGAACAGTCACAAGGCCTTCTTCAGCTATGTCAGGAACCTTAACGGTAATACTCAGTAATGTGCAGAACTGTTGGTAAATGGCACAACCTTCACTGACCAAGGTAACATAGCAAATCCACTGATAAATTTATCTCTAACTTTACCCCCACCCCCCATGAAATTCTTCTAGCATATCCACCCCCCAACTATCAACAGGGAGCAAGTCCTGGAGGCGCTCACTAAGAGCAAAAACACTGCTTCAGTGGGCCCCAACAATAACTCCAGTTACCTCATAGCCTAAAACATGACCTAGCGGGACCACTCAATGACACTTATGCTACAGCCTCAAAACAGCTTATGTTCCAGGTGAATGGAGGTCCACAATGGTCATCCCTCTTCATAAAGGTGGATCCTCAACTGACCATGGGAACTATTGGCCCATTAGACTGACAAGCCTAATATGCAAAACCATGGAATGAATTATCATGGAAATGATCAACAAGCACATTGGCAACCTACAGACACTGGACCCATCCCAGTTTGGCTTTGTTAAGGGAAGGTCTTTCCTACTTAACCTGGTAGACTTCTTTGAGAGGGTCACCATGGCTGTGGAGAAAATGGTGCATACCCCCTACCTTGTATTGGCCAAGACATTTGATATAATACCCTACTCAGGTGTTGACAAACTCTCAGAACTACCTATATCCATCCATCTAACCTCAACCCCTTTTCCCCATTTTGCACATGGAGTCGGGGTGTCACTTCAGCAGTGACAAACATCTCGAGCTAAGGTTTACACCACCGGGTCACTAGCCCTGCCTCAGTAGTTTATCTGTTCCACTCACTTGCACACACACACACACACATACACACACACAGCCAGTTTATTGTGTTCAATCCACCTACTGCATGTCTTTAGAATGTGGGAGGAAACCAGAGCACCCAGAGGAAACCCATGAGACCACAGGGGGCATGCAAGCTCTGCACAGAAGGCACCCCAGCTGAGAATCAAAACGGAGAACCTCTTGCTGTGAGGCAAGAATGTTAACTGCTTTACCACCTCAGAACTACCTGTATATCCATACATAATTCACTGGATTGTCAGCTGGATCACAGATGGGATCCAAGAAGTTAGGATCGGTGAGACAACCTCTACCAAGAAACCAGTCACCAGCAGAGTACCTCAAGGGGCTCTGTGTTGGGCCTGCTCTTGTTGGGCATGTATTTTTCAGAAATCAAGGCTAATGTCAAAGGCCTTTGGCTCACCAGTTTCGCAGATGACTGTGACATGGATTAAAACTTGATGCAAAGAAGTGAATTACAGTGCTTTTT
Source organism: Protopterus annectens (assembly GCF_019279795.1). Classification (NCBI taxonomy): domain Eukaryota; kingdom Metazoa; phylum Chordata; order Ceratodontiformes; family Protopteridae; genus Protopterus; species Protopterus annectens. Next base: position 262,117,828 of record NC_056742.1, on the reverse strand, counting down.
GGGAAGTCATCCACCCAAGCTAATTATTCCATCGATAAAACACCCCTAGGAGTTGACCCAATAGTTAGGGATCTGGGAATATAGGTAGACAATAATCTGGTGTTTGACCAACACATAGCCAAGACAGTAAGAAAATCATTCTTTGTCTCTCAAGTCATAAGAAAGGGTATGGTATCCAGGTCCAAGGATGTAATACTACCACTCTACTCAGCCTTTGTCAGACCCGTGATGGAGTACATTGCCCCCTTTGACACATGTCTCCTACAAGTTACTGAGAGGTGATCTATGCCTAGCATATAAGGCATCTTCAGATCTAGCTCTGACGGATCTCTTGCACATCTGCAAGACACACGGAACAAGAAACACAAGATCCAAGGACTTGAACTTTGCCTACAATGTAAATAGAACCTGCTGGAGGGACCGATATGTGTCTCAAAGGATCCTCGTGCTATTGAATAAGCTCCCTATGTACAAGAAACAGAGTTTATCCCCGACTCTGTTCAAAAGAAACTTTGATCACTGGATAGCAAATTGCAAATTCACCCCTGATATGGCCTCCATGTCTCTCATGGACTGAGGTCGACAGTAAGTAAATTAATCCTCGGCGAACCTACCCTTCCCCGCATAACTCTTGGCTACCTGTTTATTAACATACTCTACCATATGGGTGTCCAAGGAGCTCTGTGACATACTGTGTTAGGTTCCATGGCTAGGCCTGGAAAGACCCTGGTGGGTTGTTAGCCTGATATAAACTCATGAACCTATGAAAGTCCGATGTTGTCAGGTGCTTTTTTGTAATCTATTCTTACCATAATTTGATTCTTCCCCTTTTTACAATGCTCTATTATGGCTTTATTTAGCAACAAATGATTGTTTGTTCCATATGACTTTCTTTTGTTGCCTTTTTTCCATTTCATAAGTGATTTTTTTTCTAAATGATGATAAACTCTGCCTGTATCAATTCCAGTATATAATTTGTATGTGGTCAGAAGGCAAGTCATTGGTCTCTGGTTCTTAGGTTTGCTTACAGGTCACTCCATAATAGGAATATAGTTTTTTCTGTTGTTAACCAGGTTAGTGTCTTTTCACGATGCACATATAAGTGATTCATACTTAGGGCTAAATATTTGTGTGAAGATGTTAATACTTTTAGCCAGAAGTTAGGTTCTGCATCTGGGCCTGGGATTTTCCAGTTAGGAGCTTTTCTTAATTTGTGTCTCAGTTTCTCTGGCCATTACTTCATCTGATTTCATATCCTCTTCAATAGCATCCCTTACTATTTTGTTTAATTTGTCTATCCATTCACCATTTTTGTTATGTTCAACTGGGTCTTCATAAATGCTTTTCCAAAATGTGCTTATTTCTTCTTTTTTGGTGGTGTTTCTATTCCTTTTATGCTGTTTCCCAATTCTGTATAAAACCTTTTTGGGTCATCAATGAATTGCTTATTTTGCACTTTTGCTTTATATTTATCTATATACTTTCCAAGTTTTTTTTTTCTGTCTGTGCTGATATTTTTAGTTTATTATTGGCAATAGTGTCTGATAATCAGTTTTGATACGTGCATTGCCTTTACCACATCTGTCTTTATAAGTATTTTTGATTATCTGTTCCCTTTTCTATATTCTTCTTGTTTTAATTGCTTTATAGGTTTCTCTATTCATTGCTTCCATGGTGGCATTTTACTTGTTCTCTTCCTAGGTTTCTCTATTCGATGCTTCCATGATGGCATTTTACTTGTTCCCTTCCTTGCATTTGTTAATCTACATTTTTGTGGTAACACTTTATCTGTCATTAATTTAATTGTGCAATAATATGTCCTATTTATTTATGTTATATCACATGGATTTCTCTAATTAGTCCTGATTACTGTGTTTATCTGTTTTATCATTCCTCTTAACATTTTGGGTCTTATTTACTTTCTGTAATCTATTCCTGTCATGTGTTTCAATATGTCTGTCCATCTCTATTTAATCAAGCAGTTCTTCCCATAGGTCATATCTTCTGGACTGAGAGTATCTTCTTTGCTGTCTGTTTCCTGTGAGTATTCAATAGAAAGTTCCAGAACTACTTCCTGTGACATGTCTTCAGATGCACTCTGCTTTCTCATCTTCTCCTCCATATGGGAACCCACTGGCCTATCACCTGCGTCAGAATTGCCACTGTTTACTGCTCTTTCCCTTGCTGTGCATCTTCAGCTGGACTTTTGTATGGGTCTCTTACAGAAGGCTCTAGGGCATCATGATGTGAAAAACTATTCTTTGGATGCCTCCCACCCTACCTGCTGCTCCTTAATCTGAGGAGTCATTGTTCTATCTTGCTGCGACATTGCTGTTATTGGATTCTCCAAGCTAATTTTTTTCCTTTGCAGGTAATGCACAACTTCAAACCAAAAACATCCAAAGGCAACCACTCAGTGAAGAAATATCTATTTATTTAGCTCTTTCGACCAAAGTCATCTTCGGAGTAAAAAACATTCTTTCCATCCACACTTAAATACCCATTTCAATTAACAATATCTAGTGAAAACCTTCATAAAAAATTTCAGGGAACATCTCAAAATTCACACATCACCCTGCACAGATCAAATTTATAAAAACATTTAATATATATGGTTTCATTTAAACCAGGCTTTTTATCAGCCTATAATCTTAATTGCCATAAGGTCTCCCTTTTTAACACAAATTTCTTGTACTCACCCCCACACACAATTTTAGGCACTGTTTCTAATACAAAACAAAACAAAACATTCTTTTAAACATCAGATGCTTATAAAGTGCATTATTGCCATCTTTACTTCTTATAGCATCTAGATGTTCTTTAATTCTAGTTCATTTTTTTCAAATATAATTTTTGTTTTTAACTCTCGTGTCCAAAATGCAGAATATATTTTAAAACATTTCACAGTTGCATATCATATGATAAAATTTGCTGAATGTATGGAACTTAAAAGTATGACACCAGAGGACATACAAGTAAAACTGTTATTTAAGCAATTACTATAAAAAAAAAAAAAAAAAAAAAGACAACTATATACATATAGTACTACTAAAAGATTAGTCATGATGTTTGATGATTTAATTAGTTCTTAATTTTCTTGTGGTCATGCCTACATAAAATGAAGAACATCCTGAACATAATGGCAGTGTAAATAAGCCCTAACGGGTCACAGTTATAATACTTTTCACTTTCAATGGATCTTTTCCAAGCAGTACAATGTTTCTTTATTTATATATTTTTTTGTTAATCCATTCCATTAAAGAACATACATTTTGAGAGTTTTTCTTGTGCACGTATTTTTCTTTCCTCTTCTTCTTCTCTTTCAGATGTTCCCATTAGGGGTTGCCACAGCGGATCATCTCTTTCCATTTCTTCCTGTCCTCTGCATATTGCTCTGTCACACCAACCACCTGCATGTCCTCTCTCACCATGTCCATAAACCTTATCTTAGGCCTTCCTCTTTTCCTCTTACCAGGCAGCTCCATCCGTAGCATCCTTTTCCCAATATACCCATCATCCCTCCTCAGCACATGTCCAAACCAATGCAATCTCGCCTCTCTGACTTTGTCTCCAAACCGTCCAACCTGCACTGATCCTCTAATACACTGATTCCTAATCCTGTCCATCATTGTCACACCCAGTGCAAATCTTAACATCTTTAATTCCACCACTTCCAGCTCTGATTCCTGCCTTTTTGTCAGTGCCACCATCTCCAAACCATACAACATAGCTGGTCTCACTACCTTCTTGTAGACCTTCCCTTTCACTCTTACTGGTACCGGTCTGTCACAAATCACTCTTGACACTCTTCTCCACCCATTCCACCCTGCCTGTACTCTCTTCTTCACCTCTCTTCTACACTCACCATTACTCTGAATGGTTGATTCCAAGTACTTAAACTCATCCACCTTTTCCAACTCTAATCCCTGCAGCCTCACCATTCCTCTATCCTCCCTCTCATTCACACACACATATTCTTAGTCCTGCTGACCTTCATTCCTCTTATCTCTAGAGCATATCTCCACCTCTCCAAGGTCTCCTCAACCTGGTCCCTACTCTCACTACAGATCACAATGTCATCCTTTCTTTCCTCTAATTTCTATTAATCTTTCTGAATACCCCCATGTGGAAATTCTGGGCTTCTTACATGAAAGTAGTAATATATAATAACAATACATAATTTCTTCCTTGTCCTCAGTAGTCCACTTTGTCATCTCTCTGCATCTATTTTGGCCTGTGAGTTTTTTTTTTTGGACTTACTTCCTTCTACCACAGGGGCATTCTCCCCCCTGAACCTGGCCTAACCCTGTGGTAGGAATATTTCCATGTCCTAAGGATTCTATACTGCTTTTTTCCCATTCTTGGCACCAGTGCATACACCAGGACTGGGAACTTTTTTATCCTGGAACCTGTGCACCCAACCATCTTTTTTAACCTACCTTTCTCCATGATATATAAAATACAGTCTATATATCAGTTTCATCTTGGTAAGATTTTGTGAAAACAGCATCCACCATATGAATGTGCACACTAAGACTTTGTTTTAAATACCTTTATGAAAATATGACTTAAGACCTAGACAAACATAGATTTACAGAAAAGAAAACAAACCATATTACATTTTTCCATTTACATGCATTATACATCACATATATTTTCTTTACTTGTAACTATCATCAGTCCAACATTACATAAATTATTGGAGTCCTGCCTTCCTTAAATCTTGCTCCTCCACCTCCTGCTGAATAATATATTCTTCTGCTTGTATAGTTCCCACAATTTCCATTTATTTCTATGTAATTTGTTCCTACCCTTTTCTAAAGACCCCCTTCCAGTTTTTTATCTCTTTATAATGCACTTAAAATACAGTTGGTTTAGACTTTGATTTCCATTTTCTAGTAATTGCTTGTTTGGCAGACACTAGAGTTAAACTTAACAAGACCTTATTATGTCTTGGCAAATTAGATTCTGTATCCCAACTCAAAAAAAAAAATAATTTGCTTAGTAACAGACATTTGCTCACCCAGTATTTCTGACAGAATACTCTGGAGAGAATTTTTAAAATCTGCCAACTCTTTCAATCACTAAACATATGTTCCCAGTTCTCTTTCTTCCCCATTGCACTTTCAGTGTTTGCTATCTACCTGAGGAAGCATTCTCTGAAATATATTTGTGGTATAACAATACCTATGCAGATACTTCCAAGCAAAGATCCTAAACCTTCTGGACTTCATTGCATACTTTGGAGCCATACATGTGTTCTCCCATAGTTCTGTTGTAAATTGCTTTTCCAGTCTCTCTTCCAAATCTTTTCTAATCTCCTCTGATTGATTCTATACAGTCATTATGCAATATTTGATATGCCTTATCCCTTTTCTAACAGCAGCATATGTTCTAGATTCAATGAAAAACTCCACCAGAGCAGGTCTTTTCACTTAAGATTCCCCTGTCCATTTCTCTTTGCCTTTACTTTGATATCAATCCCTAGTAGGGAAAGCAATCTCTTGCCTACAGTCCAAACAACTTTTTGGCCTCATATCACTGAATTGCCTTCCCCTCTTTAGTTATTTACTCACAATGCAGTGGTTCATTTGCCAGTTGGCTCCAGTAAATGCCAGTCCCCACTTCCTATTTTCTGTACTCCTACTTGAGCCATCCCTACTGGCAAAATCTTTCTCTGCTCTCATGTTGGCTTATTTCTTATAATCCTTTCTTCTACTTTATGAATATAATAATCTGTAGGGTTATTATTCTCTGTAAGGATCTGCAACCAAAATCCTACTCTCTCTCTGTTTCTTAAACTTTCCCGTTTCATCATCATCTCTTTCCATTTTGCATTATAACCTTCTGTTTGTGCTATATGTACTAGACTGTCTAGTTTTAAAATATCCCTTGAAATCAAGTAATCCTAAACCACCTTGTTCTATTGGAGGGAGCAACTTATCTGACTTGATTCTTACTCTCTTCCCCTCCCAGATAAATTCCTTCAACTCTTTATAAAATATTGTCCACAACTTCTCCTCTGGTTGATAAAAATATACCTGACCCAAATATAAAACTAAAGGGACTAAAATATTTTCACTGCTTGTATCTTATTATTCATATCAATAACATATGTATTTTTAATCCATACTCCTAAATACTTCATCTTATGAAGGGGGGTTAGGGGTTGGCATGATGGTTAAATTGTTTACCTCACAAACACAATGTACAGGGTTTGATTCTCACCTTTGAAGGGAAATTGGCTAGGCTTAAAGTGGCGTGCAAAAGCAGCTAACCTAGTACTTGGCTTTGAACCTATGAATGCATAACTATGGGTATTGCTAAATCAGTTCAGTTGTGGATACATATTTACAGCCTTTGTTTTATTTTAATGAATTTTATATCTCAAAAAAGATTTGAAACTAGCTCAAAATGTTCTACAGCACTGAGATGACCTTTTCTGGGTTTATCAGGTACAAAACATTATCATCTACAAATAAAGCCATCTTTTCTTGATTACCGTACGACTTGTATCCTTGCATTTCTGAGTCCCTTATTTTCTTTGCCAGTTCCTCAAAATGTAAAGCAGATAACAAAGGGAAACTAGGACACTTCTGCCTGGTTCCTCTGTTCAGACCCCACTTATCAGAGAGGAACCTTCCCACTCCCACTTTAATTCTCACCTCAGATCCTTCATATATCCTCTTAATTAACCTTATTGTTATCTCAGGGAATACAAATGCTTTCATTATCCTACTCATAAAATCCAAGCTTAGTCTATCAAATAAATGCTTTCTCTGCACCAAGACTCACTAACAACAACAGCAGCATTTTCTTACATTCTGCTTTCTTCTGGATCTTCACTGTTCTGTCTATTAATGTTGTCAAATATTTGCCCCCTTCACAAAACCATATTGATCCACATCTATCAGTTATGGCAAACCTTTGCAATTCTTTTAGCTAGTATAGACATAAAGACTTTATACTCATGGTTTAAAATTGAAATGGGTCTATATGAAGCTGGGTCTGATGGGCTTTACCATCTTGAGGTAATTCAATCACCACAGCTTTCTTCTAAGATGTTGGTGCTTCCCTTCCTTTTGAATACTGTTAAATAAATTCTTCTAGATCTTTATCACTTTCTTCTCTCCTAATTTCTAATCGTCCACAGGAATACCACTTGTTCCTGAAGACTTTCCTGTAGATTGAGTATTCATCACCATTATCTCATCTACTCCTGTCTTAACTGTTAGTTATTGAGCCTCATCTACTTCCAACCTTAGCATAATTATGTCTTCCATAAATATTTCCATTTGTGCTCTTTATTTCCGTATTTCTCTGCTTTATACAAATTTCCATAAAATGTTCAAAATATCTCTAATACGTCATCTATAGGATTTTTGTTTAATTATTTTGTTATAGGCTTCCTAAGTTTGGTGACAACAGTTTCTACTTTCTGTTGTGTAAGTCATTGTGTTAAAAGTGCTCTGGAGTTACTATAAAAAATTGCTTAACAGCAATCTTTCTAAACATCCGTATCTTACCTAAATGCTTCCTTATTTTCTCTTTAGCACTCTGCATTTTTGCCTTTTCTTAATCTGCAGGATTCTCCTTATTCAGACAGCTCTAAGTATATTATGTTAATTAACCATATAATTTTTTCTTGTATTACTACCCTATTTTAAACTCCATTTTCATTTAATCCTACTCACTAGCTATAACTATTGAAGATATATTCCTAAATAACTCTTGAATAATTTCCACTACCCATTCCTTTAATTCCTCTCTTTTTAACAGGTAGGTGGGAAAGTACCAGTGTCTTATTTTTACATCATTACCCTCTATTTTTATATTTTTATATGGATTTTTATAAGTGCATGGTCTGAAATGGTTAATAGGTGTGTGTAGAAGCTTTCAATCAAATGCATATGTTCTTGTGAAATATAATTTCTGCCTAATATGTAGATTCTATCCACGTTTCTACTACTGAATTCAGATCTTCCATACCAAATATTCTTCATAAACTTCTTCAGAAATCGACACTCTTTTGTTATATTTTCCCTTATAGGTCCCCCTGGTAAATCCTCACTATTGCAAATCAAGTTTCTGTCCTCACTTAGGGGTAATATCCCCTACTGACAGTTGATTATTTCTTCCAAATTTTTCTTAACCTCCATAATAGTAGTTTTTGGTGGATCCTCCACCCTTACCAATAGCCCCACAGTACTGAAAATATACCATTATTGTCTTTTTTCCTCTTTTGTCACTATTAGAGCCCTTCTAGCAATTATTATAATTGATCACATTTTCCTTTGTCCCTGACATTAAGCTGAATATCCATCCTGAAATCCTTTTTGTCAAATTCCCATGCTCATTTCTTTCCAAATGTGTCTCCTGTACTTCTTAATATAATTCATTCCTCTTTCCTTTTTTCTATACCTGTGAGGCAATTTACATTCCAAGATAATATGGATAGGATAGCCATTACAATAAAAAGCTATCACCTATTATACTTGCTAGAGCTTTTTGAATGTGTATTTCCATGCGCACACTAATGTTTGCTTGGCTGATGTTTTACAGAATTGTTTCTTCTAATCTCCGCTTGAACCTATGTCACATTTTTCAAGACTTTTTTCTTCTAATGAAAACCCTCAAAAAAAAAAATAAATGCATTTTCAAAGCACCTCCATCCCTTATTAACTTAGAACAAATACACAAAATTATGTACATCGTCAAAAACTAGGTTTAACCCTCTAAATAGGAACAATTGCCCCAAATTGTCAGTTGCACCCACAGGCATTAACTAACCTAAAATAAAGTTACTCATGCTAAAATGCATGCTACGGCCTGTGTTCTCACTTAAACAGAGTGCTTTCTGTTCTTTTCTTATCTCTATTACCTCCAGATGTGATAAACAGCTTGTATGCTTTCAAAAATGCAAGCATTTAGCCCTAAGAAAAAATGCACAGGCTATCTTTTATATATCTGTTATATTAAATGCATTAAAGTATTAAGACTGCTACAGAGGCTGCTGTCTTTTATTCACTTCCTATAATTTCAAACTTTATTCTTCACAAAATTGTTTGCCTTTGCACTTTTAACTTATATTCAATTCCTGCCTTTTTAAACAAGAAACATCTTTATTAAACCATCACTTACTACACAGGCAATCATACATTTATAGAAATGAAAACAAACCACACCAACGCAATCCTAGTTGCAAGAATTTTACATCACAAACCATACTGAAACTCCTGATTGCAAACCCACTAAACACTTGTTAATGGAGAAAAAATCTAATACCTTTTCAGATGTAAGAAGCTTGGTATTTTTCCTGGCATTCATAATTTTGTCATATTTTGCAAGCCTACTTGCTTACAAAAAAATGTTTATAACTTAAGGCAAGGGCATTAATTTTGATATTCACCCTGGTAAAATAAGAGAAAATATCTTAATTCTACACATAATATAATCAGTGCATGTTTACACCTCATACCCACCCCAGCAGCCCAAGATCACAGCATATTAATATTAAACTTGCTTTTGTCCAACATTTCTTCTCTTGTTATACTGTAAATTATATATTTATTACAACTAAAAGAAAAGTACATGTTTACTTTAATATCTTTAACACATACAACAGCCACTGAAAAGACTCCCCCACTTCCAAATTCCCCTGACTGCACGTCCCAGAACTGTTTTATTGTATATAACATGCATTTTATATCATGAAGTGTTTTATACAAATACTAAAAACAGAAATTGTTTACTTATTTTGTTCCGTTTTACTGTCATTCTAACCCTTAATGACATAAAGTGGGGAATATGCTTTTCAGTCTACCCACACATTTAACAAAGACAACAAAAGTTCAGCCTTTCTCAGCCATATTTCACAAATTTGATTGATGCTTTATAATCTCCCATTTATTTAATAATTTTAGGATTGCTGATCATCTGCCTGTTCATTTCCATCTCCCAACACCAGACTCTGATTCATGTCCAAGGTACTCCTGATTCTGTTAGTCAACTATTTTTCTTCTTCTTCTTCTAGCTAACTCTTGTGCTTTTTTGTGACACTCAAGCTTGTTCCTTTGGAACACTGGAAAATGTTTTAATAGCAAAGTCTGTCTATGGCCTTTACTGTCAGAAGAATGAGAAGCAGCGTCCCTTTCTGTTTTCTGGCTCACTTTTTTTGGATAAGCTTTATTTCCTCTGTAGCCTGTTCTGCATCAAAAATAACTTTGATCCTCCAGGAAAAAAACATTCTTTAAACAGCTGGATACAACAGCTTGAGACTCACACCTGCCTCTCAACATTCCCTGACTGCTAAGATAAATTTACTTCTGTTCTGCCTATTGCACAGTAAATAATTATTTTCTGTAAACACTCTGATGTCTCCAATTTCTAATACTTTTCACTTCTGTTGCAGATTTGTCAGGATCAACTCTTTCTACTGGTATGATTGCATTTTTACTTATACTAGTCTTGGCTACTTTCTCAAGGATGAGGTTTGGAGCATACACTCCATTGTGCTCATTCAGTTAACAAATCCTGATGTGGAATACCAGTTCACTTGCTTATTTTGTGCTTTTATAAAAATAATGTAGTCTGTTACTTCCATTTTCTCTGGTAAAGCAGAAAATCTCAGGTTTTCTCGGCACAATCTGTCTTCTAACACTTCCATTTTTTGAAACAGCTGTTCTTGAGAAGTGTCATAGTCAGCCAGTCTTCTTCATTTCAACCTCTGATTTTTGAAATTTCATAATTTCATCTGAATAGCTAGTTAAACATCCTCCTATTTTTTCCAGCTTATTTAAGCCGATATACTCCTTCAGTGTTCCATTTCTTAATTACCTCTGAGTACATTTATTTAATTTATTTTTCCTCTAAATTGTTGGAAACCATCTCTAAAAGATAAAACTTTATCTCTTTTTGCTGAACAGCTGCAGGATTTTCCCCAGCTGATTCTTCCCAGCCAGTATTTTCTCTTCACCTTTTTTTTTATTAATTTTCTTTTGGGTTGTCTCCATTTCTTCTTTGCTGGTATCCAGACAGTGTACTTCCTAGAAAGTGACTGAATTTTACTCAAGCTGACAGTATCACTGGCTCTTATTTCTCAGTTTCTTTTTTTCATACTGGGTGAGCTAAAATTAAGCTGTTGATCAGTGTCCAGCTATCTTGGAAGTCCCATTCTCACCAATACTTGAGGATGAATTCAATTCCAGCTATATTGCTCTCCTTTTCTTTCTGATTTCACCTCTGCATTTGGACCTATTTCACCAGTGGGATTGCAGTGCTAGTCACAGTGCATGTACCCAGAGGGTGGAGATGCTGGGTAGTAAGCAAGAAAGCTAGCTAAGGTAGGTGTAATGGTAAAACTTTAACATTACTGTAATGGAATTTCAGTCACTGTGTTAGTAAGGAATGTTCATTCAAATATAAGCTTTCTGTTATTGCAGCCAAAGAGTAAATTTAAACAACCCAGCCAACAACTGAAAAATGGTGATACCTCTCTCTCTCTTGTTAATGTATTGGGTTATTGAGTCATTGGGGGGAGAGAAAAAATAAAATGACAAAACTAGGGGGCTTGTTCAACTATAGGATGGTTTGCATTAGAAGAAAGAAACATTGCATTAGTCATGCAAAAAGCTCTTAGGGAAGCACAAGGGATAGAATAAGAAAGGATGCTTAATAACAGATCCTTTCCAGACTCAGGAAATTCTCTTTTCAAAAATGCTCTGATTTTTCTCCCAAAAAAAGAGGTGGGAAGAGGTCTTACAACATTACCAATATGTGAATAAATATTAAAAATATAACTCTGTTTAATGGTGTGTCCACTAAGAATATTTGTCCAAAAGCCAGACTGGTGATGTAGAGGGATAAAGCCATAACTATGACCTAGGTGATACAGATTTGATTAGCAACTCAGGTGACTGACACTGCTGGCAGGGAGGTTGAGCATGCTTACCTTGGGAGGGAGAGAGGTGGTTTTATGGCTGGCTTTGCCTACAACTCTGGTAGTATGACGTGAAGGTCTCATGAACACTAAAAGCAGGAAACTGTCCAAGAGGAGTATGAACTGTGACTAACCAAGCCAGTTATAGTACCTTCTATCCTCACATATGAGTGAGCACACATGCATGGACGTGGAGGAGCATTAATCAATCCCACATGGAGAATTAGGGCCATAAAAAAAAAGGTTCTCCATTACTGCAATGACAGTGAGAGCATAAGTGCCTCCCATCACCACCATGTCTGAGTAGATGATGCCCTTCCCCACACTCAGGCTCTCACCCTGGAGGATGTGTAGGGTGATCCCAGACCGCCAGAGAATGAATGGTCTCATGTACCACTGGGGAGGCATGATGGTTGGTGGGCAGATGGGGAGAAAAAGTTACAGGGGAAAAAAAGAATATTTGCATAAGAATCAACCATTGGGACTGCCAACATATGACACACAGAGGAGCAGTTAAAATGACCGACAACTGTTTCTTATGAAGATAGCTATATTTTGGATTGGCAACTTATCTTTCATTTAAAAAAAAAACATGAATGCACTTTAGAAAAATCAGACACAGTGATCTCATCATTAAATTGGTCATCCTTCACTAAACCTTAATCTGCCCAATGTAAACATGAAACAAAACTAAATATACCAATAATCATCAACACTCCACCAAGACTGCAGCTTAATACATTAGTGCTTTCATTCATACACTTGTGATACACTTCAGATAAAACACTCACTTCATATAAAACACATCTCCAAAAGTGAATTTAAATACTAAAAACTTCCTGTGCATGTAATCAAAAGTAGCCAATGTCATTTAAGTTTATGTAACATTCCTCAGAATGGATGCTAGAGAAATATAATAATTTTAGCCTGGTGCAATATCACCATTAAGCAATACTTGCTAGTATGTTCCCCCTACAAAAAGATTGTTTCACCATCTCCCTCTCTTAAATCATTTGTTCATTTTTTAAAAATGAAAAAAGAAAACTTTCTGAAATTTTCACAAACCACAGAATGCTTAAAAATGGTATTTCTCATATCCTTAGTTTTTATATTATAGCAGTGTTCTTGTATCCTCTTAGATAATTTATCTGGGTTTTGCCTCCATAAAACCTGGAGCAGGAGTTGCATGCATGCTTTTCAATCTCTAAGTGCTAAAAATCTGGACAAACCCTGACAAAATTGGGGGACAAAGGCCCAAAAATAGGGACAAATTTTAAACATTGTTCTTATAAACTTAGAAAATTGCTAAAATAACATGGTTTGTGTTAACATGTTTTTTCTGAAGGATTTGAAGTCTGAAACTCAAATGTAGGTAATTATTTAATGATTCAATCCTTAGATTATCTCAGTGATTTGCCAGAAAAATCTAAATTTTATGAGGAGCAGACCAAAAATATGAGGCAAAGATCTGGACATTCTGCTAAAATCTGGACAGTTGAGAGGTATGGTTGCATGTTGCTAAATAAAAAACAATCCCAGTTCAATTTATGGAGTCACTGCAGTACCCTAAGAACATTTTCAAACACAGCATTAGGTCCTTTGAGAATATATCAACAAGATATACACTTAACCATGGTCCCATTAGTCCTTTTCACCAAGGGTTTGTATTTCAAGTCATGAGCCAATGTTGTTTCTGGACATAAAGATGAAATTAAGATGTATTTCCTTCTTGAATAACTCCAGCCAAAACTCCAAAAGTAAATTTCAATTATTGTCCATGAGGATTCAAGGGAAATGTGTAATACAGATACCTTGGAGATAGAAAGGCTTACTATCATAACATTGCCAGATGTCCTCAAAATAGGGGCAGACTTGACATCCATGTTCCTCATAACATATTTCCAAATGTCCTCCAACAACACACTAGGATAACCCCTGGCAGGAAACATATCCATAAGAATCTGGCATTCCTTCATATAAATGGTTTCATTGGATGTTAATCTGGAAACCTGTATAAACTGTCCTTTCACAATGCCAAGTTTTGGTCCATAATTGTGTGTGCTCTTGAGATGTATGGACTGGATGAAAATATATAGGTTTCCTATAAACTCTAGAGGATATCTCTTCAATGCCCTTGATACAGTTCCACATCCAAAAATATGGCAGAATGATGGTCATGTTTGAAAGAGAATTCCAAAAAAGTGGTAGTGTCCTTTAAAGTAGATATTCTATAAAAGCAGTTCTATAAATAAATATACATATCCTGTCTAAACATTGCATTTAAGTGGCCACAATGGGGGCGGCGCAGTGGTGCAGTGGTTAATGCTGTCGCCTCACAGCAAGAGGTTCTCCGGTTCGATTCTCAGCTGGGGTGCTTTCTGTGTGGAGTTTGCATGTTCTCCCTGCGTTCGCGTGGGTTTCCTCCGGGTACTCCGGTTTCCTCCCACATTCTAAAGACATGCTTCTGGAGCATTTCTCCCCGGGCCACCGCTGAAAACAGGATCTGTGGAACCTAGTCGGACTTTCCCGGTCAACAAATGTTAAATAAATAATAAATAAATAAAAAAATAAATAAAATAAAAAAAAATATTTTAAAATTGTTCTAACAGTTCCTGAAGGCCATTTGAAATAAAAAAAAAAAAACGTCATCCAAAAACCTGTGATAATGCCTTAATAACTTGTAATATTCACCATTGTATGCAAAATTGTGTTCCCAATAGCTCAGAACTATATTAGCAAATGTTGAGAGACAGGCTTCACCTATGACAATCACACCGAGTTGTTAAAAATATTCTCCTTCAAATGCAAAGTAGATATTCTATAAAAGCAGTTCTATAAATAAATATACATATCCTGTCTAAACATTGCATTTAAGTGGCCACAAACACTCTGAACCTATCCAACCCAGTTCCAGGGTATCACAAGTAAACAAGTCTTTAATGTCCTGTTTCAAAAATATCACTGAATTCCATAGAATCATTACTCAAATTGGCCAAGAATTCCCAGGATTATTTTATTGCTCTCTGGAAGTTTGCCTGTGAATGTTTTAACATCCAATCAATAAAAATTGCTAAAGGTTGTGGGGTGGATGCTTTTGCAGAAATAATAGGTCACATAGGGGATCCATGACATTTTGTATGTATTTTAGGCATCCCAAAAATAATTTGGATTTGTGGTTTCTTCACCATTAAAACGTTGATTCTTGAGAAGAAATGTATTCCTGTTGTAAAGGTCTAATATTTAAAAGTTGATCACTCTGTATGGTTAATGGACCTTGTTCGATGAAGAGACACCATAAACTTCAGCATTCTTGATGAGGGAAAAGATATGGTAAGTGTAATCCAAACTGTTCATAATTACAGTCCCCGTCATCCAGTTTCATCACATGGATATCCTTGTTGGTAGTTAATTCTCTGAAGGCTTGTCTCTTCCTTTTTGTTAAATTTGAGGCATATGAACCAGATTCCTCAAAAGCCAAACAACAGATACCTTTTGTACAAATCCTTTTTAAAATTAGCCTGATTTGGATGTAAAGGGGAATTCCACAATGGTTTCCTGTGTAACTCATACCTTTGAAATGTTTCACCAATGTTTAGTCTTACATTAGACTCAAATTGATTTTTCTCAAGAACAACTTTAATTCGATTATGCTGTCCACATAGGTGGACTTCCTTAGTAGAATGAAAGAAAACTCTTTCCAGAAATCTTCCTCATGCATTTTTATTACAAAGCCCCTGAAGTTGTATATATGAAACAGGTTGCCACAAATTTGAGGTCCTGGTTTTAATTTTTGCCTGTCCGTGGCATCTGTTCCTCCTCTTGTTGTGTCTGTACCTGTTCCCAGGGACAAAGCCATTGTAATTGTTGTTGTATTGACCTCAGCTTGTAGACCAATTAGATATCCACTGTGATCAACATAGGGACGGTTCTGATAAAAAAAAAAAACTTTAGTTTCAAGGTTGTTTACAGAACCTTGTCCCTGTTCTACCACCTCATCTGGATTTGCTGATACATCTTACAATGTTAAATGTAGCCCATAATATACTTTCTTATTAGCATAGTAATTACTGTCTCTGTTCAATTTCTTTTCCTTCCAGGTCCTTATCATATTAATGTTTGGACATTTTGACAAAAACAGCCCTGCAGTCATCTTTCATATTCTGAAACAGTAAATCCCTCTTAATATTTGCATCAAGTTCTTTGGTTTCACTTGTCATTTTTTCCAGTGCTGTTTCAGTGTGTCTTTAATCAGTAACCACAAACATTCCATGCTGAATTTTTGAAAAACTCAGTAAGTTCTTGAAAAAAGACAGAATCTTGTGCAGTGCTGTTGAGCAACATATGATATTGCAACCCCTTTGGCATTGTCTCTTGCTTGATGCTGGCAAGAAAAACTATATTGTCTAGTTGCAAACTCTTCTGCTTGATAAATTTCTTGCCCAGTGTCTCTATTTCCTGCTTCATTGTACCTTTAAAATTATGTATGAAATATCAATTTGCTGTTTTCTTCTGGTGTTACCAAAAGTGTCTGGCACCCTTAAGCACAAATGCAAGCCATCAGTGTTGTTACTTATTTCAAATAGACTAGGGCAACCTGTCACATGCTGTTCCCAATAACTCCACTGCCTCTGGGGACAACCTCTTGCGATGTAATATTGTGGGCTTCTTATTCCCCACCAGCACAATACATAACAGTAAATTGCAATATTTGAATTAATGTCACCATACCAGTGGGGATGTTAATCAAGGTGAATCTCCCTTCTGTTGACTGTAAACCATACCCAGGAGTATTACTATCGGTCCTCATGAACAAATCTTGGGAGTTGGATCCATCGTCAAAAGTACTGACATAAACCAAAAATAAAACAAACTACACTGACAATCACTGATACTCCACCAAGATTTCTTCTTTAATAGATTAGTACTTTTGTTCACACTCTTGCGATGAACTTCATCAGATAAAAACACATCCCCAAAAGTGAATTTAAGTACTAAAACTTCATGTTCATAAGATCAAAATTAATGTTGTATAAGTTTATTGTAATGTTTCCTCAGAGTGGTTGCTAGGGAAATGTAGTCATTTAAACCTGGTGCTGTATGACTATTCAGCAATACTTGCCAGTGCATTTTCTCTGCAAAAAGTTCCATTTTACTATCCTCGTCTCTCAAATTGTCAATTTTTAGTATATAAATTCACTCTTGGGGATGTGTTTTTATTTGATGAAGCTCATCACAAGTGTATGAATGAATGTGCTAATCTATTAAAGGAGCAGTCTTGATGGAGTATCAGTGATTTTTTTTTTCTTGGTTATTTTCAGCACTAGCACCACTTCTACAATCAGCTATCTTTTGGTCAATGATATAAACATTTTTTCTAAGCTATTAGAATTTTATCTCAAGACACTAGCACTAACTGCGGTGGTGGTGCTGCAGTAGAGTTGTCGCCTCACAGTAAGACATTGTCCTGTTCGATTCTCAGCTAGAGCGTCTTCTGTGTGGAAACATGCGTGAATGGGTGTACCTTCATTGAAGGGTGTGCATCAGGGCTGGCAACTCGGTACATAAAAATCAACTGCCAATCATTAGCAGACCGGCGTTCCGCTGTGGCAACCTCTAACCGGGAAAAGCTGAAAGACACAACAACAACTAGCAGGTGAATCAAACCAGTATTGCTCTGTTCCATTTAAAGCTGATCACGCGAACTTTTAACAACAGTTAAAGTGCCTAAAGCTTTTTTGTAAATGTTTTATTAAAATGTTCACACAAATACAATACCATAAAATAGTAACAACCAAACCAATATAAAAACAGAAATTTAACACCGTAGCACTTAAAATGCTGATAATGTGTGCAGTATTAGTTAATGGCATACATGAAACATATTTACACAATTAAGCATTACCTTCTTTCTAGTACTATTTTATAAAAAGCATTTCTGTAGCATTGGAATATTACAATTACAGATAAGTACATAAAAGACTTTAGTTACTCCATAAATAGAAGCAGCCTATTTTTTTGTTTCTGCTTGTTTTTTCTATCTGTGTTGGCTGAACTGCATCCCATCTGCCCAAGTCTCAGGCCTGTTCATTCTTGATGCAGGCAGCCTTACCTGCACTGAGTGAGAACTAAATGGAGGGCACTATCATCCAGGTAGACAGGGAGGAGTTTGTATCATCTACCTGTGTCCAAGCCATAGACCTGCTGAAGGAGTTCACCTTCATCCCGATTATAGTTAGGACTTCATCTCTGTATGCCCCATGGCCAGGCTGTAGAAGTCTAGATTTAAGACAAAAGATAAGACCTATGAGATTTATCCTTATTCCAAGTTATACCAAAGGCCTAATGTATTGTTGTAGTATCATTGACAGTTTAGCAGAAAGCACAATTTTCTGAAAATGTTTTCTTTTTTTTTACTTTTTAAAAGAAAAGTTGTTTGGCTTAGATTTAGAAGGTTTACTGTCAAGGTGTATACCTCGCAGTAACCATTTCTGATTCAGAGACAACCTTACCACAGTGCTTTAGCATAGTTATGTTTTTGTAGCATAACCTGAACTATGGCATTTAATGCCAAGCTTTACATAACAATGAAACGGTTCTTGGCTTCTTCTTAACAATGACCTCCCAAGCCTCTGATATGACCCAATACTTTCTGTTACTAATGCTTTATGTAGTTTGTCATAGTTGTATACTTGTATCATACATCTCATCTTCTCAGCAACAGACTGTTGGAGAAAGCTTCCAAATCAAATAGTTTTGAAAATAGCAATACTACTGATTTAGTAAGCTCACAAAATAATACTACATAAATTAGCATTTATTTTCTTTAAAAAATCTTTAATTGAAATGAATATTATTATTTGTTCATGAGAATCAAATACCTTTTTCAAAAAGCATTACAGATTGTAGTATGTCAGAGCAGAAGTATAAGCCAAAGTTAGGGACACTTGTGGGGTATGATGATAAGTTGTCTGGCACTTCTACTAATCTGTTAGAATCAAAGCTCATGAATAGAGATAATATTTCTTGCAGCATATTAAAAGCCAGACACAGATAATATTGAAAAAGCTGAATATCAACATAGCTATCTGCGTGTATTGAGGAAAGACCTTATTGTGATATAATTATTTAGGCCCGGAGAATAATGACCTTTAAGCCTAAAAATCCATTTCAATTCATTCAATTCCATCAAATTTATATAATCACCACCCCTGGCATTCTGTTCCACTGTTTGTAATACTCTAAATACACTACTACCTACAGACCTCTGGTGTGGCTATGGGTACCCCCTGTGCAAACTGTGATTCTGTTTATTTATTTAATACTTAATGTTCATGCTTCTTTATAAGTTATTGATGAAATTATTAAAATATTATAATGTTGCTTTTGATACCTATTTTTTAAAATTTATGAACTTATAAATAATGTTCTGATTTATTGCATTCAATGTTTACTATAACTCCGGTTCTTAAATAAGTCCATTATATCTATTGATATAGTTATAACATGGTCTATAGACAGAACTTGATTTTAGATATATATTGTATTTATTATAAAATTGTAATAGATAATTTCATTAATTTATTTATGATATATTTTGTTGCATCATCATTATCAGCCATTATAATAAGTCATACAGTGATTATATTATAATGATACCAGACAAATGTATTGCTCATATCTTGCTCCATAGATACTAAATAGAATGGTCATCTCCAAAATGCATTATATAACTTTTAACATACTAAGTATTTATTTATTTTTTAAAAGTTTAGTTTATTTTAGAGCAATGAATTTATAAGTGAATATGAACTCTGAATGGCTTGTCAATCTAGCTTATTTTAGAGCAAGCTTAAAATATGTCATGGTAAACTGAAATGCATTTCTTACATTGTGTTTCTGTATCGCTTTAAAAGATTCCAATGAATTTAAATGCATAATTGCATAATTGAACTAGTTAATTGATTGAATAATGAATTACTTTTTACTATATAAACTCTAGTTTCATTAAGATGTATATTGTCTGAAGAAGCGTATCTGGAGATACGCGAAAGCGCTCACCTCTTTCCCTAAATAAATCGTTTTATTTTTACTTAAAAACGTGGAGAGTCTGAAGTTTATGCTGTACATTTCCTGTATGTTATTATTAAGCATTGTTACATATTTAGTCTGTTCATCTTCTTGTAATTTGGATGCCTTACCCTTTTCATTTCACTTATATCACTTTCTACACATAACTTTTCTTTTTCTTCTTTTTCACAGTCTGCCCATAAATGTCTTGTTTGCATTTATAACATTCAGTTTCACATTTTTGCATCATGGCCATAATCCCCACATACAAAACATTTCTTTTCATCAATTGCTCACAAAATGCCCTTCTTTTCCACAAAATAAACATGGTTTTGGTTGACTCAAATATTTTACAACAGCTGTTTTCTTTTGCATTACTCATACTAAACATATGAATATTTTCTTATTTTCTATTTTCAATATGACAGTACAATCCCAAACTCCCAGTCCATAGTCCCCTGTTATTCAATACTTTTGAAATACTTTTAACTTCTTTACAAGGAAATGCAATAAATGTTCTTTAGCATTCTCTCTCATCAGTTGAATGTTCACTTTCTTTTGTGTTTCATGATAAAAAGTCTTAACAGTATATCTATTCCATGGATATGCATCTTTTTTCCTAATTTCCCAAGAAAGTCTCTATGCCTGCAGTAGTTTAAAAAAGTCACAATATGTCTCTTTTTTATCAAAATAAATGCTGTTACCTCTTTTATTCCTAAAGGCACAATGACTGTGTCCCATATTTCATGCCTGCCCATTTCCTTCTCTTCTTTGCCTTGTAAACATGCTACAAATGTCCATCTTCCTGATTCCTCAGTTCTTATATGTTCCCTTTTCTGTTATCTCGTTTCCTTTACTACTTCTGCAAAAGACTTTCTTTTTAATTCTTCCTCTTCTCCTTTCCGAATCCTTTATTGCTTCTCCCCATGATAAATCATTTCCATTCTCTGGTTCATTTCCTTCAAGCAAATTAACCAATAAATCAACCAGCAACCCTCCCAATTGGATGATTGCAACCATAACTCCATCTTGCAATTGCTCATCTACCTTCAAACTGCTGAATAAATCTTTCTGAAATAAATCCTCCAAATTGAATATAACCTCCTCTGATCTCCTATTTCAGTCTCATTCTCCTCTCTGAAGACGATATTCACCTCAGGCCTTCACTGTCTGTCTGCCATACTGCACCATTCTCCCAGCTGCCACTACACTGAGAATGGAACTTATGCAGTACATGCTTACCGACTCACAGACCACAATTATGTTAATGAGTACGGGTCCTTTATTAAAATTCACAAAATGCAATATATACATTCTGTATACAAAATTCACCACTTATTTATAATTTTTTACAATTATGTACCAGTGATTCACACATTTTCAAAACAAAACATTTTTAGACTTTCAGTTCCCATCACTTTCTTCCACAACCAAACTCTTATTTTCTTCAAAATTTCTGAAAATACCCATTTCCCATTATATTTTTATCTCATTCATTCTTTCATTCCATATGATCCATATTATGCAAAACAGTTTTTCGTCTGATGCATCTATATCCTTTTGTTTTTTGTTTTCATAATATCCATATTGTCTTATATCCATAATTATACATTTAAAACTTTTCAGACTTTTTACACAGTCTTTGTCACATATTTCTTTCCACAATTGATTGCATTTCAGAAAAAAACATGTTCTGTGTTCTTTAATTCCTCACAATATATACAAATTTATTTATTGATTGATTTATATGGCATATTTGCCTTTACTAGTAGCTTATTTATAGACAACCACCATAAAAAATCTGTAAATTCTACATACTTTTTGCATTTTTTCATTCTTGCTCTTACTGCTTTCACTTTTTTATCTTCTAACTGCTTCCAATGGTAAACATAATACCATTTTCCCATTATATTTTCATGCCATGTTTTCCTATTCTTGTCTATGTTCCCTAAATCAGTCTTCCATAGTAATATTTTCTCTTGATGTAATTTCATTTCCATACAAATGATCCCTTTACTTATTTTTAAACAT
Organism: Protopterus annectens; assembly: GCF_019279795.1. Taxonomy (NCBI): domain Eukaryota; kingdom Metazoa; phylum Chordata; order Ceratodontiformes; family Protopteridae; genus Protopterus; species Protopterus annectens. The sequence goes on along the minus strand of NC_056742.1, from coordinate 262,095,792 downwards.
TTAAGCTTTTCCCATATTGATTTTTATTTTTCCTGTATAATCCTTATTAATAAATTAATTTTTTCTTGTATTTCTATTAATTCTTTATATAAATTTAATGAAGCTATATATAAAATTACTAAACCCAAACCACCTCCTTTTTTGGTAACATAAAAAAATTCCTCTTTTAATAGGGTTTAATCTAGATCCCCATATTAATGTGAATAACACATTCAGTAATTCTTTTTCACATTCTGGCAGTATCATAAACACACTTCATAGGTTCATAGGTTCATACTAGGTTATCTGCCCTAGGGCATTTATAAGCCTAGCCAGAGTGTGTTTGGCTTTCGCCACCCATTTTAAATTAATTTTGCTATGCCCTTTTTCAAGGTTAGTATACTGTGCCTCTGTCTAACAGTGACACAGAAGTGATACCCGGGATAAACCTACGATCTCCCATCCACTCATCAAGATTCCTCTTGAAGAGAGTCAATGAGGAACTCTGCCTAACCTGGACTGGGATTTTATTCCAGAGTGAAGGGAGCCTCTGGGTTATGAATCTGTCCCTCCAGCATGTCCTATTTATTTCAGTGCTGAGGTTCAAGTTTCTAGAGCGTGTAGCTCGATGGGATTTGGATTTTCTGAGGTGCAGCATGTCCATTAATTCCGGGTTGGACATGGCTTTATACATCAGGCACAGATTGCTTCTGAGCAGGCGGTATGCCACTGAGTAGAGCTGGAGTTTCTTTAACCGGGCAGCATATGGCATCTGCTTGAGCCCTATGATCCCCTTGGTATGGTACTTTTGGGGTCTTTCCAGTTGCTGCAGGTGTCTGGTAAGGTACATCCCAAAAGGGGCATTGTACTCAATTATGGGCCTAATGAGGGATGAGTAAAGAGGCACGATGACCTCGGCTGATCTAGATGTGAATCCCTTCATGATTAGGTGGGCTATATAAAATGTTTTTCTAACCACTTTGGCCACGTGGTTGTCAAATGAGAGATTGCTATCAACTTGGGTCCCCAGGTCCCTAATTACTTCTTCTGTACTTAATGGATTACCACCTATGTGGTAATTTGTGGGCACTTTGTTTTTGCCAAAGGGGATGACTATACACCTTTTGGCGTTTAGCTTGAGGCCATGGCTCTGGCACCAGTTGTCTGTTTCTATGAGGCCCTTTTGGAGGATGCTTGTGTCGGCTGGAGAGTCGATTATGGCACCCAGTTTTCAGTCATCTACGAAATTAGTCAGCCACAGTCCTTCCGTGTTGGCCTGTACCTCCGAGAAATATATATCAAACAAGAGAGGTCCCAGGACTGTGCCTTGGGGGACGCCACTTGCAACTGGTTTGGAGTCTGACATGGCTCCAGCAATTCTAACCATGTGGGTTCTGTCCTTGAGCCAGTTTGCAACCCATCTAGTGACATAGGTGTTTATATTTAAGCTGGTGAGCTTATCTATAATGCCCGAGTGGGGTGTTGTATCGAAGGCTTTTGCGAGGTCCAGGTAGGCTGTGTGGACCACCTTCCCCTCGTCAATGGCCTTGGTGACTGTTTCAAAGAAATCAACCAGGTTTAAGAGGCAGGATCTGCCCTTAACAAAGCTGAACTGGGTAGGATCCAGTGTCTGTAGGTCCCCAATATCTTTATTTATGAGGTCCATGATGATCCTTTCCATAGCTTTGCAGACCAAGCTAGTCAGGCTTATGGGGCGATAGTTTCCAGGATCCATTGAGGCACCACCTTTGTGGAGAGGGACCACTGTTGCTGTACACCACTCTTTGGGTACATATCCTGTAGTAAGGCTGAGATTGAACAGTAGTTTTATGTTTGGGTTTAGCTCTTCTTGGAGTTCATGTAGGATGCAGCCCGGAACAATGTCCAGTCCCATTGATGCTGTGTTTTTTGCTTTGGAGAGGGCAGCTCTTACCTGAGCATCTGAGATGTCAGGGGGGGCAGCACTCTGCTGGGATAAATATTTGCCCTTTTGGTGGGGAGGGGGGGAGAAGTTTGCACTGAATCTGTCAGCTAGGATGTTGGCAATGTCTGTGGGTTTGGTGTATTTTTTGTCATTTTGGACTAATTCTGACCATATCTGGGAATTCCCCACCCAGGTTCCTAACATAACTAAAGAAAGCCTTGTGATTGTCCTTAGTGTCCTGTGCAATTTTTCTCTCGAAGCTGGCCTTAGATGATTTTATGAGTGCCTGTAGTTTTTTGCTAATACTGATCAGAGATGCCTTCCCTTTTTGGGATTTTGCTCTATTAAATAGTAGCTTCCTCCTTCTATTGTATAGTTTGTTTATGGCTGGGGTCCACCAGACAGGATGCCTGCCTTTGGAGGATTGGGTCTTGGTTTTATTTGGGATTGCATGATCCATGCATTCCTGAAGTTGTTCATAGAGTGCGTTTATAAAGGATTCTGTGGTCTGGGCCATATTTTTCACAGGCCTGGGGGCTTTGAAGGATTCCACCTCAGTTTTGAGGAGTGTGAAATTTGCTTTAGAGAAGTTTTTCACTGTGGTTTTCAGGGCAGGGGGTGGAGTCAGGATGTGAATATCCAGTGAGATTAGTTTATGGTCTGATCTTACCAGTGAGGGATACACTTCTGGTCTGGAGCATAGAGTCCCCATGTTGGTGATGATCAGGTCCAGTATGTTTTCCCCTCTTGTGGGAGTGGTAACAAGTTGTTCCATAGCATCTGAGTTTATAAATTCTAGGAACCTTTGGGCTAGGGTGTTGGAGCTAGAGTAATGCTCCCAGTCTATGTTTGGGTAGTTGAAGTCGCCCAATATAATGGTGTTTGGAGAGACCTTCATATTTTCCAGTGTTCTCAGGAAGGCTGAGTGGGGTTCCTGGGTTTGGGAGGGTGGTCTGTAGCAGGCTATAAACTGGAAGGCAGTTTTACCCACTGTTAGTTGCACATGGATAGTCCCTGATGCTTTGTGCTGTGCCACCAACCTGGAGGTGTGGGTATCTTTGACGAATATTGATACTCCCCCTCCTTTTGTAGTACGGTCCAAGTTTTGGGGCCGAAAAGCATGGCATGAGGTATAACCTGGTAGTGCTGGGGTGCTCTCAGGAGCCTTGAACCAGGTTTCTGTTACTGCACAGATATCGATGTTCTCCATGCTAAGGAGAGTTTCGAGTGCGTGCATCTTGAGGTTTAGACTTCTGGCATTGAGTAGCATTACTCTTAGTTTCTTATCCCTTGTGATACCTATGGAGGTGGGTTTGTCTTTTGAGCCTTGCCTAAAAAAGGCACTATGGGGGTAGCAAGAGCCTTTGCCAATATCCAAAAGCCCAGGGGTGACAGGTGCAAACCGTCCCTAGCGAAGCATCGTGGCTTGTCGAGCATGTCATCCCAGGCTGACAGGCATTGGATCCCCTTTGAATGACACCAATACTTAAGCCAATTGTTGAAATTGATCATCTTGTCTTCATATTGTGGCATCATTCTTGGTGAGGGTAAGATGGTACTCAAGGTCAGGGTCATACCGGCCTGGGCTACATGCTCAGAGTGCTCCTCTATGTCTCTTTTCATGTAGTCCAGAGAGGTACATCTCAGGTCATTCACACCAGCATGGACAATGACTGAGTCATATTTGTACTTGCCTTGGAGTGACCTGAGTGCTTGTGTTATGTGGCGGATCCTAGCGCCCGACAGGCAGCTCACCGTGACCTTCTCCTTGTTCAGCCTGGTGAGCGGGACGTCAGTGTGCCTGACGATAGAGTCAGATATTACAAGTGTATCAGGTGTGTTGTTTAGCCTTAAGGGCTGTGACTGTTCGGCACACTGGCTTTGTGAGCTATGTGTTGCACGAGTTTTGTTTTGGGGTAGCGGTTGCTTGGGTGTCTGCTTTGGAGGTCTCTGCTGCTTAGGCAGATTTTTATTTAGAGCCTCCGAGTATGTTTTTGTGTGTTTATGTGTTTGGTTTGCTGTCGTGGTAGGTCTATGTGAGATTGGAATTGTAGTGAGTGTGGTTTCCTTTTCCTCCTGACTGGTTTCACCAGTACTAAGTTGAGAGAGCTTAGCCTCCAGTATGGCTATATGGTTGCATCTTTCACATGTGTTTGAATTTGTTGTGAGGAGGAGAGGGTTGTCTGTGTACATGTGGCAGTTGTAACATTGCCTCAAGATTCCGAGATTCACCAGCTGGACCGGAGAGGAGATTGACAACTGATCTTTGGACATGCTAGAATAGTATTGGGAATTCCTTTATAACTGAAAAAAAAGGGCCAATGGGGAACGAGGTACTCAAGGGGAGTTTGTGAGGGTGTAGTGCTTTTAATATTTTAGTGCTGACTTATATAATTGCTTTAGTGAGCAAGTGCCAGGTAACTTAAATGCAGTGTGTTTCAGGTAACTTAAATGCAAAAATGACAAACAGTAACTTTCTTTCAAGTGAAACGAGGAAATAAGTACAGTAAGCAATGCAGATATCACTAGGGATCCACAGAAGTGCTGAAAAGCCGTGTTTTAGGTGAAATTAGCATTTCAGGGAAATAACAAGCAAACAAACAAGCAGCATACAAATAAAGCTAGATTCAGCAGGCCTGGATCTAGTCTATGCTACAGCAAACAAGGTGTACCAATTTCAGTAAGAAACAGTTCAAATATGCAGGCACTATAAGCCTTTAACCAGAAATTCCCAGCTCAGAAGGGCAGAGTCCAGCCTCTCCTCCCACAAGAGTGCAGACCACGAACCCTTTTAATGTAAAATAACTGGCCTGAGGCCCAAGTGCTTAAACCAGAATTAATACACTTTTAGAATAACAGACACTGAGCCCTCAATCAGCAGTTCCCAACTTAGAAGGATGTAAGCTACCTGTTCTGCCACTACAGTGCAGATCACAAACCTTCCTAATGTAAAACAACTGGTCTGAAGCCCAAGTGCTTAATCCAAAAGACTTAGAATGATAGCTACACTTTAATCAAGTTACTGCCAAGCAGTAATAAATACAATTGAATACTTTAAAGAATGCCTGGATTAGTGCTCAGGTTATACAAACAAAGCTAGATTCAGCAAGCCTGGATCTAGTCTATGCTACAGCAAACAAGGTGTACCAATTTCATTAAGAAGTAGTTTAGATATGCAGGCACTATAAGCCTTTAACCAGAAATTCCCAGCTAGAAGGGCAGAGTCCAGCCTCTCCTCCCACAAGAGTGCAGACCACAAACCCTTTTAATGTAAAATAACTGGCCTGAAGCCCAAGTGCTTAAAACAGAATTAATACACTTTTAGAATAACAGACACTGAGCCCTGCTTAAACTAAAAGGCTTAGAATGAGTTACACCAAGCAGTAATAAATACAATTGAGTACTTTTAAGATGACGCAAAAGCAAAATAAAGTAGGAAGAAACACAAATACAGTAAAAGCAGATTTTTTTTTTTTTTTTGAGTGAGCAAATGAGATGGGCCCAGGAGTTACAGGACAGAAACAAGTGCAAATGCAGGCCTTCCAATCAGAAAGTTGAGAGAGATGGAAGACCGCCCAAACGGCCAATAACTACAAATTCTGGGCCAGAACCACTCCTTATGTGGTAGACAGGTTACCTAGTGCTTACCACTCCCACTGATAAGCTAGAAGGCTTCCCTCCAACACAGAAAGGCTTGGGGGCTCAGAAGCTTACAAATAGTCCTGGATACAGCAAATCTGTATCTGGAACACTAATTACAGGAAAGGTAGGAAACAGGCTTACAATTTTTTTTTTTTCAGAAAAGTAGCAAAAACAGTAGTAAAAACAATTCACATGCAGTGCAAGCTGGCACGCTTGAGTATGTAGCAATATTAGTCCACACACAGTTTGAAAAAATGTAATTAAATTAAAAAGGACTAAAAGCAAGTGCAGAAAGGGTTTATTAGGTAGAATGCGGTGAAGAGATGGGACTGGGGGAGTGTCCTAGATCAAATCTACAGTGGGGTGGGCACGGCAAAAGCCACCAAATTTAAACTACTGTCACAACAGGGAGGGGGGTTGGGGAAAAGTTTCAACAGAGATGTGAGGAATCAGAGTGCAAATTATAAAACCCAAAAAATATATACTGATCTCTGTATATTTGCAGAACACTAAGACAACAGATATCTAAGCAACAATTTAGCTCTATAATACAGAATAATGCAGAGAAATATACTAAGTTCTATATATCTGCAGAAAGTCTTGTAAGGCTGTTCCACTTTAAATGCAGACTGCTGCTATTAACAGTTCAAATTAAGGGAACCTTGAGTTAACAACACACAAGCAATAGAAACCACAATGAGGGGGGTGGGGAAGAAAGTTTCAACAGAGATGTGAGGAATCAGAGTGCAAATTATAAAACCCAAAAATATATGCTGATCTCTGTATATTTGCAGAACACTAAGACAACAGATATCTAAGCAACAATTTAGCTCTATAATACAGAATAATGCAGAAAAATATACTCAGCTCTATACATCTGCAGAAAGTCTTGTAAGGCTGTTCCACTTTAAATGCAGACTGCTGCTATTAACAGTTCAAATTAAGGGAACCTTGAGTTAACAACACACAAGCAATAGAAACCACAATGATGGGGGTGGGGAAGAAAGTTTCAACAGAGATGTGAGGAATCAGAGTGCAAATTATAAAACCCAAAAAATATATGCTGATCTCTGTATATTTGCAGAACACTAAGACAACAGATATCTAAGCAACAATTTAGCTCTATAATACAGAATAATGCAGAAAAATATACTCAGCTCTATATATCTGCAGAAAGTCTTGTAAGGCTGTTCCACTTTAAATGCAGACTGCTGCTATTAACAGTTCAAATTAAGGGAACCTTGAGTTAACAACACACAAGCAATAGAAACCACAATAAGGGGGGTGGGGAAGAAAGTTTCAACAGAGATGTGAGGAATCAGAGTGCAAATTATAAAACCCAAAAATATATACTGATCTCTGTATATTTGCAGAACACTAAGACAACAGATATCTAAGCAACAATTTAGCTCTATAATACAGAATAATGCAGAAAAATATACTCAGCTCTATATATCTGCAGAAAGTCTTGTAAGGCTGTTCCACTTTAAATGCAGACTGCTGCTATTAACAGTTCAAATTAAGGGAACCTTGAGTTAACAACACACAAGCAATAGAAACCACAATGAGGGGGTGGGGAAGAAAGTTTCAACAGAGATGTGAGGAATCAGAGTGCAAATTTTAAAACCTAAAAATATATACTGATCTCTGTATATTTGCAGAACACTAAGACAACAGATATCTAAGCAACAATTTAGCTCTATAATACAGAATAATGCAGAAAAATATACTCAGCTCTATATATCTGCAGAAAGTCTTGTAAGGCTGTTCCACTTTAAATGCAGACTGCTGCTATTAACAGTTCAAATTAAGGGAACCTTGAGTTAACAACACACAAGCAATATAAACCACAATGAGGGGGGTGGGGAAGAAAGTTTCAACAAAGATGTGAAGAATCAAAGTGCAAATTATAAAACCCAAAAAAAATATACTGATCTCTGTATATTTGCAGAACACTAAGACAACAAATATCTAAGCAACAATTTAGCTCTATAATACAGAATAATGCAGAAAAATATACTCAGCTCTGTATATCTGCAGAAAGTCTTGTAAGGCTGTTCCACTTTAAACGCAGACTGCTGCTATTAACAGTTCAAATTTGCCAAATGTGCCATCTTATCTAATATCACAGAATTAATTAAACATGCTTTTTTATTATATGTAAGTTTAAAAGTTCTCCAGAATATACACATACTTCTTATTTTAAGTATCATATCTTTCCATTGTGTCACTCTGTTTATTCACTACCAGACTTTATTCCCAAAACTTCTATTTCTTCTTTATTAAATTGAATACCTTTTATTTTTCCAGAGAACCCCAGTCATTTACTTTTTTCTTCATTAATACTTAGACCTATCTCCCTTAATTCTTTGTCAAGTGTCTGAATAGCTATACTGATCCGTTCTTTATTTTTAACAATAATATATTGTCCACATAAGAGAGCATTACTGGAATCTGAATTCCCTCTAGTGAACAATATGTAGCTTCCTGTAATGCCCAATTTATCTTAGAAACTACCGCATTCATAAATAATGCAAACAGTATACTGCTTGCTGGATACGATTGCTTAATACCACTCTTTATTTTTATTGTCTCACTTAACCAATCTTTTACCGCTAATCTCTCTTCATTTTTGCTATGCACAGATTTCAACACATTGATTATTTTATTACTTATATTCTGTCAAGATGTCCCATAATGTTTCATGCTGGATCTTGTCAAATGCTTTACTTAACATCACCTACTAGTATTTTCAAATTTGTTTCCCTATTTATTGCATTGTCTACTGATTTTCTTATTAATATTAACAGTTTTTGACTTCCATTTTCTTTTATTCCAAAGATTGTTTCAGTCAATAATTTATTAGCCTTACTTAAATTCTTTTTTTAACTATTTTCATAAAGATCTTATACTCCACATTATTTAATACTATTGGTCTCCAATTTTTATGTCTGTTCTTTCTCCATTTTCTATATAAATTTCATTGCACCCATACATATTTTGACATCATTTACACCTTTTTCAAACTGTTCATTCAGTACCTCTAAAAATACTCCTTTTGTCACTCTTGTATGTCATTATACATTAGATATTCAAGTCCATCTAAACCTGTGGCTGCTTCTACATTAACTGTTTTTAACACATTTTGTAAATTCTGTCATTGTAATATTTTCTTCCATTCTCTTATTATCCTCTTCAGTTAACTTTTTTTAGTTCCATCTGTTTTTTTTTCTTATAGTGTTGCATATAGAAAAAGTTTTTAAAATATGTCTGTCTGCATAATTTCTTTTTGTGTATTCACTATATATCCTACCTCATTCCTTAACTCACTTTTTATTATTATTTTTTCTTTAACCATTTTACTTGAATATGGTGCTACTTCCTTTATTCCTTGTAAAAAATATATTTGTTTAAATAACATTTTTTAATTTTTCTCTTGGTTCATTTCATGTAACAGTCTTTCCTTTTTTAGAAACTCTTCTTTATTGTCTACTATACATTTAAAGTCTTCACTACTAATTTCTTTATATTTGCCACTGTCTTGTGTTCTTTTTGTCTTTTACCACTGTAATACCTCTTTTTTATATTTTTCTCTTAAATTAATCCACTAACTTGTCCAGTCTTTATACATTCCTGTCATGTTTATATGATCTAGCCATAACTGATGTATTATTTCATTTACATACTCATTTAGTTCTGATTCATTAATTTTTATCCCTCTGCCTATTCTTATAATAACCTGTTCTTTCTTGAATTTCTATCCATATTGTTACATGATCTGAGAAACCTGTAATTTTACCTCCATGATGTAATATATTTAAGCTCTCTGATACTATAATGTAATCAATTTCAGTTCTCAGATTACTCCTTCTGTATGTTCAATGCTTGCTTTTACATAAAAACATTTTACCGCTTTTGATCATATCTGAAATACTTTTTACATCCGACCCTTCTTTTCGCCTGTGTCTTAAATCACAATTGAAGTCTTCCACTATTATTACTTGCATATTTACACTCGCATAATCAAGTATTTCCTTAAACATAATTTCTGTTTTTGTATAGTGTATGCATAGAGTGCAATTATCCATTGTATTTGATTCGTCCATCTTGTATCTAATATTACTATTCTTCCTAACAGTACTGGTGTATAATCTAGAATCTTTATACATTCTTTACAAAAATTGCTATACCTGAACAGTTTTCATCTCCTAGTTCCATATAATCTTGCCTTCCCATAACCCATTAACTTGAATTCTTTCATCTTCTGTTGTTGTTCTTGTATCTATTAATACTATAGGTTCATAGGTTCATAGGTTCATACTAGGCTATCTTCCCTAGGGCATTTATAAGCCTAGCCAGAATGTGTTTGGCTTTCACCACCCATTTTAAATTTATTTTGCTATGCCCTTTTTCGAGGTTAGTATACTGTGCCTCTGTCTAACAGTGACACAGAAGTGATACCCGGGGTAAACCTACGATCTCCCATCCACTCATCAAGATTCCTCTTGAAGAAAGTCAATGAGGGACTCTCCCTAACCTGGACTGGGATTTTATTCCAGAGTGAAGGGAGCCTCTGGGTTATGAATCTGTCCCTCCAGCATGCCCTATTTATTTCAGTGCTGAGGTTCAAGTCTCTCGAGCGTAGCTCGATGGGATTTGGATTTTCTGAGGTGCAGCATGTCCATTAATTCCGGGTTGGACATGGCTTTATACGTCAGGCACAGATCGCCTCTGAACAGGCGGTATGCCACTAAGTAGAGCTGGAGTTTCTTTAACCGGGCAGCATATGGCATCTGTTTGAGCCCTTTGATCCTCTTGGTGAGGTACTTTTGGGGTCTTTCCAGTTGCTGCAGGTGTCTGGTAAGGTACATCCCAAAAGGGGCATTGTACTCAATTATGGGCCTGATGAGGGATGAGTAAAGAGGCACGATGACCTCCCCTGATCTAGATGTGAATCCCTTCATGATTAGGTGAGCTATTTAAAATGTTTTTCTAACCACTTTGGCCACGTGGTTGCCAAATGAGAGATTGCTATCAACTTGGGTCCCCAGGTCCCTAATTACTTCTTCTGTACTTAATGGATTTCCACCTATGTGGTAATTTGTGGGCACTTTGTTTTTGCCAAAGGGGATGACTATACACTTTTTGGCATTTAGCTTGAGGCCATGGCTCTGGCACCAGTTGTCTGTTTCTATGAGGCCCTTTTGGAGGATGCTTGTGTTGGCTGGAGAGTCGATTATGGCACCCAGTTTGCAGTCATCTGTGAACTTGGTCAGCCACAGTCCTTCTGTGTTGGCCTGTACCTCCGAGAAATATATACCGAACAAGAGAGGTCCCAGGACTGAGCCTTGTGGGACACCACTTGTAACTGGTTTGGAGTCTGACATGGCTCCAGCAATTCTAACCATGTGGGTTCTGTCCTTGAGCCAGTTTGCAATCCATCTAGTGACATAGGGGTTTATATTTAAGCTGGTGAGCTTATCTATAATGCCAGTGGGGTATTGTATCGAAGGCTTTTGCGAGGTCCAGGTAGGCTGTGTGGACCACCTTCCCCTCGTCAATGGCCTTGGTGACTGTTTCAAAGAAATCAACCAGGTTTAAGAGGCAGGATCTGCCTTTAACAAAACCGAACTGGGTAGGATCCAGTGTTTGTAGGTCCCCAATATCTTTATTTATGAGGTCCACGATGATCCTTTCCATAGCTTTGCAGACCAAACTAGTCAGGCTTATGGGGCGATAGTTTCCAGGATCCGTTGAGGCACCACCTTTATGGAGAGGGACCACTGTTGCTGTACGCCACTCTTTGGGCACATATCCTGTAGTAAGGCTGAGATTGAACAGTAGTTTTATGTTTAGGTTTAGCTCTTCTTGGAGTTCATGTAGGGCAGCCGGGACACCATCTGGTCCCATTGATGCTGTGTTTTTGCTTTGGAGAGGCGGCTCTTACCTGAGCATCTGAGATGTCAGGGGCAGCACTCTGCTGGGATAGATATTTGCCCTTTTGGTGGGGAGGGGAGAAGTTTGCGCTGAACCTGTCAGCTAGGATGTTGGCAATGTCTGTGGGTTCGTGTATTTTTGTCATTTTGGACTAATTCTGAGCATATCTGGGAATTACCACCCAGGTTCCTAACATAACTAAAGAAAGCCTTGTGATTATCCTTAGTGTCCTGTGCAATTTTTCTCTCGAAGCTGGCCTTAGACAATTTTATGTGTGCCCGTAGTTTTTGCTAATACTGATCAGTGATGCCTTCCCTTTTGGGATTTTGCTTTATCATTTAGTAGCTTCCTCCTTCTATTGTATAGTTTGTTTATGGCTGGGGTCCACCAGACAGGACGTCTGCCTTTGGAGGATTGGGTCTTGGTTTTATTTGGGATCGCATGATCCATGCATTCCTGAAGGTGTTCATAGAATGCGTTTATAAAGGATTCTGCGGTCTGGGCTGTATTTTCCACAGGCCCGGGGGCTTTGAAGGATTCCACCTCAGTTTTGAGGAGTGTAAAATTTGCTTTAGAGAAGTTTTTCACTGTGGTTTTCTGGGCAGGGGGTGGGGTCGGGATGTGAATATCCAGTGAGATTAGTTTATGGTCTGATCTTACCAGTGAGGGATACACTTCTGGTCTGGAGCATAGAGTCCCCATGTTGGTGATGATCAGGTCCAGTATGTTTTCCCCTCATGTGGGAGTGGTAACAAGTTGTTCCATAGCATTTGAGTTTATAAATTTTAGGAACCTTTGGGCTAGGGTGTTGGAGCTAGAGTAATGCTCCCAGTCTATGTTTGGGTAGTTGTCCATATCTGATCTTTGACACCATTCTAATATTCCTAAATGCCGTTGAACATGGCTAGGATTCTCACTTTGTGAAATAGTGTCTGTTACTTTTATCCTTTTTCCTCCTATACCTATATTTTTAAATTTGCGTTTTCTATCTCTCACCCCTTTTCCAATAAAACTTCTTTTACTTTTATCCATTTATCATCCCCCTCAATATTTGAATTATTTTTTTTTCTTCCTCTATCTCCCCTTCTTTTCTTTTTGTTTACTTTATATTTTCATGTACTTCCATTCATGTATCTGTTTCAATCATTTTTTCTTGTGTTTATTCTGTATTATCTACTAACACACACTATTTTGGTCTGCTTTTGTTACCCATGTATCATTTCCTGTAGCATTACAGTCCATCCATGAATGTCCTATTTTTTTCAGACTTTATACATTTTTGCTCGCATTTTTTAGCATCATGACCAACTTTACCACAAATGAAACATTTCCTTTTATCACAATTGTTAAATAAATGGTCATCATTACCACAGAAAAAACAAATCTTTGGTTGTCCCCAGTATTTAACCAATCCCTTATTCCCTTCCACATTAATTATACTTGGCAAATGCATTATTTTGTCATTTTGCATTTTCAGTATAACACCACATTCCCAAATCCCAGTCCATAAACCTTTGTTATCATAGATTTTTGTAATGTCCAATACATCTCTACACAAAGTTCTCAAATAATCTTTTAAATCGTCTCTTTCAACTTCAGTTCGGAATTGTATAAATATTATTTTTTTGCTTCTCTGTTAAATGCCTGCACCACATGCAAGTTCCAAGGATAAGTCTTTTGCCTTCTCTCACCATTTGCACTTAGGTTTTCTTCTCCTCCTTCCTTAATTCCGGAACTACTACTACTAGGATTCTATCCATTATTTCTCTGTGTGATGCCTTCTTGCTCTCTGGCTCACTCTGTTCAATCAATTCTTTTAAATAAAAATCCCACAATCCTCCTGACAGGAAGGTTATAACAACACACTCCAGTGTTGCAGAATCAGATACAAATAAAATTTAATTGAAAAAGCTTTTCTGACCCTGCCATATCTACCTCAACTCCTTCGTTTTCCCTTTTACTCGATACTGCACCACTCTCTTTACTCTCTTCTCCATTCACCTCACCCTGAATTTACTTCCGACTCATCCTCCACCACATTAGTCATCTCAGCTGTTCAGTTCACAGTTTCTTTTTCTTCAAACGCACAAAAAACACTTTCTTTTGCCTCCATTTTTAGACTTCCTGCTTCTCTGAGCTGCTTCTGTGCCCACATTGGAAGACAGGAAGTATAACAAAGAATTGTGTCCTCGTACGCTCCAAAAAAAGTAGATGAAGTTCCCTGATGCCCTGGCTAAATTCCCTCTAGTAGTATAAATACCACCCCTGGGTGTCTTCTGAAAGGAGACTACTAGCCTAGTGGGACTAAAAAGTAAATTATTGCATTTCTAAGGGAGTATGTGTATAAATTCTTAAGTGAACTTTTTTCTGTAAATATTTTTGACAGCATTTTCCTATAGGCTATGTAGGTATTTGTTTTGGGGGCAGGATACTGTGCTTGTGGGGGAATGTCAATGGTTTACTCACCTCAGTACCACTTGTTCTCTACTTCATTTTTACCAGCTTACCCAGGCACTTCTACCCACCATTGAGGTCTTATTCTTGTCTTTACCTATAGAGCAGCTAATGATCTCCATGGTCTTATCTTTTCCTGTCCATAAGAAAAAGAAAATTGTTAGAGTTATGTGGGTGTAAGACTGGTTCCTGTTGTGCCTTAACAACTGGTGAGCGACTACAGTGGCCAGTCTTAATTTCTCAGACTATTTATTTTTCCTCCAGGATCCCTCTGGTGTTGCACCTACAGCCACCAAGAACCAGAGGATAGCCTTGTTCTCTGCCACTGTAAGGATGCCCTTGTTGGGCAGGAGAAAGCAGCTTTTGTCAGTCTCGGGGGCAGTTAAAGGTCCTTCACTCAGCCAAGATAGGTACCGTGACTCTGAGATGCATTTGCCTACTATGGGCTGGTAATTTTCAGGGAGTTTCCCAGGAAAGGTGGACACAGTGAGAAAATCTTTATTTCCCGTTTCTGTTTCTTTGGACAGGGAAGATTTGCCTAGTTTTGCTAAGGAGCTCATTTCAGTCTTCTCCTTACCTACTACTGCTCATACCTATCAAGATCTTAGAGAAAGAAATCCAGACAAATCCATAAATAATAGGGGGGACAAAGACCCCCAAAACAAGGACATTTTGTTAATATTGTTCTTACAAACTTAGAAAGTTCATAGAATAATAAATTTTGCATTAGCATACATTTTCTGAAGGGTATGAAGCCTGAAGCTCAAATGTTCTGACTTCAATCCTCAGTGATTTGCCAACAGTTAGCTAGAAAAACAAAATTTTATGAGAAATGCAACAAAAATCTGGACATTCTGCAAAAATCTGGACAGTTGAAAAATATGTTACTGCTTTAAGAAAAAAATCTTTTTGGTTTGGATTGTTAGAAGAGCGGGCATTACGCGGGATGGTGATATTTTAGTAATTTCTTCTCAATCTGAACATTCTGATTCTGAGAAAAGTATGGCTTCATAGGTCCCTCTAGAAAATGTTTCTTTTTTTCCTGAGAATTTATTTAAAATAAAGGACGTTTTTTGGTATGAGCTGAATGAAATTCCTATTTTACAGAAAATGTTTTATGATTTGTTAGAATGTCTATGCTAAAATCTGCAGCTGTTCCTCACATTTTGCCTGATTTAGAGAAAGTTTTCTCACTTCTGCTAGTTTGCCTGGCAGTTAATCACTTACTTCCAGGAAGCCTGACCAATTATTCAGTCTTCCTCAGAATGAGAAATATTTTTTTTTCCAGCACTAAAGAACATTCAGCAGTAATTTCTCTGTATAAAACTGCTTATACTACATAAATTATTGCTGTTTTTTTAACAAATTATTACTGTTAACCCCCTTACCTTTGATAAGGATAGGGAAGCTTTTGCCAAGTTAGGGAAGAAAGTATATTCTTCTGCTATGTTAACTTTCAGGATTTTAAACTATCGAGCTTACATGTTAAACTTTTTTTCTTTTGAGATCATGTAAAAGCTGTTAATTAACTGTCTTTCTTCTGAGGTAAAAAATATATTTGAATGCCTCTTTAACATTTGCTTCTCATGTTAATAATCATGTTTTAAAAGAAGCTTATGATGTTGCTGATTCTTCTTCCAGAGCTTCTGCTTCTGGGTCAGTAATGAGAAAATTGCATTGACTTTATTTTCAAAACCTTCCTGAGGATGTTATTTATCATTGAAAGTTTATATTCTGTCAGACAAAGAATTTCTGTTGGGCCCTTTGACAGCTGATATGCTCAAGAAGTGTGATGAAAGGGAAAATTTGATTCAAGGGGTGACTGTTTTTCAAACCCCATTTTTAAAGTAAATATAAATTCCCTTCCTCCTCAGCTCACTTTTTTAAATAAGGGATTTAAGCAGCAAGGAGCCATCAAACAGGAATTTCAATAGGAATGATAAGGAGGCTCCAAAAAGAAAGGAATAGCCTATAGAAATCAAGGACAGTCCTACTCGGCACGTTTATTTGCCTTTTCAGTCTCCTTCTCCCTGGCAATCTCTCCATCTCTCTGAGGCTTCACTTTCCCTTGTGGCACCAGATCATGCCAAATAAATGGGCTTTAAATGTAATTCATCAGGGATACACTTAGCAATGGGGTTCCCTCCTGCCCTTTTAGGTGATCCCTCCTTGCTGAGTGAACCTAGTCTCTTTATTTCCTGCCATTCTGCATCAAATGCTTGTACAGGGAGTAAATAGAACCAGTGCCTCCTGCCAGATGGGCAAAGGCCTTTATTTAAGGATTGTTGTGGTACCAAACAGAGAAGGATCCTAGAGGCATGTGCCAGACCTTTCCTTTATAAACCTTTTTGTCAAGATTCCAAAGTTCAAAACACTTTCTGTACAGTCCTTTTAGCTAAACTCCATTCTTTAGCTTTCATGGTAAGACTAGACAAGACTTAAAGGATAATTATCCCCACATACCCATCTCCAAGCAGTTCTGATTTATTTTTAGTTTTTCTGTGTCTGGTTTATATTACCAGTTCTCTGCATTATCCTTCGAACTCTCCACTGCTCCAAATGTATTCACAAATTGTCTGGCTCCAGTAATTGCTTAGTGCAGACCTCCAGCCATTAAAGTTTTTTCCAGTTTTTTATGATTGTCTTATCTTAGCAGACTCTCTTTCCAGCTGTCAAGAGTCTTTAGCAACTGTTTGGAATATTCTATTCGTTTCAGGTTTTTAAGTCAAATTTCAAAAGTCTTCTCTCACCCCAACTCACAGGATTGCATTTTTGAATGTCCACTAGATTGTATCCTGGAAGAGCATTTCTTCCTCCAGACAAATCAGAGATGCTTCAATAGTTGTTTTTGAATTTTTCCAGTGAAAGCCAGGCACCTGCAAGGTAATTTCTCAGGATTTTGAGACACATGCTATTGGTTCTCATGCCTCTCCTGGTCAGACTCCAACATAGGGAGAATCTGCTGGTGTCTCAGATTAGTCTGGTCTCCACATCTACACCCTTTAAACTTTCAGATCCCTGTACTGGGAGTTGTAAAATGGGAGAGTTTTGTAGTGGGTAGACCAGATTTATTGTAATCCAAATTTCCCATTCTTCCTTCCAACCCGTCTCCATCAGTTTACTACAAATACATCATACCTGGTGTGGGAGTGGCTTCCAAAGGGGTGAAAGTGCAAACTCTGTCAAATCCTTATGACAGA
Organism: Protopterus annectens; assembly: GCF_019279795.1. Classification (NCBI taxonomy): domain Eukaryota; kingdom Metazoa; phylum Chordata; order Ceratodontiformes; family Protopteridae; genus Protopterus; species Protopterus annectens. The sequence goes on along the minus strand of NC_056742.1, from coordinate 262,078,656 downwards.
CAGAAGCACATAAATGTCATAGAGATATTGGCAATGATTGATACTTTGAAAGACTTAAGTCATCCCTGGTCCCCTAGACCTCTGCACATTTACACAGACAATACCACAGTGGTACATAAACAAGGGGCAACCACATTGAACCATATTTGCAGACTTGTTATGATAGCCTGGGAGATAGCAACTCAACTCAGTTTGACTCTGCAGGATTCATAAATTCTGTTAGAGCAAAACTTGGTTGCAGACATGCTAAGCAAGACCAGGACAGAAAAAAAACACAACTGGAAACTTCATCCTGGGGTTTTCATAGGAATTGATCCAACTGTGGGGACACCTAAAGCAGATCTCATCTTCTCATCTTAGAACAGACAACTAAAGAAACTCTTTCCCAGTACTCCTTGCTGACAGACCAGGAAGACAGGTGCTTTTTTATTCCTATGGATGGAAATGTTCCTGTATGCTTTTACACCCTTTTCCATTAATATCCAGACTTGTTCTAAATATCCAGAGGGACACCACAAAATAGTGGTAGTGACTTCCTTTTAGCCAAGGCAGTAGTGGTTCTCCCATCTTTTCAGCCTTTCCAAGGGCTGTTACCACATGTTTCTTCACAGACTGGACTTGCTCACACAAATTAGGGGTTTGATACACTCCAACCTGAGAACTCTTCAAGTAACAGTCTGGATGACAGACTTTTGATACCTTTTAGGCACTTATTTGCAGCAGATACTAAAACTGGTGAAAACATTATATTAGAATATGATATATCTGCAAGTAAAATGATTTTCTAGCTGGTGGCAGTTAAAGGATAAGGACTATCTTCAGGCCAGACTGCCTCAGGTCTTTGAATATCTGTGTGTTATTATTCTTTGCATTTTTGTATTCCTCTGTCTTCGTTTATTTGTCTGCCCTTAGATCTCCCTGTCTAACCATCCTCATGTTAAACAGTTTTTGAAGGGGGTGTTGCATATCAGTCCAACTACAAAAGCAGTTGGCTTCTCCTTGGAATCTTCAGTTTGTGCTTGAAGAGTTAACTTTTTTCACATTTGAACCAGCACTTAAGCCTGAATTGTAGTTCTTACCATGGAAGACTGTTTTACTCATTGCTCTGTATTTTGTTAGTAGATTGTCTGAGTTACAAGCTCTTATCGTGAAATCAACTGTACCTCATTTTCACAAGGACAGGGTTTTCTTTTGAGAATTAATCCTTCTTTTATGACTAAAGTGGTCTCAGAGTTTACTTTAAGCCAGACTATTAATCTCACTGTCTTCTTCTCTAAACCCAAGAAAAAGAGATAAAAGATTCTTCTCACTCTTAATGTCCACAGGCAGATGAGATACTACCTAGACAAAACTCAAGCCTTTAGGAAAGCTGATCAGTTGTTTTTCTTCTGTGAAGTTAAGAGGAAAGCAGACTATTTCTAGATGCTTGTCTTTTTCTTATACTCAGCATAATATGCTATTTTGAGGCAGGGGCAAGGCTCACTTTACCATGATCTTGACTTCATCTGTGGCTTTTTGGAAGGGGATGGGTTCTTAAAGTGTTCTAGAAGCAGCAACTTGGTCTTCTGTAAATATCTTTACAAAGCACTAGAAGCAGCATTCCTTTTCCAGGACAGCCTTTGCTAGTACCATTCTCCAGTGACTCCTAGATCCTCGTACATCCTCCAACCAGTCAGTATAAGCTCTGGTGTTCTACCTGTCTAGCTAAGGCAGCTGCAGTAGTGATCAAATGCTGAACTTTGTATTGTTGTATAAGTAAAATTACAATACAAGTAGATGTGAAAATGATCAGTGCTGCAGTAGCCACTCCCTCTCTCCATTACATTTATTTTTGTATGTTTTTCTTCCCAGGGTGAGGACTTTATTTTTTAGTATTCAGGAATTGATCTTTTCAGGGATTTAGCCTCACTCTCTCAGTTGGTGTGAAAGCTCTGAAAGACTTGGTGCTCAAACCAATTTTTTCTTCGTCTCTACTTGAGCTGCTTCATGCCTTGGGAGTAGGATATAGCCCATATAGCTAAGGCCACAGCAGCAGCAGTGATCATTCAAATATTTACTGTTATGGTAAGTTTACTTACACAACTGAACTTCCAATTATAGTTGTCAAATATTTGCCTCCCCTCCACAAAATCCAGAATGATCATTATTTATCACTTTTGACAACATCTTTGCCATTTTCTTAGCTTCTATAGATATCAGCACTTTAAAATCATGTTTTAAAATCGAAATAGGTATATATGAAGCTGCTTCTGAAGGAGTTTATCCTCATTTGATAATACAGCCACCACATCTTTCTTCCAAGATGCTGGTAATTCCTGACCCTCTTTTAAAGTACTGTTGAACAAAACCTTCTAGATCTTTATCATTTTCTTCCCTCCTACATTTCAAACTTCCACAGGAATACCATCTCTTCACTGAGACTTCCGTGTTGAGTGATTATGCACCACTGTTTGTATCTCATCTCTTCCTGTCTTAATTGTTAATTGTTGAGCCTCATCATCCTTTAACCTTGGTATATGTAAGTCTTCCATAAATATTTCTATTTGTGCATCTTCTTAATTGTTAATTGTTGAGCCTCATCATCCTTTAACCTTGGCATATGTAAGTCTTCCATAAATATTTCTATTTGTGCATCTTCTTGATTTTCATATTCCTCTGCTTTATAGAAATGTTCATAAAGTTTCATAACTACACCTAATACCTCAATAGGATCTGTAGTTGTTTTTATTATTTTGGTTTCCCTGCATTTGATGACAACCCTTTCTACTTTCTGTTAAGTTGTTGTGCTAAATTTTTTTATGCTCTGAAGTTATTGAAAATAGTTTAACAGGTACTTTTATAAACTCATACATATTATTCAAATACTCCCTTATTTTCTGTTTGGCATTCTGCACTTGTTTCTTTTCTTGTGCTGTTAATATCCATAGTATTTTGCAATACTGTAACCTTTGTCATCCTTTTAAATAATTCATATTACCTTTTCCCAGATTTATTCTCTCATATTTCTACCATGTTTATATACTCCATTTCCGTTTTGTCCCACTCACTAGGTATCTCTTGTGAAAATATTTATTTCCCCAATAACTCTTAAATAATTTAACTACCTGTTACTTACATCCTTTTCTTTTTAACAGATAAGTAGGAAAATGCCATTGTCTCAATTTTACTTCTTTACCCTGCATCCTTATCTTCATTTGTATTAGTGTATGATATGAAATAATTAATGTATGTGTATCAAAACTTTCCGTTGAATACACATGCTCTAATGAAATATAATTTCTACATAGTCTATCCCAATTGTTGTATCTTAGGGAATAATATATAAATTCTATGTGGCTACTACTGAATTCCCATCATCCATACCAAATATTCTCAGATATGTCTTCAATAGTCTACACTGTTTTATTATTTTCCCTTCTAGGTCTCCCTGATACATTCTCACTATTGCAAATCAGGTTTCAGGCCACACCCATAAATAATATTCCCTAGTGAAAACTGATATCTCTCAAAATTCTCAAGCTCCAGAGTAATAAATTTAAGTGGAATATAGATATATCCCAGCATAATCCATCCCCTGCCCATAACAACTTGCATTAACCTTTTTCCTGTGCTATCAATATTGGTGCCCTAATATTTACTTATCTCTTTTCCTTTGTCATTGTTATTCTGCTGAATGTCCGTACTAAAATCCTTTAATTATTAAATTTACATGCTCATTTGAATCCAGTTGTGTCCCCTGTGACATTCTTATTTGCACCCAGCATTTCTTTGTATAATTCAATACCTTTTGCTTTTTTGTGTGTGCCTACAAGACTATTTACAATCCATGGCAATATGTACAGAGCAGTCATTATGATAGAAAGCCATTACTTCCACCTGTTATGCATTCCAACTTTTAGCTTATATGCACACAGTAATGTTTTGTAGTCTGATTGGTTTAGCTTCATAATTCCAACAGCCACATCCTGGAAACAGATTCTGCGAACTGCAAACTGTGACTTCACAAAATTGCAAACACTGATGTCTCACACCCTTTTTGACCCCTGTTTCAGCTGTAGAGCAATCATAAATGTCAACATTCGCTGTTTTTTTCTCACTTTAGGGAAGTCGGTAGGACAGAATTCACAGAAATGGTTTGCACATCTACACGTTCATAGGATGTGCTTTCAACAATATGAAGGTAAATCATCTGATCTGTTATGTAGTTGCTTCTTCTCATTTCCATTTGAACCTATGACATATTTTTAAAACTTTTTTGTTTAATTGAAAACACTCAAACAAAAAAAAAAACTAAATAGAGTTTCTGAACCATCCATTTTTAACTTACAACAAACTCACAAGACTGTGTACGTTTTCATCAAATTAAGTGGACCCCTCCGGATATGAACAGTTCCAAATTAAAGGCTGTGCTCACATGTACTGCCTGTTGTAAAGCTCATGTTAAAGCCTGCATTCCTCCTTACACTAATTGCTTTTGTTCTATTCTTATCTTTATTTCCTACAAGATGTGAAAAAATAACATGCATGTTTTCTTTAAACATTAACATTTAGCTCTAAGAAAAAGTACCCTGGCTACCTTTAAATAAATAAATAAATAATCTAAGCTGTCCTCTGTTACATTAAATGAATTAAAGTACCAAGGCTGCTAAGGAGGCAACTACTTGTATAATGTATTCACTTCCTACAGTTTCAAACTTTATCTTTCACTGAGTTGATTGTCAATGTACCTTTAAAAGTTAACTACAATATAGCGTGTATATTTCATTTGGCAAACAGCATTCTGACTGCTCATGATTAACTGCTTGTATCTGCAGACTTCTTGTTTCTATGTAAATGAAATAAACAGCTAGCACCTTTTCAGATGCATGAAAGGTTCTTTGTAAATTTCACTAAGAACATATTCTGCAGAGCTCTCATGATTTATTCCGTGCACTTGTGGACTTCATTCCTCCCACTGAAAGCGTTTACTAATGGAAAAAGTAGCTAATGACTTTGCAAATATAAGAAATAACTACTATTCCATGCCTTTCTGCAAGTTATCTTATTTTTCAAGCCTATTTGTTTGAAAAAGTTGTCTATAATTTAAACCAACAACATTAATTTAGTCACCTCTGTAAAAACAAGGGAAATTATCTTAATTCTACATAGAATGTAATCTGTACACATTTAGACCCTTAGCAGCTGTACTAACCTTAACTTGTGAAAGTGAAATGCGTGGATGCCTTACCATTATGCCAATCATGGTTGTTACGGCTTGAAAATTAAAATTAAAGAAGGGAGCCTATTATTATCCTAGATTATTCTTACTTGGTGTTGGCCTTTGAGAAATGATTCTAATAGAAAATAATATTGTGTATTCCATGCCTAATGTTGGTAATGCTGACGGGTGGATTGACTGACTCTTGGTTGGAAGCAGGGACATATTATGAGCTGGCAGAATGAACTTTAGAAGATTGAATTGATGTAAGTATGTAGTACAGGGGATGCTGTTCTTCTTCATGAATATCTTATTCTAAGGTATTGGTTTGACTAAGATGTGAAAGAGCAGGTGATGACTCAAATTTATGAGGGTTAGTGGACTTCCTAGATGGCTAAACACCAAACAAAAGCTTAACTTTGCTCTCCCAGTCTGAAAAGAGAAACTGAGAAACAGCAGCCAATGATATTGGCAGCTTCAGTAAAATGCAGTTACTGGCTTGTAAGTACATTGCCTGGATGCTAGCATAGAAGAAAGTAAAAGAGCCCAAAGGAAAATGAACTAGAAAAGGTGAAAAGAAAACACTGACTGGGAGGAATCCTGCAGCTGTTTGGCAAAAAGCAGTTCAAGCTCCAGCTCTGATGCTAGACATGGCATAATTTAGATGAAAAAAATAAGTCAAAGGTGTTCAGAGCTGATTAAAATAAATGAAACACTGAAGAAGTATATCAACTCAAATAACAAAAGGCTGGAAAATGGAAGAAGCTTTTAACAGATATTCAGATAAGCTGGTAAAACTGTAAAAATCAGAGGCTGAAATGAAGAAAAGACTGAGACTGCTCAAGAAGAGATGTTTCAAAAAATGGGAGAATCAGAGGACAGAGCATGTATGGAAGTCTGAGATTTTCTGCTGTACCACAGAAACTAGAAGGAACAGACTATATTAATTTTATGAAGGCATAAATAAGCAAAGCAATTGGACTGGTATTGTACATCAGAAATTGTTAACTGAAAGGTCAGGTACTGTATATGCTCCAAATCTGGCCATGAGAAAGCAGCCAATACCTTTACTAGTAAAGATGCAAACCTACAAGAAGAAAGAGTTGATGCTGGGAAAACTGTGGCAAAAGGGCAAAGTATTAAAAGTTGGAGACAATAGAGTGTTTGTAGAAAACTGTTATTCTCTGCACACGAGGCGGAAGAGGAACAAATTTATTCCAATAATCAAGGAATTTGGAGAGGCAAGTATGAGATTCAAGCTGCTGTATGCACCTGTTTTCAGGATATGTTTTTCCTTCAGGATCAAAGTAATTTTTGATGCAGAACAGATTAAGGAGGAAATGCAAATGCTTGTTCAACAAAAAGTGACCCATTAAGCAGAAGGGGACTCTGCTTCTCATTTTTCTGATAATAAAGCAAACAGAGAAACTTTGCCAGTGAAACATTTTCCGCTGTTCCAAAGGAAAATGCTTGAAAGCCAGAGAACCACAAGAGTTTGTATAACTTTACTTTTAATGGTTATAGAACTGAATATGTGGACGTTTTGAGTAAAGGCCTTAATTTTGTACCTACAACTACTCATTCTAATATTTTTGATTTAGTTATTGACCTGAGGTTGTTTTTAGGAAAAGTAAATCTTAGGTTGCTATTTCATGACAATAACAGTGGTGAGTTTTGCCCTAACCCTTTGATCAGAAAGAGTCTTTTTAACTCACCCCTACCTTTGCCTTTGGATTTGTTTGAGAAGCTCTGTGAGTTTGAGTTTGGTAATATTTTAGCTAAGAACAAGGACCGAAACTGTTGGAACTTAACTGACTCTGAGATTAAACTATTGAAATCTCAATGTCAGGATAAATACGTGCGAGTGTTGAAACCTGAGAAAGGGGGAGGGGGGGTATTGTTATTATGACCAAGGTGGATTATTTGCAGGGTATGTACACTCATGTTTTTGATGGCCATTTTTATGAGGAGACTTCTCTGAATGTTGTGCATTTATCAGACAAAAAAATTTGATTTTTTTACTTCATGATTTGCTTATGCAAGGGCAGATAGATTCTGAAATGTATTTCTTTTTACGTGTAAAACACCCGAGGGTGCCATCTATTTTTGACTGCCTAAAATTCACAAAAGCATAACTGAACCCCCTATGAGGCCAATAGTGGACTCCAGTAAATCCAAAATTCATCCTTTAGTGAAGTATGTGAATACCAAACTGAACCCTTTTGTTGAGCAGTTTGAATATTTATGTCGAGATTCATGAGTTTTTCTCAACAAGCTTAAGGATGTAGGGTTCTCTGATGATTTTATTTTTTAACTTTGGATGTTGTTAATGTATTGAATGTTATACCCAGCGTATAGGACTAGAATGGTTTTATGAGTTCATGTGTGAATGCACAAGTTTAAGTCATGATGAGATAAGTACTTTATACACACTTATGGAATTAGTTTTGCAAAACAATTTTGTTTTTCTGGATGGACAATATTTTTTTACAAATGGATGTTGTCATGGTTGCATCCTTTGCCTCCAGCTTTGCGGACATTGTTATGCATGAGTGGGAAAGGAAAATCTTATTCCCACATTTTGGTTATATGAACCCCCCCCCCCCCATGGGGAAAATCTTATTCCCGCATTTTGGTGATATGAACCCCCTTATGGAAATTGTCTATTTTTGGATGACATCTTTATTTTATGGCAAGCACCAGATGAAGGTATTGATGGGTTTATTGATTTTCTAAATAACAGTACTTCTGGCCACACTGAGATTTCTGAGTTACTAAAAAAGAAACTGTGTACTTTTCTCTTGTTTTGAGAAGTACGCAGGAATTATTGGTGATGTTCCCCAGTTAGTATTTAGAAGGGGTAAATCCCTTAAACTGTTTTTTGGAACGTGATGACACCTTCTTTATGTCCCACACAAACAAGAAAAGAAAAGTGGGACTTTTAAGTGTGCTGTTTGTTCTATGTGTAGAATTGTGTATGAGGCTGATGGGATATGTATTAATAGTCATCATCTTAGGTCCTCCCATTATTTTAATTGTAATACAAGGGGTGTTATATACATTGCTTTATGCACTGAATGTTGTTCCTTCTATGGAGGTAAAACACAGCGGAGGTTCAGGGATCAGATATATGAACACACTTTGGACATTACATAGATAATACTCTGTTTAAGCATATCTCTGAATATCCTACTCACAGTTTTTTGTTTTGGATATTGTTCATAGAGATAGTTGTGGTGGGCCGTGGGAGGATTTGATTAAATTCAATGAGCTAAAATAGCAAATTTGCTTGATTTTTTACACCCCCTGATCTTAATGGCAATATGTCTATTATTATTGTATTAAAGCTGTGTTCGTATTTAGTGTAACCCTGATAATTTATTAATGGAAATTATTTAAGAAATAACTTGTCACAGGTTTTTGATATATCTTTGTTTGTTGGTTAATTAAGGCCATGTGATGAGGAGAGGGACTTTTAAATAGCTTGATTTTTTTTTCTATTCTGTAGAAGTCTTGTTGATACATACATATGAAAGTGCTCAATTTTATTAAACATTTTCAGCTAAGAACTGTGTGCTTTCTGTTTTTCCTCACTTACAGTGTTTGGATTTGGTTTATTTGTTCTTGTATTTTGGTGAGGTTGAAATGAAGAAAATCCTGTCTGAGTATGAGACTGCTCAAGAAGAGATGTTTCAAAAAATTGTAAAATTAGAGGACAGAGCATGTAGGGAAGTCTGAGATTCTTTGTTGTACCAGAGAAACTAAAAATAACAGACTATGATAATTTTATGAAGGCACAAATAAGGAAAGCAACTGGACTGGTATTCTACATCAGGAACTGTTAATTGAAAGGGCAGACATTGTGAATGCTCCAAATCCAGCCATGAGAAAGTAGCCAAGACCTTTACTTATAAAGATGCAAACCTAGAAGAAGAAAGAGTTGCTGCTGGCAAAACCATGGCAAAAGAGCAAAGTATTAAAAGTTGGAGACAGTAGAGTGTTTGTAGAAAACAGTTACTCTCTGTACGCCAGGCAGATGAGAAACAGATTTATTCCAGTAATCAAGGACTTTGGAGAAGCAGGTATAAGATTCAAGCTGCTGTATGTAGCTGTTTTCAGGATATGTTTTTCCTAGAGGATCAAAGTCATTTTTGATGCAGAACAGACTGAAGAGGAAATGCAAATTTTTGTTCAACAAAAATTGAGCCATTAAGCAGAAGGGGACTCTGCTTCTCATTCTTCTGATAATATAGCACACAGAGAGACTTTGCCAGTGAAACATTTTCCACTGTTCCAAAGGAAAATGCTTGAAAGACAGAGAAACACAGGAGATGACCAGCGGAATCGGGAATACCTTGGAAATTAAATGGAATCTGAAGTTGGAAGATGGATATAAACAGAGAGAAGCCCAACAAAATGGAAATTAGTGAATAAATGTGAGACTGCAAAGCATTAGTCACATTTATGAAACACAACTATATAAGAATAAGTGGAAAGAGTGGACTTTTGCTCACATTGTTAAACTTGTGAATTGAAAAGTATTTGCCTCAATTAATGTTATTAGTATCTGTACGGACTTGAGGAGGAGGGGAACAAGAAGGAAAAAGATAACTAAGTAAAGCTATTTCTTTTCATAACAATAATTCAATGAAATTTCTCACAATATAAATTGCTTATTTTATAGTAAAGTATTTTTAGTTGTTCTTTATGATAAAGTTACTAAAGTAAACAGATGCCTTTTTTCTTCTTCCTTCTCTCTTTCTTTTGTCTTTTTGGTATTAAGAAATGTGGGTATTACAGTGGTGCAAAAAGAGAAAAAAAAACTAGGCAAAACATGTTTAAGTTCATCGGCTGTAATTTTGGGTTGTTGAGGTGGGGATGGGGGTACACAAGAACACACATCATAATATATGTAGAGCTGTTATGTTTTATTTTTCTTTTACATAGGCAAATGTCTGGATTATGACACTTGGCTGAATCTAATAACAAATTTTAAGTGGAAACAAATAAATATGAGAATACCAAATATAATGAAAAGATTTCCTTTAGCAATAAATGTTTATCTTGTCTTTCAGGCTGAAGTACAAAACTACAATTTTCATTTTTTTTCTTCAGTTCCATGGAGTAAGCTAATTAAAGGCAATAAAAGACAGAATACTGGTTTCTTCAAGGCTAAAAGTTAATAATTTCTGAAAGTGTGCAATATGTTTTCACAGCTGGGGGGGTTAAGATAAAAAAAAGAACAGACCCTAATCAGTGTAAATAGAAGCATGGGTAACAACATGTATCTTAGCATGGATAACCTCAATTTCAGGTTAATTAAGAAGCTGTGTTAGCAGCTATTTGACACAAGTGCTCCTATTAGGAGGATCAAACTTCATTATTTGTAGATATGCATAGTTATGTGTGTTTGTATTAAGTTAACAGGTTATGGGATGTTCTGGTGTTTGTGTGTCTGTGTTTTTTTGAGAATTTTTATTAAAATTGTAAGTATTGTAAAATGTGAGATAAGTTCCAATGTTGATGCTAAGAAAAAAACAGCATAAAGGATTAACCTGCCAAACATTGAGTACAACGCAAATGCTGGAAATAGACATTTAAAAAAGCTGCCATATACAATAGGTGGGAATAATGTCTTCTTACCATAATGGCAACACTTTCTATGTTATCTTGGAATGTGAATGGTCTCACAGGTATAGACAAAAAAAGAAAGAATGATTAGATATATTAAAAAATGCAGAGTGCAGATAGCAATGCTACAGGAGACGCATTTGGAAAAACTGAGTATGTGCATTTGATAAAGAAAGGATTTCAGGTTGGGTACTCTGCAGAATATCAGGGACAAAGGAAAAGAGGACCATTTATAGTAATTGCTAGATGAGCTCCAGTAGTGATAGAAGAGAAAAAAAAGGATATTAATGGCAGATTTGTGGTAGTAAGGGTTTACTGGTAAGGGATCAGGATTATGCTGGCACGTATTTGTATTCCACCTAAAACTGCTATTATAGAGATTAATACATGTTTGGGAGAAATAATCAGCTTTCAGCAGGGAACATCACTTATAGGTAGGGGCTGGAATTTCTTTTCAAAAATGAGGATGCATCGGGGGGGCTTAGAAGGGAAAATATAACAAAATAGGGTAGATTTCTGAAGAGATTTATGAAAATATTTGGTATTAAAGACATGACTTCAGTAGTATGAACTTTGAGATAATTTACATATTCACCAAGGTCTAATAACTGGGCTAAATTATTCAGAAATTAGATTTCATAGGAACATGCACATTTAATTGAAAGCTTTCACATATCCAATAACTATTTCAGATTATCCACCAAGAATTATTAAGATAAAAATGCAGGGTAATGAGGAAAATATGTGACACTGGTGCTTCCCACATACCTATTAAAAAGAGAGGAATTTAAGGCATGGGTAGTATCCAGGAGTTATTAGAGAAGATAGAAAGTACTCCAGAAGTTATAGCTAGTGAGTAGGATAAAATGAAGGTGGAGTTTAAAAATAGGATAGAAAAGAAAAATAAGGCTTGTTAAGAAGTAATACGAATTATTTAGAGATGCTGACAAAGGTTAAGTATTAGAAAATAAGGGGAAATGCACAAAACAAGATGAGGCACAATTTCAGAGTGTTAAAGAGAAAATAAAGGTGTACCTGGATAATATACATGAATTTAGAAGGATAAATGAGGTTTAAGAGAAGGAAGGAACTGAACAATGTATGTAATGTTGCTTTGATTGTATGATATGTAACAGTATACGTGATGTATAACTTTTGTAAATGTGAACTTGTTTAATATAGTTTGATTACTTTTATATGAATGCAAGTTTGCCTGTGTCACGAGTGATAATTCACTAAAGGCATTTAAAAATTATGAGGGCTATTAAACTATTTGGATTTTTAACAAAATTTTGCACAAAACAGGTAGAAGGATACCTGAATGGTGAAATGTTGGAAGGATGATTATTTAAAGGAGTTTCAAGCAGGATAAAGTTATATTTTTCAGCTTTATACTGTCCTACAGCAATAGGTCAGACATGATTGCTTGCATGATGACAGAGGGATTGTAAGAAAGTGAGACAGAAGTGCTGCATTTATACATGTGATTTATAGATGGGAGACTCATTTTATAAGTAGTTCTAGGAAGGAAGATGGAACTCCGGATCACCAGCGCAGATCCTTGGGGTCTTCTGCCAAGTCTACCCACTCCTCCACTTCCTCCAGATCATCCAGGAGTTTGTTACCTTCTGATATGGACAGGATAATGAGAAGCTTTCTCCAAGCCCAGATAGAGCTGGGGCTTCTAGCATTCCCAACCTATCCAACTAGGCAGCCTCTCCAATTCTTACTCTCCATTCTCCTCTTCCAACTCAAGGGGCTTCAGAATCTTGGGACCCAGATACCCATGGTCAGATCCCGATGGGGTCTAGTACTCCCTTTTTCTCGACCCTGTCAGGGTCCCTGGTCTACAGTGTTCCCACACCCTTGGATCAGGGTGGGCCCCATGTCAGAGTGGTTGGCTCCATGGGGATGGGTTTGGGTCTGGGTTTTGTGGACCATTCTCTTTCACTGGGGGCTATGGCACTTGATAGCCCCAGACCAGTATCATCTGGGGGCAGTGGTGTTGTATCAGGGCTCGCCCCTCCCCTGGGGTACTTTACCCTGTGTGGGTGGGGATGGGACTGCTTCCAGCCCATCGGCCTTCATGGTAGTAGACGGGACATTATTTAGGATGAGAGTTTCATCTCCCACCCCTCTGGGTCCATCTCTGCCCTCTGTGTCTTGGGTGGCAAGACCTCCCATCCTGTCCAGGGTCAGCCCTCCTGTTCTAGCCTTCAGGGGGGTTTCTTCTCCTCACAGGGTCCCTGTAGCTTCCAAGTCCTCCCTGGAGCCCCCCCCAAGGAGGAGGCACCTCATAAGAGAAAGTGCAAAAGATGACCCTTGAACTCACCCTAGGAGACCTCGATGAAGGAGACGGATCTGGCAGATGATGTTTCCTTCAGGGACATCCTTGAGATCTTGAACCAGAAGGGTGGATAGTCTCCCCAACCCCTGTCTTCAGAGGAGTCCATGTTTCTGAAGGCATTTGGGATGGAACCATCTACTTCCTGGGTGTCCCTCTGGCCAAAGAGTTGGTAGATCTTATCGCCAGCAGGGCATGGAAGGACCTGACACTGTGGAGCCAGTTCCCAAGCAAGCCAATACATTTCTTAGCTTCCCCCGTGGACTGCCCATTTTGGAAAAGAGTCCTAGTCAATGCCATCATGGTTGCAGCTCCACCAAGATGGAGGTGGCAGTGCAGAGCTCCCTGGTCCATTCCTCGAACAGGGAGTCCCAGTCAAGAGACCAACATGGGAAGAGTGCGTATGCCTCTGCTACCCTTGAACTGAGGACAGTTAATCACTTGGGACATTTTACCTGCCTCCAAAGGGACTTGGTCAAACAACTCACCACTTCCCTTACAGAGTTATTGCTGGCAGAGGACCTCAAGAAGGTGTCTCCCAAGCTTTCTACTCTGACATCCCTCACTAATTCCTTGATGGGGTTAATTTCAAATGTGGCGGAAACTACCTCTTGAGCAGCAGGTACCAGTATAGATATAATTCAGCATGTTTGCCTGCATTTATGTGGGTTTGTGGAACCCTTCAAAGTCTTTTACTGACACTACCTTTGATGACTCCACCCACTTTGTATCCTCCGTGAAGGACACCTTGACCTGTAGTGAGCAGAAAGGGAAGACTCTGTCCATAGTCAGGATCAAGCTTTCTACTCCTCAGAGGTCATTCTTCAAAACGCAATAAGGAACTAGGAAGATGGGGTTCCAGAAGTCACAGTCTCCCTTCCAGGACACTCCTGATGATTCTCTTTCCAGAGGCACGGGGAGAGGTTTCAATGGCAGATGCCACACTAGAGGCAGGGGGGACTGCAAAATCAGGGCTCCAGGAACCTTTTTCTGAGCAACCCTTTCATTACTCCTAAGGCGTTGCCTGACTGCTATACCCTGGAGGCAGTCAAGGGTCATATTTCCCTTCACCCACTAGCCTGGACAAACATCACCTCCTATTAGTGGTTGTTAAACATAATTTTCCAGTGGCTATTTTATTCCCTTTCCAGAATCCTTCCTATACAAAGATATCTCCCTGACATTCCATCTAGTCAGAGGGACGTGGCCTTCAAGGAAGTTCAACAACTTATTCAAAAAAGAGCCACCCAACAGATCACAGCAGGGCAAAGAGGATCCGGGACTTACTCTCGCTTCTTTTTAGTGCCAAAAAAAGATGGGAGACCTATGGCCTATTTTGGACCTCAGCAAGTTGAATCTGTCAGTTAAGAAGTCCAAGTTCCAGATGGTCACTGTTCATTTTATTCTGCCTCTCTTATGCAAGGACAACTGGATGTGTTCTGTGGATCTCTGGGGCATTTAGTATCACATCAAGATAGACAGGCACTCCAGGAGTCATCTTTGCTTCTGATTAGGGGCCAATCATTATCAGTTCAGAGTCCTACCCTTCGGACTCACCACCACCCCCCTGGTGTTTAGCAAATGTATGGCATTGGTAGCGGCTCATCTGCAGCTGCAGGGATTTCAGGTATTTCCATACCTCAACAATTGGCTCCTCACAGCACCCTCAAGGCATCAACTGTCACAAACCATCCATTATGTCCTTCTCCTATTCAGTCAGTTGGAGATTACTGTCAATCTTTTGAAATTGAATCTGGTCCTCCATGCAAAAGTTGGAGTTCATAGGAGTCCACCTGGACTCCATTTCAGAGATTGCAGTATTGTCTCTTCGCAGAGTTCAGTTGATCCAGGAGCAGGTCAAACAGACCTTAGATCTTTTGCATCCTCCGGTTCAGTTGATTCTTTGGACCCTAGGATCCATGGCTGCAGCCATTCAACTTGTTCCTCTAACAAGGTATCACATGCGAGTTCTGCAGTGGACCCTGGCAGTCCAATTGTCTGTTCTGTCTCTACCCATGTCCATGTCCATAAAACTGACACCTGTGTGCAGATGGCACCTTCTTTGGTGGCTTCAATCTCAGGATCTCATCCTAGACAGGCCCTTTTCTCTTTCTCTGCCCAAGGCCACTGTGACCATGGACGCTTCCCTTTTGGGGTGGGGGCATTTCCAGGGGAGAACTGTCCAAGACAATTGGTCCCCTGTAAAAACCAAGTTGCACATAAATGTCCTTGAGATGATGACAGTACTACTAACATTGCAAGCCTTTCAGGACTGCCTTCCCCTTAGGATGATAGCAATTCAGACAGACAACATGGCAGTGGTCTGGTATGTCAACAAGCACGGGGACACAATCTTATCCATTGTGTAGAGAGGCCATGAGAGTGTGGGAATGGGTGATGTCCTCCAGGAACTTTCTTCTTGCAATGCATATACCCAGGGACTCCAATGCGTTGGACAAGAAACTCAGCAGATCCATCTTGAGCCCTCATGAGTGGTCCCTCAATCCCATGGTGGCAAAGCATATTTTTGACCACTGGGGTGAGCCATAATGTGAGATGTTTCAGATATCCTTTTGTTCTTGTCCTCACTTTTCCAGGCAGTGGCAAATTTCTCTACTATTAAGCTCCAGTTGGCGGTGATTTCTAATTTCCATGAGAATAGTGAACCTACTTTCTCTTCCAGACTTTGCAAAGCATGTATGAAAGGTGTTTTCCTTCTAAGACCACCTGTTAGGGACTCCACACCTCCTTGGGACTTAACTTTAGTACTGAAATCTCTGACTAAGAGTCCTTTTGAACCGGCCAGTTCATGTGATTTCAAATTCTTGTCATGGAAGACTGCCTTCCTGGTTGACATAACTTCGGCTAGGAGGGTTTCCAAATTTAATTGTCCTGTCAAGTGCACACAAAAAAGGATGTTATTAATGTGCCATCTTCTCTTCAGACACAAGATCCATCTGCAAAAGAAGTAACTCAGAATTTTGTAATGAGACAGCTTTCAAATCAGGTCTAGGCAGAATCACATGGTTAAATATTAAAAAAACAGTTGTGGTTTGCCTTCATCCGTTGTAGGAATTAAAGAAGCAGGATTAATAGTTCAACATTTAATAATCTGTAAAGAAGGGTTATTAATTGAAGACAGCTAAATTTAGACAGTTGTGTATCAGATAAGTATTGCGTTCTAGTTTTCAGTAACAGTGCTTCTACAGAATGAGGAACTGCCACATAAATCTCATGTCCGTAAGTAAGGGCAGCTGTCATTTCTACTAAGTGTGTCATTGCATCCACTGCCCTAAGGTAATGGGGGAGGTTGCTGCTACAGTATCAAAATTTGTACTAAAATAAGAAATTGGTCTGAAACCATAATTTCTACATTGTGATAATAGTCCTAATGCTACATTATTTCTTCCACAACAAAATGGGAAAAATCTTTTTGAATAATCTCAATCCAAGAACAGGAGGGTTAGAGAGCAAAGATTTTAGATGGACAAAAGCTTGTTCATGATGTTCTTGCAGGAGATGGTTTAGGAGTGTCTTTCTTTAATAATTCAAACAACAGTTCACTGCATCTGAATAATTAGAAATCCTTTGTCGGCACTAGCCTGTCAGTCCTAGAAAAGCCCCTAGTTATTTTAATGTTGTGGGATGTGGTGCAGCTTGAATAGCAGTAATCCATTAAGGTAAAATTTGCCTAGAATATTCTGAAATGAGATGTCCTGAATATTGGACCTGTGGTTTTCATAACTGTAATGTTGCCTTACTAACTTTGAATTTTAACTATGTTAACTTAGTTAAAAAAAACAGTATCTTGTCTACAGCTACGATATGAATCCAACGCTAGCAGCAGAAATCTACTTACTGTTTCACAGTAGATTCATATGGACACTTGATTTTATCTAACTGTTTTTCATTTCTCTCGAGAAAAAGAGTATCCCCAGGATTCAATAAAATCTGTGTAGGACCTGCATGGAATGTACCAGTGTACACAGACATGGTTCCCCATTGGCAGCACATCATGCATATTAATTATGGTGCGCTGCCAAGGCAGATCACAGTAACATGGATATTGAATCTTTGTAGGCAGCAGTGTAGTGTCCCATGGATGTGGATTGCACAGGGAAGTTCTGGACAGATGTTATGTACAGGATAATGTACATACCTGTAATGTCCCATGGTAGTCTAGAAATATGTGTGCTTGTAATTTTTTTTAATGCATGTTTGTGCAGCCCAGTGTGGAATGCAGCAATGCCAAGCTGCACTTACATAAACACAGCTGACACCTGCCAGACATCTAAAAATTGAAACCAGATGTAATTAATTATTCATTTGAATACTCATTTGCGTGGTGTAGTGTGGAATGCAGCAGTGCCGAGCTGCGCTTACACATGCACAGGTAACATTTGCCAGACATCTAAAAATAGAAACCAGATGTAATCAATGATGTCTTGTTGTGTACCATGTTTTAATATTATGAATGGATTTTTGCGCAGCTCTCCACAGTGCTTAGCAATGCTAACAGGTAGCTTAGTAGTATATGTGAAGGTATATTAGTTTTTATACTATCCCTGTAGCTATATAGGTAGAGTCATGGCCTAGAGTGTTGTAGGTCCCGGGTTCAAGTCCCCAGTAGTCATAGCTTTTTTTAGACAATTATTGCTGTGGAAATGTGTCAACTGACCTAAAGGGTGGTTTAATGTAAAAACATATTTGTTACGTTTGAAAAAGCTGCGTGGTGCTAAGCACTGCTTAAACATGTTTAACAGCCACTTCTGTTTGTGCACTGATAAGTTTCACTAAAACATGGTTATGCAAGTTTACATGATGCTAAGCAAGTTTGCGCAATGCTAAGCAATGTGGTGCATTTTTGAATGTTTCAGTATGACATGTAAGGGCGGGGAAACAGCCTGTATTAAGGGCACTAGGTGGGAATTCTGCAGCATTCATTGGAGTCTCATTAACCTATTGGTATGCCTGGTGGGGTTGGTGTGGGAACGAGCTTTTGGGTGCAGAGGTGGGATGTGCAGGAGTCCAGTGTTTGTTAGACTCCTAGTCCAAAGGTATGAACCCCAGTTATTGCAGGAAGATTATCAGGGCTCAGAATATAAAGCTGAAGCCTGGGACCGGTTGGCCAGGGACCTTACCAGTGCTACTGGTATCCCCCACACTGTTGAGCTGTGCTGTTACCACTATGATGACCTGTAGCGAAGGATGAGGGGATCCTTGAACACCTGGGTCCAAGAGGCTAGGGCTGGGCATGCTCCACATATATGCAATTATATTTCTCACTACTTTACTAAAATATAAACTGAATCTATGCAAAACTGGTATGCATAATGGTGTGCTTCTCTTCCAACAGCTGCAGCTGAACAGACTTGCAATGTCTAGTCTCATGCCAGGTATCTGGCTAGGATGCACCATGAGTATAGTAAGTACAGCTATTTTCTGATAATTTTAGTGCAGTAATCAATAAGCAATACCAACAAAAATAAGCAATAAGGTGTAAAGTAGAATTGTGGTTTGATATCTAATGTGTTGTAATAAGTGCAGTAGTGCTGTATTCATTGCATGTCTGTTCTAATGTTACTGAATTCAACTGTAAAACAGAAATAAATAAAGGATGCAAAAATAATTGCCTGATAAATGTGTTGCACAACCCACAGTATGGTTCAGAGCGGTCTGCAGTCCACTTTCACTCAGATAATGCTCTCTATTTCCCCCAACTTCAGGAACAGGTTATATGGGTAAGGTAGACCATGTTCTGGAGAGATATTGTGTGTGTATTTCACAAATTCTAGGGAGCAATAACAAAGTGTAAAGCAGGATTATGGTTTCATAAGATTATGTTGAAATAAGTCCAGCAGTGCTGTATTAATTGCATGTCTGTTCTAATGTTGCTGAATTCAACTGTAAAACTGAAATAAATAAAGGATGCAAAAGTAAATGCCTGATAACTGTATTGCACAACCCACAGTATGGTTCAGGCCAGTCTGTAGCCCACTTTCACTCACATAATGCTCTCTATTCCTCCCACTCCAGGAACGAGGTATATGGGTAAGGTAACCCACATTATGGGCAGATATCATGTGTGTACTTCACAGATTCTAAGGAGCAGTAACAGCAAAGTGTAAAGCAGGATTGTGGTTTCATAAGATTATGTTGAAATAAGTTCAGTGGTCCTGTATTCATTGCACGTCTGTTCTAATGTCACTGCAGTCAATTGCTACATGATGTTCACATGTCCCCTGCAGTCATAGCTTTTGGGTTCTACTCCAATACCTGCCATCTAAGACATGATGGCTCTCTAGTCTACATAATGTACACAAACATACCTCTCAAGTGTCATGATTTTTCATAATGTAATGACAACTGCCCAATCTGTCTGGTCCATGATTAGCAGATAAATAATTTCCTGGACTGCATTATATGTGCAAATCCGTTTACAGAACACCTTGGTAGTTATGTATGTGCACATTATGTGAAACAGTTCCGTGTAGCTGTGTACCTGCATTTGTTAGGGCTTGGCCCATACTGTCCCATGGTAACAGTTTGAGAGGTATGTACATGCTACATCATCTGTAGAAGAATTTGAGTCACTGTAGTCATAACTGACACTGCACACCTGTAGAATAATGTATTAGCAGTCTGTGTATTAATATGATCTGCAGATTCACTAGTGGTATGTTTTTCTCTCTCTCTTCACCCCTTATCTTCTTTCATTTATTACTGTTATTATTATTATTATTTAATATTAATATATTATTTTAAACTGGTTTGTTGGCATTGTGGGTTATTTCATTCTGGTTTGCTGTTATACACTTACTGTTATGTTATTTAATGTTGTGTTCCACATAATATATCTTAATATGTATTTGGATTACTCAGTATTATGTTCCATTATGTTAATACTAACATTGGTTTGGTTATTGCTACATTTAATTTATCTTTATATCTAATTTAATAGAGCGCGATAAGGTATGCCAGTTCCTGGTAATCCACCTACCTTGGCTCCTCCGGCCATGGCACCTAGGCCCAACATGTCTGGAACCCAGCCTTGGGGTGCTCCCTCTGCTGCCACTGCACTACCTGTGGCATCAGGTAGTACCGCCCATCAGGATAGGGCTCACCCCCCCGGAGCAGTGGTGGAGGGGGTGTTGTCACCCACGATGAGCTGCCAGGTTTGGTGCGCAGGATAATTTACCATGGTTTTGGACACCACCTATGCCGGATTGTGACCATGCTGGTCACTCTGGTGAGGCAGGCTCACCCTGGAGCCCAGCCTCCACCACTGCCACCCCGGGGCAGTGAAGGAGCAGAAACATTCCAATGGGTGGGGACTTGAGTCATGCTGCTACCTTGTGGAGGCACATGAGACTGAGATTCCACACGCCACCCCTGTCTGCTGTCTTGTCTGTCTGCAAAAGCTTCCTCACCTTCCCAATGTACCTCCCCCACACATACCTATGTCCCTGCCCCAACATTCCATTCTTGTCTTAAAAAAAAATGGGCACCTGTCAAAAAAAAAAAAAGATATATATTTTCCCATACATACCTCTCCATTTCGCACATGTGTCCACTGGAGACACATAATCTGGTCCAATTGGCTTCACAATGCAGTTATGTTGTCCTCACCCCTCTCTCTGTGGGTGGCAGTCCAAATTCATCTACAAATTCTGTCAAAGTGCATAGTTGTTGCTGTACAAGAAATGGATAGCTATGGTTCTTCCCTACACCCTTCCTCCGCATATCTACCTGCCTTTCACTATGTTTAGCCCCCTGCTTGCACCCCGTTTCACCACGCTCCTAGCTCCCATTTTTGTCTTTAAAGTTTTTTTGCATGTCATGCAGCATTGATAAGCTCAGCTAAATAGAGCTATATTGATATATGTGTTTTAAATGATAATAAACATGTACAAAATAAACACCTGTCCCCTATTTCGAACCCGAGACCATCGCACCTGCAGACCACTGCATTAACTTACCACGCCTTTCAGCTGTTTTAAGCAAAACATAGTAATCACAAGTTACTGTAATTAAGGGTGTGTAGGCCCAGCTGTGCATTACACTGTGTCACGCAAACTTGCTGAAAAAGTAATGGAGAAACTGGGAGTGTAATTTCCATTCTAGTACAGGAGTACGCCACTAGAAAGCCAGACAAACACTAATGGATGTAACTGAGGTCTGTAATAACAGATAAATGGGTGCTTTTAATGGCAATATGTACAAGTATACCTGCTTCAACATTAATGGCAAAATACATGTTCAGCTGGGACTCTGATGGAGAAAAACATTCCTATAAAGCCAGACACATAATAATGGATATAATGGAGATATCTCACAAACTGTATTTGTGCACTTATACTGTCAAAATACATTTGCTGTAACAGTGACTCAGTAGCTCTGTCTGTTAAATGCTGTGAAAACAGTAACTTTTCCCACACATAGTCCTGGGTTCAAATCCAGTGGTGTGTAGCATTTAAATTACATTATTGTGAAGCCATCAATAAATGACTGAGTCATGTACTCTTTATCCATACAATTCATTTCAAATGAAATGTCTGCTTATCACTGATGGAAGTCACAGCCCTGCAGATAGGAACACAATTGACATACCCTTATATTAACACTATAAATGCATAAGGTGTCACGTCATGCATTAAAATGCATTCATAGAGGAGTTTGACTTAGGTAATGCAAATGAGGCCCAATAATATCAGTTACACCACACAATCATTTCATAATGATATTACAGATTAGCACAGCTGTGCAACCAACATACACATATGAAGGTTCTGCTAGTAACAAGGACTGCAAACACACATGTTCCATGTGACTACCATAATGTAACACATGGCCTAACAGTTGCCCAAATAATTGATATAATGGCATAAATACCCTCTATGTTGCTCAGGACACAAACATGTTGCCTAGTACTCTGTTAGTCATACTATTGCCTAACATACTTACCTTAAACACAAGCCTTAATTTGCAGTGGAACAGGTACCCTCACTCTGGTCCTGCCTCTACAACAAGGCTGATTCAGATCCCACAGTTACTCTTACAGCTTCTTGTCCTCCAAAGTGTTCACACACTCTGCCTATCCTATTGCCTGCAGCATTAGCTGCAGCCTATAGCACGCACATCTGTATGTAAAACTAATTGCTACAGACATACCCTCTGTGATGATGTAGTATCTTGACACCAGCAATTTCTAGCACAACATATCAGAAAGGGCTTTTAATCTACATGAAGGCCTAATATCTTTTTCAGTGGTTTCATGTCATTTGCTGATTATACTGAAAATCAGCTGTGTTGGGTGCAATTAGCAGTTCAGAGCCACAAATTGTTTAAGAGCCAATCACCTGGTAATGAGAACCATGTTAAAAAGCCTAACCAGGGAACCAGGCAAAAAGGGAGCCAGTCTGTATGATACTTTCTTCAGACAGTAACAGTGTTGCCAAACACTTTATATATCTGCACATATCAACAGTGAAGTATTGTACTCTATCAGGTATGTAACCTTTTTGTTTACAAAATGATGCATATACATAGGGGGAAGGAGATTACAGCATTAAGCCTTTCTTAGAACTGTAATGATGACATGTCCTTGATCTCCAAATTTGTTACACATATAGAGGACGTACAGTACATCAAGGGTGAAATGTTTTTTTGTCAGTGTGGCACATTGGTCTCTTGGGAATGTCCCTGCATAGTGGGTGTAATACCATACTGCTATTTGTTTGGCACTGTTAATTTGACATATAATCAGTAGGATTGCCCCTAGGGGACACACTACAGTGGACTCCTGTGTTGGGTGTGTGATCATACAGGAGTATCTGTCATGGCACACATGGGAATACCTGACTATCACTAGTATCTGAGTTGTATCCACATGGTTAGTATGTTTGCACACTGTTGAACATGATAGTTGTGGTCAAGCAGTGGATAATGGCAGCCATTCTGTTCTTGCTGTATCTCTACATAGTGCACTTCCATGTATGTGATCCTGACATGTGTTCCCATCTGTTGTCTTTCAGGAAACATGTATTCCAGACGACATGCCCCTGAGAATGATATCCTGGAAGACCCCCATCAACACCATGAACTCCTACTGTGCAGGGGAGGCACAACAGGGAACAGCAGGCAGCATTGTAGGTTGACCTTGTCCGTAATGTGAATGCCATAGGTCACCAGAACAGGACATATGAGCAGGTTCAACACCAGGCCATGGATATGATTAATGCTGCATGCAGAAGAGCACTAGCTGTGGCCAAGGATCATGGTGTCACTGGAGGAGGGCCTGCAACAGAACAACCACTATCAGCCACAGAGGAATTCCTGTCAAACCTCGGAACACACGCCAACTCCCAGACATCCATCACATTGTATATCGTGTATGTGGGTGCCACAGTTTCCACAGCAGAGAAGCATCCATGTAGGCTTCATTTGATCAGCATTGGAATACTGTACCATTCAGTGTGGCAGTGTGTAGATACATTTACATGGGTGTCAGGTCTTTGCTCCTTGGGGGAGGAGTTTGACTGCAATTTGAATCTCATGCTCAGATTGTGACCAACATATCAACTGACAAAGTAACTACAGTAAATGTGAGATAGGTGTTACCCTCTTATAGTGCAGCATGTGGTGGTGTTTAATTACCTCTCCCTCAACTTTCCACAGGTCCCTCAAGAATCAGACAAGGCTGTGGTCCTGCCCTGGTAAGCACAACACTCTTTTGTTACAGATGTAGATTTACTGCAATGTGTTTCCTAAAATGTCATCCCAGGTCTGATGGCTGGATTGCTGTATTGTTGGTATGATTGCCAACTGCACAGATATTTTCTGACTGTACACACATACCTATGCCTTGTAGGTGTGACAACACTGATAGATGTGACAGTATTATCAGGACATTGCAGATTGCTGTATGTGTCAACTGTGCAGAGTCTTCACAAATGTCAACAGTGTACCTCATTGTTGCTGATGAGATTGCAGTGCAAAGAACTGTGGCCAGGCCTGTGTGCCCAGGTCTACCACACCTGGGTATGTATATCACATATTGTGACTGATGTGCTATTTACTAGGAACATAGAGGTTTCAGATGGAAATGATACTACATATATATCTGCATGGGGTTTATGGCCAGTAGTATGTCAACAGGCATTTGTTGATCAATACGCTCTTGTAGGATATTGACATAACTCACAGAGTCTATGACCGCTCACAGTTTGCAGGCATCAGCCAACATTATCAGCCACAGACAGTCAGTATTCACTTGTATTGTGGTGAAATGGATCCCAAGCAGTAGAGGACCCAGGACTGAGCCCTGCTGAACACTGCTGCTCATCAGCTATTGCAGGCGGATTTCCCTATTTTGAGTATGTGTGCCATCAATGAGCCACTTAGTGACCCCTAGAATGATATTACCATGGATACCTATGTGGGTGCTGTTGTCAATGATGCCTGAGTGAGGGATAGAGTCACATGGCTTGGCTACATTCAGGGATAGTATGCCTTGATGTCCGCTCACCCAGGTCATTGGTGACTGCCTTGGACATGTCCACCACGTTTAACAGCCATGATCTCCATCAGACATCCAGACTGTGTACATTAAACTGTTTGTAGATCACACATATGTTTGCTGATCATCTCCATGATGATTTGCCCCATGAGCATACACATATGGCTACTCAAGCAAATAGGTCTATAGTTCTGGTAGTTGGTGAAAGCACCACCTCTGTGCAGGGGGATAACAGTTGCTGTTGTCCAGTCAGCTGGATGCAGCCAGTGGTTACAGCATGATTGCAAAGAGTTCGCAATGGTGTTATTAATCCTTGGTAAAGCTTGGTTAATGCTTGGTGGTAGGACGCAGCCTGGGATGTTAGCATGTCCAATAGATGCTGTGTATACCCCATAGAGAGGACAGTTATGACCTGCTCTGTAGATATGGAAGGTATGGGACAGGTTGTAGGAATGTCATGTGACATGTGGTGGGGACATGGGAGTGAAGTTTACACAGAAACTGTGGGACAACAGGTTAGCTATGAGTACAGAACCAGTATATGTGCTATCATTATGTATGAGTTCACCAACAATCTGGGCCTGTCCTCTGAGGTTACACTTGTAAGTACATTGTGCATTGTGGTACTGCTGTGTGGGAGAGTCTGACTGTTTCTACACGATGTCACACAAATATGTGCTTGTTTTAGCTGAGGAGTTTGTGCCTCCATTTTAGGGGGCACACTCACCCCAACTGTCACATAGCAATGTCCATTTCATATTGTACAGCCTCCTAATGGCAGTTGTCCAACATGCAGATTTGTTGTGGTATGAGGAGCTCATGTTCCTCCTGTCAGCTACAGCCAAGTCTATGCAGTTGTACTGCTGCTTACTTAATGTATGGGTGTACAGCTCTGCATAGTTGCTCATCCCATCTGAGAGGAGGATGTGCAGTCATGCTATGTAAACCATCCTATAGGGTAATACATTTCTTTGTTGAAGTATATTTCTGTATTGTCTGTAAGGGGGGTTAGGTCTGATAGTTTTAATGAGACTGATTTGTGTTCATATCTCACCAGGGAGGACCTTACAGTGGTGGGCTGCAATGGTTGGGATATACATGAAGCACTATGTCACCTCACCTTGTGGGGATGTCACGCCACTGGTCCAGGGCATTGTACTTAAGGAATTGGAGTAATCTTTGGACAAGTGAGCTTCAGCATGACTAACCAACACAGTTGGTGGTTACTTAATGTCATCCCAAACCATGATGTACTGATATATCTTGATAGGCATACGTACATGCAAATAAGCATGATGGGTGTCTGGATTCATGGAGCTGCTCCTGTAGCTGGCAATGGCTTGATTGCATGCCCTCCCAGCAGTGAATAGAACCTGCAGTGTCTCCATGAAGACATAGTGTTTCACTAAATCTGGATGTGTATCTATCCTTAATGAATATGTATACACCACCTGCATTACCTTGCACACTGTTAGTTTGAGATCTGAACATGTGGAAGGACATGTAGTCTGGTATGGCTGTGGTTCTGTCCACAGCCATGAATCAAGTGTCTTTGACTGCTCAAATGTCTGCATATTTTAGGGTAGGAACACCTTCCACAGAGTGGTGCTTAATGTTACATTCCTAGTGTGCAGCAGCATAACCATGATGTTGTATGAAGATGGCATTCTCATTGGAAAGTTTACTCTCTAGATAGTGCCTGTAAGATGCACTGTGGGGGTGTCAGCAGCCATGGCCAGTACTCAAAATCCCAGGGGTGAGAGATGAAGACCATCTCTGGCAAAGCACTGACATGTGTTGAGTAAGTCATCCCAGGCAGACATGTAGTGGATCCCCTTACAATGACACCACACACTAGGTATGGCATGTAAATCCCAGACTGTCATTCTCATACTATATTCGGCACTCATCACATCTATCATTGAGTGCAATGGCACTTTGCTATGTCACTACACAGGGATATCTTACAGCTGTAGCAGGCATAGAGGTTCCATGGTAAACAAATACACATTGCAGATAACATGTCTGATGCAGTCAGTGTCAAGAGCATACATGTGTAGTCTGTCTCCTACATGCTTTGGAATGGATGTGTATGGCTGCCATACAGAGATGTGATAGATCCCAATCTGTACCTGTACCTCCTGCTTTTTCAAGATAGAACTAACACATGCATGACCTGTTCTACACATCTACACTGTCACTGTGGTATAAGTAGTATATGCTGGCATGTAACACAAGACACTAAACCCTATATGTAACAGGCTCCCCATGCATGAGAAGCGCACATCTGCTGTAATGCACATCACGGTCAAGTTACACAATGGGATGCAGAACAAGAGAATCATAACTGGTGTAGGACAAATGTCTGTAATGGACACAGGAAATCTGTAGATGGGTCATCTCCATCATCACAGCTTGTAGATGTGTTAGGTCCAGAAACCTTAGTGACACTTATCAAGGGTATCCGACCATGTTATAGATGAGGGATGCATGAATAGGCTGCATGACGCCATTGTCCTTGTTAGCCTGTTATACACATATGACCCCATGGAGCCATGCACCTATACAGCTGTACATTGCTGGAGACATATGTCTTCTCTACTGAGTTCCATCCTGTGCTGTGATGTCTAAGGGTTTATTGCCTCTGTGTGTCCATAGTTTTCCCCTACAGACTCCTGCAACTGTACCATAAACAGGTCTGTTACACACCTTTCATTGTGTAAGTATACAACCATTACAACATCATACAATATAAGGTACACAAAATTATGTGGCCTACTCATTACAAATGTCAGCATAAAGTATCTGTCAGTGATCAGTACAAGTGGCATGGCAAAGGAACACTGCATTACACAATGACATAATAATTTATATAGTCACCCTGTGCATCAGACACATAGTTTCATTTCCCTGCATCGATGACGAGGATGACAGGGATGTGGCACATGTATCATCACTCGCACATCAATTGCACAGGGTGTTGTGTGAGGGTGCAGGAGGCCTAAGCTGACCCAATACGTTGAAAGCATGCATGTGAGTTAGGAAGAGAAGTAGACAAGATGGACCATGGAAATTTGCTGTGTGTGTCTGTAGGTGACCCAACTTTGACAGTGGAGTGCGAGTGTGTGCATGAACACAGTCAAGCTCAGGGCTAGCTCTACATGTGTGTATGTTGGACAGCTATAAACCATGCATGGTAGAGCTGACAGTTCACAGTCTCCACCCCTGAACATGGGAACTGGCTCCTCCATGGCCAAGGTCAGAAGCAGTGTTAGTACCTGATGGTGACTGCTGTCTGCTGGGACCATGTCTTCCACAGGAACACCCAGGACCATAAGCCCATGGCCTGCCACATCTTGATGTGGATAGCACACTCCCCTCTGGAGCACTGGATGTACTGTCACTACGGAGCATGACTGAGCATGGCCATGTGGACTCTCGGCACATGTAGTTGCTGACCTACGTCCACTGGTCTGATGCGTGACTCCAACCAGACATTCCATCACAGATGATGTGCATTCTAAGACAGATATTCTGTGATCTGTCTCAGACCACCTTCTTTGTACTGCATCAGTGAACCGATCTAGGGTATCACCATTGCAGTGGAGGCAGTCAGGGATGTCAGACTGTGCTGCATGCATAACCTGAGCATTTGTCTGGAGTTCCTTTCAGA
Organism: Protopterus annectens; assembly: GCF_019279795.1. Classification (NCBI taxonomy): domain Eukaryota; kingdom Metazoa; phylum Chordata; order Ceratodontiformes; family Protopteridae; genus Protopterus; species Protopterus annectens. Next base: position 262,050,293 of record NC_056742.1, on the reverse strand, counting down.
ATGTGCCTGTGCCTCCATGATGGCCCGAAACATATGCCAAGTGACCCTTGATGAAACACCTATGACACGTGGTGGAAGGACATTAGGCCCCCTATGAGCACCCCTCTCAATCTGCCTGTGTGGAACTTCACCAGCTCTCTGGCTATGGCCAATGTCTACACACACTGGAGCCATAGTTGCCACACTTTTCTGTTCAATGTCCTCACTCTCTGACTGTCCAATATCTGTGGCCTCCAGGGTTGGGTATGTGCATGCATACTGACTGTGTGTGGTGATAATGAGAGCAGGAGAGGGATGTAAACCTCTGGGACAGGTTCAGCCCCTGAAACCCCCACCTGTGCCTCACTTTGGCCACCATCAGCATCAGAATCTGAAGAGACACTGACATCAGGTTGTGTATGGAACAGAGACCAACCCCCCAGTCACCTGTGTTAAGAAAGGGAAAAGCAGTGCATTAATACCTACACTATTATGCTCTTCAGTAGTATATTGCAATATATGTAATGCTGTATACACTGTTGTCACTATTACATACCTGTTTAGCCCCCAACCTCATATAACAGCACATGAGAACATTACTTTTCCCACAAACATCTGTAGATACTTGGCCACACAGGTTTGCACTTAATGTACCTGAGATCACCATGTCTACCCAGTGGTAAGAAGGTAATCATATGCCACACGTGAGGGCATAGTCACCTGAAATTGACATACACATAACCACCATAAACTCTTCCCTCAGCCTGCCACTATGCAAGTGCAGTGGCCATTTGGTACTGTACCTTTCCAAGCACTACTGGCAATTGCATACAACACAATGGTCCCTCACAAGGGAACTTCACATCTTCAGTATCTGACATCAGTGGTTATTGTAGCTTGTGGCATATAGACTACTGAGAAGTGATCTCTGCCTTGCATACGGGGCAATGTGTGACCCTGCTTGATTGGAAATGCTGCATATCTGTAGGTGGCATGGTGCATGGATTACTCACAGTAAGGACAGTAGCCTGGTATGTGACATTAGTAACACATACTGGGGGGAGAGACCTGTCTAGCAGACTGTAACACATCTTTGGAACAGAATCCTGCCTAATGGCAAACAGAGCACTTCAGTGAACCTTGTCAGATATCATCTGTATGATTGGGTGGGTGAACATCATTTCACCACAGCTCCTATAATACATTTCTGTCTCATACTGTGAACTTTTTTTTCCTATTTTTTTTTCTATTAAGCTTGTTTGCAGACTGCTTCGCACAGCACAAACATGCCGAGATTATTAAAAAAAATTATTAATTTAACTTGTTCCCTTTAATCATTCTGACATACAGACTAATAGTTTTGCTCATTATGTGTATGTGGTCTTACTTCTTTAGGGGGTTTATGTCCATATTTCTTCACTTTTATACCTCCCTTTTGTCTGTCTAGACTTCTGTACATGGAATTTTTCCACGTACACTATGGACACTAATACAGGGTCTGAGCAGTTGCCTTTCTGCATATTGGATCACTCTACCTGCCTCATTTGCATGAGAGTCACCTGCTTATGAGGCGATTTGCATGCCATGGAAGTTTCTGTGTTTGCACGTGCATCAGCACCCCTAAACAGCATTTACTGAATCTAAAAATTTCGCACTTGTGTAAGCATTGTGGCGTGATGCCTACATGAAAAAAAAAATCATGTTGTCTTTATTGAATTCCCCTATGTAATTCTACAAGTCCTTGTGGTAATCTTATCCAGGTATATTGTTGTCTCTTATATGTTAAGGCAAACAAATACTGATTGTCTGGGTGGATGGTAATAGAGAAGAAAGCAGAAAAAATATCTGTCACTGCAAAAAGTGGTAGCTGTTGGTGGGATAAAACTCAGTATTGTAGCAGGATTGGGTATTATAGGAAGAGCCAGTACTACTACTGCATTAACTGCTCTTAAATCATGTATGAATCAAAAAGTGTTTTTTCCAGGGACAATTATTCCTTACTGAAGTTATGCAGAAAGCACAGATTCAATTTCTTTCCCTGCCTCTGGTGACAACAGATATTGAACTGTCATAGACAGGCACTCATAATGTTTTATAACTACTTTTACATGTTTAACATCCTTTATGAGCCTACCTTGTTATCATGGGTAGTCCAAAGCTGAGGAGGGATGGTTTCTAACCCCTCCAATTTGGCTACATCTAAGGTCTGTTCTGATGTTAGTACTATAAAGAGAGTATACTCATCTGCACAAACCAGCTGAATACGCACCAAAAGGAGAGGATTTATTTGGGATGTCAAGAAAAACTCCCATTAGGGGTACAGCATACAGTACTTTGCAATTTACAAAATAAATTTCTACCTACAATTTTTAAATGGGCAGAATATCCTACAATAAAGCCATGTTGCTCCTTTAATGGACCTATCTGAATAGGAATAGGTTTTGTCTCTGATAATCTAGAGGAAGTCTGAAAACTCTCATACCTTGAACTACTGTATTTGGGAATAGTGGGAGATGTTCCCCATTTGATGAAGTGATCATAGATCGAGTTACTCCTTTGTAAAAAAAAGAAAAAGAAGAGTAGAGTTGCATACTGTAATATTAACAGAAGGACCTTCTTGGTTGACTGGTACTAAAGGAAATAGCTGTGGTTCCTGTTAATGGCTGTCCTAATACTTTTTTGCCACTCTGGTGGCTGCCAAGAAGTACTTCAAGTTAGAGGTTGTCTCTTTATTTTGTGCTTGGACATTCGGTGAATTAGTTTGCTGTAAATAAAACTTTGTTGGGAAAAAGGGCACTTACTATGTCAATGTCCATTCTGTCCACAATTAAAACAGGACTAATAAGTTGTTTATGTTGCTGAACCTGTGGTGATGTAGGAGGGTACAGGTTTTGTTGGTATTGCCTAGCGCTTATTGCAAAAGGAATCTAAATCTACCTGTTCTGTGATTCCTCCTCCTCCACCCTCATCTCCATGAAGCAGTCGTAAATTGCTGAAGCTGAACAGCTACTATTTTGTTTTACTGTTCATTTTCTTCTCTGATTAGTTGTCTACTACATAGGTTGCTTGATTTATGATTTCAAAAATGCCTACACTGGGCCAGTTTAGAAAAGCCTTCTTAATCTGTTCCTGTATTGGTATTAATAAGACTTCTACAAAGGCTGTGGACAACCTAATAGGCTGCTGCTCACTGTGTAGGTTCCGAGTGTCCAGAAAGAGCTTCAGACTCATCATTCATTTACTTAGATATGCATCAACAGATTCAATTTATTTTTGTACAATTACCTTAATTCTTGCCCATTTAGGTGCTGGAGGCATGCTGTAAAAATTGCTTTCAACAAATTATATCTGGTGGTTAGGGTTAGAATTTGAAAGCAGTGTTAGTAGCATAATTGCTTTTGGTGCAGAAGGCTGTGGATTCTACTTCCACACTATGTAGATAGAGTGCTGACATTAGAGTGCCATTTTGATTGCTGATTATTGGTGCATTTTAAGGGGGGGGTAGGAGTTCTGCACTCCTGAGTGTGTCCTCCTTTGAATGAATGGCATAACTATGAACTTGTAATAAAAAAATGGATGACGGAGAAAAAATTCACCAATAATCACCACAAATCTCCATACCACAGGATCCAATGAAGGCAGTCCCACAGCCTTTACATCAAGCTGTGGGACTGCCTTCATTGGATCCTGTGGTATGGAGATAACTATGAACTTGTCAATTTGTCAGTCATTCCCTATTGCAATATTACCACCTTAACAATTTTTTTTTAAAGTTACATAGGCAATTAATTCTTCAAGGACAGCAGACACTGAATTTATAAATGAAACACTGAAATGTAAAGTTGTTTGCCAGTAGCGACCTCTTTATTAGTTACAGATCAATGCAGAATTAATCGGATGATACTTATTCTGTACTGAATAGATTTTTATTGATTTGCAGAAACATAAACATATATACAGTATGTATATCAATGAAATATTTACATAGTCAAAGCTTAAAGTGGAGAAACAATTCCAAAAACAAACATTACAAAACCAACTATTTACATATGATGTCTATACTTGAAAAACTTTGTTTTCTTTAATGTATCTTTGAATAAGATTATAATTTATTGCAGTCTTTTGTTTCCAGCACTTGATTTACTTTCTGCCAGGCAATGCTTAAGGAAGTAGGTCATTCTGTTCTTTCCTTGATTGTTTTCAATTCCAACTGCGAGACTGATAAAACCATGCTCTTGAAATCTTTAAAATTGGGAGGAGTTATATCTTTCCAGTTCTGTGTAATATTTTTCCTTGCAATATTTTTGCCTTGGAATACAACACAGCACAGGTGTATTCAACAAAACTAGAGATTTTGTGAGTTGGAAATTATCAGTGAACAGTGCCTGTAACAAATAGTTAATACTTTCCCAATATTGTTTAAGTAAATGGCATTCACAGAACATGTGTTGCCAATTGGCTATTAATTATGATTTACACCTCCAACATCGGTTTTCTTTATTATATATTAGTTCTAATTTGTGTGAGATTATGCTTATTGAGTAATATTGGTGGATTGTAATGACAGAAGATTGAGTGAAATGGGTAGTTTTGTCATTATTGGTTTGTATATTTTGTTTCATTGATTAGAAGAATGTTCATAACTACAAATTTAGAACACCATTCTAACAAATGGTGCTGTATTACACAAGGATACAATTTAATAAATCAGGAGGTTGAACCAAAGAACACTTGTATATAGCCCTATATGTGTGCAAGGAGCCTATGGTTTGAAAACAGCTCAAAGGTAAGCTTAATCCTTCACTGGCCAGATGCATTATCTTTAAATGTGGGTTTTCATACTGTTTCAATGAATGTGAGTTCCAAGGGCAAAGAAGTTTACTGTTAATGTTAAGCCTGTTTTCATTGTGAGTCTGTATTGTTTGTTTAGCAAATGGCTATCAGTATTTGTGCTACTTTATTTCAATATCTATAATCATTGTAGAAGTAAATAAGAAAACAGGTTCCTTGTGTCTTTATTTAAAATATCCATGATAATTCTTCCCATGGCTTTACATACAGACTTATGGTCTGTAGTTATCCAGGTCTGTAGAAGGCCAAGCTTTGTGCTGAGGATTAACTGTTGCAATCCTCCATTTACTAAGGATGAAGTCACTTAGGAGACTAATGTTGAACAGTGATTTTAGAGTGTTCGATAGCTCATGTTTCATACTATCCAAGAGGTATCCCATGATATTATCAGGTCCCACTGAGGTAGTATTCTTTGCCTTAGAGAGTGCATTGAAGACTTGTTTGCTAGTGATAGCCAGAAGAGTTATGATCAAGGATATCTGCTAAGAGGTACTGAGGGGAAGAAGGGGTGAAATTGGAATTACATTTATCAGCCAGCAGGTTTGCTATATCCTCTGATTTCTTTTAGGTGATTCCATTTACAATTTGTTCAGCACACTGTTGTGTTACATTTAAGGTTACGGACAAAGCTGATGAAGGCCTTGTGGTTATCCTTTGTCTTTGAGGATATTTCTGCCTCAAATTTGGTATTGGTGGTGTTGATAAGATTTCTGAGTTGCTTATTTAGTTTGAGGGGTTTCTCACCTTTCTGGGTATTGCACTTCCTAATTTTGGCCATGGTTTTCCTCCTTTTACTATACAATTTGTTGATATTGGGAGTCCACCAGGGTGGCTTATTTGAGTTAGTTTTGTGCTTATTCCTTGTGGGTACAGCTACCTCAGTGCAGCTGTTTACATGATGCTATAGGGTTTCTGTAAACCATTCCATACTGGTAGCAGAGTTCACGTAGGTTGGGGGATGGAAATTTTATCATGGTATAAGTCATAGGAGTTTTTCTTTAGAATAATTCCTAAATGTTCAAGGATTAGATGGCATCCACTTGTGACAATGTTTGGACAGGTACATACCAAAAGAGGGCATTATACTCAGTGATTGGCCTAATGAGTGCCAAGTGGAGGGGAACAATTATGTGCCTGGATCTGAATGATATACCTTAAGCTGTACAATGAAAAAGGATTTCCTTACAATAGTGAATATGTGATGATCAAGGGACAGTTCATTGTTGACATAGGTTCCCAGATAAGATTGGTTAGGCTTATGTGTATATAATTGCCTGGGCCTATTGAAGTCCCACCTTCATGCAAGGGAATGTCTGTTGCAGTCTTTCACTCATCCAGCACAAAATCTATTTTGAGATTGGTATTGAATAGCCTTTGCAGGGGGTTCAGCATAGGTTCATAGGTGTGTACTAGGCTAATGGCCCTGGAGCCTTTACAAACCTAGCCCATAGGATTACCCTGACATCATGCCACCCGACCTTAGTTCCCAGTGCCTCTGTCGAGTATAGCCACTGGAGTGATCCCCAGGGTGAATTTTCTATTTCCCATCTACTCATCAAGGTTTCTCTTGAAGAGGGCCATTGAGGTGCTCTGTTTGACATGTATGGGAAGTCTATTCTATAGCAAGGGCAGTCTCTGGGTTATGAACCTGTCCTTCCAGCATGTTCTGTTGATTGTGGTAATGAGGTTGAGGTCACTGGAGCATGTGATGTGGAGGGATTATGATTTCTTTAGATGTAGCATTTCTAACAGAGCTGGATCAGACATGGCTTGGTATGTCAAGCAGAGATCGCCTCTAAGTAGGCGGTATGAGACAGAGAATAGTTGGAGTTTTTTAAGTCTGTCCATATAGGACAAGTATTTAAGGTCTAGGATCCTCTTTGTGAGGTACTTTTGTGGCCTCTCCAGTTGTTGCAGGTGTTTAGTGAGGTACATGCCAAATGGGGCATTGTACTCGATGACCAGCCTAATGAGGGAAGAGTAGAGGGAGACAATGACCTCTTTCTTCCTGGATGCAAAACCCTTAGTAATGAGATGTGCCACATGGAAGGACTTTCTGACCACAGTGGCAACGTGGTGGTCAAAAGAGAGGCTGCTGTCAACCTGTGTTCCTAGATCTCTTATAACACCTTCTGTGTTCAGCGGACTACCATCGATGTGGTAATTCATGGGAACCGGGTTTTTCCCAAAGGGGATAACGACATTTTTTGGCATTGAGCTTAAGGCCATGGTTCTGACACCAGTTGTTGGTCTCAGTGAGGCCTTTCTGTAGGATGTCAACATCACTTGGGGAGTTAATAATAGCTCCCAACGTGTAATCGTCTGTCAACTTTGTCAGCCAGAGACCCTTTGTGTTGGCCTGGACTTCAGAGAAGTAGATACCAAACAGGAGATGACCCAGGACCAAAGCCTGTGAGACTCCACTCGTGACTGGTTGGCAGTCTGACTTGGAGTCAGCTACTTTCACACTGTGGGTTCGATCTGTGAGCCAGTTTGCAACCCACCTAGTGATATAGGGGTTGATGCCTAGCTTAGTGAGTTTTTCTATGATTCCTGAATGGGGAATTGTATCAAATGCCTTGGCCAGATCAAGGTAAGCTGTATGAACCACCTTGCTTCCATCCACAGCTCTGGTGACTGTTATTAAGTCCATGATGATGCGTTCCATCGCTTTGCATATCAGACTCATCAGGCTAATGGGGTGATAGTTCCCAGGGTCTGTAGTCGCTCCTCCTTTCTGGAGATGGATGACTGTAGCAGTGTGCCAGTTGGTAGGGAAAAAGCCTGAGGTGAGGCTGTAATTCAAGAGGGCACACAGGTGAGGTGCCAGTTCACTCTGTAGTTCATGTAGAATACAGCCAGAGATATTGTCAGGTCCCATTGAAGCTGTATTCTTGGCCTTGGACAGTGCTGTTTTAACCTGTGCAGCAGTAATACTGTGTGCCTGGCAATCTACTGGTATTGTGATTGGTCCTTTGGGGGGGTGGTAAAGTTGGCATTGAATCTGTTGGCCAATATATTGGCATATCTGTTGGCTCGGTATAGGAGGTACCATTGTGCAGTAGCTCAGAGCAAATCTGGATATTGCCATGGAGATTCTTTACATAACTGTAGAAGACATTGTGGTTGTCTTTACTATCTGCTGCAATTCTGTTTTCATAGCTAGCTTTAGAGGATTTGATGAGGAATCTCAATTTTTTGTTGAGGCTGATAAGGGAGTTTTTCCAGTGGTGGGACTTCACCTTATTCCACATCAGTTTCCTCCTTCTGTTGTAGAGTTTGTTTATGGCAGGGGACCACCAGATTGGCTTCTGTTTTTTGGAGGAGAGTGTCTTGGTTCTATTGGGTATGGCGAGATCCATGCATTTGTGTACGTGTTCGTACAGTGCACTGGTGTATGATTCGGCAGTCATGCAACTATTCTCCATTTGCATGGGTGCCATGAAGTTAGACACCTCTGTTTTTAGGAGCCCAAAGTTAGCTTTGGAGAAGTTTTTCATGGTGGTTACCTTTGTGGAGGTGGGGGGGGCAGTGGGGGGTGGGAGGGATGTGGATTTCCAGGGTGATTAGTTTGTGGTCGGATCTAACCAGGGAGGCGTTAACTATTGGTGTAGAGCAACGGTCACCCATGTTAGTAATGGCCAGGTCAAGGATGTTGTTACCTCTAGTGGGGGTAAGAATGAGCTGGTCTAGGGCATTTGAATTAATGAATTCCAGGAAATGTTGGGCAAGTGTATTGGTACATGAGTAATTTTCCCAGTTAATAGAGGGGTAGTTGAAGTTGCCCAGTATGACAGTGTTAGGTTGGACCCTAATATTCTCCAATGTACTTAGGAATGTGGAGTGTGAGTCTTGGGACATTGTTGGGGACCTATAGCAGGCTATGACCTGAATCGCTGTCTTACCCAATGTTAGCTGCAAAGAAGCATCTCTGATGCATTATGTTGGGCTTCCAGTCTGGAGGTGGGCGCATCCTTTATGAATATGGAAACACCACTGCCTTTGGAGCTTCAGTCCAAATTCTAGGGCTGAAAGGTGTGGAATGAGTTAAAGCCTGGTAGTGCAGGGGTGCGGGAACCAGGTCTCTGTTACAGCACAAATGTCGATGTTCTCCATTTTAAGGAGTGCTTCGTGCGAGTGCATTTTCAGATTTAGACTTCTTGCATTGAGCAGCATGACCCTCAGATTGCATTTGTTTGTAGTTGTTACAGTGGTAATTTGGTCTTTGGAACACCACCTAAAAAAGGCACTATAGGGGTGGCAAGAGCCTTGGCCAGTATCCGGAAGCCCAGGGGTGACAGATGCAGGCCATCTCTGGCAAAGCATCGAGGTCTGTTAATCATGTCATCCCAGGCAGACAGATACTGGATCCCCTTAACATGACACCAGAAACTTAGCCAATTCTTGAAATCAATCATTTTCTGCTTGTACTGTGGTATCATTCTGGATGATGGTTGGATGCTGCTAAGGGCTATGGTTATACCTACCTGGGTACATAATCCAAGAACTTCTCCATGTCTCTTTTCATGTAGTCCGGGGAGGTACGTCTCAGGTCATTCACACCCACATGTACAATGACAGAGTCATATTTGTACCTGTTGTTGAGGGACCTGAGTGCGTGCATTATGCGGCGGATCCTGGCACCTGACAGGCAGCTGACTGTTACTTTCTCCTTATTCAACCTAGTGAGTGGGACATCAGTGTGCCTCACTATCGAGTCACCTATGGCTAGTGTGTTGGGTATGCTGTTCTGCCTTAGGGGCTTTGGTTGAGTGACACACTGTTTAGAAGAGTTATGTGTCTCGTGATTAGTGTTGTGTTATGGTGGTCAAGTGCGTTTCTGCCTTGGAGGTGTCTGCTGTTTGGGTAAATTTTTATTGAGAGCCTCTGCAAAAGTGGGTGTGTGGTTTGTGTTTATATGTGAAGGCAGTGCTGGTGGGTGTTCTGGAGGGCTATGTGTTCCATGGGGTGTGGTGCAAGTGTTGACCTTTTCCTCTTGACCAGTTATTCCGGTCTTGGCTGGAGAGTGTGTGGCTTTCAATTTGGATATATAAGTGCATCTCTTGCAAGTCTGAGTGTTGGGAGGTAAGAGGAGAGGGTTGTCGGTGTACATGAGGCAGCTGCTACATTGCCTCAGGATGCCCAAGTTCACCAGGTTAATAGGAGAAAGGACAGGGAACTGACCTTTAGCTGTACCTGGATGGGTGGGTATTGATAATAAGGAGCTGTTTCCTTGTAGAACATTTAGTGCTGGTAGCACTTTTGTGTGCTACAATAATTGCTACAAGAAGTCTGGTAAAGTGCTAGACTGATAAGCTAGTAAAAGTGCAGGAGAGGTGAGAACGAGCAGGTCTATGGGAAAAATTGAAGAGCTGACTTTGGCACCACTCAGAAGCTACAAACCATCCTGGATACAGCAAATCTATATCTGAACTGGACTAGTTACGGAAAGGTGGGAAACAAGCAGAAATGTGGGCTTTTAGACCAGAAGTTGAAAGAGATGGAAAAAACTGCCCAAACTGCCAATAAACTACAATTTCTGGGCCAGAAACCACTCCACTTATGGTAGCTAGACTACCTAGTTCTTACCACTCCCACTGACAATGTAGAAGGCTTCCCTCTGACACAGAAAGGCTTGGGGGGCTCAGAAGCTTACAAACAGTCCTGGATACAGCAAATCTGTATCTGGACTAGACTAGTTACAGGAAAGGTGGGAAACAAATACAAATGTGGCCTTTTAAACCAGAAGTTGAAAGAGATGGAAAAACCTGCCCAACGGCCAATAAACTACAATTTCTGGGCCAGAAACCACTCCTCTCGTGGTTGGTAGGCTACCTGTTGCTTACCAAACAGTCCTGAATACAGCAAATCTGTATCTGGACTCGAATTAGTTACAGGAAAGGCAGGAAACTAGCTTAGAATTTTTTTACACTAGAACAGCACTAAAAACAATTCAAGTGCAGTGCAAGCTAGCACACTTGAGTCTGTAGCAATATTAAAGCAAATAATGTTTAAATAAATGCAATTTACTCAAATTGTATTCTGAGCTGGATTCAGTTTGTGTTTTATTCAACCTCTGAACAGTTAAAAAAGTGCCAAAAATATACTTATCAGCAGAGAAGCACTCACAGAACACAAGGAGATTCTAGCAAAGTTTTTTTTTTTTTTTTTTAAAGTGTCTCCAACCTCTCAGAGCTTCAAACGGCGACCCAAACTGCTTTCTCCTCCACTGAAAAATGGATGCTCCAAAACCACCTCTCACTAAATGCCAACAAATCCAAAATACTATTATTCTCTCCCTCAAAAGCCTCTCCTCTTGATAAAAACATTCCAAATTAATAGCCAAAACACCGCTGCCATAGAGGTTGTTCCCTTCGTTAAACTACTTGGGGTAACTATTGATGGACACCTAAAATTCGACATCCACATCCAGCAAAACATTAAAAAACTCATGCAAAACTTGGTATGCTATACAGAAACATCCACTTTCTTTCACCTCCCACCAGACAAACTCTTGCCACTACCTATCTACTCTGCTCACTTTTGTATGGCACTCTTCTAATAAACGTATCTGCCTCTCTCTCTCCTCTAAACTGGAAGTCTGTTATAATAAGATTTTTAAATTTGCAACCAAAGCCAAATTCTTCTCCCATCATTGTACTGCCCTTCATTTGTTAACTTGACTTGAACTCTCCAACCATCTAGACTATCTTGAAATTACTACAGCCCACAGACTAATTTTTCAACCTACTAAGTGCCCGGCACTAACCAACATCCTCCAACCTTACACACCTCTGAGAACTCTGAGATCAACTCAACAAAACCTAATCACTGTCCACAAACCCAATCGTCCTGCTGGTCAGCTTCTGCTATCCTTTTCATTAGCTAAAAAATGGAATTCTCTTCCATCCTCTCTAAGGACTTGTGAAAGCTTTGAAACCTTTAAAACTCTGCTACACTCCTACCTTTCCTCAAACAGGAAATGCAGCTGTTCTCTCCCACATAGTCTAATACCCTTTCCTCCCCTTAAACTCTTGTCTAACTCTGAGCACAAGCTAACTTAACTTAAATGTAAATATTGTAAATATCACAACTGTACAACTTATAAATAACCTTTACCACCTTTTTTCTCTCTTTCTTTTCTTACTCTTTTCCCCCACACAATTAAGTTTCCACTGCCATCCTACATTTTAGATACCATATAATCAAGGAATTTATTCCTGTTCTTTAGCTTAAAATAAAATTGTAACCGTGATTGTTTTACTATGATCGTATCTGTAACTACACTATGTAATGCCATCCTAAATATTTTTATACTATGTAACCAAAGAATTTATTTTTGTTCTCTAGCACAAAATGAAATTTTAATTATGTTTTCTTTACTATGATTGTATCCGTGAATACACTATGTAATGTGGAGCTTTTCTCCCCAGGGACCCACTGAAAATGGGCTCCCTGAGCCTAGTGGACATCCCCGGTCATCAAACTGGAAATAAATAAGTGGAAAGGAGAAACAGAAGATAATTCAAGGTTAAGGACCTAAGTGGGTTGGCCTTCTCAAATGTTCCCTCCATATTTGGTAGGTATATCAGGCATATCAGGTTCAGACTAACTGGTAGGCAGCCCAGTATGTTATCCAGTCCCCACAGACATTATGTTATTGGCATTAGGTAGTGACTTCAGAAATTGTTGAGAGATTTGAGAGGTTTATAGATGCAGGTATTTCATGTGAGAATACTGGAAGACCGGGAGGGATGAAGGTCAATCTGAGTTAGATGGCCAGTGGATTGGCTGTATCCTCTGGTCCAAGTATGTGATATAATTTATTATTAGCTGACTGTAGTGCCATTCATTGTTTCTGAGATTTCTAGCACAGTTAACAAAATACTTTGTGGTTATCTTTCACCTGGGTTTATATTTTTACTTCATATTAGGCTTTGGTTGATTTAATTACCATTCTGAGTTCCTTGTTTAGTTTAGCAAGAATGTTTTTGGCTTTCTGAGAGATACATTTATTTTTGCATGCAATGAGTATTTTTTTCTTTTATTATGCTGCCCATAGGGCTTTATTTTTGAATTTAGTGTTGTATTTATTTCTGAGAGGGAAGATGTGTCTATGCAGTTATTTAAATATGCATAGAGCTTGGCAGTAAATTATTCTGTACAGTGGAAGTTTGAAACAAGCTTAGCAGAGGGACCCCATCCTGAACTAATGTACCCTGCATAGTCAGAAACCAGCACTACTCAGACATGTGCACATAAGATCACTTACACTATCTTACAAGGGGCTAAGAATGGTGTGGCAATTGTTTCTTTAACATTTCTCACACTCAAACCTGAGTGTCTTCATTTGTTCTTCAGCATGTAATATCTATACATAAAGGGACTATGTTTTCATTTTGTGGGAGGGTAGGGAATCAGCCTGCATTCACAGATATGCTTTTTGTCATTAGAAGCTGTTGTCTTCTCAGCATATTGGGTGGTATCGTGTCAGCTTTGAACATTAAGCTTTGGACAAAACATTTCTTCCTTGAATTTCTTTTCATTTCTTTCCAATAATTTTGTTCAGGCTATCACTGGATCATAACACTAGAAAAAAACTCCAAAAAAGCGCCTTAGAGAATGTACAGTTCCATTGGTTCTGGGACCTAGGGTAATTTTCTCGCTTTAATCAATTTCCTTTCAGCAAAGGCTTGAGATTCACATATAGGGTAGTAAGGCTGTAACTTTCAAAAGCTTTAGTTTTTGCTTGATTGTCTCCCATGGGTGCACATCTTCATTTATTGTCAGTGGCAGTATGACTGAGCCCAGCTAAAATGTATTTATTGTTGGGAATGTAAGGTTTACTATTCCAAAAGGCTTAGTGTGAGTGTAGGCAGTAGGAGTGAACAGATATTGCCAGGTGACCCATGCGGATAGAAGGGAGGTAGTTGTGGCTCATAGCTGGGTGTTACCTAGGGAAAGCTCTATATGTTGTACCTACAGGCCACAACACTGTGCATGTGCTGCCTAGATCCTGCCAGTCTTTTAGTCAACAGCACTACTGGAGCTCTAATGAGCTACTACCAGGATTAGGAGCTGCAAGGGGAAGAAAAGTAATCTTGGGGGGGGGGGGGCAAACTGATTGATCTGCCCTAGTGTAAATGGAAAGATATTTTGTTTTTTGACTTAAGGGAGATGCACTTTTGGAATGAAATGTTCATGCTACTTCAGCATGTAAGTAATTACTTCCCTGGCATATACTTGCCAGTAATCTCTTCAGAGATCAGCAATATGAAGGGGACGTGGCATATACTTGCCAGTAATCTGTTCAGATATCAGCAATATGAAGGGGGCATGGCTTGGTCAGCAGTGTTAATGTGGATGTGGCTTGTAGAGGGAGCCACCAGTCTGGGAGCTGTGAATACAAATTTGAAAATCCTGGCTATACCCCTGGATGACATAAGTAATAAATATCAAAATAATGTTTATAAGAAAGGAAAAACAATATCTGGAGCTCCATACAAGACACTGTGATGTCTTTAAAACATCTCGCTCTTCCAGAAATCCATGATGAGAAAGGTTGGGCATTGTTGGGTGTGGAGTTGAGGAAGAATGAAAATGGACAACACAAATGGAACGTTATTGTAAGTATAGAACTTCTTTATCTGATGATGTCAATTTTCATTCATTCCTCAATCACTGGGACAGAGTCCCCAGCTACCTAATATCCTGAATGGACTCTAAGGAAAGATGTTCCTGAGCATGGCTGAACCAAAGGCTGATATTCTCCTCGAGACCAGATCCAATATGTAATGAGCAATAAAAGTATACAGATTAGCCCAAGTAGCAGCTGCGCATATGTCATCCATGGAATGATTGGATAAAAATACTAAAGAGGTTGCCATAGATCTAGTAGAGTGAGCTCATAAAAGTTTTGACAATGAAATGCCCAATTTATTATAGATATAGGCTTATGCAATCAGTAATCCACCCTGCCAATGTTACCTTTGTAAGCAATTTGCCTAATTTGTTACATGCAAAGGATATAAATGATCAGATTTTCTAATCTCTCTTTTGCTCTGTGTAAATAGAAGCACAACTGTATGTGAACATTCAGCAAATGTAATGTATATTCACCATTCTTTTCAAGTTTTGAGAAGAAATCAGGCAAATTAATCGAGTGATTGATATTGAATTCTGACACCACCTTAGGAAGGGTTGGTTCTTAACATCACCCTATCCTTATGGAAAATCAAGTAAGGAGGTTTAGAATATAACACTTGAAGTTCTGAAATTCTCCTAGCAGAGGTAATAGCCACTAAAATATTGTCTTCCAGGCCAGAAATGTAAGATCACATTTCCCTGCTGGTTCAAAGTGGAAATGGATTAAGGCCTGCAATGGAAGATTCAAATCCCATGCAGGAGTATGATCTTTATAATGTGGTCTAAGTAAAACAGAACCTGTTAGGAAAGCCTTGCATATCTTAGTGGAGACTAGAGAAGAATTGTCAACTTCTCTATGAAAGTTAGAGATTGCTGCCAATTGAACTTTAATCGTAGAGGAGTTAGCTCCTTCATTAAAACTTTTTGCCAAAAATTCTAGGACACTGAGTAGGGCCTGAAAAGGGGATGATATGTTTTGATGTGCACAACAAAGAAATGTCTTTCATTTACTCTTGTAGATTTGCCTAGTAGAAGCTTTATGGGAAGACAAAAGTATTATTTTTAAATTAACGTGTGGCTTTCTTAAAATTAATGAAGTTGATGTATAGCTGTCTCTGCCACTCTGTGCACTTCTCTGCAATGCTGTGTAGTGTAAAGATCTGATCAAAACATTTTTTACCCTTGCAGAAACCAAGCTGTCATTTTCTCAACTGCTTTTCTACAGTTTGAGATGTACTATATAAAGATTTTTGCAGGGATTTTCCTTGAGATTGACAAAAGGTTGACTTCCCACCAGTTGTTACAGTTGGTTAATTCAATGTTCTTTGGAACTTATTAGAGGACCTTGACTGATGTTTCAAGGTCTGCTTTGAACATTTCTGCATTCAGGTTACCTTGCCTAACAGCCTTTCCATTTGTGGGGTATCAGATGATAATGATGATTTCCTCTTTCTGTGGTGGGATGGTATTCACCGTTTCTGCTGCTTGGATATCCACTTCACTTGTTGGTTCCAGTCTGTTCCACACTACTTTGAAATGCTTGGCCCACAGTGCTTTCTGCTGTTTCTCAGGTATTAGTAGTCTGCCCATGACAGGGGTGTTGTATTGTTAGGAAAATGCATAATAGCAATGTGCATGCTTAGTACATTAAAGGTTTAAAAGGGTTAATACATTTATTCTGTTCAAACTGCATGAATCTGCACAGCTATTAGAAACTTAATAAAAGACACTTTATTCTGCTTATGCAATGAAAATATGTGCAGCTACCGGAAACATAATAAGAGACATTCTATTTCTGCTTATGCCATGAGAAAATGTGCAGCTGCTAGAAGTCTTGATAAAGAAAACAATAGATGTTTGAAAGCTTAAACCATAGTCAGCACTACTTGTACCAAAGCTAGAAATGTACCTTGAATCTAGACAAAATGTATCGCATGTATTAGAACTGTACAATGGAAGAATTGAAGAGACAAGGTGGGTTAAAATAAGCCCAAGGCCAGGTTGTTTTTCTCAAATGTTTTTGCAAGACAGCAATAATCTGACCATGTCAGCAATAATCCTGGTAACATTTTCTGTGTAACATACAGAAAGCTGTGTCCAACTACGTCAGCAGTAGATTAGTAACATTTTCTGTGTGACATGAAGAGAACTGTATAAGAATAACATACTGACCACCAGAAAGTCAGACAAACCTTGTACCTACATGCTTTGTCTCCTTGCTGCAAGTAATAAAGGGTGCCTTGCTTGAACCCAACGTGTATTGATCTTTGAAGTTTTTCCTTTTACATGTATATTGTATAAAATTTACCACAGACTGTCCTTATGGTCTTGAATACCTTCCCCTGTTCTCTCCTACTGGTTGCCTCCACTGCTTGGCTAGAAAGTTTATCCAAGTACACATGCTTGTCTGTTCTTGTTATTCATTTGACTGCTCTGTTTGTTTCTATGTACTTTTGTTTACACTTCTGCATTCTCTCAGATTTGGCCTTGACTGGGTTCTTTTTTTTTTTGCTGCCCTCTGGTTTTCAGTAGCTTGCCACATATCTTGTCACAAATTCATTCGTTCTTTCCTCTTCTTTGTCTTACTCCCCAGACATGCTCCACTACTCTTCCACATATTTTGAAGAGACCTATTCCCATTTCCTGCTGACTACATCTGCAGTTGGCTCAGACTGATCTTACATGTCTGCCAGGAGTTGGAACCTGCTTATGACTAATAAGATGAAAGCCTTCTTCGTCTTAGACTTCTGTAATTTTGCCATATCCAGGTGCTGTTATCCTGATGTTTTGCATTCTATTTTTCTGAGCTTCAGCTTCACAAAATGAGGATCACTGCTGATGTCTACTCCCCTCCTCACTCTGATGTTATGCAGTGATTGTCCCCAAGTGCCACTTACCATTGGGTGGTCAATCAGGTTTCTGCCTCTCCTATTAGGTGAGCACCAAGTAAGTTTGCAAATAACATGATGTGGGAAGATAGTCCATCCTATGACCAGATCATCTGTGACAAACTTCTAGCAGTCTTTCTCATTGTTGCTCATATTTCCACAACCTTCATTTCTGATGTCTCTCATGGTATGCGTTGTCATTTCCCACTTTAGCATTCAATTCCCCCATTACAATCCTCATGTTTGACATGGCTTGAAACTCAGCTTGCTTCTGTTGGTAGAATGTGTCCAAGTTTTTTGGTTGTCAAAAAAATGCCCAAACCATATCTGTGGTGAAAGAATTATAGTGGAATGACCAGTAATTATGTCAGAGTATATTCAAGAAATCTTTACATAAGGTACCAGCAAGACTTCAGTGGATGTTACTACTTTTGCAAAAATATGGTCTGCAAGTTCAATACAAACCCTGCAAATTGTCAAATACCTAAAGTAGAGAATATCTGCAAGAATGTCAGGAAAAAACATTCAGGTATTGTGGATTGTTTCCAATTTTCTACATCTACAGAGAAACTATAAGAGCTTAAAGTATATATATATATATATATATATATATATATATATCTATATAGGTTCATAGGTAAGTACTAGGCTATCTGCCCATGGGCATTTATAAGCCTAGCCACAGAGTGATGGCTTTCACCTCCTCATTAGATTAGTAACCTGGGCCTCTGTCAACAGGGCTCCTGAAGTGATCCCAGGGTAGAACTTACGATTACCCATCCACTCATCAAGATTTCTCTTGAAGAGGGTCAGAGAGGAGCTCTGTCGAATATGGATTGGGATTCCATTCCAGAGTGAGGGGAGTCGCTGGGACAGGAATCTATCCCTCCAGCATGTCCTGTTTATTGTTGTACATAGGTTCAAGTCGCTAGAACGAGTGGTTATGAGGGATCTCTTTTTTTGAGGTGAAGCATGTCCATTAGTTCAGGGTTTGACATGGCCCTATAGGTCAGGCATAGGTCACCTCTGAGCAGACGGTAAGCGACTGAGAAGAGCTGGAGCTTTTTTAGTCGTGCTTCATAGAGTAATTGTTTAAGGCCCTTAATCCTCTTAGTGAGGTACTTCTGTGGTCTTTCTAGTTGTTGCAGGTGTCTAGTGAGGTACATCCCAAATGGGGCATTGTACTCTATTATGGGCCTAATGAGTGAGGAGTAAAGGGGCACAATCACCTCCTTGGATCTGGATGAGAAACCCTTTGTGATCAGGTGTGCCACATAGAAGGATTTCCTGACCGTTTTGGCTATGTGGTTATCAAAGGAGAGCATGCTATCTACTTGGGTACCCAGGTCCCTAATTACTTCTTCTGTACTTAGTGGATTCCCATCTATGTGGTAGTTTGTAGGTACTTTGTTTTTCCCAAATGGGATTACTATGCATTTTTTGGCATTTAGCTTGAGGCTGTGACTTTGACACCAGGTGTTTGTCTCTGTGAGACCCTTTTGCAGGATGTCTGTGTCAGCTGGAGAGTCAATTATTGCACCCAATTTACAGTAATCTGCGAACTTGGTTAGCCACAGTCCCTCCGCCTTTGCCTGTACTTCGGAGAAATATATATATATATAAATATATACCGAACAGGAGGGGTCCCAGGACTGAGCCCTGTGGGACTCTGCTTGTGACTGGTTTAGAGTCAGACATGGCGCCTGCCACTCTTACCATGTGGGTTCTGTCTGAGAACCAATTGGCAACCCATCTCGTGACATGGGGGTTGATATTTAAGCCGGTGAGTTTGTCTATGATTCCTGAGTGTGGGATGGTGTCGAACGCCTTAGCGAGGTCCAGATATGCTGTGTGGACCATGTTCCCTTCATCTTGATGACTGTTTCGAAGAAGACCAAGTTCAGGAGGCAAGATCTGCCTTTAACAAAGCCGAACTGGGTGGGTTCCAGTGTCTGGAGGTTCCCAATGTCCCTGTTAATGAGCTCCATGATAATGCGTTCCATGGCTTTGCAGACCAAGCTAGTCAAGCTTATAGGGTGATAGTTCCCAGGGTCAGTTGTGGCACCACCTTTGTGGAGTGGTATGACTGTTGCTGTATGCCATTCTTTGGGTACATAGCCTGTAGAGAGGCTAGTGATTTGAGATGGGGGGTTAGTTCATTTTGAAGCTAGTGTAAGACACAACCTGGGATAGCATCTTATCCCATTGATGCTGTGTTTTTGGCTTTTGCAAGGGCTGTCTGTACTTGTGTGTCTGACATATCTGGAGCGCCACATTCTTCTGGGATGGGTGCTAGCCCCTTTGGTGGAGGGGGGGCGAAGTTTGCACTGAACTTGTCAGCCAGGATGTTGGCAATGTCGGTTGGTTCAGTGTATTTATGGCCATTATGCACTAGCTCGGAGCATATCTGAGAGTTTGCCCCTAGACTCTTGACATAGTTAAAGAAGGCCTTGTGGTTATCCTTAGAGTTACTGGCTATTTTTCTTTCGAAGTTGGCCTTGGATGATTTAATGAGGGAGCACAGTTTTTTACTGATGTTAATCAGAGATGCCTTCTTATTTTGGGATTTTGTTCTATCTTGCAGGAGTTTCCTCCTTCTGTTGTAAAGTTTATTTATGGCTGGGGTCCACCAGACTGGCTTCCTCTTTTTTGAGGAGTTGGTCTTGGTTTTACTTGGGATGGCTCGGTCCATGCATTCTTGAAGATGTTCATAGAATGCACTTGTAAAGGATTCTGCCATTGGGTCATCATTTTCCATTTGATTGGGAGCTTTGAAACTTCCCACCTCGGTCTTGAGGAGTGTGAAGTTAGCTTTAGAGAAGTTTTTTACTTTATTTCCTTGACTGGGGGGGGGGGGGGTCGGGATGTGGATGTCCAGTGTGATTAGTTTATGATCTGATCTTACCAATGACGAGTTTACCTCAGATGTGGAACATAGATTCCCCATGTTGGTGATGACCATGTCCGGTATGTTGTCATCTCTTGTGGGAGTGGTGACCAGCTGTTCAAGGGCATTTGAGTTTATAAACTCAAGGAAGCATTGGGCTAGGGCGTTTGAGCTTGAGTAGTTTTCCCAGTCAATGTTTGGATAGTTGAAGTCACCCAGTAGCATGGTGTTGGGTAGAATCTTCATACTTTCTAATGTTCTCAGGAATGCTGCGTGAGGGTCCTGAGACAAGGTGGGAGATCTGTAGCAAGCTATAAATTGAACAGTCAATTTACCCACTGTCAATTGTACTTGGATGGCCACAGATTCCAAGTGCTGTGCTACTAACCTGGAGGTGTGGGTGTTCTTGATGAATATGGACACACCCCCTCCTTTTGTGTTCCGGTCCTGGTTTTGGGACCTAAAGGTATGGTAGGAATTATAGCCTGGTAGTGCTGGGGTGCTCTCTGGAGCCTTGAACGATGGTTTCTGTCACTGCACATACATCGATTTCTTCCATACTAAGGAGAGCCTTGAGTGCGTGCATTCTGAGGTTTAGACTTCTGGCGTTGAGCAGCATTACCCTCAGTTTTTGTTTATTATTGTTGTTTATGGAGGCGGGTTTGTCTTTTGAGCCTTGCCTAAAAAAGGCAGTATTGGGGCAGCAAGAGTCTTGGCCAGTATTCGAAAGCCCAGGGGCGACAGGTGCAAGCCGTCTCTGGCGAAGCAACGTGGCTTGTCAAGCATGTCGTCCCAGGCTATATATATATAATAGAAGAAAATAAATATATTTGCTGTGTGACATTATCAAGATAAGTTGACCACATAATGCTAAGTTATTACATCTAGTCATTCATCCCTCATGGTTATTTCCTAATTTAGAAAAGCATTTTGTATTAATGGCTTATTATTCAAAAGCAAGAAATTGAGTATTTAGCTGTAAGAAGACATGTTAAGTAAAATTCATTAATCACAACTAGGCACAAATGAGTATATAGAACGTTAGACATCTCAGGCCAATGAACATCAGAATAGATATAAAAATGGTGCAGAAATGTAAAATCTGTAATACATTCAAACATGAAAAAGAGGAGATAGTACCTCATGTTATATCATGTTTACTTTGAAAAAAAATTGGGAGTTGACTTGTTTCATTTCAAAGATGCTTATTTTTTCTTATCTGTAGAGTGTTACATGAAATTTCAAGAAATTGTACAGTGTGGGAAACTACAAGTCAGACGATGTTAAAAGCTATCCTTGCTAGACATAGAATACCTGATGAAATAATGTAGGATAATGGCCGGGTAGCATATGGCATCTGTTTGAGCCCTTTGATCCTCTTGGTGAGCTACTTTTGGGGTCTTTCCAGTTGCTGCAGGTGTCTGGTAAGGTACATCCCAAAAGGGGCATTGCACTCAATTATGGGCCTGATGAGGGATGAGTAAAGAGACACGATGACCTCCCCTGATCTAGATGTGAATCCCTTCATGATTAGGTGGGCTATATAAAATGTTTTTATAACCACTTTGGCCATGTAGTTGTCAAATGAGAGATTGCTATCAACTTGGGTCCCCAGGTCCCTAATTACTTCTTCTGTACTTAATGGATTACCACCTATGTGGTAATTTGTGGGCACTTTGTTTTTGCCAAAGGGGATGACTATACACTTTTTGGCGTTTAGCTTGAAGCCATGGCTCTGGCACCAGTTGTCTGTTTCTATGAGGCCCTTTTGGAGGATGCTTGTGTTGGCTGGAGAGTCGATTATGGCGCCCAGTTTGCAGTCATCTGCGAACTTGGTCAGCCACAGTCCTTCCGTGTTGGCCTGTACCTCCGAGAAATATATACCAAACAAGAGAGGTCCCAGGACTGAGCCTTGTGGGATGCCACTTGTAACTGGTTTGGAGTCTGACATGGCTCCAGCAATTCTAACCATGTGGGTTCTGTCCTTGAGCCAGTTTGCAACCCATCTAGTGACATAGGGGTTTATATTTAAGCTGGTGAGCTTATCTATAATGCCCGAGGTGGGTATTGTATCGAAGGCTTTTGCGAGGTCCAGGTAGGCTGTGTGGACCACCTTCCCCTCGTCAGTGGCCTTGGTGACTGTTTCAAAGAAATCAACCAGGTTTAAGAGGCAGGATCTGCCCTTAACAAAGCCGAACTGGGTAGGATCCAGTGTCTGTAGGTCCCCAATATCTTTATTTATGAAGTCCATGATGATCCTTTCCATAGCTTTGCAGACCAAGCTAGTCAGGCTTATGGGGCGATAGTTTCCAGATGGGTTTGTCTTTTGAGCCTTGCCTAAAAAAGACACTATGGGGGAAGCAAGAGCCTTTGCCAGTATCCAAAAGCCCAGGGGTGACAGGTGCAAGCCGTCCCTAGCGAAGCATCACGGCTTGTCGAACATGTCATCCCAGGCTGACAGGCATTGGATCCCCTTTGAATGACACCAATACTTAAGCCAATTGTTGAAATTGATCATCTTGTCTTCATATTGTGGCATCATTCTTGGTGAGGGTAAAATGCTACTCAGTCAGGGTCATACCGGCCTGGGCTACATGCTCAGAGAGCTCCTCTATGTCTCTTTTCATGTAGTCCAGGGAGGTACATCTCAGGTCATTCACACCAGCATGGACAATGACTGAGTCATATTTGTACTTGCCTTGGAGTGACCTGAATGCTTGTATTATGTGGCGGAGCCTAGTGCCCGACAGGCAGCTCACCGTGACCTTCTCCTTGTTCAGCCTGGTGAGCAGGACGTCAGTGTGCCTAATGATAGAGTCACCTATTACAAGTGTATCAGGTGTGTTGTTTACCCTTAAGGGCTGTGACTGTTCGGCACACTGGCTTTGTGAGCTATGTGTTGCACGTGTTTTGTTTTGGGGTAGCGGTTGCTTGGGTGTCTGCTTTGGAGGTCTCTGCTGCTTAGGCAGATTTTTATTTAGAGCCTGCGAGTATGTTTTTGTGTGTTTATGTGTTTGGTTTGCTGTCGTGGTAGGTCTATGTGAGACTGGAATTGTAGTGAGTGTGGTTTCCTTCTCCTCCTGACTGGTTTCGCCAGTACTGAGTTGAGAGAGCTTAGCCTCCAGTTTGGCTATATGGTTGCATCTCTCACATGTGTTGGAATTTGTTGGGAGGAGGAGAGGGTTGTCTGTGTACATGAGGCAGTTGTAACATTGCCTCAAGATTCTCAGATTCACCAGCTGGACCGGAGAGGAGATTGACAACTGACCTTTGGACATGCTAGAATAGTATTGGGAATTACCTTATAATTGAAAAAAAGGGCCAATGGGGAACAAGGTACTCAAGGGGAGTTTGTGAGGGTGTAGTGCTTTTAATTTTTTAGTGCTGACTTATATAATTGCTTTAGTGAGCAAGTGCCAGGTAACTTAAATGCAATGTGTTACAGGTAACTTAAATGCAAAAACGACAAACAGTAACTTTCTTTCAAGTGAAACAAGGAAATACGTACAGTAAGCAATGCAGATATCACTAGGGATCCACAGAAGCGCTGAAAAGCCACGTTTTAGGTGGAATTAGCGTTTCAGGGAAATGACAAGCATACAAACAAAGCTAGATTCAGCAGGCCTGGATCTAGTCTATGCTACAGCAAACAAGGTGTACCAATTTCAGTAAGAAACAGTTCAAATATGCAGGCACTATAAGCCTTTAACCAGAAATTCCCAGCTCAGAAGGGCAGAGGTCCAGCCTCTCCTCCCACAAGAGTGCCAACCATGAACCTTCTTAATGTAAAATAACTGGCCTGAAGCCCAAGTTCTTAAACCAGAACTAATACACTTTTAGAAGAACAGACACTGAGCCCTCAATCAGCAGTTCCCAACTTAGAAGGATATAAGCTACCTGTCCTGCCACCACAGTGCAGGCCACAAACCTTCCTAATGTAAAACAACTGGTCTGAAGCCCAAGTGCTTAATCCAAAAGACTTAGAACGATAGCTACACTTTAATCAAGTTACTACCAAGCAGTAATAAATACAATTGAATACTTTAAAGAATGCCTGGATTAGTGCTCAAGTTATACAAACAAAGCTAGATTCAGCAGGCCTGGATCTAGTCTATGCTACAGCAAACAAGGTGTACCAATTTCAGTAAGAAGCAGTTCAAATATGCAGGCACTATAAGCCTTTAACCATAAATTCCCAGCTCAGAAGGGCAGAGTCCAGACTCTCCTCCCACAAGAGTGCAGACCATGAACCCTCTTAATGTAAAATAACTGGCCTGAAGCCCAAGTGCTTAAACCAGAATTAATACACTTTTAGAATAACAGACACTGAGCCCTCAATCAGCAGTTCCCAACATAGAAGGATGTAAGCTACCTGTTCTGCCACTACAATGCAGACCACAAACCTTCTTAATGTAAAACAACTGGTCTGAAGCCCAAGTGCTTAAACTAAAAGGCTTAGAATGAGTTACACCAAGCAGTAATAAATAAAATTGAGTACTTTTAAGATGACGCAAAAGCAAAATAAAGTAGGAAGAAACACAAATACAGTAAAAGCAGATAAAAAATTTTTTTTTTTTTGAGTGAGCAAATGAGATGGGCCCAGGAGTTACAGGACAGAAATAAGTGCAAATGCAGGCCTTCAAATCAGAAAGTTGAGAGAGATGGAAGACCGCCCAAACGGCCAATAACTTTTAGTTATGTACTTACCATAACGATAGATGTATGGGATCCATCTCGCCTACATTCTTGACAGATGGGCTCGGAGCCGAGAATCAGCTCTGACTCGGCCTATACTAAAGCACAAAGTCTCTTATTGGTTGGGCCAACCCCATCTCCCAGGATGCACCACGCCCAAACCCCCAGATCTTGTTTGCCCCACAAAGAACTCATCCACAAGCACCAAACCAACCAGAAAAACAAAGGCAGGAGAGGACAAATAATACTTCCTGGAAACCTCAACAACAGAGTTTCCTCCAACTCCAATAGGTAGGGGGAAGGAGGGCGGGTATGTAAGAATGTAGGCGAGATGGATCCCATACATCTATCGTTATGGTAAGTACATAACTAAAAGATGTAGTGAGATCCTATCTCACCTACATTCTTGACAGATGGGACAGCGTCCCAAGCACCTTTATCCTGGCAGGCTCACTGGAAGACACTCCTGAGCACTGTGGAACCAAAGGACGCCCGATCCCTGGACGCCACATCTAATTTGTAATGAGAAATAAAGGTATGTGGAGAAGCCCAAGTGGCTGCCGCACATATTTCATCCACAGACAGTCTGGTGTGGAAGGCCACTGAAGTTGCCATGGCCCTAGTAGAATGAGCTCTAACTGGAAATGGAAGGTCCCTCCCCGTTGATGTATAAATAAATGAAATAGAATCCCTGATCCATCTGGCAATAGTGGACTTAGTTACTGCTTTGCCAATTCTGTTGTCGGCAAAGGCCACAAACAACTGGTCTGACTTCCTGTGCTGTTGTGTCCTGTCTAGGTAAAACCTCAGTTGTCTATGCACATCCAACTGATGAAGTCTGTATTCTGCTTCACCGGAAAAATTTGGAAAGAAAACTGGTAGCTCTATAGACTGTTGCAGACAAAGAGCAGAAGAAACCTTAGGAAGGAATGACGGGTTCAACCGTAGAGAGACTCTATCCTTATGAAAGATCAGATAAGGAGCTTTGACAGAGAGGGCTTGAATCTCTGAAACCCTTCTGGCTGATGTAATAGCTACCAAGAAGGCGGTCTTCCAGGATAAGAACTTTATGTCACAAGTGGCCGCCAGCTCGAAGGGAGGAGATATCAAGGCTCCTAGAATCACATTGAGATCCCATGGCAATACAGGTTGTGACACCGGGGGGTGAAGTAACCAAGCTCCCTTGAAGAAGGCCTTGCACAATTTATGACTCATGAGCGAGGGCTCAAAGGCAACATGGTAGTTAGAAATAGCTGCCAATTGTACTTTAAGTGTGGAGACAGCAGAACCTTGTTGAAAAAGTTTTGCCAGAAAATCTAGTATTGCCGAAACCGGGGCTGTCAGAGGGTCAAGGTTGTGCCGCTGGGCCCAAATGGCAAACCTCTTCCATTTATTGGAATACAACTCCTTAGTGGAGGCCTTGCGGGAAGAGGACAGGATCCGGACCACCTGCGGCGAGAGGATATGCTGTCTGACTAAGGTCAGAAGTGGAGCAGCCAAGCCGCTAGCTTGAGAGTCCGCAGACAAGGATGGGGCTGACCCGACTGCAGGGTCAGGAGGTCTGGAATTGGATCCAGAATCCAAGGACTCTCCGCCGCATACTTCTGGAGGAAGGGAAACCAAACTTGGCAGGGCCAGTGTGGAGCGATCAGAATCATGCTGCTTCCCAAGCGGGTCGCCTTCTGAATCACCTTTGGTAGTAGAGGGACCGGAGGGAAGGCATAGAGAAGACCAGAGGGCCAATTGTGGACTAGAGCATCCATGGGTGACTCCCCTGGAGGAGGAATCAGGGAGAAGAAGTTGCTGCACTTCGCATTCCAGGGGCTGGCGAAAAGGTCGCAGCAGGGAAGACCCCACCTGGAGAAAATGCGAGCCGCTACTTGGTTGTTTAGGGACCACTCGTGAGGCATCAGAATAACTCTGCTCAGCCTGTCTGCTATCACATTGGACTTCCCTGGAATGTGCGTAGCTACCAGAAACCTCTGGGAAGCGATCGCCCATTGCCACACTCTCAAGGCTTCTCTGCAAAGGGGGTAAGACCTGGTTCCTCCCGTTTGTTTAGGTACCAGACCACTGACATATTGTCTGAGAGAACCGCGATGGTACCCTTGGGAAGAGAGGTGTGCAGTGCCTGCAACACTAGGAGCACTGCCCTCATTTCCAGCACATTGATGTGTAAGTGGGTTTCGTGATCCTGTCACGTGCCTTGGACCATCTTGCCTAGATAATGCCCCCCCCCACCCTATCTGGGAGGCGTCCGTGGTCACTGTGGCAACAGGAGGGGGGACAGAATGACCTCCTTTGGTTCAGGTTGGAAGGGAGGAGCCACCACTGAAGATCCCGCCGGCAGGATTCTGTAAGGAGAATCAGGTGGGATAGTGGCAGTTCTTGGTATGACCACTGGGTCGACAGGAGCCACTGAAGAACTCGCATGTGCAGTCTTGCCAGAGGGACTAGAAGAATGGAGGTGGCCATCGATCCTAAAAGCTGGAGAATCATCCTGGCTGGGGCTTTCCATCAGGGCAGCAAGGCTAGTACTTGGTCCTGTAATATCCTTATCCTCTCTGTTGGTAGAAATGCTCGCATCTCTACAGAGTCTAGCTCTGCGCCTATAAAGGCAACAAGCTGTGATGGCAGCAATACAGACTTTTCCCAGTTGAATGCGATTCCTAACAAATGACCCAACTGGATGGTGGCACACACGGCTAGAGTGAGGAGATGCCTGGTGGGGGCAGAGAGGAGCCAGTCGTCTAGATATGGAAACACCTGGAATCCCAGACGTCTGAGGTGAGCCGTCACCACTGCCAGACATTTGGTAAACACCCTGGGGGCTGTGGTGAGACCAAAGGGCAGGGCCCCGAACTGAAAGTGACTGGCTCCCAGATGGAAGCGTAAGTGAATCCTGGATGCTCGGTTTATCTTGATATGATAGTAAGCGTCCTTAGGGTCGATGGAGCACATCCATACTCCTTTTTCCAGCAATGGGAAAATGGACTGTAACGTGACCATCCGGAACTTGGACTTTTTTACGAAACGGTTTAGGTGGCTGAGGTCCAGGATGGGTCTCAAGTCCCCTGTTTTTTTGGGCACCAAAAATAACCTTGAGTAAGTTCCTAATCCGGTCTGGTCTGCGGGGACTGGCTGGATGACTCCCTTTTCGAGCAGCTTTGCGACCTCTATTGCTGCTTGATCCCGCTGACTGGGTGGCACATCCGGGATTCTCCTTGAAGGTGGAGGGGGACGGATAAAGGGAATGGTGTAACCTCCGGCGATGATACGAAGCACCCACTGATCCTGGGTGATGGAACCCCAGGCCCTTGGATGCTCTGAAAATCGACCCCTGACTGGCTCCGGAGACGCACAGTCAGGCCGTCCCTCAGGGATGCTGGAAGGAGGAACCACGAAAAGATTTGCGGTCTCCTGTGTTACGGGGGCCTCCGCAGCCTCTAGGACGACATCTTCCAGAATAGTTCCCCCTCCTCTGCCGCTGTGAGGGGGGTCACTTTGATGGGCAGGGAAAGACTTTTGGGACTTCCTGAACCACATCTTTCCTCCCCTCTGAGCCTTGGGATAAGGTCTCGAAGGGAGCGAAAAACGGGCCCCAACGGCAGACAAAGTCTTGCCCTCCTGCTCGCATCTAGTGAGTGTGTCTTTCACCTTGGGTCCAAAAAGAGAAGACCCATCGAATGGAACGTCTGTGAAAGAAGACTTGAAAGCCTCCACAAAGTGACACAAGCGCATCCAGGCTTGCCTCCTAAGGGCTACGCCCGAACTCGCTGCCCTACTCGCCCCTTCAGCTGCATATGATATGAGCCTCATGGACGAGTTAATAGACGAAAGGGTAGACAGCTGGGCATTGACAGACTGCATCAATGCCTCAGGCACGTTACCCGAAAGGGTATCCCCTAACTCCTTAATGAGATCCCTTTGGAGCCTCGTAAAATGACACAAATAATTCAGCGACCTCAAGGTAAATGTCGCTGAAGTCAGGGTACGCTTCCCATACCTATCTATGCTCCTGGACTCCTTGTTAGGAGGATGGATAGACGTAGATGCCTCTGCCACATCTTGCTGGGTGGCAGACGCCACCACCATAGCATCTACCGGAACTCCCTCTGTTAGGAATTCTTTACCAGGGGGTGCGGATAAAAATTTGTTGGGGCGAGAGGGAACTGGCTCCACAGAATCAGGATGCTCCCACACCCTTCGACAAATAAGGTCCAGCAATTCATCGAAGGGTGGAGACACCCAGGAGGTGGAGGGCTGGGCTCCGAAGGCCTTGAGGAAGACCGACTCCTCCGCGGAAGGGGTTTTGGACGGCCAGTCGCCCCTCCATCTCAAGATCTCCAGGACATCGGAGAACGAGACATCATCAAAGGATGACTTAGGGGACCCTTCTGCATCATCAAGGTCGGTGTCCGAGGTGACGGACTCATCCGGGGAGTCTATGTGCTTCCACTTGCACAATTTTTTCCGGGGTGGCTCTTCAGGCAAGGACTCGAAGCTCCTTGGAAAAGGGGGGACCGTGCATGGAGGAATCCTCAGGCCTCAGAGCCGCACTGTTCGAAGATAAGGGGGCACCAGGGACTCTAGTCGCCCTGTCCAAGGAAGGAGTCGCAGATTCTGGTGAAGTCACTGGAGAATTGTCTAGCGCACTCCTCATCGCCTCAAAGGCGGGCCCACCAGAATCTGAAGAAAGGCCCAGCTGCGAGACCATGACCGGCGTCGGGGTCCCCCTAGCAGAGGCACCAAGCGGGAGACTCAGTGCCGAAAGAAGAGACAAATCCCCCTCTGGCTCGGCCGAGGACACCCGAGACCCGAAACCTCTGGAAGGAACAGAAGGGGTTGGAGTTGAAGACGGTGCCGACAGACTAGCAGTGGGTCTCGGAACCGTCTCAGGGGCTTCACCCGACTCTGCGAGCTCCGTCTCTGATGACACCAGGGTTGTCGCAGGAGGAAAGGACGGTATTGAAAAGGCTGGCTCCGGCCTTGGGGCTGGAGCCGAAAACAATTTGGATAAAACAGGTGACTGAAGGAGCCTCTGGACCACCCTATCTAAATCCGAGTCTGAAAGTCTGGAGGACCTGGAGGAAACAGACGGGGGCCGAGAAACTCTTCCTATCGGCTCCGAGGTAACACTAGGATGTCGACTCCTAATCGGCTCCATAAGAGTCGGAGCCGAAGAGGAGTCGACCAGCACCGAGATGCCCCTCGGCGCCGACGGTTCAGGAGCCGACTCTGGAGCCGAAATTTTCACCTGCGGCTCCAAAGCCAATGGAGCCGAGGCAAACTCGGTTTCGAGGTCCCTATCCTGCAGCTCCAAGACCAATGGAGCCGAGGAAGATGACCATAACATGGATCCTATTTCCTGTGGCTCCGAAGGCAATGGAGCCGAGGAAGAGGACAAGGATTTGGCTCTTTTCTCTGGTGGCTCCGATGGGCTTGTCGGAGCCGAAGACTTCTTTTTCCTGGGCTTGGAAGAGGGGGAAGAAATAGCCTCCTCAAAGGCAGGTCTTATTAAACCTCTTAAAATCAGCTTATTTTTCCTCTCCTGTAACACACGAGAGGAAAAAGCATGGCAAACACTGCAAGACTCTTGCAAGTGTATAGCCCCCAAGCAATACACACAGATGGCATGGCCATCTGTTAAGGACATTTTATAGTCACATTTAGAACATTTTTTGAAGCCAGACGGCTTATGTTCTCTTTCCTTAGTAGACATAACCACAATCAACCAAAACACAAGGAAGGGAAGGGGGGGGGAGCTCTAACTAAAACGCTCAAAGAGATAGGGCAAAGGCCCTCTAACTCAAACGGGCCTAGCCCACCAAACAAGAGGAATCACACCACAACCAGAAACAAACAACACAATCAATCACAAGTTAGAAAAAACTATTAAAATAGCTGTTTGGTAATGAAATTTTAAAGCTAAAGCAAAAACGACCCTAAAAGATCAAAAAAAGAAGGGTACTTAGCCACAGCCAAGTTGAGACCACTGCTACTTCAGAAGCGCAAACGTGATCTGGGGGTTTGGGCGTGGTGCATCCTGGGATAGGGGTTGGCCCAGCCAATAAGAGACTTTGTGCTTTATTATAGGCAGTCGGAGCCGATTCTCTGCTCCGAGCCCATCTGTCAAGAATGTAGGCGAGATAGGATCTCACTGCATCTACAAATTCTGGGCCAGAACCACTCCTTATGTGGTAGACAGGTTACCTAATGCTTACCACTCCCACGGATAAGCTAGAAGGCTTCCCTCCAACACAGAAAGGCTTGGGAAGCTTACAAACAGTCCTGGATACAGCAAATCTGTATCTGGAACACTAATTACAGGAAAGGTAGGAAACAGGCTTACAATTTTTTTTTTCAGAAAAGTAGCAAAAACACTAGTAAAAACAATTCACATGCAGTGCAAGCTGGCACACTTGAGTATGTAGCAATATTAGTCCACACACAGTTTGAAAAAAATGCAATTAAATTAAAAAGGACTAAAAGCAAGTGCAGAAAGTGTTTATTAGGTAGAATGCGGTAAAGAGATGGGACTGGGGGAGTGTCCTAGATCAAATCCACAGTGGGTCAGGCACTGCAAAAGCCACCAAATTTAAACTACAACCAAAAACAAGTGTGTGGGGGGGTGAAGACAGTTTCAACAGAGATGTGAGGAATCACAGTGCAAATTATAAAACCCAGAAAATATATACTGATCTCTGTATATTTGCAGAAAAGTAAGACAACAGATATCTAAGCAACAATTTAGCTCTATAATACAGAATAATACAGAAAAATATACTCAGCTCTATATATTTGCAGCTAGTCTTGTAAGGCTGTCTCTCAGCACACAGCTTTCAATTTAAATGCAGGCTGTTATTGCTTTACGGTGGGAAACTCCTTCCCTTTATAATTACATTTGCTTTCATTGTTTGTTTTCTCAGATTTGTTACTTGACTACTACGTGACTCAATATTTAACTTTCCACTACACTCGTGGTTTCTTAAATGAACACTCCCAAAGACTGATGACGGGTGTGCCCAGAATATATTTCAACATCTTAATACAAGAAGCCTGAGCAAAGCCAAAACAATGGGGTGACATGGATTGATTTTTTTTAAATATTTGCCTTATAAACTTAGAAATCGATACAATAAAATGTTTACAATTAACATGCATTTTCTGAATGAAGTTAAGTCTAAAACTAAATGCATGTAATTAATAACTGAATTGCCAGAAAAAACTGAGCACGTTATGAGGAGCACACAAAATTATAAGACAAAAATATGAACCGTTTGTAAGAAAGTTTTCGGTTGTATAGGTTCTTATTTCAAAGATTCAGTTCTTGCATAGCTCTCAACCTTCCATCTCCAAAATGAGGTACCCTAGCTTTTATAATGTGGAACACATACTAACAACTTCAACCAGGAAAGTCATAGAATGGTTAAAGTACGCTGGTTTTACTTATACAAATATATTTAATGAATTAATATGATTCATTTCTATTTACTATGGAAATCAGTTTAAAAAAATCCTAATACTGAATGTGTGACAGACCCTTTCAATGTGGAACTTTGAGGAACATGAACTTTTTAAGACCCTAAATGAGGTATGTTCTTCATAAGGAGGTACAGTTGAGACTCTTCAGAGGTATGACGTGATTCTTCTTGCATTAACTGCAGAAATATTGAATATGCATTAGCTTCCCGATCATGCAAATCAATCAGCCAATGCATATTCATTAGGCGTATATCGATGTTGTCACTTAAGGCGTGCAAGGAAGAAATGCTACCGCGCAGTAGTACGAGATCCTTGAAATGTATCACGCATTGTTTTTTGTCCCTTAGTTTTGTCCTGGGCAGTCTCTCATAAAATTTTGATTTTTTATTTGGTAAGTCAGCGAAGAGCACATTCATAGAATGATGCCTGACATTAAAATGTCACCGTTCGTGCTTAGTGTTCGGAAAATGCACACTGCTGCAATTCTATATATTTTTAAGTATAATAGTTAAAATAGCTTTGTCACTGATGATACGGCATCTTCTATGACGACAATCCACTGATAAACCATAACCATCGTATTAAAAATTAGATTCTAAGACAAATGACATATAATACAAAACTACCAAATGCACCATATATACAATGTATAACCTTTCTACTTCCGTCACGACTATAGTACGTCCTCATCACGTGCCATCTCATATTACTATAGTTATACGAGCTGCTTCTTTTTTCTTGCTGGTGATGTTCTGGGGTGGCGTAAAAAAGGCGGAAGTAGGAAGTAATAGTAGACCCCAGACGTGAAGGTGCCAAATAATTTACTTGATATATTTATTAGATTTTTCTCCCAAGAAACGGAGGCGTAATGGACGGTGAGTGTCTGATAAAAACCGTTGGAGATTACTTGAGTATGGGTGCCTGATGACTTTTTGGTCATGGTTTAAGAATTGTACTACTTTCTCTTCACTTGTATAGAAAACTCTGTAAGTGTATTTGTTTCCATTCACTTGCTGTATTGGAAGTATTGTAATTGGAAGGGAAGGGGAGAAGAGAGGGGAGGAAGAGGAGGAGGGCATACTTTAAAGCACTAATCCTTCAATGATATTGTTTAGGTTTTGAGTGTCGGTGAACAGTGTTTCTTTTCCCCGAGTACGCCCTTGGCAGAATAGGGCAACTGACCAGCTGTTTTAGCTTGTCACTAAAATTTGTGAAAAGAAAAACTCTGTACATTTTTTTTAAGTATTAGTTTTTAACTGCAGTAATGAGAGAATAATATTTAAGTTGATGCCACTGTATTTAAATAAAAAATCATATCTAATAATTTTTATGATATACATGTTTTATGGTTTGTGAATCATCAAGTTCAGTTAAAAATTATATAACCAGCTTTGTGGATTGGAAGGATAAAGCACTGACTATGGTGCAGGTGAAATGAGCAGATCAGCTGTTCTAATGCCTGTAGGAGCTGGCCGGGAGGATGAGAGTGAGTAGCTGCTGCTGGCCCACCCATCTGGGTAGTGGGAGTGTACTTCTCAGCTGTCCAGATATCACAGAATGTCCAATATTTTGTGTCCTATTGTTAGTCTGTTTCTCTTAAAATTTGTAGTTTTGTGGCAAATATTTGGAAATTGATGACATTAAATAACGACAGATATTTGAGTCAAAGTTCATGTTCAGAAAAATGCATGCTAATGCAAAACCTGTTATTTTAGCAACTTTCAGAATTTTTAGGGACAATAATTAGTCTGTTTCTGAATTTTGGACCTTTGTCCCACCATTATTTTTTGGCTTTGTCCAGATTTCTTGTGCTAAGAGTTTGATAGGTGTGGAAGGTGGTCCTGGCCTGCTACACAGATGACATTTAGTGGGCACACTAAGTGTTACACCTACTGTAGCAGTCTGAGTATACTGAGTTCACATTGGCTGTGTAGTGCTTTTGCATTTTTAAGCCGAGGGGAGATTAGCATTGCGACACACACTTCTCGGGAACAGCAATAGTTAAGCTTGAAGGAGCTGAAAAGGGGTGAGGCTAGGCTACCCCAAAAGCAAGGTGGCCCATTCCCTACTGCCTGACTCCAGCTAGGGAACAGAAGATTTCTTGGGATTCCTGTGCAGGAACAATTGGGCCATAGGAATCTTGTCTGGTACCCATCCCCCTAGAAAAAATGGGCTGTTTGGGTGCAAGTATAGGAGCCACTGTATAAGGTTTTGCGAGGGAAAGTTATGCACATACATATGTGGGTGTTTGTGATATATGTATGTATCTATTTGTGTGTGTGTCTGTATTTTTTTTTTCTTGCTCCTGTTGCCTCAGTGGAACATTGTAGTCTGTAGTAGATACAAAATGCTGCCAACTGGTAAAATTTCTACTTATGCAGACAGCCTGCTTAAAGAGGAGTTTATTCCTCAGAATGTAATATTTTTTTTGTAGCAATGAAGTGCAGTTTTCCAAAAAATATCATATTTATTTCTTACGCATATGAGGGATAAGATTTGAGGAATGCATACATTTATGTAGGTGTATTTCTGGGTGAACTCCTATAGCCATAATGTTTGATGTGTGCGTTATATCGTGCACGTGTAATTCAAAATTTATCTTTAGTGTATAGGACTTGAGCATTTAAGTTATGCCTGTGCAAAGTACAAGCCCTGGATGAAGTAAGTCTGTGTGTGTGTCTCTCTCTCTGTGTGTGTCTCTCTCTGTCTCTCTCTCTCTCTGTGTGTCGGTATGTGTCTAGGTGTCTGTGTGTGTCTCTGTCTCTGTGTTGTGGATAAGTCCTCCCTCATCTATGTAGGACCTTTACTGCACCTTTTTAATTATACAGTGTCTGCTGAGGATGTGCAGCCTAAGGAAAAGTTAGACAAAGTTAAATAAATTAAGTTGTTTTTGACACTGTGCAGTACACACTGGACATATTTTGTTATTAATCAATGAATGATTTTTATTTTTTTATTTATTTATTTTACATTTGTTGACCGGGCTAGTCCAGCTGGATATATGTCCATTTTCAGTGGTGGCCCGGGGAGAAAAGCTCCAATGGTTATAACAAGTTTAGAGAATACAAAATAAATAACAAAACAAAACAAAAACATTGAGCATAAAAGATAGAGGAAATATCCATAACAAGATAATATTCCTAAAGAAGTTATTAAATAATTGCAGTAAGCAAATTTGATAATATCAAAACATAGTGTAAATAATACATTGTCTTACTAATATGGACGACAAAGTATTTTTTTTTTTGTCATACAGTATACATGAGATAAGTTATATCTACAAAGATGTTATGTCAGTGGGGATTAGTCAGGATGCAGTAAAAGAGAAGGAAGTATTGTGGTAGAGGAAAGGAAGAAGGAAGGTTAATCAGGGTTGGTACAGGAGCAAAGCCAGTATTTATTAAGATGGATTTCCAGTTATCTTTTAAAGAGTGGATTAGTCAGGATGCAATCAAAGAGAAGGAAGTATTGTGGTAGAGGAAAGGAAGGTTAATCAGGGTTGGTACAGGAACAAAGCCAGTATTTATTAAGATGGATTTCCAGTTGTCCTTTAAAGAGTGGAAGAGTGGACAAAGATGAGATATTGGATGGAAGTTTGTTCCACATTTTGCCAACTGAGTTGGAAAAAAGGCAATCTCCTGCAGCATTAATGGGTTTGGTACTATTAACTAGTAGTTTGTCTGAAGAACGTAGTTGTTTCAGGTTGTTGTAGGGAGTAAGGAGGTTAGAGAGTATAGGTGTTTTGGATGGTTGATATAGAATTTTTTGAGCTTTTAAGAGCTGTTGATAAATGAGCTTGTTAGGAAGTTCAAGCCATCCTAGTTGTTTTAAGTTCAGACAGTGGTGAGTTCTAAACTGGGATCCTGTGGCAAATCGAGCAATATTATGGTAAGATGTAGCAAGTTTCTTAAGGTTACTTTTAGAGAGATTAGTGCAAATAGGGGAAGCATATAGCAGGGTAGAGATGAGGTGAGATCGGGCTAAGGTGGTCCGGGCTTCAGGTGTAAGGAAGGGTTTGATTCTGTAGAGGGATCCAATCTTTTTGTTAACTACTTTTATTGTGTTGTTGATGTGACAATCAAAGTTAAGATTATTGTCAATAGTAATACCTAGTAGTTTTGTAGAAGAATCAGGAGTAATTTGAGTGTAATCAGTGGAAGTAATAGAGAAGTTTAGGGAAGTAGATTTACGGGTAGGTGAGAACAGTAATAATTTGGTTTTCTTGGGGTTAAGGAGTAGACAATGGTCAGAGAACCACTGTTCAACAGTGGTAAAGTTTTTTTGGGTAAGAGATTGGAGTTCAGTTTGAGAGGAAGCAGTGCAGATTATAGTGGAGCCATCTGCATATTGTATGCAAGTGGTGTTAGGGATAGCTGATTGGAGGTCATTAATAAAGATAGAAAATAGAAGTGGGCGTAGGATAGACCCTTGAGGTACTCCTAAAGAGATATGAAGGAGGGTAGATAGTGAACTTTTCCAGAGTACTGCCTGC
The DNA here is from genome assembly GCF_019279795.1 of Protopterus annectens. Classification (NCBI taxonomy): domain Eukaryota; kingdom Metazoa; phylum Chordata; order Ceratodontiformes; family Protopteridae; genus Protopterus; species Protopterus annectens. Next base: position 262,013,371 of record NC_056742.1, on the reverse strand, counting down.
TGATGGTTTTCAAGATAAGAAGTAAACCAAGTTATGGAGGAGGGATCAAGTGCAAGAGATTTTAGTATGTGCAGAAGAAGTTTATGGTTAACCATGTCAAAGGCTTTTGATAGGTCTATGAAGAGAGAAGGTGAAAGGTTATTGATGTTATGGTTATAGTTGATGGAGTTTGAGAGTAATGCAGTAGTAGTGCTGTGGGAAGGTCTAAATCCATGTTGACTATTGGCAAGTAGGTTATTATGGAGAAGGTGGTTAAGTAGTTGTTTATGGATACATTTTTCCATGATTTTAGCTATGGGTGATGAGTGCTATGGGACGGAAGTTAGAGAAGTCATTAGACTTGCCCCCTTTGTGTAGGGGAATGACGTGGGATATCTTCCAGATAGAAGGGACAATACCTTCCTTTATAGATCTATTTATTAGGATATAAATGGGATAGGCAGTGGCTTTGGTTCCTATTTGCAGGAATTCTGCAGGAAGCTTGTCTGCAGATGGGGTGGTAGGTTTAAGTTTTTGGAGTAGAGATTGGATGTAGGAGGTAGATACAGGTTGTAGGTGAAGGGGAGGAAGAGTAGTTTTTAAAGTAAGTGAGAGTAGTTTAGAAGTGTCAGGAGAAAGGTGGTTTGCAAGAGTTTGGATGGTATTGGTGAAGAAAGAGTTGAAGTCATTGGCTATTTGTGTGGGATTGTCTGGGTTAGAATCCTGAGGGTTAGGTGTGATTGCCTGGCCAGGGGATAGAAGATTATTAATACTAGTCCAGAATTTTTTAGGTTCTTTTTTGGTGGTTTTCTGTAATTGAAAGTAATAGTTCTTTTTATCTGTCAGAATAGCTTTTTTTGTGCTGTTTCTCAGCTCCCTAAAGTTTTGGTGGTCAGTTTGGTTTTTAGTAGACTGCCATTTATCTCAAGATTTATTTCTGAGAATGATTTTTTGCTTGGTATTCTTGGTTGGCCAGGGTGCTGCTTTAGTTTTAGATCTAATGGTACGACTTGGGGCATGGTGATCTAGGATAGATAGGATTGTAGAATTGAAGTATTCAACTGCTTCATTAAGTGGGAGATGTTTTAGTGGGACCCAATTACATTGTATTAGTTCAGCTAGAAACTGGCAGAGTTAAATTGTTTTTTAGTACGTAGAGTTTTGTAAGTGGTAGGTAAGGTTAGGTTAGTTTTGTATCTAATGATATAGGTTAGAGAGTGGTCACTTAGATCATCTGGAAGGGTGCCTGATTTGTAGGTTTGTAAGGGAGTATTAGTAAGAATCCAGTCTAATGTGGTTTCAGTATTGTTGGTTTTATTAGTTCTGGTGGGACTATTAATGAGTTGTTTGAAGCCATATAGGTTGATATAGGAAGTGGGGTTAGTACTGTTACAGGAATGCCAATCTATGTTAAAGTCTCCTAAGACTAGTGTTTTTTGAGGGAGTTTGGTCGAGAGTAGGTTAAGGATATGTTGAAGGGTGCTGATATTATTTCCAGGAGGGAGATAAGCACAAATGATATTTATGGATTTAGTAGTATTGACTTGAAGTTTAGAGCTGATTACTTCAGCATTATTGTCTAGGGTAAGAGTCAGATTTATAGTACTAATTTGGAGTTTTGTTTTATACAGAATTGCTACCCCTCCTCCCTTTTTGGCAGTACGATCAAGTCTAATGATGTTATAACCAGGAGGGGTGATTTCATTGTCATTAATTGAAGGCTTTAGCCAAGTTTCAGTTAAACATAAAATATCAAATTGATGGACTTCTAGAAGGGCATGGAGTTGAATAGTTTTGTTACAAATACTTCGTATATTGAGATGGGCAATAGAGAGAGAATTGGTGGGCCTGGATTAGGATGAATATCTCCATCTAGTAGAAGGTGGAGGAGTATGAAATATTTTTGTTGGGGAAGTTTATAGAAGGAGTCAAATATTTTCCTGGATCTAAGTTTTAGTTTGAAGTGTGCTAGTCTATGGTATTTGGCTAATAGGTAGTTGGGTTGTGTGGTTGGGTTTAAGAAGGTAGGAGATAAAGGTGATGTAGGTGTAGAGGTGTATTTTGAGGGAATTGAAAGAGAAGAATTCAGTAGGTGTTCGTAGGAGGTTAAGAGGTAAGTAGATATAAGAGAAGATATAAGTAGCAGGCAGATAAGTATTTTAAGTTGTGGATGGATGGATGATATAGGCATATTAATTTGTATGGAGGTTAGCAAATAGGTGGGATATAGTTTGAAGGTGTGGTGTGGGGTAGAAGTATGAGAAGGAAGATAGGGGAGAAGGTGGGTTTGTAAAGTAGTGGGTGAGGTGTTATGATAAGGGAGGAGCTGTGTTAAATTAGTGGGTGTGGTATTGAGAAAGAGGGTTGGGTTAGTTAGGGATGTTAGGAGTCTGGAGTGGACTGGATAGGGTGTGTCTATTATTGGTGTAAATGTAGGACCCCTGGGGGCGGGTGGGAATTGGGGGCAGGGTAGGGGAGCGGAGTGAGCCCACAGGGCGAACGGAGCGGGTAGAGACAAGAGAGTGAACTACTAAGGAAGACAATCAGTGGAGTGAGAGAATTCAGCAAGTAAGGTAGAAAGTGAGGAAGAAGTAGATGTAAGTTAACAGGCTGGTATAAGGAAGATATATATACCTGACAGAGAGGTAGAGTATAGAAAGTAAGTTGTAGGAAAAGGGTGGGAGGTGTATGAGTGTCTATGAAGAGATTGTTAAGGGAAACCAAGATGTGTGTCTCTTTTTTTATATCTACAAAAAAAGACTTGGAAAACTCTTCAGATCTAATTAAAGCCTGACTAGGAGCATTGAGTGTAAAACAGCATAATGGGATGCCAGTTTGTCATATGGTTGGGGAGCCTCAAAGTGGTGAGGCAGAATTGTTGTTTGCATTTTTATGCTGCTTTATATGATGTTTGCTTTATTAGGGTAAGGGATGTGCACACCTGCACCTAGGTTGGTAAATGTAGTTAAGGGTAGATGGAGCAATAACCATATATAGTGCATGGCAGTGGTGGGTGCAGTCTGGCATTTGGGTACAATGCAGAGCTGCCATTTTGCAAAGTGTCAGTATTGCATAAATGTCATAAGTAATACATTTTGCATGTAATTATTGTGTGCTTTGCATAATTTGTGCACGCTAGTCTCCTGAAAGGGCAGGTCTTTTTGCTGACCTTTCTCTTGTTTAGGGTGTCCCCTGTCCTGCCTGTGTATGATGTAAGTAGGTGTGACTCAAGCATTCCATCTAACAGCTTCGTGGATGACTGATGGTTCTAAATGAGCATATGTACATTGGCTGGCTCATTCAGAACTTTGGGCATTGCATGGAGTACATTGTATGTTGACAACATTCTTCCTATTCACAGTTTGAATTTTGGGAAGGAGAGTTGGTATATATCGGGTTGAAGTGATGTGAACTGCAGAAATTATGGTGGCTTTTCGTGTACTTTTCTTTTAAGGCCAGAATGGGGTGAGGTCAGCTGTTTGCAAAAGGGAATGTCTGTTGCACTCACTTGGATTCAGGTCTTGTGTGCTTGGGCTAACTGAAAATTTAGCTTAAAGTCTTCATGCTCTATTCTTCTTCTTGATATTTTAGATCCTCTAGCAGATTCAACAGCAGTTTTAGTTTTTGTGTGGAGCCATTCATATTGTGCAGTGAGCACTTTCTAAGTTCCTACCCCCTCTGCACATTGTGGTTTGCCTGTGTACTGTTTTATTTATTGTTTGATAACCAGATAAGTAAGCTGGTACAAGACGCTTTTCAAACATTACCTAGGTCGTCGGGCAATACACAGAAACAAAGCACATCAAACCAGAATCAACAGAATTGGTGCAAGCAAAGTTGTAACATAGGTAGTTATGATGAGATAAGCACACGCATGAAGGACCAAAATTTATGTACAGTTTTTACATGATTCCAGTTTTTACAGTATTAATACAAAAGTTCATTTGCTGTGGTTGACCACCTGATGGGTAGAAAAGACCCAGGGTTAACCAGCATCTTTCAAACATTTACATTTGTGCTCCTTTGCCAGATGTTCTTTTAGGTTATATTCAAAGTCAGACAGATTGTCCATTGAGGTGATGTAATTAGGTAGAGAATTCTAAAAAGATGGAGTAAGTTTATGAAAGAGCTTTTCATAAATAGCTGATGGGAATTGAGGTCTGGTGAGTTTGAGTGAGTTTTTGAAATGCATGGAGTAGGGGCACTCTGCACCAAAAGCTTGCCAGCAGAGGATTACGGTACCTGTCATGTAGTAGTCTATCTGTAAGTTTATTAATCGGCTATGTAACCTTTGCAGGGTCTGGAAGCAGTTTGTTTTGCTCTCTGAATGGATATGCAATAATGCCCTGTAGGTGTAGCTAAGTGACTAAATCTGAAAATGTTTTCAGCGGCTTGAAGCAATATAGTACTGTGAATTGATAATGGAGCAACTATGGTTAGTGCATATTCTAGACTGGGGATTAAAACATTGATGGCAACCGCAACATGCTTTGAGTGTAAAGTTAGAAATGGAATAGGCCACTTTAAGTTGTTGTATAACTTTGGTGGTGGTGACTATCCATATGGCTTCAAAAAGAACGGGTGTTATCTAATAGAACATACAGGCATTTTTTCGTACAGAATGCTTGTAAAATGAACTTATTGTGATTCTACAGAATTGACCAATTACCCTGCAATAGTCATTATATCTCCTCTATCCAAAATCCTTGGAAGATGCATACATAAAGAAATTATGGATCACTTGCACACAAACTCTTAACCAACACCCAGCATGGCTTTTGTCCCTCCCACAGCACCACCGCTGCATTAATAGCCTTCAACAGTTCTGTTAACCACCACAGAAATAATGGAAAATTTGTATCTGCTACCTTTCTTGACCTTTCAAAGGCCTTTGACATGGTGTCACATAGTAAACTTATTTAAGTTCTTTCTGAATTTAACATCAGTAAGCACTCTATCTCTTGGTCCCAAAGTTACTTGCCAGGTTGCCAGCAAGCAGTCCAGTGGCTGAAAGACCTCTCCCCTCTCCTTCCAGTTACAGTAGTAGTTCCCCAAGGCTCCATTCTAGGACCACTACTTTTTTCACTTTTCATCAAGAAATGACATACTTCTCTCTTCATGCCTCCGTTATCCAGTGTGCAGATGACTCCAACGTAATTTGCTTTGCGTTCTCCCCTGATGAAATGCATTCAATTACACAAGATTCATTTCTATCAGTTGAAGCTTGGCTAACAAACTCCAATTTAATTCTAAACCCAAACAAAACTAAAATTCTATTTAACCCAACAAAATTCAGCTCAGTAAGTTGCTCCTTCAATATATGTCCAAAAATACGACCATAATTTCTCCTGTATCTCACACCAAACTCCTGGATGTTGAAATCGACTGTAATATGACATTTGACATTCATATTTCCCAGACCATAAAAAAGTCCATAAAAAATTGGGTATTCTCCACAGAAATAAACAATTCCTTACTAAACAGGCAAAGTCCACCATTGCACATAACCCATCTCATATCTACACTCCTGTATGCTTCCTGTATACTCACAAAGTTGAAAAAGAAAGTTGAAAAAGACTGAAATCAGCAAACTCCATTCCAAGTGTGCCATTGACTCTCCCTTCAGATCGTATCATTGCTCAGCCCTTAAACAATTTAATTGGCTTGAACTTCTACATATCCTCCTTTATAATCAACTGATCTTTGCTCACATAGTCCTTTACCAACCTGATAAAAACCCTGCCCTACAAAATGTAATGCTCCTGTATTCAAACAACAAATCACTCTGTTCAAGTAACGGGCTACTACTACAGGTAACTAAAGCCAATAATGCAGTCGGTGATTCCCTCTTCTCCAACTTCATATCCAAAAAAATGGAACTCGCTCCCCACGATATGGTATCCCAATCTTCCTTAACATAATTTAAGCATATGCTGAAAACTCACCTGGCTGATATATGGCTATGCTGCTATGCCAGCCCTGGTTGATTTCCCCCATAATTGTAAAGCTAACTAAACCACTGCATCAACTAAACTACTAACGCTATCCTTCTCAAACTTGGACTCAGCTCATTCTGCAGCACTAGATATTATGCAATACTGTATATACTGTACTAATAACCGAAGTCTAAAGTGTAAGGCACCTCTGACCACTGATCTGGTTTCCCTCTCACACCTTTTCCATCTCTGTGGTGTTCATTGTTTGTTCCAGACTGTAATTGGTTGCCATATCTGTATCTAATCCATGGTATCACTGTACGCCATTGCTGTAATAGTATTGAAAATGTAAATTGGATTTCTGTTTGTATCTACTTCATATAATTGAACTTGGACCTTATTTGTGGAGCTTTTCTCCCCGGGTCTCCACTGAAAAAGGACCTGTGTCTAGTGGACTTTCCCGGTTAACAAATGTAAAATAAATTGAATTTTTTTGGCTTCAATAACTGGCTAAATAGTTGGTTTCATTCAGTGGAGGCTCTAGTATGTGTAAGCATGGAATGAGATGCTTGACAGTCTTGCTTATTTTGCTAGGTGTGGGGGTTGTCATAATGGTTAAGGGCGTACTTCTCAGATAATAGTTACAGGGTTTGATTCTCACCAGAGGTAGTTGGCTAGGTTTAAAATGGCCCAAAAGTGAGCTAGCTTAGCACTTGCCTGTCAACTTATAATGATGGCTTACACCTCTTGTTCCAGAAATTCTGCATACTGGCTAAGGCTTGCCCTGCCCCCATAGTGCATTTTATTTAGGCAGAGTCCACTTGTTGGACATTTTATGACTGACAAGTTAAATATAAAACATGATCATATCAGTGTAGCTCTGCATAAGGTCCTCCTGCATTTGGAGCACATCATGTCTGTCTGTAATTACTGAAAATTGTTTTAAAAGTTCAAAAAGCTCTCCTTTCACGTGTTTTTTTTTTTTTTTGCCCACAATATCTTCAAGTCCAGTGGCAACTGTGGTGGTAACTCTATTTATTGGGGACCACAACCTCTAAGTAAGTTTTCAGAGACCCACAAACAGAACTCACTGAGCTCCAGGTCACACTAAATATGACCAAGTATCAGTTCAAAGCTTGTTACACAACACCCTCTATGTTCTCTGAAAAATCGTGTATGTTTCCTAAATGTACTTGACAAACTTCCTGATAATAAAGACCTCTTCATATTGGGAGACTTTAACTACACATAGGTAAACTGGAGCACCTACACCTTAAATGTAGGATACTGTCAGATGTTCTTATATTTAATTAACAAAAACTGCCTGGACTAAATTGTTGGAAAATGCATCAGAGGTAACAATGTTCTTGACTTGGCCATTATGAATATAGCTTCTTCATGCACTATTCTCTTGATATCCCTTTCTCCAGTTAAATTGGATCATAAACCAGTGACCTTCACTGTCAAAATTTCCAAACCTGTAGATACCAATATCTTCAGATTCAAGGATTTTAAATGTGCAAGTCTTATCAAATTGTATGTAGAATTTTCAAAAAAATCACTCATAACACTATAATTCCAGATGTGGTAAAAGCAATTAACTTCACAAAGAAGTTCTGTGCCTATGTAGATAATTGTACAGAACTGACAGCCCAAACCAGATCTAAATATAATGGGAAATGTAAAAACAAACCACCCTGCTGGTCCAACAACATAAATAACCTTTACAGTAAAAGAAAGGAAATAAACTCCTTAAAATATTCAGAGACCCTCAACTCAAGGTTAACAAAACAAAACAAAATTGATTAAAGGCTTGAAAAATGCTATTGGGACTTCTAAAGCAGCACATGAACCTAAGTTAGCACCAGAAGCTAAGGCAACTACAAATCCTTATTTTTGTTATATTAAGGAACTTGGAAAGAGCACCTAATATTTCTCTGAACATAATACAGAATGACACCACATACTCTGACCTAGCAGACATTGTAACATACTAGCAAATTAATTCAGTTCAAATTTCCCTCTGGAGACACCTGTGCATAGCCCATGTATCCGTGCGGCTCTCACCCACCCTTCATTAGTAGAGGTACTCACTAAGCTTAAAAGCGGAACTTTAATCCCTGGGTCTTCACTGAAACCGGGCCTCTGGCCCAGTCGGACATACCCGGTCAACAAATGTAAAAAAAAGTAAAATAAATAAAAATACCTCCTCCATGGGTCCTGATAATATACCTGTCTGTTTAATAAACAGACCCTGGCAGATCTGCTCCTTAAATAATTTAACCTAAGCTTTGAAGCAGGCTTTGTCCCTGAGGTTTGGCAAATGGCAGTGGTGATTCTGCTCCACAAGGTTAGTCCCACTACTGACCCCTGGTAACTATAGGCCCTTCAAACTAACGAGTCTTGCTTGCAAAGCCATGGAATGTATTACAACTGACCTGATAAATTATGACATTAAAAATGTAATCGCACTAGACCTGCAGCAGTTTGGCTTTGTAATCTGGTCGACACCTTTGAGAGAGTAATGCAACCTGTTGATAACAGCCACGCTGTCCACATGGCATGTTTGGACCTGGCCATTGCATATGACGCCATCTCCATGCTTCCATTATCAGTAAGCTAATTGCCTTACAAATATATCCCTATGTGGTAAGGTGGATAGCAATTTTGCTAAAGGACAGAACTCGCATGGTGCAGGTAGCAGAAACATCATCAGAAAGTAAGAAGGTGATCACTGGTGTCCCACAATGCTCCATGCTTGGACCCTTTTTGTTTAGCATTTACTTTTTTGATCACCAAACCATTAACCAAGACCCCGGCTACATTGGTAGATGACTAAAAATTGTGTTAAACCTGGTGTGCAAATAATGAGCTTAAATTAAATGCAAACATTGTCACATTTGCTAGATTACTGCTTCCCATGACGTACAACATAGACATTATCCCCCCTCCTCCAAAGTGTGAATGTTGGAGTGAGCTTGGAACATGGGTTGACAATTCTTTATCTTTTGATCACCATGTAATGATGGTTATCAGGAAGTCCTTCTACTTGGAGCATCTAATTGCCAGGGGAATATCATCCAGATCGAAAGAGGTCATTGTGCCCTTATATTCAGCATCGCTTAGGTCAGCTGTCATTGAATACCAGTGTGCTGTTTGGAATGTACCTGAACAGATGTATTGGGACAGTGTGAATGACTACGGTGGTTCTAACTAAGAAAATTACTGGCATTACTGGCTTAAAAACAGCTGTCAGGAATGGCTGGAAATGCTTTCCCTATTTTCTGTATCTTATAAACTCTTGAGAAAGAGATCTATGCCTTGGCTTCTGTGACCCAACAGTCCAGGAACTTTTGTATCTCCATAAAACAAAAATTGTCCAACAAGACCTAAGGATGTAAATTTTCACCAACATATTAATAAAATTAGGTGGATAGAGAGAGAGATTCATTACACAATGCTTTCCCCACCTCTTGAATAGATTTCCACTGCATATCAAATAGTATAATACTTTGTCTTACTTCAAACAGGAATGGTGTGATTAGATTGGTATTCACAAATTCACCCCTTGCTTGACGGGCCTGGCCCCCCTTGAGAGGAGAGGCTTGGTTTGAGCATGGATACTTGCAAGGCATAAATGGTCATGTACACTCAACTGACTTGTAATTTGTATGATTTATCTGGTCATGTGAATTTTAGAGGTCTTCTGGTGTCTTGATTGTGACTGCAGATTTGTGGCAAGCCTGTGTTTTCATAAGATGCAGCTTGTCAAGTGGCATGGTTATTTGAAGTTTTTAACTTTAATGGTAAAGCATTCCAAACAGTAGGAATGGATATACTTGGTACCTTGTCCCTTTGTTTTTTTTTTTTTTTTTTTTTTTTTTGTCAGAGTAATTTGTTGTTGGATCTTGACTCTTTAACCCTAGTGACATCTTCTGGTGTTTTTCTGTAATCATTTTAGTGATATCTTCAAATGTCTAATATTGTCTGTTCATATTTACATTGATAATTGCAAACAGTGCTACATAAAAATTACTAGATTTCATCTGAAAGCTTACTTGTGCAACACCACTGCATTGATACTTCACCTACGTCTAGAGCAATTGAAGAGTGATTAAATTTTGTTCATAAGCTGTTTATTTATGCCATCATAACTGCCACATTTCTCTAAATGTTTTAACTTGGTAAGAGACGGAACTGATTAGCCTTACATGAAGTTAGTGACAGTTTGTGTAATTTGAGTCGTTAATGAGGCATTCTGAATTGTTTACAAAATATTGCAGTAATTAATGTTTACTGTGTTTACTAGTACTTAAAAATCCGCTTTAAGAACTAGAATTTAATGAATGTTAACACTGTGAAAAATAGTTTAGGCTTAACAGTATGTCATTTGCACTTCTGTAGTAGCACTTACAGTTTGAAAGATACAAACCTTTGTTTGATCTGTGAGGAAGATTTTGCCTAAAGGCTTAGAATGCAGTCATTGGAAGTTAAAAGTACAAACTTCCATGGGTCAGTTAGAGGGACTACAGATGCCTGTTATTAAGATGACTATTGAGGTTTAAAAATATTGCAAGTGTATGGGTTGTAATTCAGGCAGTTCTGTAATTCAAGTTTTTTTTTTTTGATAGAGCTTTTTATTGAGGATTATTAAGACGTTGTTGTGGAATAATTTAGGCATGAGAAGTTTGCCGGGCAAACCTTGTCGATGGGCATAGTTTTCTATTAAGTCTTTCACAGCTATGTCAGTAAGGTTGTTAAATTATATTCTTATTGTCACACCTAGTGATTTATATTGATTGACACTTTCAGTTTTGGATAGATGTTAAGTGGTGCCATGAGGGTTTTTTTTTTTTTTTAGCATAACTAAAGTTTGGATTCATTTAAGTAGTTGAGTAGAGTAGCTGTAGAATGCTAAAACTGATTAGTACATTTTTTGTAATATTTTTGTTGTGTTTGCCATTCCAAATAACGGTCTGAATCATCAGCATATAGTTCATAGGTGTATACTAGGCTACTGGCCCTGGAACCTTTACAAGCCTAACCAATAGGATTACCCTAGCATTGTGGCACCCGACCTTAGTTCCCAGTGCCTCTGTCGAGTAGAGCCACTGGAGTGATCCCCGGGGTGAATTTTCTATTTCCCATCCACTCATCAAGATCTCTCTTGAAGAGGGCCAGTGAGGTGCTCTGTTTGACATGTATGGGAAGTGTATTCCATAGCATGGCCAGTCTATGGGTTATGAACTTGTCCCCCAGTTTGTTCTGTTGACTGTGGTAATGAGGTTGAAGTCTCTGGAGCATGTAGTGTGGAGGGATTGGGATTTCTTTAGATGTAGCATTTCTAATGGAGCTGGGTCAGACATGGCTTTGTAAGTCAAGCAGACATCGCCTCTAAGTAGGCGATATGAGAGAGAGAATAGTTGGAGTTTTTTGAGTCTGTCCATGTAGGACAAGTGTTTAAGGCCTAGGATCCTCTCTGAGGTACCTTTGTGGCCTCTCCAGTTGTAGCAGGTGTCTGGTGAGGTACATGACTGGCCTAATGAGGGAAGAGTAGAGGGAGACAATGACCTCTCTCTTCCTGGATGCAAAACCCTTAGTAATGAGATGTGCCACATAGAAGGACTTTATGACCACAGTGGCAATGTGGTGGTGAAAAGAAAGGTTACTGTCAACCTGTGTTCCCAGATTCTCTTATAACTCCTCCTGTGTTCAGTGGACTACCATTGATGTGGTAATTCATGGGAACCAGATTTTTCCCAAAGGGGATGACTACACATTTTTTTGACATTGAGCTTAAGGCCATGGTTCTGACACCAGTCGTTGGTCTCAGTGAGGACTTTCTGTAGGATGTCAACATCACTTGGGGTGTTAATAATAGCTCCCAACTTGCAATCATCTGCAAACTTTGTCAGACAGAGTCCCTTCGTGTTGGCCTGGACTTAAGAGAAGTAGATACCAAACAGGAGAGGACCCAGGACCGAGCCCTGTGGAACTCCACTCGTGACAGGTCAGCAGTCTGACTTGGGAGTCAGCTACTTTCACACTGTGGGTTCTGTTTGTGAGCCAATTTGTAACCCACCGAGTGATATAGGGGTTGATGCCTAGCTTAGTGAGTTTTTCTATGATTCCTGAGTGGGGAATGGTGTCAAAGGCCTTGGCCAGATCAAGGTAGGCTGTATGAACCACCTTGCCTTCATCCACAGCTCTGGTGACTGACTCAAAGAAGTCGACCGGGTTGAGCAGGCATGATCTACCCTTCAAAATACTAAGCTGTGTGGGATCCAGAGTTTGGAGATTCCCTATATCCTTCTTTGTTAGGTCCAAGATGATGCATTCCATAGCTTTGCATGTCAGACTCCTCAGGCTAATGGGGCAATAATTCCCAGGATTTGTAGTAGTGCCTCCTTTGTGGAGAGGAATGACTGTAGCAGTGTGCCATTCGGTAGGGACAAAGCCTGAGGTGAGGCTGTGATTGAACAGGGCACACAGGTGTGGTGCCAGTCCACTCTGTAGTTCATGTAGAACACAGCCAGGGATATTGCAGGTCCCATAGAAGCTGTATTCTTGGCCTTGGACAGTGCTGTTTTAACCTGTGCAGCAGTAATACTGAGTGCCTGGCAATATACTGGTATTGTGATTGGTCCTTTGGTGGGGGTGAGAGGGGTAAAGTTGGCACTGAATCTGCCTGCCAGTATATTGGCAATATCTGTTGGCTCGGTATAGGAGGTACCATTTTTGTAGTAGCTCAGAGCAAATCTGGGTATTGCCATGGAAATTCTTTACATAACTATAGAAGGCGTTGTGGTTGTCTTTACTATCTGCTGCAATTCTGTTTTCATAACTAGCTTTAGAGGATTTGATGAGGGATCTCAACTTTTTGTTGAGGCTGATAAGGGAGTTTTTCCAGTCACTGGACTTCACCTTATTCTGCATCAGTTTCCTTCTTCTGTTGTACAGTTTGTTAGGCAGGGGACCACCAGACTGGCTTCCTTTTTTTTTTCTAGGAGAACGTCTTGGTTCTGTTGGGTATGGCAAGAGCCATGTATTTGTGTATCATTCGGCGGTCATGCAACTATTCTCCATTTGCATGTGTGCCATGAATTTAGCCACCTCTGTTTTTAGGAGCCCAAAGTTAGCTTTGGAGAAGTTTTTCATGGGGGTTACCTTTGCGGGGGGTGGGGAGGTGGGATGGATTTGGATTTCCAAGGTGAATAGTTTAGTTTGTGGTCGGATCTAACCAGGAAGGAGCTGACTATTGGTGTCGAGCAACGGTCGCCCATGTTAGTAATGACCAGGTCAGAGAAGTTGCTACCTCTAGTGGGGGTAAGAACAAGCTGGTCCAGGGCACTGGAATTAATGAATTCCAGGAAATGTTGGACTGTTGTACTGGTACGAGTAGCTTTCCCAGTTAATGGAGAGGTAGTTGAAGTCACTAACAGCTTTAGACTTCAGGTGTGATTGTGGTGAAGTGGAATGGTCTAATAAAGGAACTCCAGGATGTGCCAGTCTTTGAAATTAATTTGTATGAGTAGGAGTTTTGTCAGGCTGTTTGAGTTCTGTTTTGTAAGTAGTATGCCATTGTTTTACATATGCGAGTGCAACCTGTGTCTGAGTCTTTGTGTAAATATATTGTAGTTTACAACATCTGAGGCTTTAGAGGTAGGTCTTTGTTACATTGTAATGTATTTTAAATAATTATATCAACTAAAGCAGCCTCTGTACGGTGGCTATTATAGAAACCACAGTGGGTTGTTGTCAGTGTACTGTGTTTGATTAGTCTGTTACTTGTATATGCGCCACTCTCTTTTGAGGAGTTGGGGCAGTGGACTGTGGATGGAGATTGGTCTGTAGTTTACTATTTTATATTTGTTAGCCAGTTTAATTAGAGGAATGAACTTAGAATATTTCCAGATGGGAAGAGAATCCATCCTGCAAACTTCTTTTTCAAACTAGTATTAGAGGATATGAGTTACTGTTTCAGAGGCATTTCAGAAAAGTGGGAAGGAGGCTGCCCGAGGATGGGGAACCATGTCCTTTAAATTTTTAAAGTAGTTATTTGGTGAAGTTTACTAATTTGAATGTACATACAAGAATGTGCATGGCTGTGGTAGTGGGTATGGGTGTACTGTGTCTCTAGATCACTTTCTTGTGAGCACTCTACATACTCCAGCTGCAATCTAAGAGATAACCACCTGTGGTCAATAACAGTGGTAAAAATAGTCACAGTGGTGCATTTTGTTTTTACTGCAGTGTACCCCCATATCAGTTGAGGCAAACTAACAAAAATCATCTGTATTCTTTTATGTTAGGGAACACATTAATTTAACATTGCCTTACGTAATAAACCAGATGAGATCTCTCTTTTTTCGAGCTTTACAGAGGAACAAATGATACACCTTTGACATACGTATGTTTAACTGTTCATCATTCAGCCTCACTACTGGAAGTTAAAATCATAAAACTAAACAGATGACTGGATTTGACTAACACAGGCTTGGCAGTAATGTTATTTCAAGAGTGGGGATTCTTCCACAGTATAGAACAGTAAAGCAATATACGAACTGTGCAACAAACTGTCTACACTTAAAATCTTGTGACCATCTGTTAAAATGACAGGGATAGCAGTACATTTTGAAAAAAAAATGACATGAACTTCAGTTTCATATTGCCTGGTAAAGGTGAGATATGCCTTTTGAGACTATTTAAAAACATTTAATGATAAAGATTTTTTTATTAATGTTTGGAATACTTATTTTGATTGTTGTATTTCTCCATTTATGCAAAGGAACCATAACAACATTTTCTACCAATGATTCTAGAAACACACTTTTGATTACCATAATTAAACTTTACAACAAAAAGGGGGAAAAGTAATCACTAAAGACTACCTAAAATAGAGGCTTACTACATCTGAGTAAATAAAATGTGAAGTACAGCTCAAGATTTGATATGTCACTAATAAGGTCTATTATTGCTGTACTAATCTGATACATGTGGCACTAACAGTCTCAGAGGGAGGAAGCATAATGAAAACCTAACTAGTATGAATCTTTTATTTTATAACTGCTTTAAGCAGAGTAATAACCAAGAGCATTTCTAGTAGTTAAATGGGTTTGCTTAAAAGTGAATGAGAAGTATGTGTTAAGGTACATGTACTATATTAATTTAAGTGTTTTCCAGTACTTTTTTTTACAATGCATTGGTGGTGGTGCTGTGGTAGCGTTGTCGCCTCACAGTAAGATGTCCTGTTCGATTCTCAGCTAGAGCGTCTTCTGTGTGGAGACGTGTGAATGGGGCGTACCTTCGTTGAAGGTTGTGCGTCAGGGCCGGCAACTCGGCATGTAAAAATCTACTGCCAATCATTAGCGGACTGGAGTTCTGCTGTGGTGACCCCTAACCGAGAAAAGTCGAAAGACACAAACAAACATTGGTGTTATACCTTTGGTTTTGGAACATAATTTTTTTTCTCCCCAGAAGTGAAATAATACATCATGAACCAGAAATATTACAAGTCTGGACTTTACAAAGGACTGAGTATGTGTTACAGGTGATGAGTTACGTTTCATGAGACTTTCACATAAAGAAAGTTAAGACTTTCATGTGAAGAGTGATCTTCACCTTCTGATTTGTTACTTAATTAAATCCTCTTGCTCAAGAAGAGTTAAAATATAAATATGTATTGCATTTTTTGTTAGTGGAGGTACAACTCAAATTCTACCTCCTATTATATATAGTGTCATTGCATGCAAAATGTAGTTCTCATAGAATGATTGTCTTTTGTTGCACAATCACATTTAAGTGCCCAGTAAAATGCATTTGCATTTACCCAGTAATTGCATTCATACTTCCATTTAAGGATTCACACAGGTCTAGGTCTACAGCTGGGTATCACATTAAAATATGAAGACCTTTTGATCTCAGGAAATGAAAAGCCCTGGGCAGTTTAATTAATGCTGATGAGATTTATTAATTTCTCAAAGGGGAGTCTGGCCCTGAAACTAATGGAGATGCGCAAGAAGCAGTTGGCAGGTAAACACTAAAGAGAAGGTCACACACGTTCGCTGCCCATTTGCCTTGTTTCCAGAAAGATGTTGAATTTTGATGACAAATAGCTGCATAGGGAGAAGTAATACTATCGGTAAATAAAATCAAGATCCTCATGATGCAGTCTCTTGGCCATTTTCCAAGATGGTGGGAATGGGGGTAAATAGCGCTTCAACTTCTGCAGTCATCACTGGATAGGTCCTTCAGCGGTGCGCTGGATGTATTTATGTGGGTAGGCCAACACAATGAGCAACAGTCTGAGCAGTAAGCAGAATTTAGTTTGGTGCAGTGATTTAACTTAGCACCCATCATGCTTTAGTTTGTGACAGTAAGAATTAGGTAGCTTAGGAAAAAGTAGGTTTATTTATGAAAAGTCTGTAAAATAGAAACAAGTTTCAAGAAAAAAAGCATCACTAATCAAACTGAATTTTATTTATGAACTGGGTGGATTTGCTGATATTTTCATAAGTTTTTCAGCTCCGTTTTTGGCTCCTTGTCTTGGTGGTCTGTTTTCCTTTAAAGGACCCAAACCTTAGCAGTTTTTCTTTGCTTGGAACCTGAGTTGAGAATCCCTAGAGTCTCATTCTGTAGGATGCATTGGGTCTAGGAGGTCTTTCAGCGTTTTACTTCTCAATCTCTTGGAGTAAGAAATGTGGACAAAGCCTAAAGTAATAGGGGGACAAAGGACAAAATGTAGGGACAGATTTTAAATATTATGCTTGTAAATTTTGAAAGATGCCAGAATAACAGGATTTGTGTTAGCATGCATTTTCTGGAGGATGTGAAATCTGAAACTCAGATGTATGTCATTATTTAGTGACTTCAGTCCTCCGTGATTTGCCAGAAAACCACAAGTTTTATGAGGAACAGACCAAAAATATGAGGCAAAAAATCTGGACAGTTGAGAGGTATGTTCAGCATTAATTTAGGTTATAAAATTGGAAAACCCTTTTAATGATGCTGCAGATATGGTCCCACATCTCATAATGTGCTTATATTGTGGTGTGTAGACCTTCTTCACCCCCTGAATTTTCTTGTCTAGGACCCAGGCATTCTTGTTCAGAAACTTGCCAGGTCTCTGTACTCATTTTTTAAATCGTCCAACCCTCCTGTGTTGGTTTGACATCAGTGGCCTTGAGTCTGCTAGGTCTGTAGCTCTGTATCTTTTTAACATTAACTATTTTGTTGGGATTGTCAGCCTCCAGCCCTTCAAAGTTTTAGAGGTTTTTGCACATTAACATTAAAAGTAAACCAACTGGGGTCAGCATATGATCTGGCTCATCAGCTTTTTGTCATTTGATGTAGAGGTTCACATTTTCAATGTTGACCATCACTGCACTGTCTGTAGTTTTGGTTGAGATAGTTGTTGCCCTCAATTCCTCCATACAAAGGTATTTAGTGAGATAGCAGGGCTTTATTTCAGTCCCTTTTCTGGCTATATAGACATCTCTGCACCCCCCCCCCTTTCACCTTGGATTATGACTTTTGCGGCACTGGAATGTTATTTGCTTGCTTCAGTTAATTCCTTTCAGTACTGAATAGGTGGACTGGAAGAACTTGTCTTTGATCTTATTTAGCAGCTAGCCCTTTAGCTTTATTCTATCCCCACCAGGTGGTCAGACAAGTGTGAACACCAGAAAGCATATGGACTTTCCAGTTGTCCCTTTCCCAAGATGTCAGTAAAGATGAATAGGTGGATTCTCCCCAACTCCTTGTCCAAAAATACAAACTTCATTGAGATCCTACTATAGTCAGACAAGGTGGATGGGCCCCTGAACCTCATCATCAGAACTCATTATAGAGGAGGCCATCTGGTTCCATGAGGTCAACCTGTCGGTTGGTCCTTCTGTCAAATAAGATAGCAAAGCTGGTGTCTCGGACAGAATGGAAGAGCTCAGATTTGGTGCCTTACTTTCCCAGAGACTTCATAAGATCCTTCACTTGACCAAAGGTTAGACAGGATTTGCCTGAAACTGTTAAGTTGCTGCAGTAGTAGCCACAGCTGCTTTGAAGAAGGCTTCTAATCCTTAGAGCCAGGTGGTTCATTCTCTGATCAAATAGTCGTGTCTTGAGCCCCATGAGGAAGCTGCTTATTTGTTACCCATGTTTACCTTAAAAGCTGTAAAACTACATGAGTGACATTATCAGATTTCAGAGAGATATTTAGGCAGTTAAGGATGCATACAAAACTCTGAAAGAGTTGGCAGAGTTAGGAGAAGGAAAAAAAAGATTCTGGAAGGGTTGGCAGAAGGAGAATACAAGAAGTTTCTCCCCCTAGCTTTTGCCCTTCCTTCTTTCTCCACTATCTTCATGTGAGTAGTACATAATGTAGGGGGTTGAAGACTGAGGGTGGCAGCCACAGTGCCTGGCTCCTCTTTACTGAATTCTTCAAGGATACAAAGGCCAGCTTTGCAAGTGCCACATTTGACAGTTAATATTTTTGGTCATGTAGTAAAAGCCAATCTTTAGAAGCAGGAACAAGAGGGCTAGATGACAAATGCTGTGGAGGTCAAATTCCAACTGCCTCAGCGCACTTTTTTCTATAACACAGTGTACAAATTCCAGAAGGGGACATAAAATTTGTGGAGATTTCTAGGATGGCCATCAGCCTATACATGGTCAACCTGGGTAAAAAGAATCACAGGCTCTTCAGTCCTTCTCCAAGGTATCTCAGTACATCCTGACTAATGCATTCTGGAAACAGTTGAAGGTTGTCTGTCCATTTAGTTATCCACACAGAGCAAGCATGTAAGAATGGTAATATTCAGAGGCTTTTCTTTTTTCATTGTGTCTCCACTGAAACCACAGTCTCTACCCCTCCTTGACATCCCACCACATCAAAGATCTGTGGCCTGAAAGGAGATGTTAAGCTCTTTAGTAAAAAGAGCCATCCAAGAGGTTCTGCCATATCATCAACGGGTAGGTTTTTACTTTGGGTTCTTTTTAGTTTCTAGAAAGGCAAAAGAACTTAAGCCTGCACTTGGTCTTAGTAGTGAAACCATAACAGTCTAAAAAAGACCTTTCACATGGTCCATCTAGTCTATTCTGCCTTGTCTGCAAGGAGACTAAATGTTATCTATGGATCTCCAAGATTCTTGCCTGCACATTTAAAAATAGAAAGGAAGACATGGAGGTGTCTGTTTTAATAAGTAACAGCCATTCACTGCAACATTTGAACTCTTTCATTTGGTCTTGGTTCTGTTCCCATGGTGTTCATAAAATGTATGGCAGATGTGGCAGCTTATGTCAGGCTGTAGAGCACTAAGGCCTTCCTCTTACTTGCATGATTGGTGCTCTGCAGCTGCACTTATGAAGGATCAACAATCCAGAACTCCCTTCTGTTCCTGTTCAGATCCTTAGGCATTAAAGTTAATAGTGTGACATCTTATCTAGTGTTCAAACAGACAATTTCATCAGATGCTGTTGGACATTTCTTTTGTCCAGCAGCCTGGCACTAGAAAAATGTATATAATTAAGTGGAAGTATTTTTCTGTTTGGGTTTTGACCATGGGATATACCTTTTATGGCCCTAGTCCAAGCTTTGCTCGATTACTTTACTTTTCCACTGTTTTCAACTCTGGATTTAACTGAACGTCAGCAGATGAAGAATTCAGTTGTAATTTTCATCAGGGAGCCATGTTTCTCACTGACTTTTTTTTTTTTTGAAAATTTGTAAAGCTTTTTTTACTTTTCTTTTACATCCAGTGATTAAAGATCCAGTATGTCCTTGGGATTTATATTTTAATCTGGGAAGTCTAACCAAAGTTTTTTTTTAAACCTGCATCTTCAGCAGACCTGAGATTTCTATCCTTTAAGACTTTTTCTGGTTGCAGTTACTTGTCCTTAAAGGTTATCAGAGCTGCAAGCCTTTTTGATTAACCTTCCTTACTTAGTATTCTACAAGTACTGCGGTGGTGGTGCTGCGGTAGCGTTGTCACCTCACAGTAAGACGTTGTTCTGTTCAATTTTCAGCTAGAGCGTCTTCTGTGTGGAGACATGCATGAATGGGCGTACCTTTGTTGAAGGTTGTACGTCAGAGCCGGCAACTCGGTACGTAAAAATCTACTGCCAATCATTAGCTGACCGGAGTTCCGCTGTGGCGACCCCTAACCGGGAAAAGCTTAAAGACACAACAACTTTAGTATTCTACAACATTGTCCAAGAGGAGCAGCCTCTCTCTCACACCTGAGGTTGCTACTTCTGAAACTAAGTCTGCTAAATTAGAGCCAGTCACTAACAGTACAGGACTGTTCTCTTTGGTCTTGTCTCAGTCCACACCTTGATCAGCCAATGTTATGTCAGTAATTATAACATCTAATTTAAGACTGCAATATCTGGTCATCTGGCTCCCTGATGCTCCATATCATGTAAATGTGCATTGAGGGGATTTATACTCAAGACTTTTAACTTCTCTTGGAATGTCAGTCAACCTAGTGAAATCCCAGTCGACTTTGTCAGCTTCTTACTTTTATAAAATGCACCTTCCATACCACAGTATGTCAAGAATTTCAAATTTAAGGAAGAGTGTTCTTTTTGGCAGATATTCCAGTCCCATCTGTGCATTCATTCTTTTCTAGCAGAAACTTTCCTGAAATAGTTGGTCCTTATAGTAGCTTCCATTTTCATCCTCTCTCATGCCAGGTTTCACATGATTATCTTTCACTGCATAGTTCGTATGGTGGTCTCAAAATCTTTGTCCTCTTGTGTGTCCAGTTCATATTTCTGTCATTTCTCCCTGCAATGATGGTTCTACATCATGGAGCCACTTCCAGTTCCATATCGGGCTACAGTTACCATGGATGCATTTGCTGTATGATGTGTGTGCATGGTTGGGTCAGGGAGAGGGGCACATTGTGACATGCAGCCTGTTTAGAGTAGCTGGATGCTTCAGGAGTCTCACTTGAATATCATTGCTTTGGAAATGAGAACAGTTCAGCTGACCATGCTGGCCTTTTAGAATTCCCTGCCACAGGAAGTGATTTACAGTTATTTTAGTGGCTCATAGAGTAGCAAAAAGGAAGGTGTGCATTATTTACCTGCTGGGAGACTGTAAGAGAGTAATATTGTGCCATCAAGATTTTGTTTTTCTAGCAGCAACCTGCATCCTAGGATATGCCAGTTCTCTAGTGGACAGACTCTGCCATTATCTCCTGATGCCCCATAAAAGGTGACCTGAGTGATTCAGTGTCAGAAAGAATCTTTAATTTTTGTAGTATTCCACTTGTGCGTACTTTTTCTGATCAGCATTGAGTATTCCAATGTCTTTTCCCAGCCCCTTCCTCTGAAAGTAGTCGGAGGAGTTCAGGGAATCTGGCCAGAAATACCCTAGTTCACAAATGACAAAAGAAATCCCTCATGCTATTCCACCTTTTTCCCTGATGAGGAGATGAGGTTGATCCATAGAACTAAATTCTTCAGAGGCAGTATTATTCCAGTAGTTCCTTTCTGGCCCAGAGAAATCTGTTTTACTCTTGTGAATTCTGTTTTTTGAGAGAGCTTCCTCTGTCTTCATCACTTCAAGACCCTGCTTTCTCGCCAATAACTTCACACCCTCATCTTGACAGCCTGGTTCCTACAATTCGGTCTTTAGCTAAAGATATTGCCTTCTCACAGTTTCAGGCATTTTTTCACCTGATGCCTTCTACTTAAAAAAAAAAAATGGGCCTTTTTTAATCTGGACCTCTAATAAAGCTGTACGCCTTTTAAGGCAGCTGTTCTGCAGTTAGACCTTTCTTAACTATACTATTGATAGACCGTCTTGTATATCTGTTATGCTAAGCACATATCTTACAGTTTTATGTAGGTTGGAAAGTTTCCCTTGATTACCCATCTCCTTGATGGAAACAACTGAGCCAATTGTATGTGGGATTAAAATAAAACATCTTGAGATGGCCCATATTTCTACTGTTGAAACCTGGTATCATTGTGCATCAGTTTATGGAGAAATAGTAACAAGTCAGCCACATCTACTCAAGTAAACTTCTTTCCTTTTCAGAGTTTTGCTTTTTATAAGGGAAATTGTTAAGCAATAAAGTTAATCACATATCGATTGTATAAGTGTGTTTTGAAAGCCCTTTGAGAGATGACTGCTTTTAAGACCTCCCTTCTGTTTAAGAAGGGCTTTATCTTAGGCTGGAGAGGGAATGTGTGAGCATGGTGATGTGGGGAAACTGTTCAGCACTGAAGAGGTGGTATTGAAGGTTGAATAGTTTGACCCAAATAATGGTGAACTATAAAAATGTAGGTGTGGATCACAGTTTGTGCAGCTATCTTTGGCCATCTAGAGACTATTAATGTCTGCCTCATTTTTGCAGTATCACTACAAAATTGCTGACACTTTGTTTAAAAATGTTTTGCAGAACAAAAATAATGCATTTTAACAGTGTTTTCATTTTCTGTCTTTGCAGATACTTTATTTCAGCTGAAGGTAAGTGTGGCATTTTTTTTATAAAATAAGTTATTTTGTGTTTTAAATCATTCATTTGCTTGGGATCTTGTCTTCTAAGCTCTGTTATGTACATACCTCTCAACCTTTTAGAACATGAAATCTGGACAAAGCCTAAAATAGTGAGAAGAGGGACAGATTTTAAATATTGCTGTTATAAACTTAGAAAGTTGCTAGAATAACATTTGTATTGGCATATGTTTTCTGAATGATATGAAGTCTTAAACTCAAATGTATGCTGTTATTTAGTGACTTCAATCCTCAGTGATTTGCAAGAAAAACTACAGATTTTATGGAGAACAAAGCAAAAATATGAGGTAAAAATCTGGATATTCTGCAAAAATCTTTACAGTTGAGAGCTATGATAATCTATGATACGTTGCTTCCCAGCAGACTAGCATTCAGTCTGCTTTCCAAGTCAACATTTGCTAGTTATTAAATTGTGATTTTTCTGTAGCAGTGGAAGGTGGAGAAAAGTGAATTTTAGCAATCCCGGTTGAGGGTTAAGCTGTGTGGGGTGAGGTTGTATAGCAGGTGATACTTTTCATTAATTTATCTTGCCACTGAAATATTTTCTGACATTATTGTTGCACTTAAAAAGGCAACTAAATTTATTTATTTTGCAGCGATAATGTTATATCTAGTAGTTTATGAATTATAATTGCATGTTCTGTAGTGTGTAGTAATTTAAAATAGCTCTTTATTCCATTTTTAACTAATGGATTGCTGTGCAGGGTTGCAACTTTTTTACTGTGTGAAATTTTGTTAAGTAGCTTACTTATGTCAAGCTAATATGCTATGTTGCTTTATTCTGTTTATAAATATGTTCTGTTACTGCACAGCACCTGAGTAGCAGTCTTTATATACTGTTAAATTTCCGTGATGGTGAGCATGTTGGAGTTAGCATGAAATTGTCAAAAAACAGTTCATCTTAGTATAAAATAAGGTTCAGTTGTATTTGGTAGTTGCAGTAACAGTAAATTTTGTGAGTATTATAGTCACTTCTGTAAACAACGGTGTGTGATTTGTACTTAGCAGCAGATGAATCTTAGAATTCTACCCAGATATTTTCAGCAGTTGGGCTTCCATGGAGTTTTACAGTTGTAGTCTTGCATAGATACAGTTAGGATCTGTAGCTATGCACATTTTGTTGGCCTGTCTTGGTACCAAGGATAAGTCTGAGAGAGGTTCCACGGAAATGCTCCTATGGCAGACTGAAAAAGACAGAAAAAGGGCAAGAAAAATACTGCTTTATTATTTGTATTCTCTACACCTGAATAATTTCTGATCCTGTTGAAAATACAAGCTGCAGTACCAGTGAAAAAACGATAGCTGCTCTGTGCTAAATTCCCATATGGTGATAATTATAGTTTCCCTTCTACTACTGTAAACATTTCAGTGATTATATTTAAGTACCTACTTTCTACGTAATCCTTGTTCTCCCTCATTATTAATTTCAATGCAAATGTCAGTGTTTGTTTCCCCTTGTTTTCCTGCATGTCCTCCCTGGGTTTGCGTGGGTTTCCTCTGGGTGCTCCGGTTTCCTCCCATGTTACAAAGACGTGTCAGGAGCATTTCTCCCCAGGACTCTGCTGAAAATTGGCTTCATTCCAAGTCGGACTTCCCCAGTAAACAAATGTTAAATAAATAAAATACATAACATTCTGTCTGCTACGACCTTATACAAAGGCACAGATCATCTTGTTTTCTTCTTTTTCATTTAGTCAAACATTGTATGGTGCAATGTGTATGTAACCAAGATGAAAGTATTACATACAATGTGGAAAATGAAAATGTACTGTATATTGCCTATGTGAATATTGGAGCTTGTTTCCCAGGGCCTGTGCTGAAAAAATGCATCTGTCCCAGTTGTACTTTCCTGGGAAAGAAAGATAAGTAAATAATAATTAGTAAGTACACTTTTGTTATTTGATGCATTTTTCTTCTTTTTGATTGGGTCTATAAAAATAGGGTTTTGTATTTTTATAGTAGTATTTGTAGTGCACTGGGCACACAGATTACTCTCCAAAATCAGGGGAAAAAATTAACATTGTTATGCATTTTTGTGTTTTCAAAGATGTGCATAAGTTTTGTTAAGCACCTTTCAGAGCTGCTGTGTTTCAGTCTTGCATAAAAATTGTGTGCAACATCCACCAGATAAGTGCTTTAAAAAGCTGTAAAATGTTTCTCTAAAACACACACACACACACACACACACACACACACACACACACACACACACACACACACGTTTTAACACATTTTAAAGCTGTTAGTCTGTCAGAAGTACGGTTGGCTTTTGGCCGCTATCTGTGCGGCAGTGCTACTAATTTGCTTTACTGCTTTCAAAACTGTAAAATACTTGGTACTCTTAGACTTTCATTTGTGTAACCCCATGCATTACAAAAAAATCATTATTGGTTTTCTGGTCATAACCAGTTTATAATTTCTTGACATGGATGTCAATATTCACCTCTGGAGCTTTGATTTGCTTCACTTTCAAAATGGGTGGCCACGGTGGTGCAGCAGTTAGCGTTGTTGCCTCACATCAAGAGGTTCTCCGGTTCGATCCTCGGCTGGGGTGCCTTCTGTGCGGAATCTGCATGTCCTACCTGTGGTCGCGTGGGTCTCCTCCGGGTGCTCCGGTTTCCTCCCACATCCCAAAGACATGTTGTAGGTGGATTGGACACTCTAAATTGGCCTTAGGTGTGAGTGTGTGCATGTGTGTGTGCCTTCTTTGGAGGGTTGGGCGCCAGGCTGGCAACTCGACACTGTAAAACTCCACTGCCAATCATGAGCGGACACGTGATCCGCTGTGGCGTCCCTTAACCGGGAAAAGCCGAAAGAAGAAGGTATCCATATCTTGAATGTATAACCTGGAGGATTATGATCAACTCTCCAGTCACAATGGACTTGTGATAGAGTCATAGTTAAGAAATTCACTCAAGAGCAGACACCAAGTAGTGAACCTTGACATCCATGTCAAACACATTACTATGTTATGACTGGAGAAATACAGTCATAATTCTTGCAGTATGTAGAGCTTCAGATGCTGTGATCTCCTACTACTAGAAAAATGTGGAGAAGTACAAAGGGTTTTATGGCATTTAAAAGCAGTAAAACATTTGGCGCTGCCACACAGACATTAGTCAGAATATCTGTACCTTTGACAGACAATTTATAGCTTCAACTGTTTTAATATTTCACTCTGCTTTTTTGTGTGGCAATGGGGAGTATTTTGGGGCTTTCTTAGTTGTTCTAGCTTCTTGCTGATGTTTTGTGGTAGCCACTGTGTATGCTGTAGCATGAGAGTAGAAAACAGCTGAAAGCTGTGCATAACAAAACGTGTTAATTCTTTGTCAGGGAGGTGCTTAACAAACTTTTTTTTTTCCAGTTTTGTGCTCTGTGTACTACAAATCGGGTATGAATGGAAACCAGATTATAATCTTCTATGTCTGATTTATATATTTATGTGCTGTTTTTTACTGATCTTAAATGTATTGTTTATACTTAACAAGTGAGGCAAAAAATGTTTTAGTCACTCAGTTTGTCAGCATAACTAAGTGCTGGCGGGTGAAAGAGTCCAGAATGAGGAGACTTGATTAGGGGTCTATTACCACATCAAAAAAGCCATTAATTGAACGGCTTTATAACCAAAATGCCAATTAAAAGAACTGTGTATTGTGAGGGGAGCTCAATTGCAGAAGACCGACAGCGAACCTGATGGCAGAACATCGAAACGCAGAAGACCGATACGGTTCGACCTGACTCACAGTCGAGACCGCGAGTGGATGACAACGGGAAATGCAGTGAGTATGCGGTAGTGGGCGACGTTAGGGAGTGGCAGAGGTAAGACAATGCAGAAAGGTGGTAGGCTGGGAGGGTATCTTTTAGGGAGGGATGTGGGGAAGGCCATGAAGGAGGTGTGGGTGGGTAGGGGTGTGGGTGGTTAGGTCGCGGGGTGGGTTAAGTGAGTTTTGAGTAGGGGTTTGATGGGGGTGGGGTTAAGTGAGTTAGGGTTGGGTAAAGTTTAGTGTGGTGGTGTTTTTTGGTGTGTGTGTTGTGTGTGTGTGGTTTTTGGGAATGGGATGTGTTTTGTTTTTTTATTTGTGTTGTGTGCAGTGTATGGGGTTTTGTTGTGTGTGTGTACCCGGTTATTTCGTTGTCGGTTATGTGTGGTTTCGTGTTTATGGACTGTCGAATATGTGGTGTCGGTGATGTGGTTGTCGGTGTTGTGTGGTTTCGATTATGTCAGGTAGAACCATTGTGAGATAGTACAGTGAAGATCAGAAAATTTGCCCTTTCCTCACTGTAGTGTGATCTTGGAGTTGGTGTATATATAATTAGTGGGGGGGGGGTTCTATTAATCGCATTTTCGATTATAAAGCAGATTAACAGCTTTTTCAATTTGGTATTATAGACCCCTTGATTAGCAATAGCATAGTGCTTTGCAAGCATGTATACTGTTTAAGTGTAACTACTTTGGTAACAACTCCCAAAATAAGAATGGAGAAAAAATATGTAAGCAGTAATGCTCTCCCCAGCATCTTTGAACCCTAGCTCTTGCCCTTTCTGCTGTGCGTCCCTGCTCATAGCATTCTTACTTCTGACCATCCTCTCCAACTGCTTATATTGGCTATGGAAATAGTCCATCTGGAAGTCTCTTTCCTCCCGCATCTCACTTTTCCTGCACTGACTGGCAACAGCCTCACCAATATAGTATATTAAAATAAAAAGAAACGAAAGAAAGTATGTACAGTTGATGCCCATTTAATATTACATTACTGTGACTGTATCATAGTTAGATTGGTTAGAGGTTTTGTTCTTCAGATTAGCTCCCTACTAGGGTCGCCAGCAGCCAAACCCCTAATCTTTATTCCATCTCCATACCTGGCCCTGGCTTAGTCTCTTGGGTATCATGTCTGGTGCATTTTCTATGGACCAGTTACAAAACTCCCTCCTTCCACTGTTTTAACTTCTTAACTTTCCTTTTATTTTTGACCTGAAGTGTTTTTCAGTCTTTTGTATCCTCTGTTCTACTCTCGCTTTTTGGGTGTGTTGTTGCTACTACTGTGTCTTCCCTGCTTCTTTTCAATGAGCTACCCTTCTAACCTGATCCCCTCCACTTCTCTGTTGCTCTATCTTAATTAGTTTGTGACTGATTGTCTATTTTTCCTTAGTAGCTTGGGATTTCCGAAGTAGCTCCGCTCCATTCATCCTCGCTACGCTCAGGCTCACTTCGCTCCCATTCCCACGCACCCCCCATATCATTACCTTTATACTTGTCCTCAAACACACCCATAGCCTTACACCACACACCTCTGACCACTCACTGTACACCATACCCCTTCTAGTCATCTTGACCACTCACTATCCTTCCCTCCCCTCACTCTCACTACTTTTACCAGTATCTCCACATAATCTAACCCCTTCATACTCTCTCTAATACCCCTATATTGCCTCTAACCTGAATTTTATTCACATGTCTTCCTAGCACACTAAAAATGATCTTAATCAGCCGACTTCTCTTATATCCAATATGATTATCTCACCTTATACTGTTTTCTATCTGCTCTACTCAATGAATATCAGAAGCGTACTTGGTAAAACTAGTGAATTCCATGCCTGGGTTGCAAACCATACACCAGATATAATCACTTTTACTGAAACCTGGCTGAAACCACATATCAAAGATAGAGACATTATTCCCCCGGGTATAATATACTTCGCCTTGATCGCCCTAAGGAAAAAGGGGTTGGGGTTGCTATTATATTTATTTATTTGCATTTGTTAACTGGGTTGGTCCAGCTGGGTAAGAATTACCCTTTTTCAGTGGAGACCCGAGGGGAAAAGCCCCAAACAGACATACAAATACATACAAATAGAGACAAATTAACAATATTACAGAGGAAAACAATATTATGGGTACAATGGATAAGAAAAACAAACAATGAAAGTTTGAGAATATGAGTAAGGTAGGCCAGAGGCATGCATGCAAAAGATTTATGAAAAGGTGTTCTGAGCAAGATCTCTGAATTAAGTTAAAGTAGGCAAAGAAATTATGATTTAGGTGTGGAGTTAGTAGTGTGGGAGTTTTAGGTGGGAGCATGTGAATGACATTCCCATTTGGAGGAGAGATGGGAGAGAAGCATGGATTTGAAATTGTTGTGGTTGGGTATATTACATAGTGGTGTGGGGAGATTGTTCCATAGTTTGGCTATAGTGTGGGATAGTAGTAGTTTACCAGTTGGGTGGATGGGTTTGTGTACATGCAGGAGGTTTTGGCCTGTGGATCTCAGGGTACGGGTAGGTGTGTAGGGTGTTAGAGATTTAGCAAGAGAGGGGCATCTATTTGAATCTTCTTACCCTCACACTTTTATTAACAAACCAATCCCAGCTTTTTCACCAGCAGAAGTCTTGGCTGCCAACCTTAAACTTATTGACTTCACTACCATAACAGTAGTAGCCATTTGTATTCCCCCTGGAAATAATACCCCCTTGCTTGAAAACTCTCTCTCTTATCTTACAGGACATTATTTGAATAAAACAATTCTCCGTGGTAATGTAAATATAAATTGGCTACCTCTAAATGACCCTAAATCTACCTCTCATATCAACCTGCATGGCTTTACACAGCTAATATCTGAACCTACTCACTATACTCTAATAGACTGGATATTGGTATCTGACCCTATCTATATATCGCAACTGAGATGACAGACACCGATATATAAAATCATAACCCTGAAACCCTGTCCAATTCCCTTCGTGATCACTCTCCCATAAGTCACTAGATTCACTCCCCATTATACCAGACCTCATAGATACATAACTTGTCGAAAACTATCCAACTTCTCTCCTGACACTTTTAATACCCTTCTCTCTAGAATTTACTGGAGTCACCTTAATGAGCTCAGTCTGGATGAGGCAGTCCAATCTTTTAACTCCATATTTCTTGATATACTAAACTTCCTTGCACCTCTTCTTACTGTTAGAATTAACTCCAAGGTATCCCCATGGTTCTCCAAGGCAACCTGCACCCTTATGAGAAAGAGATGAGCTGTAGAAAACCTGGAAAAAATACAAACTCCCCTCTGACTGGCTAAAATACGGAGAACTTAGAAACCAGACAAAAAAACTCATTGTAAAGACAAAAAAGAATTTTATTTCAACCATCTTCAGCTCTGAAATCTAATCCCCAAAAATTCTGGAACTCAGTCAAACAAATATTGCATCCTGGTAACACCCTCTCCCCTAACCCCTACCCAAATAGAATACCTGAAGACACTGCCACTGTTTTCAACTCTTTCTTTATAGAATCTGTAACAAAGATGATTAATACAAACTTTCCACTACCTAAAGATCCTAACCACCCTATCCCACCTTCCAGTTCAAGCTCCTGTAATCTGTTTTCTTTCCAATCTGTTTCTACCACTTATATAGAATCTCTACTCTCCAAATTAAAACCTTGCTCATCCTCTGCTGACAACATTCCTTCTTACTTACTCCACCTAGCAGCCAACACTCTTACCTTTCCTGTATCCATTTTGATTAACTGCTCTATGACTGAGTCTAAAGTTCCATGTCTCTGGAAAGAATTTTACACATTACCTATCCACAGAGGAGGATGTTCTCTATACATCTCTAATTTTATACCTATAGCTATCCTGTCACCTCTCTCATAACTACTCGAAAAATGTACACATAAGCAAACCTTGCAATATCAATTACAGAAAAACCTACTTACTCCTACTCAGCATGGATTCCACCCAAAACATAGTACAACTACTGCCTTAATTTCCTTTACTAACACTATATCCCAGGCTTGTGATAATAAACGTGTCTCCTGTTTATTTCTAGACCATTCTAAAGCCTTTGATACTGTATCACACTCTTTACTGCTGGCTAAATTGACTAATCTCAATTTCTCTCCTGCTACTGTTACTTGGTTTTCCAGCTCTCTCTCTGATCGGTATACAATCTGTGAAATGGCTCTCTGCACTCTCTCTCCCCACTCCCCATAATAATGGGCATTCCCCAAGGTTCCATATTAGGTCCACTGCTATTTAACATTTTTACAATCCTACTGTGTATTTGCTCTCAGTCATTTCTTGTACAAAACGCAGATGATTCTACTGTGATTACCATCACTGATTCTCCCACAGATCTCATCTCTAAAACTCGGTCTGCTTTCACCTCTGTGGAAACATGGCTCACTAACAACCAACTAATCCTAAACCCTACAAAAAACAAACTCCTACTATTCCTCCAAAAAACTCTTACCCATCTCAAATCTACTTCTACCATACTGTCTCTGTATAAGACTCCCACAGTAGCTGAAACCAGCACTAAACTCCTAGGTGTCATAATAGATGACCAACTTAAATTTGACTTGTACATCCACAACTGCATCAAGAAGACTCCTCAAAAACAAGGCCTCCTATTTAGAAATAGAAAGTTTCTCACTTACAAAGCTAAAGTAACCCTGTCTCATTCCTATTCATTACCTAGTCTACTATACGGCTCTCTGATTCTCACAAACCTTAATAATACACTCCTAACAAAACTTAACTCGACCTGTAATAAGATAG
This sequence comes from Protopterus annectens, assembly GCF_019279795.1. Classification (NCBI taxonomy): domain Eukaryota; kingdom Metazoa; phylum Chordata; order Ceratodontiformes; family Protopteridae; genus Protopterus; species Protopterus annectens. The sequence continues at coordinate 261,982,373 of NC_056742.1, read as the reverse complement.
CCAGATTCTCTGCCCAGCATACCTTTTAAAACTCATCACTGTGTCTCACTTAAACACCTAAACTGGCTGGAACTACCCAATTTGCTTCTTCTCTTTCAGTTCCAGATCATTCATTCTATACTATATCAACCTTACTACTACCCTAGCCTATCATCCTTTATGTCTCACTACTCTCCCAATAGACTACTCCGCAGCTCTGACCAAGACTTACTATGTATCCATAAACCTAGGACTAAAATGGGTGGCAACCTATATAGCTATCACCCTACCATAGCATGGAACAAGCTTCCACATCAAATTAGATTAGTAAATCAACCTAAATTCAAAGCAGCTGCCAAAGAGCACTTAAAAACACTCTGGTCCTGCCTCTGTACTCATCCATGATAAATTGTATCCACCCATAAACTAATAATCTTTTAACCACTACCCTAAATTTTAACCTCTACTCCCTTCTGCTTTAGCACATCTATTCCTCCTGGCCATGCCTACCTCTCTTACAAACTAATATTATTTACGCCTCTGCTTAACCTCTTTCTCCCTATATCCCTCCCCTAAAATCTTCTCTTAATAGTAACAAATGTCTACATAGTATTAATACTGTAATGACTGCAAGAATACTTCTATTTCAATTTCTCATATAATATGTATTACTAAAGATTATGTATTAATATTTGAAACTTGTAATGCGATGTTTGCTCTGAGAGTGTTGATGGAGAAGTACAGAGAAGGTCAGAAGGAGTTGCATTGTGTTTTTGTAGACTTAGAGAAAGCATATGACAGAGAGGAGTTGTGGTAGTGTATGAGGAAGTCGGGAGTGTCAGAGAAGTATTCAAGAGTGGTACAGGATATGTACGAGGGTTGGTGGGAGTGATGGATGTGTTTTAGGTGGAGGTGGGATTACACCAAGGATCAGCTCTGAGCTCTTTCTTATTTGCAATGGTGATGGACAGGTTGACAGACAAGATCAGACAGGAGTCCCCGTGGACTATGATGTTTGCAGATGACATTGTGATCTGTAGTGAGAGTAGGGAACAGGTGGAGGAGACCCTGGAGAGCTGGAGATATGCTCTAGAGAGAAGAGGAATGAAGGTCAGCAGGAGTAAGACAGATTATATGTGTGTGAATGAGAGGGAGGATAGAGGAATGGTGAGAATGCAAGGAGTAGAGGTGGCGAAGGTGGATGAGTTTAAATACTTGGGACCAATAGTTCAGAGTAATGGTGAGTGTGGAAGAGAGGTGAAGAAGAGAGTACAGGCAAGATGGAGTGGGTGGCGAAGAGTGTCAGGAGTGATTTGTGACAGACGAGTACTAGTAAGAGTGAAAGGGAAGGTCTACAAGAGGGTAGTGAGACCAGCTATGTCATATGGGTTGGAGACAGTGGCATTGACAAAAAGGCAGGAGTTTGAGCTGGATGTGGCAGAGTTAAAGATGTTAAGATTTGCACTGGGTGTGACGTGGGTGGACAGGATTAGGAATAAGTGTATTAGAGGGTCAGCCCAGTTTGGAAGGTTTGGAGACAAAGCCAGAGAGGCAAGATTACGTTGGTTTGAACATGTGCTGGGGAGGGATGCTGAGTATATTGGGAAAAAGATGCTAAGTATGAAGCTAACAAGTAACAGGAAAAGAGGAAGGCCTAAGATAAGGTTTATGGATGTGGTGAGAGAGGACATGCAGGTGGTTGGTGTGACAGAGCAAGATGCAGAGGACAGGAAGAAATGGAAACAGATGATCTGCTGTGGCGACCCCTAACGGGAACAGCCGAAAGAAGATGATGATTTGAAACTTGCATAATGTTGTAAAAATAAGCAAAATGCCATTGCATCTGTAATTTTTGTTTTTAATGTTTTGTTTCTGGAGCTTTTCTTCCCGGGCCTTTCCTAGCGCATTCAGCCTTTTCCCAGTCAACAAATGTAAAATAAGTACATTTTTCTTAAAGGAGAACTCCGGGCTAGAACTAAAAATATATGTTTTTTTCAGTCTATCTTGTTTCCAGACCTATTTTAACACCTAAAATTGACTCTTAAGTGCTTTATTTGTAATTTTCGCCTGTTTACCACAACATGGCTACCGATGGCGCTTGCTATATCAACGTGATCTACTTCTCCTTCAAGCCTTTCTCTTTCCCATAAAGCATTTCAAGTCTCCTTTCTGTGACTCATGCCAGACATAAGGAAGTAACTGTGAATTCCCATGCCATTGACATATAATGGGAAATCTGTGACTCATTGTCAGCTTGTATTCCTTCTGTGTTAGGCCTGCTTCTTTTCTGTTGCTAATCACCGTCATTTATGTTTAGACCAGAGCTTGCTTTACAGTATAATTTGAAGTTGTCTAGCAGCAGACAGAGTTGTAGCTAAAGTGGATGCCTTTGTTCCAAGTGTTCTTTTGTAGTCCAGCATGAATTGACAGTCCCCTCCTCTCACACTACTGCAGAGGTGTGAAAACTGTCACTGCAACTGGCAGCTCACAACAGAAAGGAAGGGAGTGCCATTTCAAATGCCTTCCCCTCTGCCTGCAGAATCATTTGTTAGGCAGCAGCAGAAAGATTTATGTAAAAAATTTCAAATTAAATGTCGTAAAACAGTTGAGGATAATTTTTGATTATTTCATTGTGTACACTTTTTTTATTTCCTCCTTATTTCTACAAGACATCATTATGTTCACTTATGTTTGTTTTACAATCTCTTTGAGGAACATTAGCCTAGTGACATGTTTTTCTATTTTACATGACGTTTTCATCATCTCCACACATTTTGAAGGACTGTAAAACAGTAGATAGCAAACCTGTGTCTATGATACTGGCACAGTAAAATTATGTACTGAAAACTCACTGTTTTCTATACTCCATGCAGTGAAATTTTTTTTGGGGGGGGGGGGGGTGGGCTACTAATAATTTTGTGCATGCATGTATCACTTGCATAATGCATATAACTGAGGCATTTGGGAGCTTAATATGATCTTCTCTAATTCAGCTGAAACTATTTAGCAATTCTTTAGTCCTTTATTCATATTAGTAGATTTACTTTGAGGGGCTCCCTGCCTTTCTTTGTGCATATTTCAAATCTTACTGCTCCACTGGTCATATATCGAGCTGTTAATTGGCAGTAGACACTACTCAGCCAAACACAGTTATTCATATTATTCACATTACTAATTTGACTTGGGTCTCTTTAAAACAACAAAAGAGACGTGCAGTTCGCAGAAAACAGCACGTAAGAGGGTTTACACCCTTCACTCACATAAGGATTGCAGCATCCAATTTGCAGTTGTACTAACTAAACTTGTCAAGTCAGGCAGTAAGCACACAGGAGTAATACTACTGTCTGTGTCATGAGTACAGAATGACAATTTTGACTCCATCATTTTCCTGTCTACGTTATTACAAGTCACTGTACCAGCAGTGTTGTGTGTCCTTTTGGCAATATTGCACATCTTACTCCAAGTTCTCCTAAATATTGCCACCTGAGATCCAAAAGCACATGTCAGAGCGCTCTCCCCTTTGTGTAAATGTGTGTAGGCCCTACAAATTACTTAAGCATACCTAAAGTACATGTATCACATCACACAAACCCCTTTGCCATCAAATTGGTGACTGCTGCATAATGTTACGCTGTCTCATACTGTGCATCAGACTTTAGTACATGTTCACACAAGTTACAGTGTGTCAAGGGTACCAGCCATCATCATCCACACAGGTGACAGGGAGCACACTGTACAAAGGCTTGGACTATAAATGCTGTTAGGAGGGCATAACTGCCACACAGGATTTTGAACATTGTGATTCCTGTGCCATGTCACCACCCACTTGCTACTCAGGCTCATGTCTAACAAGGAATGCCTTCTCAGTGACTGTGCAAGAGTGTCTATGGAAACTGGTTCCTACTAGTTACATAAGCTCAATATATTTTTGGTTTACAGTACATACTTCATACATACAACGGCTTTGCTTAGTATGATTTTTGCCTTTATCCCTGTGTATGGCGTAATCAAATTCAGTGCCCTGCTGCAACTAACAGACTATCTGTAATATCTCACAAATAAAAATAATTATGCAATTACATATATGAAATGGTCCTAAACACACAAAACCATGCTCGACCAACAATATACTTATCCTATGGGTGTGTCTCCATTCAGTGTGCCAAAATAAGGATACAAGCTAAATGCCAAAAAGTGCGTAGTCATCCCCTTTGGAAAAAAACAAAGTACCAACAAACTACCACATAGGTGGTAGCCCCCTAAATACAGAAGACGTAATAAGGGATCTGAGGATCCAAGTAGATAGTAACCTCTCCTTTGATAATCACATTACAAAAGTGGTTAGAAAATCTTTCTATGTGGCCCACCTAATCACAAAAGGGTTTGCATCCAGATTGAAAGAGGTCTTTGGGCCCCTCTATGCATCACTCATCAGACCCATCATAGAGTATAATGCCCCATTTGGTATGTACCTTACAAGACACCTGTAACAAATGGAAAGACCACAGAAGTACCTCACCAAGAGGATCACTGGCCTCAAGCAGATGCCCTTTGCAGCTCAATTGAAGGAACTCCAATTGCACTCAGTTGCATACCGCACTCTCAGAGATGATCTCTGCCTGGCATACAAGGCCATGTCCAACCCAGAATTGATGGACATGCTCCACCTAAAGAAAACCATATCCCCTCGAGCCACATGCTCCAGGGATCTAAACCGCACCACAACAATAAATAGGACGTGCTGGAGGGATAGATTCCTGTCCCAGAAACTTCCCATGCTCTGGAACAAGATTCCAATCTACATTAGGCAGAGCTCCTCGCTAACCCTCTTCAAGAGAAAGCTTGATAGAGTGGATGGGAAACAGAAAGTTTACCCCAGGCATCACTTCAATGGCTCTGCTGGACAGAGGCACAGGGAACAAATCTAAGGGGGTGGCAAAAGCCAACACATTCCAGCTAGGCTTATAAATGTCTTCGGGCAGATAGCCTAGTACCTACCTATGAACATATGAACCTATTAAAAATGAACGTTAATAAGCAAGAGGCTTCCTCTAGGTACATATGAAAAGAATAGAAGGTAGAGTGTGAAACTGATAAGTTAACCTATAAGTGCCAAAAGGAGACCAAGGAAGAAATGAAATTCTAAATGACAAGTTCACATCTGTGTTCATTATAGAATCATACAGCCTAGTCCAAATCCAGGAAGATGATAACAGGATCAGGATGGTCAGATGAAAAATGTAGTAACAGGAGATGGGAAGGGAACTAGAATTTGAAGGAGGATAACATAAAGGGACTAGAGGGGAATTTTCAGCACAGATCCTAAAATTGACTTTGAAGTTTTTGGATTAACCTCTGAAAGAACTATATAGCAGTAATTTTCAGGAATTTGTCAATATATCGGATAGGATGCAAGTAATTGCGGTGCTTATGTACAAAGCTGGCACAATGGGCAACCTAGAACATAACAGACCATTGTGTTTAACTTCAGTGGTCAACAAAGCCATGGCAACATGCTTATTCTTAAACATACATTACTTCTGGTGAAAAATGGACAATTTCTGAGTTCCATTATGCGGTTCACAGTGGCAGACTGTCAAGCTAAGATTTCCTAGCTCGATGACAGGGTCAGTAAGAAATAAGATGGACGACACCATTTATGTCAAAAGACATAATTATCTCACCAAATTAGAGATAAATATATAGGCAATATTAAAATATACTAAATCAAAACACACATTACAAGAGCTAAAAACAAATTCATTCTGTGTGTAAGCTTCTGAATTGATTCATGTTCCTTAGATTTTGGCTCTGGTATTTAGTTCTATGGCTATTACAGATTGAGTAACAAAGCATCCTGTCAGTGTATGGCTGCCTAAGATGTAATAACTCTAATCATCTTATTATAGCCAATTTATGTCCGAGTGATGCCTCCAGGTGCATCTGCAGTTAACTACTTATGCCGCTAGGCTTTAGACTAAATGCAATTGGAATTTCCTTAAATTATGATATGCATGGTATAAGGTAAATGCCAGTAACAGCTAAAACAATTTCAGAGGTGTTGAGATCTGTGGTTCCATTGTCGGTGTTGCTGTGTCTCAAGAGGGATTCTGAAAAAATCATAATGCAACATAAAGAACCTGCATACTTTGTCATGCCTGGCAACATGTGGACAAATGCCAGGTCTGAAATTGACGTTCACCTGGGTGAAATCAAACATCTGGTAGTCACAGGTATGTGCAATTGTACAGACCTTGATGTACCACTCGCCTGGCCGAACAATAGGGCCACGATCGGCTGTATGCACACTGCCAACATGTGTCACATCGCAAACGTACTCAAGTGGCTCACCAGCAGGCAGTGTTATGAGGTGAACGATGAAATGAGCACAGAAACTACAAGCCTATGAGTCTGAGTAGTCTAATATGAAAAGCAAAAGACTGAATTCACTGGGAAATGTTCTGTTCAAAGACACTGGACACAAATTGAATCTTCCTTAGTTAAGAGAAGGCTATGTCTACTTAACTTGTTGTACTTTTTTTCTGAAATGCACTTAGGCAATGCATGCAGGGGAAACGGCGCACACAGTAACACCAACCTGGACCTGGCTAAGACATTTGATACAATATCCCACTCAGGTAAAGCTGCATATCTCACTGGATTGCAAGCTTTCTCACAGACAGGACTCAGGAAATCACGATTGTTGATACCATGTCCACTAAATGACCATTCACAAGCTAGGTACCTCAGGGCTCCATGGAGATCACTCCTATTTGTCATATACTTCTGAGACGTAAAGTCTAAGCAAGTTTGCAGATGACTGGATAATTGGGACATATAACAGATTCTCCCATGACACAAACATCTTACAAGCAGGTTTACCACAGCTAACTCATTCCAAAGCCATGTAACTCATTGGCAAGAAGTGCAATATAGTGCTTTTTGGCTAAACTGCTACCCAGGCCAAGTACTCCTTGACTAAGAAATCCCTAACAGATGACGCAGTATCCAAGGATCTGGGAACATATATAGATAACATGGCCTTTGATCAACCTGTGTCCACAGCAGTAGGACAATCATCCTATGTCGCCCAACTTAAAAGTTAGGGCATGGCATCCATGTCAAATGAAGTCATAGTCGCACCATTTTTTGACCTTATTAGACCGATCTTTGAGTATAATGCCCCCTTTCACATGTACCTGATCAGACTTATGCAACAGTTGGAATGCCCCCAAAGGGTGACATGAATAAGACATGTTGGTGAGATAGATGTGTCTCACAGTATCTCCATGTTCTGTAACAGGATGGCCCTCGATGTGAAGCAGAGTCTCTCCAACCTAACACCACTCTAAGTATTCAGCTGTGGTACCACCTTTATCTTTTATCCAACCGGTGGATACTTTGTTATAAGAAAAGAGCAGTCCGGGTCTAAACTGTCTGCAAACACAAACAGCTAAAGTTAACTTTGAGTATGTGTCTACCGGTATGAGCGAATATTCATTATCCCCTGGAGAGCACTCTGCTTTGGCTTGTAAGCAGCCCCCCCCCCCCCCCACACACACACACACACGCACACACACTCATCTTACATACTGCCAAAACTCCATCATTCCCCCACTCAACCACTACCACTGTACTACTATTCACACCACCACTCCTGTCTCACCCTCACTCAGCTCCCCTTCCACCAATTCAAGAACCATCCCTATGCACCCCACACATATTCTATCAACTAAATTACTCAAATAAAAAGCATCCCTACAACTCAACATAGTAACCCTCCCACCATACCTATTACCCACAAAGCACATATTATAAAATTTCCCTAGTAAACAAACGCATTCAAAAACTGAGAAAACTAATAACCTCATGCATATCAAAACTAGCCCTAAGTGTAGACATCCACCCCAATACTGGCCCTACCATCTCCAACAACACTGCTCATAATCAGACTAGAAACCACAGTTTCTCCCAAATCACAGCCAATAGAAAGCCAAGTGACTTCCTTCTACTAAGCGTAAATATTAGAAGTATATCCAACAAGGTCCATGAACTCCATACCACCATATACTTGTACTCCCCAGATGTAGTCATCCTGACAGAAACCTGGCTTAAACCTCACATTAACAGTGAGCAAATCCTCCCTACCAGTTACGGCATACTGACAGTAGACTGGCAAAACAAGAAAGGAGGCGCTGTAGCTATAATATTTAAACAGCATCTAAACATCCAGATCTTAAATTCATCAGCTCCACAAATAAGCAATGAAGAAATAATATATACCAATCTCAAAATAAACAAAAACAAAACCATCAACATAATTGGATGCTACTTCCCACCTGGCCAAGACATCACTCCACTAGAAAAACTCCTCAGCTGGCCTACCCACCATCTCCCACAAGAAACTATAATTTTGGGTGATTTCAATATTGACTGGCAATCCTGTTCTGGCAACCAGCCAACCCATCACTTCAACTTTCATGGCTTCACCCAACTAGTCCATTCACCAACCAGGATAAATAAAAACTCCAACAAGCACACTAACCTGGACTGGGTACTAGTCAGTAAGAGCCCCCAGTCATATATAACCGGCAGCTTATCAGATAGCCTCAGTGATCACTCCACAACATTCCTACTCAAAAAACACCTATACCAATCTAAACCTGTCATCTACCGTAATTTACATCAAAAAATAAACTTTAACCCACTCACATTCTTCTCATCCCCTCAAAGAATGTAACTGGCATCCTCTGAAGTACCTGTCTTGATGACGCAGTGGAAATTTTTAATACTACCTTCCTGAGGCTCCGTAATTACCACGCCCACATAATACTTATAGGTAAGATGATGCCATCCATGTTCAAGGGAGTTATAGTTCCACTCTTTTCGGCCCTTATCATGGCCATCATGGAGTACAGTGCCCCCTGTAGCATGTATCTGAGCAGACACTTTGCAACCATTGGAATACCCACAAACATTTCTCACCAGGAGAGTTCAGAGGATGAATACTCTGTCCTACACTGATCGCCTAAAGGCTCTGTCACTGTATTCAGTCCCCTGCAGACTGCTGATAGGGGATCTTTGCCTGACTTACAGGGCTTCATCAGACTCATCCCTGATGGATCTGTTGCAAATGGGAAAAACAGACAGCACCAAAACACTAGATCCAGGAATCAGAACTTCACTTGTGACATAAGCAGGACAAGCTGGAAAGACACATATATGTGTCCCAAGGGATCCTCGCGCTACAGAATAGGCTTCTCATCCATGTAAAACTGACCCTTTCCAAATGAAACCTTGACAATTGGATGGGAAATCATAAATTTACCCCCCATTTTCACCCACATGTCCCTCATGGACCAAGACTGTCAATAAGAAAAGTATTATCCTAGCACCTGCCCCACAAATCCTTAGTTAAATCCCTACTAACATGCCCTACCCCAGTATGGATGTCCATGACACTCGGGACCCAAATGATTAGGGGTGAGCAGCTAGGCTTGTAAGGGCCCTAGTGGTTGTTAACCTAGTAACAACCTATGAACCTGAGTTACTTGATAGATAGTAAATTGACTCACAATTACAACACAAAAATTTCAGGTGAGTGACTATATCTCCAGTTCTGACACCAGTGGAGTACCACAGAGCACTCCCCATGTCTAGTTATTAGTGCTACAGACAGCAACCCACTACCATTAGTGTCAGAACTGAGGTACCTAGGGATCTTTTTCTTACCAACAGTGCAGACTACAGAAGCAACATATGTTAAAATAGCAAGGACAGTCAGCAGAGAGGGATAGACTAAGGCAGCCTGTACTGTGTGCAGACCTCTTCAATCTGGATGTTGAAAAATCTCTTAAATGTGGAGCCACATCAGTTTTGGATTTGTCAAAAGAAAGCCCTTTAATGTTTCCTCAACAAAAAAAAAATCTCTGGTTTCAGTACCCCCAGATATTCTGATAGAGTAAAAAATCTGTTCCTCTACAAAGCATCCTACAAATCCCTGACAGGGTCATGTCCACTACATTTCTCATGCTATGAATGACCTAGCACTCTAAGAACACATTCATCACAATTAAACTAGTTGTGAACCTGCACTATCACATCAATGATTCCAGATGGCATAACAAGTACCTTACCCAGTGCATTTCACATTTGTAAAATAGAATGACTTTACATATCAAGCAAAAATTATTTACCTTGCAACCTTTAAAACCAATGTGGATAACTGTAAGAATTCAGGACGAAATTTTCAGTCCTTGTACCTCTTTACACTCCATTCTTCACTTACTTCCTTACTTCCATCAAATTCTGTTCCATGACTTTCTCTCTAAGTATATCATAACCCTGTTTTCACATTACTTCATATTGCAATTCCTGTTTCTAATAGACTAACTTACCTATAATTTCTCTACAAACTGTCTAAAATGTCTCTAAATATTAAATGACTGTCATATAACCTGTATTGATTCTTAACCAATGTTTTTATTGTATCACTAATTTATTTTAATTATTTAAACTGCATATGTTTTTGTTTTATCTTTGAAGATTATATTTTCCAGCAGGGAAAACTACTAATGGGACTCCGGGTATGTTATGTACTCTAGTACGATACAACAAACAAAAAAAATGTATTACTTAGGTCAGATGTACGTAATACATTTTTTCAGCCAGTTTAGGTCAAAATCATTTCATCACAAATCATCCTCATACCCAAATTTGTCTCAGCATAGGCCACAGCTGTAGTAAACAATCTCATTAAATGACAAAGAAGAACATTCACAAGTTGGAGATATTTAAATGTGTGCAAACTGGTCTCTGTACAATACAAAGACAAGCTGTTAGCACATCATTTGAGCTTGCATCTACCATCACCACCAGTTACAACACAACACAAAAAGGCAGTCAGAGGTGGGCAGATTCACAGCTGGGTTTCTCTGAAGGTACTAAATGTCTTTAGTAACCCTCATCCATCTTGTTACTGAAGCCTTGCTAATAAATATTTAATTGTGTGCGTGTGTGTGTACACATATATGTATTTATCGATGTATTTCATTTATTTATTGAAACTAAAAAGTAATTCACTTTCAGTCATAAACCATAAAGGTCCAATACACAAGCCCACACTTACCTCTCGTCCCGCCTGAATTTGGGGGAACACCTCTAATTTGTTCTCAAACTTTTGTTCCATCCATTCTAAATTCTGAAGTTATTTTGAGATAACAGCACCAGTAAAAGTATCTAATATGGAGGGTTTTCCAAAATTATTTTTGTCTATAACTCTGGGGCTAAATATTGAAAGATATGACACACAACAGACACACAGACACTGTTATTAACACATATGCAGCTGTTTACCACATTAGAGGAGTGGGCCACTTTTTTCCTATTTTAAGGCTTTTTACAGAACAAAATCATGTTTATTACGGTTCTTTGCAAAAACTGTTTACAAATAAACAAATTAGTACACTCAGAAAACAAATAAAATGAGAAAACACACACACACACACACACACACACACACACACACACACACACACACAAAAGTAATAATTATCATCACCATAAAGAATGTCAAATGAAGATCCCTAACATGCCTGTTCCCCAACCCTAAAGCCCCAATTGTTCCTTATACCTACATTCCACTTCCCCTCCCATTCTAGATCATTCCCTAAACCTAAATTGCCTTGCACCTCATGCTCTCTGTGGTTCAGTAAACCTAAAATTCCCACCCCCCCTAACCATAGCATTCTCATCACTTCTTAAACCTAAACCCCCCTTCCCACTCTGGTCTGTGATCTGTCTTTAAACTTGGAATCCCTATCCCCAACCACAAAATACTCCTTGTTTTGTAAAACATAAAATCCGTGTCCCCTCTGTAACCCTAACATTTCTATTGCTCCCTAAACCTAAAATCCCTGTCCTACTCCATAACATTGTAGCCCCTACTCCACTCCTTTTTCCCCTACCTAAATGTAAAACACCTTCCCATCTCCCTTAAATCCACTTATGTGGTCCATGCCAAACACTTGCTTGCATCCGATTCCTAGGAACAGAGCAGATGGTGCAGCAGCTGTGTTGAACTCTCATTCAAGTTTGAGCATGAGCAGATGATCAGATGGGTTTACAGCCATTTGAGTCCCCGTCTGCATGTTTCTGACATTCAAGCAGCTGGAACGCCCAGTACACCAGACGTGTTCAATGAACCACTTCATATGCTATGAACAAAGTGAGGAGCAATTGGCCACAATACAGAATGCCACTATCATGAACTACAGTAACATCATATACAGTTTTAATCTTATTATGAATTACTACTAATATTATGAAATGCTTGGCAGTAGGAATGTGACAATAGGCATGTCTTAGATCCAGCTTTACCATGGAAGGTAGTAGAGGGAATAGTGGTACAAGATAGTGAAGGATAACATATTGAACTTCAAAGTGTAAACAAAAGGGTTTAGACCAGAAAGATCTAGCACTGGTTCAAGGATCCTTTTGGATTGAAAACTAGAGTGAATTTACTATTCCCCATCCATTAATCCAAACTCTGTTTGAAAAGGGTCATGGAAGGGCTCTGTTTTACATGAATAGGAAGCCTGATTCAGAGAAGGGGTATTCTCTGAGACACATATCTGTCTCTCCCACATATTTTGCTCATTTTGCAGATCAGGCTTAGATCCCTAGATTGGGTGACCCTTGTGCAGTTTGTTTTGTGAATGCGTAACAGTTCCATCAGGGATGGATTCGTGGACACCTTCTGTTTTAGGCATAGATCACCCCTTAACAGTGGGCACCACAATAGGATAAGAGTAATAGATATCCACATTAAGGAGAAACCAGTGGAACAGGAAGCAATTGGTCAGGTGCCATATGAAGATAATTTGGAGCCTTCCACAGCAAACCAGTATAAATGTTCACTTGAAGCTAGACAGCAGGGGAAGGAACAGGAAACTCTGATGCAGTCATTGTTGAGGAGAGATGGGCCAGTGAGTTCCCATATGATAGATCAATGGACAGCACAGGATGATATTCATGAGAATGTGTCACAGGAAGATGGTATACAACCTTCTATAGAATGCCCGCAGGAACTGGAAAACAAGGGATGTGCCTTTAGTTTAGAAGAAAATGAGGTAAGAGAATAATTGCTTGATTTAATAGACAGATATATCAAGATCAATAAAAGAAATAGACTGCAAAAAGTTAATAAAACCTAAAACCCAAAAAGTCAGAAGTCGGATAAAACAAATGAACACAGTAATTAGGACTGTTCATAGAGATCCATGCGATGCAACAGAAGTAAACAGGATATATTACTGTGCAGCTAAATTAATAATTGATAAAAGTTCTACCACAAGAACACAGGGTAGTGAAGGAAAGGAAGGACTATGAAAATAAAATTGCCAAAGATTCCAAAGACAACCACAAGCATTCTATAACTATGTCAAGAATCTAAATGGTAATGCTCAGATCTGCTCTGAGCTACAACAGAATGGCATTAAATATACTGATCCCAAGGATATTGCCAGTATCCTGGCAGATCGATTCAGTGCAAAATTCACCCCCCCTCAAACCCCCTAAAGGGCCTATCTCAATAGAGAAAGATTGCCAAATTCCGATAATAACTGCCACACAGGTAATAAATACACTCTCCAAAGCTAAGAATACAGCATCCATGGGACCAGACGACATCCCAGGCTGTGTACTACATGAACTACAAAATGAATTGGCACCTCACCTAAGTGTCATGTTTAATCATAGCCTCACCTCAGGCATCGTGCCCACTGAGTGGCACACAGCTACAGTTATCCCACTCCGCAAGAGGGTATCCACATTGGATCCCGGGAACTACCGCCCCATCAGTCTGACGAACCTGATCTGTAAAGCCATGGAACGTATTATCATGGAACTTATAAACAAAGACATTGGCAACCTTCAAACTCTGGACCCCACGTAGTTTGGGGTCATGAAGGGCTGATCTTATCTCCTGAACCTGACTGACTTCTTCGAATCAGTCTCCAGAGAAGTGGACAAGGGTATGGTGGGCCACACAGCCTATCTGGACCTCGCCAAGGCCTTCGGCAATATCCCCCACTATGGAATCATAGATGAACTTACAAAGCTGGGCATTAATCCCTACATCACTCGATGGGTTGCCAACTGGCTTACTGACAGAACCCACACTGTAAAAGTAGCCGACTCCAAATACAGCTCCAGCCAAGTGACAAGTGGAGTACTTCAGGGTTCAGTCCTGGGACCGCTTTTGTTTGGCATCTACCTCTCTGAAGTACAGGCCAACTGAAAGTGTGATAAGAGACTTAGGGACACAGGTGGACAGTGGTCTCATCTTCGATGACCACATTGCCACAATGGTCAGGAAATCCTTCTATGTGGCACACCTCATCACTAAGGGCTTTTCATCCAGAAAAAAGGAGGTCATTGTCCCACTGTACTCATCCCTCATTAGACCCATTATAGAATACAATGCCCTGTTTGGTATGTACCTCTCAAGACATCTGCAACAACTGGAAAGGCCGCAGAAATACCTCACTAAAAGAATCACAGGCAGATGCCCTATGTTGACCATCTAAAAAAACTCCACCTATACTCTGTTGCATACCGTCTACTCAGAGGCGATCTCTGCTTAACATACAAACATACAAAGCCATGTCAAACCCAGAGCTGTTGGATATGCTACACTTAAAGAAATCCCAATCCCTCAGAGACACACGCTCCAGGGATCTGAACCTTGTTATCACAATGAACAAAACATGCTGGAGGGATAGGTTCCTGACCCAGAGACTCCCCAGACTCTGGAATAGACTGCCCATACATGTCAAGCAGAGCGGCTCTTTGACCCTCTTCAAAAGGAACCTTGATGATTGGGTGGAGATAAGAAATTCACCCCAGGGATCATGTCAATCACCATGCTAGACAGGGGTCCGGGGAAGTAAATACTGTGGGATGAAATAGCCAGGGAATTGTTATGGCTAGGCTTGTATAGGCCCTAGCGCCGATAGCCTAGTACCAACCTATGAACCTGTGAAGGGGAAAATCGAATGCCATTGTGGAAATATTGAATAAAGAAAATTATAAAGCAATTAAGACAAGAACTATCACTGTTAGGAGACTATAGAAGAGGGAATAGATCAACAAAAATGCTAAGAACGATAGATGCGATAAAAGCAATGCGCAGTATTAGAACAGACCAGGATCTATCGTGCACTATCGCAAATAAACTAAAAATTTCAGCACAGGTGGAAAAACTTAGAAGACACAAAGATAAATATAAAGGAAAAGTGCAAAATAAGCAATTTGATTGCCCAAAAAGGTTTTATAGAGAACTAGGCTAAAAAAACTTTAGCTGTACTCAGTCGCATACCAGCTACTCAGAGGTGATCTCTGCATGACGTACAAGGCTATGTCAATCCCCGAATTGCTGGACATGCTCCACCTAAGGAAAACCCAATCTACCCAAGTTACACGATCTAGGGTCCTAAATCTGACCTCAACAATAAACCGGACTTGTTGGAGGGACAGATTCATGTCCCAGAGACTCCCTTTGCTCTGGAATAGGGTCCCCACATATGTGAGGCAGAGCTCCTCATTAGCGCTCTTCAAGAAGAATCTTGATGAGTGGATGGGGAACAGGAAATTCACCCCGGGAATCATTTCTGTGGCCTTGCTCGACAGAGGCGCAAGTAACTAAACCACGTGGGAGGCGAAAGACGAAACATTTTGGCTAGGCTTAATTATGCCCTAGGGCCAATAGCCTAGTACCTACCTATGAACCTATAAGGTAAAAGGAATTGAAAGACCGCCAAAAAAAGAAGAAATAGATACATTTTGGAGAAGTATCTATAAAGATCCTGCAGAACATAACAAAGATGCTAAATGAATAGAAGTTCAGCATTAGTTATTTCCTACTGTACTTTTACAATATTCACAGATATTTGGATTTAATTTAAAACTTTTATTAAAAATTTTACAGCAAAAACACTGACAGCCATTTGAAGAACAACGCACTCTCACAGTGAAAATGGAGAGAATGAGAAATAGTAAACTTCTCTCCCTTTGAAACTCACATTTAGTGAAAATGCATCCAACAGAACATTAAACTACAAGACACATGCAGGGATTCCCAGTCAAGTAGCATATAATGATGCTGTAATGTAAATATTGACGATGAGATGGAAACTTCTAAAGCTATCCCCTTTATGACTGTTATTCCCTCTTGGAGGCAGAAGGCACCCTATGAGGGTGGGTGTAAACAGCTTTGTATACAATCTGAGTATGCAAATGTATGCAATGTCTAGTAATTTTCTTTTATTTATTATTTATTTACCAGGAAAGTCGGAGTTGGAATGAGCCCACTTTCAGCAGAGGCCCAGGGAGAAATGCTCCAGATGCAGGTCTTTGTAATGTGTGTGGAAACCGGAGCATCCAGAGGAAACCCACACAAATGCAGGGAGGACATGCAGACTCCACTCAGAAGGAACCCCAGCCAAGAACTGAACTGGAGAACCTCTTGTTGTGAGGTGACAACACAAACCACTGCTCCATTTTATTATCATCATAGGGTATGAGTAGCCAGCCTATGGCTTATAACTATGCATTGCCCTTAGCAAATGATCTCCGTTCTGAATCAGTAGTCTCTAGTTACATGTTACTATGAGTTAGAAGTGGAATCCGTTGACTATGAGACTACTGTGAATTGTATGGCTGTGGATATTTAGAGGCAGTTCTCTTTGCAAGTATTTTTTTAATTATGATAGGAAGCCAAATGAAACTATGGACAGTGGTAACAACAGATGCTGATCACAGCATAACGTACATTATTTTAAAATTTTACCACAATCAGCATAGGGGTTCGTTTATACCTCTCAACTTGTATGCTTAAGAATTATGGATTTTTCCAAAAATAATGGAGGAAGATATCTGGGGCAATTTTAAATACTACTATAATTCACTTAAAACGTTTAACAGAACAACATGTTTTGCATCAGTGTGCATTTCCAAAAAAAAAGTATAAAACTCTAATGTCTACAAGTATTGACTTGTCTGTAATCCGCAGTGATTTACCAGGAAATAAGGGGTAGGGCAGGAAAATATGAGCCAAAGTCCAAAACATCATGCAAAATCCAGGGCAACTGAGAGGTATGGTTCCCTACATACTTCTCATCTTCTTTCCTAAAGAATTCTGGACATAGACAAAAATCTGGTATATTTTTTAATATTACTCTAATTCAATTAAAAAGATAACAGAACAATAATTTATTTAGTGCCTGCAGGCCCATACATTCCTACACTTTGTAAAGAAACGTTCTGGACCACACACACACACACACACACACACACACAATACATCCATCACACAGTGTCCCTCACAAACATAGGCCTATGCTGAGGCTCTAAAAAAATCAATGGTCCCAAACCTTACACCTCCAAAGCCTGTGAATGGCAACCCCTGGCCTAAGCCCTGTATACAGCACTCAACAGAAGCAAAACCGAACACCACACATAGACTTAAACACAGCAGATCTCCAACAGCAAAGCCCATTAAGCAATCCATAACACATTAACCCGGACTATTGTCTTAGGGGACTTCATTGTACGACACAGATGCCACACTCACCATACCAATCAAGGAGAGGATGATGGTTAGTTGCTTATCTGGAGTCAGGATGCAAGCTACATGCACACTTAAGTCACTACACCACAGTACCATTAAGATTTTATCTCTCAGTTTATATACTCTTTAGTATGTATGTGTGTATATATATATATATATATATATATATATATATATATATATTTTTTTTTTTTTTTTAAGTTGGAAGTGTTAGTAGTTGTTCTGATATTTAATGACAACAAATTCAGGGAATGACAGGGAATATGATGAGGAACTTATAAGCAAGGGTACACCCAGGTTCAAAGTGATTGTTCCATCATATTAAACTGAGGCCACATCTTTCTGCATTGATGGTAGGCGCAGTGCATTCATTTATAGCCCCCTGAGCTATTGAAATAGTAGGGGGAAGTTCCCTAATGCCCTGGCCAAATCTTCCCTAGTAGTATTAATACGAACAATGGTTCCCCCCTGAAAAGAGGCTACTAGCCTAGCAGCACTAGCTGGGTCAGCAAAGGATAACTTAATTAAATATTTTATATTACATCCACTTCTCTGTTTTCATTTCAAAAGTAAAGAAGAAAACAATATGCACTTTGACAGTTTTGAACACTGCTTATATTAACTGTTGGGGGGGACAGTTAATGGGACAGTAAAATGGTTGTGAAGAGAGGGGAGAGGGGGACCTTGGTCCATTACCCTGTTTAGGGCTCCATTTGATCACTGTCCAGCTATGGTAATGAATATCCCTTATTGTATCACCATTTTTTCTTCTAGCCATGTAGAGTGATACATTTAAATCTCCAACCTCCACGCTCTTTAGCACTGACCACAACTGAAATATTGGCATTCACTTACAAAGTTAGTACTGTACTGTGACACCATCAGCACATGAAATAACTGAGTCTCTGAGATTTCCCTGATTTTTGTGAAATATCTAGGAGTTGCCTCAGAGATTTGTTCTGCTTCTTACACGACTTTTGATTTTCTAGTAAATCATTGAGGATTTCAGTGACTAAATAATTACTGCCAAATATCAGAGTTTTACACTTCTTATTCAAAAAATGCAAAACCTGTTGTCCCACTAATGTTTTAAGTAAATCTTTGTAAATAACTCCAGAATGGTGCCGCATTAACTCTGCTCAGCAGAAAATGTAGCAGCTTGCCTGGTAGTAATGTGAATCACCTTGCTAGAGTTAAATAATCATGCTTAGCACTTGAGTGATTCCCCCTTGACCACAGGTTCAGTATCTGCTTTCTTTTAGAAAACTGTCAGTGGTATAGTAAGGACTTTATCATATAAAGTAAGAAAGATAAACTGCATCCCAACCATCAGGTGCATATCATACCAATGAGCTATGCACTCTTGTTATGATAACATTAAATAAACGTTTTTAATTGCAGTGTATTGACTCCTGATATCATATTAAGCCAAGCTTGGTAACAGTGTTCAGGTGAAATGAGCCTCTGTGTAACAAAAGTAGGCTAAATGGCTTATACTGAAGGACTTTAGTAGCACTCTAAACTGTACAATAGTAGCCAGTCACACCAGTCATGCAAAAATGAAGTGTCATACTAAAACTCTGACATGTTTCTTGTTACATAAATGCTTAGCTTAATTAGAATGTGTTGTCACTTTGGAGGAGGGGAGCTTGACTGGTGACCCGGACAAATACAAATTTCCCCTAGTCAGTGTGAATACCACCTAGGATCCTCCCTGAAAATAGGCCATTGGTCAAATCAAATTATAAATGTTCTATATATATTTATATATAATCAGAAACACACACACACACACACACACACACACACACACACACACACACACACACACACATTAAGAAAAAAAATTGTGAATGTAACATTATCGATACACAGTGAATCGATTAGTTAGCCACAGTATATACTAAACTTCCATGCAGAAACATGTTAAACTTCACCATAAGCAAACAAATATATCACAATAATATAAAACTAAAAAAGACATATAAACTTCAAAATAAAATTACAAATACATTAGAGTGCAGAATGGACAAGGGGGCAAAAATGTCACATAACCATTGTGCAAAACAACAGAGCACTTTCCCAAGTGACTGTAACCAGTTTGTAATGTCTGCCCATGCCCGATGTTCAAAGTAGTACTTACAATAAAGAAAACTAACCTTTAAATCTCTCACCGTAGCCATTGAAAGATGATGCTGGCTATATCCAGCCTACTAGATAATTACAAATCAGTACTGGTATCTGGGGAACAATTTCATAAAACATTGCGCTCCATTTATTGACATTGTGTGATTCCTAATACTTTAGTGCTAATCCGAGCAGACATACATTTTTATGAGATTAAAAATTATTTGCTGTTTCTGACTATGAATAATTGCATTTCAAAACACAGCCGCAATTCTCTGTCCCTGCTGCCAATATATATAACTGTGGAAAACACTGTTGATATTATACATTAAAACAGAAAACTGACATAAATAGATACGGTATACCAATGCGGTTTCTCTTACTAATGTAGCATACTACTGTTTGCTGTTGAACTGTGCCGCAGTATATTTTAAGAGAGCATTTTCATATTTAATTGTTGTTTTCTATTTATTTTTATTTTTACATGACTGGTGTCTCCTCATGATTTACTGTATCCTATGTAATCCACTGCCGAACTATATATACATATGCTTTTTGTTTACTTACATTTGTACTAGTGTTTTATTTGATGGGTATTTATTATCCAGTCAGACTGGTACACAAATAAGTAATAAAATAAACAAGAGAACATTGTAAAATAATGTGACACTCCTTTTATTAGAAAAACAAAAAGGGGGCAACCTGTAAATACTTCTTGCTGACACAGTCATAGTATCTTGCTATGACTGCTTCAATACTTCAGCAGGTTTTTATATTTTTGGGGGGAATGGGGTTGTTTTATTTTAAGGGTAATAATAAACTAATTCCCGTTCCTCTCTGAAAAGGAAAGCTACTCCTTCCCTGCCTGAAATGAAGTAAGCATCACTCCAGCTCATAACCCACAACCTCTTATTGAAAAAAAAATCTGGACAAAGCCAAAAATAATGGTGGGACACATTTTAAATATTGCTTGTATAAATTCAGAAAGTTGCTAGAATAAAATGCTTTGTGTTAGCATGCATTTTCTGAAGAATATGAAGTTTGAACTCAAATGTCTGTCATTAATTAGTGAATTCAGTCATCACTGATTTGCCAGAAAACCACAAGTTACGTGAGCAACAGACCACAAATATGAGACAAAAACTATGGAAATTCTGCAAAAATCTGGACAGTTGAGAGCTATGGTCCAGCTCACAGGGTAGTGCAGCTGATTATAACATCCACATGGGCTGGTTGTGATTTGAGTAGTGGGCACCTGTTGAGTAAGATGTTTAGCAGGTATCCACACTTAGCACTAGGTTGTTTGCAGGACATATTGAGAATCAGATCAGGAGATGTTCAAGAAGGACAAAAATGCCAGACTCTTGACAAGCACTAATTGCATTTATTATTCTTATTGAGTGGTGAAGATACTTTTAGTAGCCTCTTTTTAATTTATTCCAGTCTTCTTGCCTTTATTTAAGCCTGTTTACTGCTTGTGCTTTTAATTTATAGCATCCTTAGTCTTATACCTGTACTTGCATACCTGTCATGTATAATAACTGCCAGGAAGGATTGTGTCATATAAAGACTAAAAGACTTAGTTACAGGAATGCAGTGACAGTTTGGAAGCAGCAAATATGAAAGGAGAAAACAAAAATCCACATGACTTATGTGGAGTACTCAATGCTTGTAGGAGTCCTGTTAATTTCAGAAATGCTAATAACCCACGACCATTGCATAATAATAATAACAAAGAAATTGCCTCCAAATACCGCAGGACATGCAGAAAGAGTTTAACATAATCACTGTTTATTTTTTTAAGGTTTGAATAAAAAACACAATGTTAAAATATTTCTGCATGTCCTGCGATCTTGGAGGCAATTCCTTTGCTATTTTCAGAACTGCAGTGTAGATCATGAGCTTAGTAATTGCAGCAAGGCACTTGTTAAATTTGTAGAAAGTGTTTTGCTACCATTTTAACCAGAAGTTTTTTTTTTTTTTTTTTTTCTGTTACCAAAACAGCAGTTGAAGGGCACCAGATCGCAGAATTGTTTCAGCAATCTATGTAAAGTATGGTCAACCAGTAACAGTTTTTTTTTTCCACAAAATGCATGCTATGTAAGAAGTAGTCCACAGATCGTAGGGCTTTTGTGCAACAGTTTCCGCTAATTGGGCTGCGGATGGTAGCGAGCCAGTTAAACAGAATTTATTTGTAATCCAAAATTTGGGCAAAGGACTTTTTGTCTGAGCTGAGGGGTGCTACATCAGGGGAGCTGCTTCAGAAAACATTTTGCCAATAATGACACACATTAGTCTTCCTCCAACACAGACATACACTGACTAACAACAAAGAAGAAACTTGCCAACTGATCATAATTGCTTGTGGCAGGATTCGTAACACAAGTGCTATCCATTGAGAGTTTCTTGTCGTTTGGATGAGAATAATTCTGTGCCGTCACCAAAAACAAGAGCATGTTGGAATTCTGACACCACTTTAGAAGCTGCAAATACCGGCACACATTACACATAAGACACTATCGCTTAGCACCGTAACTATTCCTGATCTAGTTTTCAGCTGTGAAGATAACTAGTACACGACACAGAAAATGTTTCAATACTAAATGACAGTTTGAGGCATTACTTCTACTTGATAAAGTCTACAATCACCAAAAAAATTACAAAGAATAAAAGAAAGAAAAAAAAAATAGCAATAATACATTTCACAGGCACAGTTTCTTATGCAGTTAAATAAGAAATAAACTTAACTTAAGCTGTTAAACGTCGCTTTTTTGTGGTTTCTAAATACATCACATGAAGTTTCACTCAGAATGATTTGCTTCAATATTGTTTTGAGTCCAGAGGGAAACAGTTTATCCCAGAAGAGTTCCACAACAAGAATATGTGCTCTACACTACATGTCTACTATTTTTACAACAGTTGTTACCCCAGCAAGCCATTATACAGCCTACGTCACATGTGGGCAGTGCCTAAGCAGAATGGACTACTCATCTGACTATGTCGAAGGTACGTAATGAGGGAAGAGACAAATTCCTCCAGAAGTAATGCGATACACTGTATGAGGAATGAATGGGGGATGGGTTTTCCAGCCCTACGCTGCCAAAGTGGTGAAATATAGAATTCAAAATCTTTTTACTGCCTTCAGTCAACTGCATGAGTCTGGGATGAAGTTATAGGGATAAAAGAAAACTCACGGTTGAGTCTTCATGTTTGTGAGGGCAGAGTGTTCCTTTAAGTTGGATTGTGTTTATATATTTGTGTGTGTGTATGTACACAAATGCATAAGAGCCATTCACTCTGTCAGATATTGGGTTTATCAAAACATCAATTTGTTTGTGTTTTTTTAACTACCTTTATTGAATTATCAGTGAAGACATAGGTAAACATACATTAACAGAAAAGAAAACAAACCATATTATCATTTCTCCATTTTCATACATTATACCAGACATGACATCTTTTGCTAGTAATTATAATCAGTCCATTAAATTGCTGAATTCCTGCCTTCCCTTAAACCTCACTCCTCTTCCTAAACATTATTTTGTATTTATTGTTACCACAATTTCCATTTATTTCTGTGTAATTTCCTCCAGTTCTTTTATCTCTCTTCTAATTTCAGTTTTTCAAATACAGTTGGTTTAGACTTTGATTTTCATTTCTAGTAATTGCTTTTTGGTAGGCAACATAATTGAACTTCAGGCCTTACTATGTCAAGGCAATTCAGATCCTGAGTCCCAGCTCAAAAAATCGTATCCTTAATTACAACCATTTGTTCACCCAGTATTTCTGACAGAGCACTCTGTAAGGAATTTTTTAAATCTGCCAACTCCCAAGTTACCTCTCTCTTCGCCATCACATCTCCAACATTTGGTATCTACGTGAAAAAAAAATTGCAGTCTGCTTGAGGAATAACAATACATATGCAAAACATTCCAGACAAAGATTCTAACCCTTCTGGATTTTGTTGCA
The DNA here is from genome assembly GCF_019279795.1 of Protopterus annectens. Classification (NCBI taxonomy): domain Eukaryota; kingdom Metazoa; phylum Chordata; order Ceratodontiformes; family Protopteridae; genus Protopterus; species Protopterus annectens. The sequence goes on along the minus strand of NC_056742.1, from coordinate 261,958,669 downwards.
TTCTTGGCATCCATGTATTGTTCTGTTGTAAATTGTTTTTATTGTCTCTTTCCAATTTTTTTCTAACCTCCTGTGATTGATTCTTATAGTTATCATGCCGTATTTTATATGCCCTACTAATTATCCCCTTTTAACAGCAGCTTCTGCTCTAGACTCAACTAAAAACCCCACCAGAGCAGATCTTTCACTTAAGATTCCTCTATCCAGTTTCTGTTTGCCTATACTCTTATCATCATTTCCTGGGAGGGAAGGCAATCTTAAGCCCGCAATCCAAACGTCATCTTGACCTCATCCCACACCATTACCTTTCCCTGTCTAGTTGTTTGCTCCCAGTACATTAGTTCCTTTGCTAGTTTTCCCCAGTAAGTACTAGCCCTCTCTTCCCTATTTTCTGTACCCCTACTTGCAGTCATCCCTATTGGCAAAATCTCCTTTCTCCATTCTCATGTGTGATTAGTTTTTAAAATACCTTGCTACATTATGAATATAATATTCTATATGGTGGTTATTATTTTCTATAAGGATCTGCATTAAAGTCTCACTCACTCTTTGTTTCTTGAACTTCCCTCTGCTTCATCATCATTCTTTTCCATTTTGAATTATAACATTCTGCATGTGTTATGTTTTTGAGCCACAGTTGTGTAGCTATAAAATATCCTTTCAGTCAGGTAATCCTAAACCACCTTATTCTGTTAGAAGGATCAACTTATCCCACTTAACTCTTGCCCTCTTCCTCTCACAAATAAATTCCTTCAACTTCATATTAATTATTGTCCACTACTTCTCTGTTTGATAAAAATGTCTATCTGACTCGTATATAAAATTAAGAGACTAAAACATTTTCACTACTTGTATCTTATTATCTAGATCCATAAACAAGAGCCTTCCAGTTTCTCAGTTTTTGTATTAGCTTTTGTTTAGTCTCTTCCTACATGTACTCAGCTGCCATAACAGAAGCCTTTTTAATCCATACCTAAATACTTCATCTTATTGTGCCCCCATAAAAATTGGTATTAAACCATTTCATGTGTGGCTACATAATTTGCAGCTGTAGTCTTGTTTTACCTTTATTTTTTTGTGAAAAGACTTGAAACTATCTCAAAATGTTCCACAACACTGAGATGTACTTTTCTGGATTTATCAAGTACAAAATATCATCTGCAAACAAAAGCAACATTTCTTTATTACCATACATGCTCTTGCATTTCTGAGACCCTTATTTTCTTTGCTAGTGGCTCTAAATATGAGGGAAAAGAGAGCACCCCTATCTGCTTCCTCTGTTCAGATGCAACTCATCAGAGAGTAACCCTCCCACTTTACTTATTGCCTCTGATCCTTCATATATCCCCCCTAATTAACCTTATTATTCTGTCAGGGAATACAAATGCTTTCAGTGGCCTACTCATAAAATCCCAGCTTACTCCGGAGAGTGCATTCTCTGTATCAAGACTCAACAGCAGCAGTGGTATTTTCTTACATTCTGCTTCCCTGTGGATCTCTCTTCCACAAAACTACATTGATCCTTCTCTGTCAGTTCTGGCGACACCTTCGCCATTCTTTTAGCTAGTATAGACATAAACACTTTATAATTATGGTTTATAATTAAAATGGGGCTCTATGAAGCTGGGATTGATGAGTCTTGGCCATCCTTAGGTAATACAGCCACCACAGCCTCACCCAATGTATTGATGCTTCCCTTCCTTTCAAAACACTGTTAAAATCTTCCAGATCTTTAACTTCTTTCCTCCAATCTTCTGCAGGAATACCACATGATCCTAGAATTTTACCGGAAGATTGATTATACATCACCATTTTATCGCATCTACTTCTATCTTAACTGTTAATTTTGAGCTTCATCTACCTCTATCCTTGGCATAAGTAAGTCTTCCTTAAATATTTCCATTTGTGTTCTTTCTTGATTTCCACATTTCTCTGCATTATACAGATTTTCCTAGAATTTCGTAAATGTCTTTGAAACCTGTATAGGATCTCTGGTTATTTTTCTTGATACAGGCTCTCTAGGGTTGGCAACAACCCTTTGTTCTTTCTGCTACTTAAGTTATTGTTCTAAAAGTTTTTGTGCTTTGGAGTTATCAAAAATAGTTTTAACAGCAATCTTTCTATACTTGTGCATATTATCCAGATACTCCTGTATTTTCTCTTTAGCATTTGCATCTGTTCTTGTTTGGTGGAATTCCCTTTATTCTGCAGCAATCATCAGCTATAACTTCTGAAGATAATTCTGTCTTCCCTAGTAACTCTTGAATAATTTCCACATCCATTCCCTAAATTCCTCTCTTTTTAACAGGCTGGTGGAAAGCTCCAGTCTTACTTTTACTTCATTAGCCTGCATTTTTATTTTGGTTTTTATTGGTGCATGATCTGAAATAATTATTGGATGTGCATCAAATCTTTCAATTAAATGCAATTGTTCCTGTGAAATATAATTTCTGTGTAGTCTAGCCCAGTTTTTGTACCTTGGGGAATAAATATGTACATTTTATCTGAGTTCCTACTACTGAATTCACCTCTTGCATACCAATAAATGTCTTCAGAAATCTACCCTAGTTTATGTTTTCCCCCCTAAACCCTCCTGATATCCTCACTGTTGCAAATAAAGTTCCAGTCCCTACCTGCATTATATATTCCCTGCTAAAAGCTGATTATTTCTCCCCAAATAGTCTTAATCTCCACAGCAGCAGTTTGTGATGGAATATATATGCATGCTAACATAATCTTCCTTGACAGTAGCTTCTTACTACCACAGATGTACTATTATTGTTCTTTTTTTCCTGTTCTATCACTATTGGAGCCTCTCTGGCAATTAGTATAATTACTCCCATTTCCTTTGTCTCTTATTCTGGTGAATAGCCATCCGGAAAGCCTTTCTTTGTCAAATTCACATGCTCATTTCGTTCCTAATCTGTGTCCTGCAGCATTGCTGTTTGTAATGTGCATTTCTTAATGTAATTCAATACAATTTCCTTTTTGTCTGTAGATGTAAGGCCATTTAAATTCCAAGATAATATGTGTAGTGTAGCCGTTATGATAAATATTGTTCCCAAATATTATAAATGACAGATTTTTTTTTTTTCAAATGTGTATTTCCAAGTTTTGTATTACATGCACACACTAATGTTTGGCAGGCTGATCTTGTATACAGTTGTTTCTTCATATCTCCATTTGGGACCTGTGTCATGTTTTTGAAGATTTTTTTTTTTGATTTAATGAAAACCCTTAAACAAAAAACTAAACATATTTTTCAAAGTAGTCTCATCCCCTGTTAAGTCAGAGCAAATGCATAAAAATATGTACGTGTTCAAAAAATGAAGTTTAACTGTCTAGATGAAGTAATTACCCAAAACTGACAGCTGCACCCATAAGCATTTATATGCATTAAAGTGCATGCTACAGTCTGTCTTCCCATTTAAACCGAATGGTGACTGTTATTTTCTTATCTCTATTCTTTCCCAGATATGAAAAATACCTTGTATGCTTTCAGAAAACATTATTTACCCTGTGTAGCTCTTCTTTGGGCTATGTTTAAAACTAAATTGTTAACTGTTCTGTTAAATGTATTAAATCATTAAGGCTGCTATCTCTTATTCACTTCCTATAATTTTAAACTTTGTTTTTCACTAAATTACTTGCTATTGTACCTTTAAATTTTGTATTTCCCTCAGCAAAGAATGCTCAGAACTCTCAAGATTAATTGATTGTTTCCATGGAAAAATGCTGTCTTCAGGTGCATTCTCAGAATCAAATCTCAGAATCAAATCTTTGTGCATTTCACTCAAAAGAATATACAGATCGCTTCAGCTACAAACTTCTCGACTCCCACTTTACATTTGCTAATGGAGAAAAAGAGCGAATATCTTTACAAATGTAAGAAACTTATCATTCTTCATGGCTTCACCATTTTGACCTATTTTCAAGTTTACATGCTTATAGAAAACACTTGTTGATAACTTAAGCCAAGGGAATTAATCTAGACATTCACCCTTGTGAAAATAAGAGAAAATGTTGTAATTCTACATATATTATAATGCAACAACAATATAATATGATCTATAGTAATATAATGTATAATATATTATATCTGTGCACTTGTGCACCTTCCCCTACACAGCAACATAAAATAACAGCATATTAGCATTAAACTTGCTTTTGTCAAGCCTTTCTTTTCTTGTTATAGTGGAAAACCTGTATTTCTTGCAACTTAAAAATGTACTTGTGTACTTTAATATCTTTAACACTTAAAACAATCACTGAATAGACTCCCATGGCTTCATAGGCAAGTACTAGGCTAACTGCCCTTGAGGGCCATTTTAAGTATAGTCATTTTCCCTTTTTGTGCTTGTGTTAACGTATCCCATTTGGTTAGAGATTGACTTTACCCATCCCATGTTTGATAATTATATATTACTCTAGTGAGCATAACTGGAATCATACCGTAGATAATTTGAGGGGGTCACATACAGGAGATGGTGCTGTCCATTAGTAGTACAAGGGGTAGTCCTTGTGCAAGTTTCTGTTTCCCTTCCATATATCCCAGTTGCACTTGAATATGGAAAGGAATGAACTTCAGAACAGACTTCCATCCACATAAAACAGAGCAGTGGTATCCCCTGTGAGATATACCACGTCTCCAGTTACGTAAAGCCAGTAGGTAAATCCCTTCATGTTTAAAATGCCCTTGTTTACATACTACACAAAACTGCTGCTTTACTGTATATAACATGCAGTTTATATTGTGAAGTGTGTAATATAAATGCTAGTAAGAACAAAACATTGTTTTTCTTACAGCTACTTTTCCCCATTTTAGTCTCCTTCTAAATTTTAATAACATAAATTTGGTTGTGTGCTTTGCAGTCCATCCTCAAGTTTAACAATGTCAGCAAAAATCCAGTCTTTTTCATCCACTTTTTCTTGCAAAGCCATATTTCACAAATGTGATTGATGCTTTATAGTCTCCCATTTATTCATTAATTTCAGTGCTGCTGGTCTTCTTCATTTTCTGTTCCATCTCCCAACACCATACTCTGGTTCAAGTCCATGGTGCTCCTAATTCTTTTAATCAACTTTTGTGCTATTTTCTCTCAAGCATTTTTCTTTAGAACATTGAAAAGGTTCGATTGGTAGTCTGTATATGTACTTTGCTGTTAGATGAATGAGAAGCAAAGTCCCCTTCTGTTTGCTGGCTCAGTTTTTTTTTTTTTTTTTTTGGATAAATTTCTGTATTTTCTCCTTAGCCTGTTCTGTGTCAAAAATGTGTTTAATCCTCCAGGGGAAAAAATACTCTAAAGACAGTTGGATACAGCAGCTTCAGCTCGCACACTCACACCTGCCTCTTGACATCTGCGATTGCTTTTGTAATTTTGCTTCTCTTCTGTCTAGTGTGCAGTACATAAGCATTTTCTACAAAGACTCTGCTCTCCAGTTTTTAATACTTTGCTCTTCAGCCACAGTGTTGTGAGGATTAACTGATGTTCATCGTGTTTCACTGTTGCAGTCATTACAATTGGGTTATCCTGCTGGCAGGCTACCCGCAGTCGGCCTGAGTTCCAAAGTCTAGGTCCGGCGTCGGTTGCTGTCACCTCTTCCCTGCCGTCAGTGCGCCAGGGGTATACAAGATGCAGCCGATGCCATTTTCTTCAGTCTTTCTTGCCGCGCGGTGCCCGAAGCAAAAGCAGTTCGCAAGTGCCGGTCGGCTGACTCTTGAAGTTTTCAAATTCGAATTTCAGATCCAAAGTCTTCATTAAAGCTAAGTACCCCGTTGGGGAAACTTTTGTCTTGCTCCAGACCAATGTCAGAAAAAGTTAATAACTGTATTTCTTGTGGGAAGCAAATACCTCATCAGGATTTTCCTTCTTACTGTATTCCTTGCCTAGGCCCTGACCATAACATTGCTAGTTGTCGGTTTTGTGCTAGATTTAACCAACACACTATTAAGCGTCGGTACGATTTTGCATTTCATTACTTTGGCAGAAGATTTAATTATATAATGCTGTCGGATCAGCCGACTACCGGAGTTTACAAAAAACGAAAAGAAAAAAGGACAGGCATCAGAGATCCAAAACTAACGAGGCTTCTTCTAGGCCTGTGGCCGGTTCTCAGTGAGGCGCTTTCGCAGCCCCTGACGCCCGCTACCTCCGAGCCACAGGCCGCTTCCGACTCCCACGTGGAGCTGACTGGGCCTCTGGAAACTCAAGGTATCGGACACTCGGAAACTATTCCCTCAGATGGGTCCGGAGCCGCTGAGCAGGCATCAGCTTCTGAGGGTGTTTTCAGGCCTACACAGTTGTATGTGAAACCTACTTCAGCTACAAACACTAAAACAGCTCTAAAGACAAAGAAACAAGTACAGCATTCACCTAGACAGGCCTCCATGCCTAGAAAACAGATGCTTAAAATGGCCGAAGACCTTATTACTTTGATCAGGGGTTCCCATCCCCTTCCTGAAAAGAGGCCTAGGCAAGAGTTAGAATATGAATCTTCAGACCAGGTTTCCATTTCCTCTGATTCCTCCTCTGAACAGGATTACTCTATTCCTCTCTATGAGGATTCTGATGCTGAAGAATCTATCCCTTCAGCCTCTCCTCCTGAGGATTATTCTTTTGGGGAAACACTGCATACTATGAGAGAGCATTTCCACTGGGAGAGCCAAGATTACTCAGAATCCAAGAAAAGGCTCAGAAATTTCCTTTTATTGCCCCAGCACAGGCCCCTTGCTATCCCACCTGTTTTAGACATTGTAGATGATGTATTTACAGAGTCCAGTTTTTCTCCAGACTCTTTACCAAAAGCCCCTGTTAAGCCAGACAGGTACTACAGGATTCCTGATTCACATAAATTTCTCTATAAGAACCCTGCAGCTGACCCAGAAACCATCTCTCAGGGTCCCAAAGGGGTCAAGGCTTCTACTGCAAAAAACCCTATCCCCTCTGATAGGGATTCTAGGGCCCTAGACAGATGGGGCAAAAAGATTTATACCTCTGCTACCTTGGCTGTAAGAGCTTTAAATTGCCAATTTCATATGCTTAAGTATCAGCAATATATTATATCTTTGCTTAAATAGAAAATGCCAACAAATACAGAATGTGCAGACAATAAAGAAATGCAGGATTTATTGCATGCAGCTGAACAAGTTGGAAAGCATACTTTGCAATGTGGTTTTGATTCTCTTGAGGCCTCCTGCAGGGCCGCTGTTACAGGTTCTGTCATTAGGAGGCATGCTTGGTTAAAAGAACAAAGTTTGCCAGATCATGTTAAAGCAAAACTATTAGACGCTCCTTTAAGCATGATACTTTGTTTGGTGCTAAAGCAGAAGAGGTGTTGAAGAAAATGGAGGACAAGGCTAAATCTATGCAAACAGTCAAGGATTTCTTGCAGGTACAGCCTCCCAGATTTAGCAGGAACTGGCCTACAAAAAATTTGTCCTTTCCAGTGTCAGACCACAAAGGGGCAGATAGCCCCAAAGCTCATACAGGCCTAAACAATGGGGTGCTTCTACCTCCAAGAGCGGAGAGGAAAAATCACAGCCATACAGGAAACGGGCTCAATGACTTTCCATTTCCAGCACCAAGCACTTATCTTTTGGCAGCCCCTTTGGGGGGAAAGCTAGCACTTTTTTCACAAAATTGGCACATGATCACCCAAGACAAATGGATTCTAAATATAGTTTCACAAGGCTACAGGTTCCACTTTCACACCCTGCCAAGGCAAAACGGTATGCCAGCCCTGCCACGCAATCAATGGGCAGAGGCACAAAAACAAGTTTCATCCCTCATGGACATGAGGGCCATTCAACAAGTACCAGTACAATAGCAGGGTCACGGATTCTATTCAAGACTGTTCTTGGTACCCAGAAAAGACTAAGCCTGGAGACCAGTACTGGACCTATCTATTGTAAACACATATCTGGATATTCCAAAATTCAAGATGTTGACTCTACAGCAGCTTCTGTCCATGTTGGGAAAGAAAGCTTGGCTTGTGACTTTAGATCTAAGAGGCATACCTGCATGTCCCAGTCAGACAAACATGCAGAGGATACCTCAGATTCAAAGCTGGCTCAATGCACTACCAATTCTCTGCACTGCCCTTTGGCTTATCTACTACGCCCAGGGTCTTCACAAAGTGCCTGGCACCAGTAATTGCATTTTGCAGACAGAGGAATACAAATCTATCCTTACTTAGACGACTGCCTTATTCAAGTGGAGAACAAGGACATTCTACTACAGCATCTGGCGTTTGTAAAGAGATTACTGACAAGTCTAGGGTACACAGTAAACGAGAAGAAATCAAAACTCGTACCCTCTCAAGAGATAATATCTCTGCTTTATTGTCTAGATGGTGACATCCACCCAAACCCTGGCCCTGTCAATACTACTACCCTAACAGCCCAGCCTAAACTCTCCAACTCACTCCTAATAGGACATCTAAACATCCGTAGCCTTAACAATAAAGTAGCTCATCTCCATGCTCTTCTAGATATTCACTCCTTTGATATCCTTTGCCTGACAGAAACTTGGTTGAAACCAGGAACCAAAGAAACCAGGAACCAAAGACAACAAAATTATCCCCCAAGGCTACAATATCATTAGAGAAGACCAAATAAAACGTAAGGGAGGGGGTTTAGCAGTTATATTTAAAGATGGATTTCACATCTCCACACTCCCATATAACCCTCCTCAGGATAGTAATGCCGAAGTCCTAGTCACCAAACTTCATATCAACCCTAACAAAGCTTTATACCTCATATGTATCTACCTACCTCCCGGTAATAACATCAGCACAATTGAAGCTATATTAAACTGGGCATCCTCAACTTACCCCCAAGAAACAGTAATACTAGGTGATTTTAATACTGACTGGAAAAAAGTCAATACAGATAACCCCACTTCTCACATTAACCTGCATGGCTTTAATCAAACTATCACCTCCACGACCAGAATTAACAAACCAAACAAAAAAGAGACTACCTTAGACTGGATACTAATAAATAGACAGGAGCAAGCTTATAAGGTAGGCACTCTCCCAGATGATTTAAGTGATCATATGTTGACCTACATCATAAGACAAAAACATGACCTGCCTAAACCCCCCACTTTTAGGATTGCGCGGTCCAATAAACACTTTAGCCCAGAATCATTCCAAAATGAACTTAGTGCCTGTAACTGGTACCCTTTAAAAACTCTACCACTTGAAGAGGCTATAAAATATCTAAACTCTATTTTTTTATCCATTCTTGATAAACATGCACCTAAACGGTCAATCCGAATGAAATCCAACCCAGCCCCCTGGCTTTCCAAAGAAACCAGGCAAAAAATTCTACTAAGGAACAAATCTTGGGCTAAATGGAGGGCTAACAAAACTATCTCTGATCAACAAAATTTTAGGCAACTAAGAAATAATACAAAAAAGGCAATACTTACAGATAAAAAGAACTATTACTGTAAACTACAACAAACCCATCAAAACAATCCCCAAAAATTTTGGTCTAGTATAAACAAACTCCTGTCCCCTGGACACTCTCTCATACACCTACCCCTCTTGAGGCAGATCCTAATACCCCCCTACAAACAGCCAATACATTTAATACTTTTTTCACAGAGACCATACAAACACTAGCCAGTCAGCTAATCCCAGACAACTCAAGCCTTGATGCCACAACATTACCTCCACTACCAACATTTAAACTGCAACCTATCTCTACTACTCTCATCTGTAACCTCATCCAGAAACTTAAGCCCTGCACACCTTCTGCTGACCAAATACCATCAGAATACTTGCAAAAAGCAGCTAAGGTAATTGCATACCCTGTATCCATCCTCATTAACAGAACCTTTACAGAAGGAACCATTCCAGACATTTGGAAAATCTCCCATATTATTCCCCTACATAAAGGTGGCAATTCAAATGATTACTCTAATTACAGGCCAATAACACTATTATCTCCTTTAGCCAAAATAATTGAAAAATGCATGCACCAACAACTACATCATTTATCTCAACACAACATTCTAGCTAACTGTCAACATGGCTTTAGGCCATCACACAGTACCACAACTGCCCTGCTATCTTTTATAGATACCATTAATAGAAACCGCAATAACAATAACCTCTCATCTGTTCTCTTTATCGACCTCTCAAAAGCTTTTGACATGGTCAACCATGCCCTTCTCATCAACATTCTAAAGTCCCTCTCCTTTGACTGTCAGACTATTAAATGGTTTAGGTCTTATCTGAGCAATAGGCAACAAGCAGTTCTCTGGCAAAACAACATATCATCCCTTCAGCCTGTTACCCTCGGAGTCCCTCAAGGCTCTATTCTAGGACCACTTCTCTTTTCACTATTTATCAATGAACTCCACACAGCAATCCCCCAAGCCACCTGCATACAATACGCAGATGATTCTACGCTAGTATGCACAGCAAACTCCCCCTCAGAACTACATTCTCTAACCCAGAAAGTATTTAACATAGTAGAAACATGGTTTACAAATAGATGCCTCCTTCTCAATGCTAAAAAAACTAAGCTCCTTCTCTTTACACCCACAAACAAATCCGCACACACAAACTTCTCTTTTTTTTCCAATAATGGTACTATTATACTACCTGACACAACCACTAAACTGCTAGGAATAACTATTGACAATAACCTGACTTTTGATAGCCACATAAATAATACTATTAAAACTGTCAACAGAAAAATAGGCTCCTTATATAAGATCAAACCTTTCCTAACTCCTATAGCCAGAACCACAATTGCTCACTCACACTTAATCTCTACACTTCTGTACGCTTCACCCATATATACTAACCTAAAGAAAAATAATCTTACCAAGCTAGCAAATTCCTATAATTCCATTGCCAGATTTGCCACTGGCAACACCTTTAGAACTCACCGCTGTCTGAATCTAAGGCAACTAAGGCTGGCTTGAACTTCAAAACCAACTGATACTACCCCAACTCACCATTGCCCACAAGATTTTCTACCAACCCAACAGTACTCCTATTCTTTCCAATCTCATCCAGCCTTACAAAAATCTGAATTCCCTGCGCTCCTCTAAGAAACTGCTTGCTTGTATAGGCAAGTCTAATAACCTGGCTGGAGACTCTCTTTTTTGTAACACAGTGGGAAAACACTGGAACCTACTGCCTAACGAACTAACATTACTTTCTTCCTTGCCTCTCTTTAAACATAACCTCAAAAAACACCTCCAAACACACTGGTTATGCCCCTGTAGCAAGCCTGACTAACCATTTCCCTTTACTAAGTATAGCTCCCTAAATTTCAAATTCCTACTATTCTCACTTAAATTACTAACACTCCAAATGCATTTGTTACATACTATTTCCTTGTAAGATAGACTAACTGATACTCCCAAATTTATATGCCAATAAACTCTCTCTAGTAGATTAATTACACTTAATTAACTAACTTCTTTCTCTATCTTATTAATACTGGTTGTACAGCATACTTTCTATCTCTAAGCACAAGTCCTTGTTGTATTTTTATTAAAATCTTTTCTGTTAACTTTTAATTCTTTAAATTTTAATTTTTAATTTTTAATAATGTAATTCTATAATTGCCGGTGCTTTTCTCCCCGGGCCTCTACTGAAAATGGAAATATATCCAATTAGACTAGCCCGGTTAACAAATGTAAAATAAAATAAATAAATAAAATAAAAAAGATGATAATCCTGGGTGCAAGCTTAAATACAACTGCCCAAATGCTTATCTCATGCCAGACAAACGCAGACAACTGACTACTTATTTCAAAATGTTGGCAACAAAGACCCAGTTATCTGCAAGAAAAATTCTGCAGGCCTTGGGTTTCATGGCATCCTGCATTCTGCTAATTCCATATGCAAGACTGCATATGAGGAAACTTCAATGGTATCTAAAAAGTGTTTGGACTCAACATTGCCACAGCCTGAAACAGTAATTACCCTCATTCCCTGCCTGCAACAGGAGTTTCGATGGTGGGCAAAAGCCTGTCACCACAACATGGGACAGCCATTCACCTTACCCACAGCTAGGCAGACATTGACAACAGATGCATCAGATTATGCCTGGGGGGCCCATATGGCAGGAAGATGTATTCAGGGCACATGGTCCGCAAGTCAAATGCATCTACATATCAATCAAAAAGAGATGCTAGCTGTTCAGAATGCCCTAACAGCCTTCAAGGATCAACTTCATCCAGGGCAACTACTAATAAAGACGGACAATACTACAGTCATGTGGTACATAAACAAGCAGGGAGGCACACATTCCTACCCCCTCTGCAGGCTAGCCATGACCTTGTGGCACACAGCATTGACTTACCAAGTACATCTCCAAGCTCAATTCCTGCCAGGAAGGAAAAAATAATCTGGCAGACGAGCTAAGCAGAAACCTAATGGATCCCCACGAGTGTCTTCAGCATGATTACATGGACCTGGGGACGCCCGGACATAGACCTATTTGCCTCCCCTCACAACTACCAACTACAAAGATTCTACACGAGGACTTATCAGAAGCAAGCATGGAAAGTGGATGCCCTATCTTTCAGCTGGAAAAATCTAACAGTATATGTCTTTTTTTCTCCTCTGCCTCTCCTCCCCAAGGTACTCCTCAAGGTCAAACAAGAGAAACCAAAAATGATACTGATTGCCCCAGACTGGCCCCGCCAGCACTGGTACCCAATCCTAAAGAGCTTGTCTCACTGCCCAGCCTGGACATTACCTCAAATACCTCACTTATTGACCCAACTAGACAGTCAGATACTGCACAGCCAACTCAAAACCTTAAACCTGGCGGCATGGCAGATTATATAGCCTCTCAAGACACATCTCTCTCTAAGGCAGTGATGGATGTTATTTTGGAGGCCAGGAGGCCTAGCACCAGAAAATCTTATGCAGACAAATGGAAGAGATTCTGTGCTTGGAACCAAGCACAAGGTATTGAAATGATTGTTCCAAATATTCCTCAGATTTTGCAATACTTAACTGAGATGCTGGATAAAGGCCTTTCCTTTTCATCAATTAAAATTTATGCCTCTGCCATTTCAGCTCATTACAGTACAGAAACACCTATTTTTTCTTATTCGTTACTGAGGCAGTACCTCAGAGGGGCCAAAAACATAAGACCTCCAAGGAGAGCACCAATACCTGCATGGGACCTCAACTATGTCTTGGAAAAACTCACACTGCCTCCGTTTGAGCCAGCCTCTGCAGCTGACATAAAATTCTTATCCTGGAAAACAACTCTGCTCCTAGCAATAACCTCCGCTAGAAGAGTCTCAGAGTTACAGGCAGTCATGGCTGTGGAACCTTTTATAATTTTCCATCCTGACAGGGTTTCACTGAGGACAAACCCTACATTTATGCCTAAGGTACTGTCCAGTGTGGCCCTTAACCAAACAATTTATTTGCCTACTTTTTACCCAAACCCACAGAATAAGGGTGAGAGAATTCTGCATTCTTTGGACATTCACAGACAGCTACGCTTCTACTTGGACAGAACTAAAGCTTTCAGAAAGACTGAGCAACTTCTAGTGGCATATGCTGCAGCATCACAAGGAAAGCCTATCTCAAAACAGACTATTTCAAAGTGGATAGGCCATTGCATTCATTTCTGCTATTCACAGCATGGCAAATCACTGCCTAAGGGCATTAGGCCACATTCAACCAGAGCAGCAGCCATTTCAGCAGCCTTCCTCAGAGGAGTACCAACCAAAGACATCTTAGAGGCTGCAACTTGGAGTTCAGTGCATACCTTTACAAAGCACTATCACTTTCCTCTCTACTCTAAATCCAGGGCAGGCTTTGCCACTGCAGTTCTGCAGGGCATTATAGCCTCTCCTAATCTTATTTAGCTCCAGCCTCCCAACCTTAGCTTTGGGATTCAACCCAATTGTAATTACTGCAACAGTGAAACACGATGAACATAGTACAGTTGTGTACCTACCATAAATGTAGATGTTAGAGTGTATTCACTGTTGCAGTCCAGGTTACCCTCCCACCATCCCCTTTTTTCTTTGCTGGGACCTATCTGTACTTTTCTACTCCTATACAACCTATGTGGTGTATTTGCTTGTAGATGAAGGAAAAGTTGTTTTTTGTGCATGCATGCTTATTGGCATAATTTAGCCTACCTTTTTAGGGGCACCTGACATCTGGGGCAAGAAAAACTGAAGAAAATGGTGTCGGCTGCATCTTGTATACCCCTGACGCACTGACGTCAGGGAAGAAGCGACAGCAACCGACGCCGGGCCTAGACTTTGGAACTCAGGCCGACTGCGGGTAGCCTGCCAGCAGGATAACCCAATTGTAATGACTGCAACAGTGAATACACTCTAACATCTACATTTATGGTAGGTATACAACTGTATTTTCTCTGCTGGTATGATTGCATCTTTACTAAAATAGGTGCTGGCTGCTTTCTCATGGCCATGTCTAGAGTACATGCTCAGTGTGCCCTTTCAGTTAACAATTTCTGCTGTGGAGCACCAGTCCAGTTGATTATTTGTGCTTTCATAAAATTAATCTAGTCCATTCTTTCTGGTTTCTGTGGTACAGCAGAAAATCTCAGGTTTTCTTTACTTGCTCTGTCTTCAAACTCTACTGTTTTTTGGAAATGGCTCTTCTTGAGAAGCTTCCTACTTGGCTATTATTGCAGTTTTGTCAGTACATCTAAACAGCTAGTTAATGATGATGCTTCTATTTTTCCAGCCTTTAGTTGTTTGAGTTAATGTAATCACTCACTCTTTCATTTATTTAACCCCCCCTGCATACATTTCATTTATTTTTTCTCTAAATTACTGGAAGTCTTCTCCTGAGCCAAAGCTGAAGCTTGAACTGCTTCTTGCTGAACAGCTGCAGAATCTTTCCTAAACAATGTTTTCTCCCTTCTTTTTATGATTGATTTTTTTTTCAGGTTTTTCCTAATATTTTCTTTGGTGGTATTTAGGCAGTGTACTTACTTGCCAGTAACTGAATTTTATCCCCAAAAATACATTCAATGGCACACCTGTTTCTTATTTTCTGTTTTCACACTGTGAGAGCTGAAATTAAGCTGTTGATCAGTGTGTAGCCATCTTGGAAATCTTTGTGGGTGTTTTGTTTTAAATTGCTATTTTGTTGTAGTGTGTTGTTTTATGGACATTGGGATACAATGCGGCTTAGATGTTTGATGTTTCCCCATTGTTTTACAGTCTCAGAGTTGGTATATTTAATGTTGTGGGATGTGGAGGAGCAGCCTCCACAGATGGGGTATGCATTTTGTCTTGCCACAGTATGGACATTTCTTGCAGTTCAGTGTGGTTTTGTTTATGTTGGGAGATGATGGTTTAGTAGGTAAGAATGTTTTTGCTGTTCTCTGTTCTGGGATTTAATGTATGTATGTTTTCTGGGTGTGTGTCTGTGTTCCAGGGTGTAGTGTTTTGGTGGTTTTGTATTAAAATCAGAATTAGATTTGTATGCAGCTTTCTACCTTCTCCAACTGCAATTTATAGTCATAATTTTATTTTTGTTGCATTTCTTTGCTGTCACTTAGCAGCCATGGGCTGTGTGCTGCCATCTCTACAGTTCTACCATTTATATCCAGTTAAGGGCTTGCAGAGTGTGTTGTCTAGTGACCTGCCTTTGGCAAGAATTGTTCTCACTACTTACCCAATAAATGTTTCTGTCCACATCTCTGTGAACCAATCCTATTATTCTTCCTTTCTTAATTTTTTTTACATTCATTCGCAGCTCAAAACGCACAGATTTCCCTGCCCTTATCAGTACTTCTCATGTATAATCTGATTGCCACATCTGTGAGCCAATTTGGTTCTCCTCCTCCTCCTTAAAGGGTTAGTTATTTCAATACTTTACCATCCTTCTCTCTACCACACACTGTCCTCAGGATTCAATAATGCCTACACTAAATGTACACTGTTCTGAGTGAACAGACAACTCACACACAACTCGCACCTTTGTTTCTTCCTAATTTTAGTTTTCTTATTGATATTCTTGCAGCTTTAAATATTGACAGAGATTCATAAACATTGCCACAAAGTGTAGACTACATGTACTCCTGTGTAATCTTTGAGTGACTAGAAAGTGCAAAAAATGTAATAAGAATTTTCTTGAATACATGTTGTGTACACTTAGTGTGGGCTTTATTGAATCTGGCCATGTGTCTTTTTTACTTACACAGTACATTAAGGCAAAAGCTAAATTGTCTGACTGTGCCCTGCACTGAGTAATTTTCTTAACCTTTGCCAGTCAGTTTATCAGAGCTTGATGGATTTGTGATATAGTTATGGAATATGACAGTATGTCTAAAGACTTGGAGTCTAGATTTATGTTCAGGGGTATCTCCTACAAAAGTTAAAAATTCTAAGAGAATAAGCATCATCTGTCTGGACCTGATGTGGTTTACTGCAAACATTTGAAACCTGAGTCCAGTACAAAGTTCAGAGTTACCACTGCTTTTGGTACCAGTGTGTTGAAAATCAAGATTATTATTAATAAATATTGGTCCATTTTGTAAGTGACAATATTTTTAGTAATATACTGAGTGACGAATGCCTGTTTAGCTACAGAGAAACCAGAAATTTAAAGGAACATTTTTAGCATTTAAATACAGGGGGCTTGAATAAGGCAATTATTTCATTTAATTTACATTTGTTTACTTGGAAAGTCTGACTGGACAAAGTGTCCTTTTTCAGTGGAGGCCCGGGGAAAAAATTTCCGTATAAAATCTGACTAACATGTTGGTAGCACATTTTTGATACAGAGAAGGTAGACATATCACAATGTAAGGGAAGAGAAAACAACTGGATATAACATTTCAGTTCAACATTTTGCAGTGATTATAAGTTACAGTGCAGGTAAAACAAGAAAAAAAAAAAAAAAGAAAAACAATAGAAGATTATTGTGGTAGCAAGGAAGGTAATTTATCTTAGGATAATTAATGGAAACCAGTTATGATAGCAGTACTGCTGTATTAGGTGTTTTGAAAAAAGCTTGAAGATCCTGGCTCCGCTATGTCATAGAGACATGGAAAGTTGGTTATAAGTTAGGAGCTCTAACCAGGAGAGTATATAATAGCAGTACTGCTGTATTGGATAGTTTGAAAAAAACGTGAAGATCGTGGCCCGCTTTGTTAGTGGCTATGTTGGTTAGGGCAGGTTAGAGCAAGAGCATATCCAGATATTTTGTAAGTGTGTTTTAAGAATATCTTTGAACTTTGTAGTGTTTGGAATTCCTTTCCTCTATATGTAAAAAACAATCACAAAGTTTGGCTATACAGTTAGAATAGACAGCTTCTCCAGCAGAGTTGGTAGCTTTTGTAATATTTAGTAGACATTTATTGTTAGAACAAAGGACATGATTGGCAGTATGTGGTTGGAGGAGGTGGAGGAGGGCAGAGGTTTTGTTTGGGTGATAGAATATGAGGTTGGGGAGTTCTAACCAGAGCTTTTTAAGAGATGTGCAGTGGTGAGTTCTAAATGCTGAATCTGAGGCAAACTTTGGAATTTTATTTTAACAGATGTCAGGTTTGTTTAAATCTGATTTCTTGATATTGGTAAGAATGGGTGAAGCATAGAGAAGAGTCGAGATTAGGTGAGTTCTAGCAGCTGTGGCTTATTTTGTATTTGTGATGAATTTTTTATGTCTGTATAGTGATCCCAGTTTTTTATGAACTGTTTTATTGTGCGGGATATGTGAGTGTCGAATTTTAAGTTATCTATGATCATTCCAAGAAGCTTGGTGTGGGATACTGGAGAAATTGTGTTATTTGCTGATGCTATAGTAAATGATAAGGTAGGATCGTTAGACCTTGTGGGGTGGAATATCATAAGTTTAGTCTTGTTGGGGTTAAGAATATGTTGAGCACTAGATAGCCATGATTCGACCTCTAGGAATGACTGCTGATTGATGTCTTATAAGTGCTTGGAGTGTGGGGCAGTACAAATTAGGGTGAAATCATTGGCGTATTGCAACAGGGATGCAAGTGAAGTGGCAGAATGAAAGTTGTTAGTGAGCAGAGTGAAGAGTTGGGTCCATGATGGAACCCTGTAGAACATCTAGTGTGATTGGCAGAAGAGGGGAGATTTTTGCTGCCATTTTAACAGCCTGTTGATGCCCTACTAGGTAGTCTTGGAACCAGGTAATGGCAGAATGGTTAAGATTAGAGACAAAAGTTAGGAGTTAGGAGAAACCGTATTGAAAGCCTTCAATAGGTCAAGGAATAAGGAAGACACTAAATTGCTTTCCTTCCTGAGATGGTTAATTGTGTTAGTAAAGGTCATTGTGCAGTTGTAGTGCTGTGTTTTGGTTGAAAACCATGCTGTGTATTAGAAAGAAGATCATTGGTTAAGAGAGAGTGGAGTAGCTAAGAGTGATTACATCTTTCTAGAATTTTGGATAGTGGAGATAAGATTGAAATAGGGCGAGTATACTACCTTTATGTAATGTAATGCGAGATATTTTCCATATGGATGGGACCTTTTGTTCTGATATGGAACAATTAAGAAGTATGGAAATAAGGTAGCAAATGCCATCTACAGCAATTTTTAGGTATCTGACAAGTAGTTGGTCAGCTGCTAGTGTTGTTGGTTTAAGTTATTTTTTAGATTTTTTTATAGTGTGTATGGGAACAGGTTGGAAGGAAAAAGTATTATCATTTGGTGTAGTTTCTAGGGTGGGTGGAGTAGGTGCAAGGTTATTGTTTTTTGTAATGACCCAAATGGATTCTGTTAAGTATTTATTGAATTGTGTTTATATACTTTCATTTGTGTTGTTAGTTGATGGTGATGGTGTGTGTGTTTTGGCCAGGGTGTAACTTTTTTTTAATAATGTACCAGACTTTATGTGGATCCTTTTGGCATTTGGTTTGGCTGGGGGTGTAATGGTTAATTTTGTCTTGCCTAATTTGTTTTTTGTCTTTGTTGTGAAGTTCAAGATAAGCCCATTTGTTTATTGGGGGTTTATTGTTGTTCCATTTGCCCCAAACTTTATCTCTCATTTTTAATAATGATCTAGTTTCCTTGGTTAACCAAGGGGCATGGTTGGCTTTTATTCTTATAGTTCTGGGAGGGGCTAGATTATCCAGTATCCTAAGGAAATTTATATGAAAGAACTGAACTGCTTCCCCTAGAGGTAGGTATTTGAGAGGTACCCAATTACAGTGTTTTAGGATGGATATGAAGTCTGTAGGGGAGAAGTGTCTTTTATTATTAATGATCTAGTGATTGGTGTTGAGTTTAGTTGGGTTTATACTTTGTGAAGATAGGTTGAATAGTGGTCACTAAGGGTGTCAGGAGGCAGCCTGATAGTAGAGAGGGTGAAGGTTTATTACTTGGAGTCCAGCTAAGGATAGACGGTCTCCTAGATGATTTGTCAGTTCTGGTAGCAGACTTAATTAACTGACAAAAGCCGTGAAGATTTATATGGTTGGTCGTTCTGGGGGAATTGCATGTATTCCAGTCTATATTGAGATCTCCTAAGATATGGTTTCCTGTGGCAGTGTGTGAGATGTCCACTGGATAATTTGTTCAACTGTGTTGAGGTTGTTTCCTTGGGGAATATAAGTTGCTATTATATTTGTGTTGCTTAAGGTTGATTATTAGTTTAGAAAGAAGTATTTCGACAGTGTTAAACTCAGAGGTACTTTAGGTTGTTGAGAGTTAAGTTGAGATTATTTTTGAACAGAATAGATATCCCTCCTTTTTTTTTCTTTTCCCTGTCTAGCCTAAGAATATTATATCCAGGAGGTAGTATTTCATTGTTGGTAATGTGAGGTTTTAGCCAGGTTTCTGTCACTATGGCAATGTCTGTTAAGTAAAGAGCTATGGTTGCATGGAGTTCATGTATATTTTTAAGAATACTGGATGCTAATGTTGAGTGTTAGTAGGTCAGCAACTTTTCTGGGGATTTTGAAGAGGTTTTGAGGTAGAGCTGTGGGTTGGGAGTTTGAGTTTGTTCTATTTGTGATGGGTCCAGGGTTGGGGTACAGGTCTCCACTAAGAGCTGAGTTGCTATGTATGTGATAAATTTTAGGAATTTTGTAATTAATGCATCATGTCTGCTGGAAATGTTGGTGAAGCATTAAAAGTGAGAATATGGTGCATAGTTTGATTTAAAATAGTGGTGTTGAAAATGGATGGAGATATTAGGATAGAGTTGTAAATATTCCAATAAGGGTGTGGGAATGGGGTAGCATAAGTGCTGAATGTGTGATTTAGGAGGGTATGATAGGAAGTGTAGTGGGCAGAGAATGTGAGTAAAGTCAGGAGAATAGAGTATAATACTTTGTATATTGGAGGAATGGGTAACGGGGTATGATATGATAGAGTAGAGGCTGGGTGTTAGATGAAGCATTAATGATTATTAATTGGATAATTAATGTAAGGGATGTAGCTAGATAAGTTTAAATGTACGTGTACTGGGGGTGGGTGGGTGGTAATTGGGGGTAGGGGAGTAGAGTGAGCCAGGCATACTGAGGGCAAATGGACTGGGTTGTGTTAGCACTTCAAATAGTTCAGTGGCACTTAAATTAGTCTTAGCCGTACTGGTCTTATACTAGTGTGTTATGGGCTTTGGGAGGAAGGGCAACCCGAACAAAAGCATCCAATCTAGTGCATATGGTGCTTGTTGTTAAAAAAATAAACTCTTCAGCAAACACATAATCTAGCAGTAGTACAATTGCCTTTTCAGTGACCAGCACATATACCGCTAGTTATGCATGTTGCTTTAACAACAGTCAGTGTAAAACATTCATATGCAAGTTCTACAGTATTGTGATTGGAATGTTAAACAACAGGCTATACAGTAGCAAAGCAGTAGTCCGTATATGGCTGCCCAACTTTACAAGCTTATAACTGCCGTATACAGATAACCTCATTGCCTTTGCAAAAAACTGCTTTCCTATTGAATTGCATAACCACTGTTATGCTTTCTTACATAGGTTGGCTAATTATATACAGTTTTCCTGATAGAGAGCAAAGGGTTGCAGACTTTACTTGCATGGCATGCACACTAGTGTCTGGGATGTTGGGGATCCTATTCTACCAGGATTGTAGGGGTTTAAAAATGGCACCCTTTACTTTCCTGTTATCAGTAAACTCGGGACAGATGCTGTCATAGGGGGAGGGGTCAGGTGTACCGGGGAACTAGCTAGATAGGAGGGACTTGTGGAACAGGAACAATTGCAGTAAATGGCTATTCAGGAACTGAAACTGCGAGCGTGGCCGTCCAGTAATCAAACAAAAAACAGTCAAGCATGCCCCAGGTCAGTGCTCCTACAAGGTTAAAATGTTAGCGCTTCATAAGTGTAGTTCAGTGGCACTTAAGTTAGTCTTTGCCCTACTGGTCTTATACTAGTGTGTTACAGGCTTTGAGAGGAGGAGCAACCCTGACAAAAGTGTCCGATCTAATGTGTGTACTGCTTGTTGTTAAAAAAAAAAAAAAAAAACTAACTCTAATTTCTACTAATTTGCTGAGTAGTGAAGGGAGTTAGAAACGGACATACACAGCAATCTTTCTTCACTTTAATTGTGGTTGCCACAGTTAGGATTGCAGGCACGTATCTAACTTTGGCACAGAAAGGGAAAGCAGTATCCTCAGAGCAGTGTTATGGGAACTGCAAGCTTTATTTGCTTTAATTACGGTTGCCATGGCAATTTAAAGCTAGACTTTTCAAGTTCTCCTCATGAGCACTGTAAACTTTACATATAGATGGCCAAAACAGATGTTTTCACAACAAAAAATTATTACAAAATGTTATGATGTATTTCATTTTGAGACCCACCACCCTGGCTGCTGACCTCCTCCCAGCAGACTATCTGCAAAAGGCTGCTGACACCATAGTATACCCCATCTCGATCTTGATCAACAGAGCTGTATCTGAAGCTACTGTACTCACTATATGGAAAATCTCCCATGTCATACCTCTCCATAAAGAAGGCAGTTCCACTGAACTGTCAAACTTTAGACCCATAGCTATTCTGTCACCTCTAGCTAAAATTATGGAGAAGTGTGTACATATACAGCTCATGCACTACCTCACATAGAACAAGCTGTTCTCCAACTTTCAGCATGGCATTAAGCCACACCATAATGCTACTTCTGCCCTCCTCTCTTTTCTCTAACGTCATTAATCATAACCGCAAAAATAACAAGCTATCCTCAGCATGATTTCTAGATCTAGCCAAGGCTTTTGCTATGGTTAACCAAAAAATGCTTATAAATACCTTGAAAGCCTTCTCCTTAAATAACCATGCACTCCAATGGTTTCAGTCCTACCTGCAGGGCAGGCAACAGGCAATTCTATGGCAGGACAAGCTATCATCTCGCCTACCCATCACATTAGGAGTCCCCCAGGGCTCGATACTTGGATCCCTTCTTTTCTCCATCTTTATCAATGACCTTCATTTAGTCATCCCAGATGCTACCTGCATTCAATATGTGGCTGACTCCACCTTGATTTGTTCTGACACCTCAACAGCTACTTTATTCACATGAACCCCAAATACCTTCAATACAGTGGAAAAAATGGCTCTCTAATCAACATCTAATCCTAAACCCCAACAAAACTAAGCTGCTCCTCTTCTCCCCCACACACAGGAGACCCCCCTGCCATCCTTCAACATAACTGCTAACAATGGCACTATCTTCTCCCCAGAAGCCCAAACTAAATTACTGGGTGTCATAGTTTAAAACTTGAAGTTTGATGCGTATATCAGTCAAACTATCAAAACCATTAATAAAAAAAACATGGCTCTCTTTACAGAATCAAACCTTTCCTTACCTTACTTGCTGGAACTGCAATTGCCTGTTCCCATCTACTATCAACTCTTCTCTACGCCTCACCTCTATTCTCCAACTTAAACAAAACAGATCTTAATGCACTATCATCCTGCTATAACCACATTGCCAGATTTGCTTCTGGCACAGCCTACCCGGACACATCACTGTCACAATCTAAATTGACAAGCATGGCTTGAATTGCCTAGCCTTTTGCAGTTCAACCAGCTAATAGTGGCACATAAAGTCCTTTACCAACCAGAAAATACACCTGCACTAAAAAATATTATCAGCCCCTACACCAGCACCCGGCCACTGTGATAATCCACTAGACTCCTAGTTCAAACATACAAATCCAACTACTCAGCTGAGGACTCTGTTTGCCAACTCTGTTGGAAAAACATAGAACAGACTCCCAGCTGACTTGACCCTAGAACTCTCACTAACTCATTTCAAAAACAAACAAGAAATTCTTCAAAACTCATTGGTTATTTCCTTGCCATAACCCTGACTAGTGACCTCTCTATTACTTGGTGCCTTACCTTCAACTACTTCTAACTTTTTTTGTACCACACCATTTCAGGAAGGGTCAGTTGTATAACTGCTGCTCAATGTGTCTTAAACCTGAATGTAATGTTATGTTTTGTAAAGTGTTATATAATATGTTAGTATTATATGTGCTAAATGCTGGCATTGCTTATGACTGTAATCTGCTTGAAACTAGCATTTACTAAATGTTCATTGTGTATTATCTTGGAGCTTTTCTCCCCGGGCCTCAGCTGAAAATGGACATATATCCAGTCGGCCTATCCCGGTCAACAAATGTAAACTTTATTATTTATTTTTATTTTTGATTTGTTTACCGGGAAAATCCAACAGGACTAGGTCCATTTTCAGTGGATGCCTGGGGAGAAAAGCTCCACAATTAATATATAGTAAGAAGTTAGTACAAAAAGAAAAGATTAACAGGCAATGCAGGACTGAAATACAGTTAGATTAAATATTTACAAAGGTAGTATAGACAGTTTACATTTCTAGTAAGCATACACTTAAGGAAGTACAAAGACAAAAGAGTGTTATTCTAAGAATATGCATTCCTATACAAGTAGGATAGTGTGAATTCTAGACTCAAGTTGTTTTTAAGGAGAAGAGAAGGTATAAAGATTATCAAGTGATACATGGGCAGATCCATGTTGTCCTAAGATGAGATTTGAGTAATATTTTGAAGTTTGTGTTTGTTGTAGTAGAGGTAATATTAGTGGGGAGATTATTCCATTTCTTGGCTATGATGTGGGAATATAGGGCTTTACCTGCAGTGTCGTTAGCAGTAGGAACACTGTGGAGAGGTTTATTAGATGAGCGGAGAGGGCGACTGGTAGAGTGGCAGGTTAATAGCTGTTTAAGGGCAGGAGTTTTATCTGGGTAGTTTTTGATGCTGAAGGCACGTGAGTTGTTTGTATGTTAGTAAGTTAGAAAATTCAAGCCATTGAAGTTCTTTTAGTACTTGGCAGTGATGAGTTCTAAAGGGGGAATTGTTAGCAAATTTGGCAATCTTGTTATAGCATGACTCTAACTTGTCCAGATCTGCTTTTCTAGTATGGGTTAGGATTGGTGCAGCATAAGTAAGTGTTGATAAGAGGTGAGTTTGAGCTAGGGTGATTCTAGATTTCTCCGTGAGATAGTTTTTGTGCTTATACAGGGTTCCCATTTTTTTTGTGAACTTTCTGAATGGTTTGTGCTATGTGTAGATCGAATGATAGGTTGTTGTCAATTTGAACTCCTAGGAGTTTTGTGTGGGTGGAAGAGAAGATAGTGCCATTCCTAGATGAGATAATGAAAGTAGAGGGGGTTGATTTTGTTTTATTAGGGGTGAACAAGAGAAGTTCGGTTTTATTGGGGTTAAGAATAAGTTGGATGCCAGTGATCCAAGTTTCAATAGCAGAGAAAGATTCCTGGGCAAGTTGTTGTAGGGTGTTGATGGGGCTGCACAGATGAGAGTGGAGTCATCTGCGTACTGAATAAGTGAGGCTTGCTTAGAGGAGGTGTAAAGATTGTTTGTAAAGATAGAGAAAAGTAGTGGGCCTAATGTTGAGCCTTGTGGTACTCCTATAGAGTTAGGAAGAGGAGGTGATAGGTCATTTTGCACTGTACAGATTGTTGTCTATTTGATAAATAGCTATTGAACCAGGAGATAGAAGGGGAAGTAAAGGATAGAGATTGAAGAGCATCCAATAGTTTAGGGTGTGAGACCATGTCAAATGCTTCAGAGAGGTCTAAAACGGTAGCAGATACATAGTTGTTGTTTTATGATGACTAACCAGATTAGTGAAGGAGAGAAGAGCAGAAGTTGTACTATGATGAGGGCGGAATCCGTGTTGGGTGGAGGAGAGATGATTGTTTGTATTCAGGAATTGAATAACTTGTGAATGTATGCATTTCTCTAGGATCTTAGATAAGGGGGAAAGAATGGCTATAGGCCGATAGTTGGAAAAGTCATAAGATTTACCACCTTTGTGAAGAGGTATAATGTAGGATGTTTTCCATAGTTGTGGCACATAAGCTTGCTGAATGGCCCTGTTTGTTAGGATTGATACTGGGTATGATAGTGAGTCAGCTGCTCTTTTTAGGAAGTTAGCAGGAATACCATCTGCTGCTAGTCTGGTAGGTTTTAGTTTGAGGAGGAGGTTTCTAATTTTAGATGTAGGGACAGGTGAGAGAGAAAAGGATGGTAGGTTGGAAAAGTTGCTAGGAGAGTTCCCAGTAGATGAGGTTGGTGAAGTATTAGTGTTTGTTAGTTGGTTGGCCAGAGTGTGGATTGAGGTTATGAAATGGCAGTTAAGTTGGGAAGCTATATCTTTGCTGATGTTCTTCGTGTTTCACTGTTGCAGTCATTACATTTGGGTTATCTGCTTGCAGGTAGCCCTCAGTCGGCCTGATTAATAAAGTCTTCGGTCCTGCATCGGTTGCTGTCCCTTCTTCCATGACGTCAGGTCATCAGGGGTATAAAACATGCAGCCGATGCCATTACGTCAGTTTTTCTTGCCGTGCGGTGCCCGAAGCAGAAGCAGTTCGCAAGTGCCGGTCGGCTGACTCCTGAAATTTTCATTTTCTGTTTCAAAAAAGAGGCTTAGGGATTTCCTTCTACCGCAACATAGGCATTTAGCTATTCCTCCTGTACTAGACATTGTTGATGATGCTTTTTCGGAATCTGATTTGGCCCCTGATTCCCTGCCTCCTGCTCCCAGAAAACCTGACGGATACTACAGGGTCCCTAAGTCTCACAAGTTCCTTTTTAAAAATCCTATTGCAGATCCAGAGACTATTTTACAGGGGCCCAAGGGCATTAAGGCTTCTATTGCTAAAAATCCTACCCCTTCTGATAGAGACTCCAGGGCGCTGGATAGATGGGGTAAGAAGGTTTACACTTCTGCAACCTTGGCCATTAGGGCTTTAAACTGCCAGTTTCATGTTAAAGTATCAGCAACATGTTACTGGACTGCTTAAACAGAAAATGATGATTCCTGACTGTGTAGAAAATAAAGAATTACAGGATTTAATGCATTCTGCTGAACAAGTTGGAAAACATATTTTGCAATGTGGTTTTGATTCATTGCAGGCCTCTTGCAGGGCTGCTGTTACTAGGTCTGTGCTCAGAAGGCATGCTTGGCTTAAGGAGCAATCTTTGCCTGATCATGTTAAAGCTAAATTGTTGGATGCTCCTTTAAATCAGGACAGCCTGTTTGGCAACAAGCCTGGAGAAGTTCTTAAAAAGATGGAAGATAAAGCTAAATCAATGCAAACTGTTAAAGATTTTTTACAAGTTCAGCCTCCTAGATTTAGTAGGCATTGGCCCTCTAAGAATTGGTCCTTTCCAGCCCCTTCCAGGTCTCCTCAAGCCAAACCCAGACACAGCAAAAACCTCAGGTTTCAGTCCCAGGGGATACACAGAACTAAGCAGGGGGGGCCTCCACTTCCAAATCTGGGAATAGTAAGACTCCCCCTATGGGAAACTGTCTCAATTACTTCCTTTTAAAATTTCCAAGCACTTATCAACTGACTGCCCCTTTGGGGGGAAAGATTGCTCTTCATGCAAAGAATTGGGAACTCATTACCCAGGACAAATGGGTTTTAAATAGTGTCCCAGGGATACAGATTTCACTTCCACACATTGCCAACACCAAGCAGGTGGCTGGACCTACCCCCAAATCAGTAGGCAGAGGCCCAAAAACAAGTACTTTTTCTCTTAAGCATGGGGACTATTCAACTGGTACCAGAAGAGGAAAAGGGACGAGGTTTCTACTCAAGACTTTTCCTGGTACCTAGAAAATACAATTCATGGCGTCCTATCCTGGTCCTGTCTACTCTAAACACCTTTTTGGAAATTTCAAAATTCAAGATGCTGACTCTTTCACCAATGGCTTCCTATGCTAAGCAAAGATGCCTGGTTGGCAACACTAGATTTAAAAGAAGCATACCTGCACATCCCAATCAGGGAAACTTGCAGAAGATACCTACGCTTCAAAGCAGGCTACACGCACTATCAGATCTGATATTGTTAATCTTCGTTCATTCCTTACGCATGGGTATGGGTTCCGACCTCGGAACCGAGCCATCCATTTTCCAAGCTCACGTCAGCTTCAAACTCTCGAGCTAAATTCTTACCCTACCCACAATCCCCCCTCTCCCTGTTACCTCAGATTTCGTTTGCCGCATTGCCATTCGGTCTTGTCAAGCTGCTTCTCTTGAGCCAAGTACAGTTATTTGTTGTTTAATAGTCATTTATATTACTTTTCTGTCAGAAAAGTTTCTGTTTCATTGTCTCTTACCCTATCGCATCTAGCGACCATATTTTCCTCAGGTTTTCCTTCTCTTTTCTCTACCTTTTTACTGCGAGGTATTCTCCCCTTACCATCATTGGTAATCCTTCCCTTTTTCTCATACCTTTGGGTATTCTTTTGTACCATTGCTGGTACCCTTTTCTGCTTTCTATTTTTGCTATCATGGCAGATAAGAAAGGTAGTCCGGGGTTTAAACGGTGTTCTGATTGTGGACACAAACTACCTACTTCTGATGCACACTCTTTGTTTGGAGGCGTCCCACTTATCTGTTGACCCACCCTGTACTATCTGTGAAAAGTTTTCAAATAGAACTTTGTTGGAAAGGAAAAACAAGCTGTTACTGAAGGGACTTCTTAAATCTCCCTTTTTGGAGGCTATTTCTGGGTCGAAGGCCTCATCCCCTCCTAGAGCCCATAAGAAAATCTTGGATGTTCCTACCAAGGCTAAATCTTTGCCTTCGTCCCCGGCTGGGAACTCCTGCCAATCAAAACCTAAAAAGGCTAAAGTTTTGGCTCCGGAGCTCACTCAGTCAGCCCCAGTGGTTTTGGTGCCTAGACCTTCGGCACCGAGGCCTTCGACTCCATTACAATCTCTGCTCTGTCTTCTCCTGCAGCCTTCACTATATCGGCACCGAGGGGCTTCTCAATTCAGACTATTACAACTATGTCAGCACTGACCGTTCAGTCGGCGCAGACCTTGACCAAGTCGGCTCCGACATCTTACTTGGAACCGATGCCTTTATTGTTGAGTCCAGTTTTTGTTGGTTCCAGCCTCGGTACCGACAACCACTTCAGCACCGATCCCTGTGTTGGTGCAGACCATGACCTCTGCACCGATGACTTCGGTGCAGACACCCGTAGTCCAGTCTCTCTCGGCACAGTTGTTCTCGGTGCAGAGATGGGCACCAAGTTTGCCTCTTCTGTGGACAGGCATGTTTCTCCCTCAGTCTCCATGAGGTCCACTAGAAGCCTTTCCAAACACGATGTGTTGCTTCTTGTGGATCAGGTACTCTTGGCCAGGGGTATCCCACCCCCCTAGGAACTATCCTTCCTTGGGAGGTGATCACCCGTCTCCAAAGACCCCTTCTTACTCTCCTCCTTCATTGCCTTTGAAGTCCATGGATATAGCACAGCTTCCCCTTCTGCGGTTCCCTTTCTGGATCTCACTAAGGAACCGGAGTTGCCTTCGTGGCAGGAAAGTTTTGCTACGACCCAGGATGCCAGTTGTGACATGCATAGTTTGCTGCTCCACAGCCATCCAGGGACTCTGGGTCGGCAGGCTGAGCCACTTAGGGGAGGGGTGACCCCTGTCCTAGACATTCACCCCTCTTCAGGTGGACCAGCCTTCCAACTGATGGAGAAGGCTTTTGCTGCTGGCGATACTGGACTGTCTGTCCCGCCGCCCTCCTCTGGTACACTGGTTTCACAAGTTGCACCGAGCGGACACCGGGTGCAAGGGCCTCAGGACATATTCCCACAGGAAACCTCTTTTCCGCTGTCTTCCCCAGCTTCCCCCACTGAGAAAGTCCACCAGAAAAGTTAGTGTAAGAGGAAGCACATGGACTCCACAAACGAGTCCCTCACTGAAGAGACAGATTTTGATGACTGGGAAGGATCCCCTCGGTCACCCTCTGAGGTATCTTTTGGTGATATCCTCGAAATCCTGAAACAGAGTGGTGACTGGCAGTCCTCTAATCCGACATCTGAGGAATCTGTGTTCCTGCAAGCCTTTCACACACGGCCCCCTACCTCCTGAGTTACTCCACCTGCCGATGAACTTGTCTTTCTTATTGTGCAGCATGCTTGGAAGGCTCCTGACACTGTCAAAGCTATTCCCCAGAGGCCAGATCCCCATCGGTCAAAAGGTCTTCAAGTGGATGCTTTGGTGGTGGTGGCCGCAACAAAAAAGGATCTGACAGAAGAAGAAAGCCAGACTGTCCACCTGCCTAACAGAGTCCCGGGCCCTGGACAGGATAGGGAAGTGCACCTTTGCATCAGCAACCTTTACTATCAGGTCCCTGAATTATATGGCACACTTTACCAGGCTTCAAAGGGATCTGATTTCTGAAACCTTTGTCTGATGAGGTCCGTGACAAAGTAGCCTCTCAGCTGGCCACCATTGAGTCAATATCTAACTCCTCTATGCGACTGATATTTCATGCATCAGAAGGAGCAGCGAGTTCAGCTGTGGTCTTGAGACGACACGCCTGGATGCGCTTGTGCAATTTCGCAGAACCCTTTAAGGCTTCTTTTCTTAATGCTCCCATTGAGTCCTCCTCGTTGTTTGAACCCAAAGTTAAAAGCACACTGGCCAGATGTGAACAGGGCGGTAAGACCCTTTCTGCCATAGGTGTCCGTTATTCTTCCCCTCAACATGCTTTCTCCCAAAACCAAAAGAGTGGTAAGATATGGTTCAAGAAATCTCGGTCCTTTCCGTGACACACAGGCCGAGTTCTCCCCTAGAGGCAGAGGGGGAAACTCACAGGGAAGACGCTCCTTTCCAGACAGAGGGGGTCCGCGTAACCAGGGTTCCAGGGATTCTTTCCCTGGCCAATCCTACCAGTGCTTCTGAAGAGCAGCCCCCAACCCCTTTCCTCTGGAAGTGGTTGGGGGACGTTTCTCCTTGTACCCTTCTGCCTGGCTAACCATCACCACCGATTCTTGGGTACAAAGGATTATAATCAGAGGTTATCATATCCCCTTCGATCTTTGTCCTGTCCCTTCAAAAAACCTTCCTGACGTTCCACCCAGTCAAAGGGAAGAAGCAGCACTAGAGATTGAAAATCTGCTAAAAAAGAGAGTCATCCAAGTAGTCCCTCCAGACCAGATAGGATCCGGATTCTACTCAAGACTATTTTTGGTGCCAAAGAAAACTGGGGACTGGAGACCAATTTTGGATCTGTGTATTGAACAAGTTTGTGAGAGTACGAAATTTCCGGATGGTCACAATACAGTCTATCCTCCCGCTTTTGGAAAAAGACAATTGGATGTGCTCAGTAAATTTTCCAAGATGCGTACTACCACATAAAAGTGGACAGGCCATCAAGAAGATTTCTGCACTTCCGTGCGGGAGACAGTCACTACCCGTTCAGAGTACTGCCCTTCGGACTCTCTAAAGCCCCCAGAGTATTCACAAAGTGCATGGCAGTTGTCACAGCTCACGTATGACTTCAAGGATTCCAGGTGTTTCCATACCTAGATGACTAGCTCATTTCCACCCCCACCAGGCATCTATTGGAAGAAGCCCTGGCATACTCTCTCCTCGCTGCAAAAAGGCTAGGTATAACCATAAACTGGCAAAAATCTAATCTCACCCCATCTCAGTCGACAGAATTCTTAGGGGTTATCTTGGACACAATGAACTGCAGAGCTTCTATTCCAGAGTGCAGAATTTTAAGGATAAAGCAACAACTGATTCTAATCCTTTCAAGGAGAAATCCACGGCTCACTCGGTTCTGCAGCTGTTGGGTTCCATGGCAGCCACCATCACCATTGTCCCCCTGGCAGGTTTCACATGAGGCTTTTACAATGGCTACTGCTCACCCAATGGTATCCCTTTCAGTATCCTCTTTCAGCCATGATTCGAGTAACCCACAGGTGCAAACAGGATTTAAATTGGTGGATGACACACAATCTGTCACAATGGTCTCGCCCCTTCTCCCCCCAGCAACCCAAGGCCACAGTGACCACGGACGCCTCCCTGATGGGGTGGGGCTATGTCAAGGACAGACAGTCCCAGGCACTTGGTCCGAACTGGAGGCCCAGCTGCATATAAATGTTCTAGAACTGAGGGCGGTGCTTCTGGCGTTACAAGCATTCCACCCCCTGCTGCTGTCTGGGACAATTGCGATTCAATCCAGACTTCATGGCAGTGGTCTGGTACATCTAGAAGCAAGGTGGAACCAAATCTTACCCCCTTTGTCGAGAGGCCATGAGGATATGGCAATGGGCGATGGCTACCAACTGTTTTCTTCTAGCAACGCACATTCCCGGGAGTTCCAACGTGATAGCAGACAGACTCAGCAGGTGCATTCTTCAACGTCACGAGTGGTCCCTGAATCCTTTAATAGCGACGGAGATCTTCCAACACTGGGGCCGTCCTTGCTGCGACCTCTTTGTATCCCCGACCAACTACAAATGCAGAAACTACTTCGCCCTGTTTCCTCCTCCGGGACAGTCTCCCAGGGATGCTCTAGTCCACGATTGGCCCTCGGGTCTTCTTTACGCATTCCCACCCTTTCCCCAGTTTCTGAAGAAAGCCCGTCGGTTAAAGAGCAAGGTGATCCCCATAGCACCATATTGGCCTCGACAGATTTGGTTCCCCTTCCTTTGGCCTCCCCTACTAGATAGACCATGGATTCTCCATCCAACCCCAGAGTTGATCTCACATCCACAGAACCTATTCAACCATGGGATTTATCATTAGTTCTACAAGCTCTGACAATGCCACCTTTCGAACCAGACTCTTCTTGCGACCTCAAGCATTTGTCATGGGAAACCTTGTTTTTGGTCGCCATTACTTCTGCCAGATGTATTTCTGAGCTTCAAGCTTTATGTATCAAGAGTCCATACTTGATTTTTCATAGAGATAGTGTCTAGGTTCTCTAAAAGGTGGCTTCAGGTGATTCACACCTTTTATGAAGGTCTTGCACAATTTGTGGGACATAAGAGAGGAATCTTGGACACCCTCATGAAAATTAGAAATTGCAGCCAAATTAACTCTAATGGTAGAGGCCGAGAGACCCAATTGGAAGAGGTCAGCCAGATAGTCTAGTATTATTGACACTGGTGCTGAGAAGGGATCTACTTGTTTTTCTTTCAGCCAACAGGTAAATCTTTTCCACTTGCTCAGATAAGTAAATCTAGTAGAAGACCTATGAGATGCAATGAGAATGTCACGTACTGGTAAAGAAAGATCATTCTGCCTTGCAGTCAAGGGAATTGGAGTAGCCAAGCCGTGAGCTTCAGGCTGTTCAAGTTGGGATGAATCAGGTTACAGCAAGAGTTTCTCCGGTTCGATCCTTGGCCTGGGTGCCTTTTGTGCGGAGTCTGCATGTCCTCCCTGTGGTCGCGTGGGTTTCCTCCGGGTGCTCCGGTTTCCTCCCACATCCCAAAGACATGCTGTAGGTGGATTGGACACTCTAAATTGGCTGTAGGTGTGTGTGCGCCTTCTGTGGAAGGATGGGCTGGCAACTCGACACCATAAAACTCCATTGCCAATCATAAGCGGACAGGTGATCCGCTGTGGCGACCCCTAACTGGGAAAATCCGAAAGAAGAAGTGTCTCTGAGAACTAATCCATCCTTTCTGCCAAAAGTAATCTCTGGAAAGTCCATTAATCAAACCATTGAATTGCCAGTTTTCTTTCCCAATCATTCAAACAGAGGAGAGTATTGCCTACATACCCTAGATATCCGCAGGCAAATCCATTTTTACTTAAATAGGACTAGGTCCTTTGATAAATCTGACCAGTTATTTTTGGCTTTTTCTGGACCTAGATTAGGATCTGCTGTTGCTAAGGTCACATTAGCTAGATGGTTGAAGGACTGTGTGACCTTCATTTATACACAACGCAGTATGTTGTTGCCTACTACCATGAAAGCTCATTCAGCAAGGTCGGTGGCAACTTCTGCTGCCTTCCATGCCAGAGCTTCTTTACATGACATCTGTGCAGCTGCAATTTGGGCTACGCCTCATACCTTCATCAATCATTACAAATTGGGTTTGGCCTCCAGGGGAAGAGCACCTTTCGGTTCTTTGGCCTCCAGGGGAAGAGCATCTTTCGGTTCTATGGTGCTCAGGAGTGTCCTTCCATGAGAGCCTCCCAGGAATAGAGGTAGCTGGGGACTCTGTCCCATGCGTAAGGAATGAACGAGGATTAACAATATCAGATAAAGAAGTTATGTCTTACCATAACGTTCCATCTGTATTGTTGATCCTCGTTCACTCATTACGGCCCTCCCTCCTTCCCCCTCCTGTGGTTTCTAGTGGCTCTCACCATCCGGTTCTCTTAGGTTATTTGACCAGAGGTAGCCTCTACCTTCTTTGACTTGCAAACTCGATCTGAGGTAGCAGGGAGAGGGGAATTGTGGGTAAGAGTTTAGCTCAAGAGTTTGAAGCTGAAGCGAGCTTGGAAAATGGCCGGCTCGGTTCCGAGGTCTGAACCGATACCCATGCATAATGACTGAACGAGGATCAACAATACAGATGGAACGTTATGGTAAGACATAACTTCTTTTCTCTGCACTACCCTTTGGCTAATTTACTGTGCCCAGGGTATTCACAGTATGCCTAGCTCCAGTTATCGCATTTTGCAGGCAAAGAAATATTAAAATATGCCCATACCTGGACGATTGTCTAACTCAGGCAGAAAGCCAGGGCATACTTTTGAATCATTTGGCCTTTGTACAAAAGGTTCTAACTTGTCTGGGGTACACCATAAATGAAAAGAAATCACACCTGGTAAAAAGCTGTTTCAGAATCACAATGAATACAGAGACCGATAAAATAATAGTACGGGGAGAGGGCAGGGACCAAACCAAAGGACTATGATAAAGTGAGCACTGCAGTAAATAACAGTTAATGTAAAATAGAGTGATAATTAAAGTCTACCAGAGATTTAAACAATTTAGACATGCACAGTATGGCAAATGAAGTAAATGCTTCCTTGATTTGTGCTTGTGACAGTAGGTTGTATAAAGAAAGCGTCCTTTAGATCCAGCAAGTAACGGCTTTGATAGGAAGAAGTAGAGCAAACAGACTTTCTTGTCTAACAACCCCACAGCTCAGGAGGATGTAAACTATCACCAGTAAAACTCTAAGTTACAGACAGTAAAAGCTAATGTGGTGCACACATTATCTGAGACACCACACGTATAATTTATATGGCACAATGTGCATGTGGCTCCTTTTATGTGGGATAAACAAGGTGCATGTTTTAGCAGAGAAGAGTACCATTAGATGTAAATGTGTCAAAATGTCCTTTTTAAACATACTAAATCACATCAGGGAAAGTTGTATTTATAGGTATTGATAGGACCGATGCTGCTCTTATATATGTTTTGGATGACAAAAAAGAACATTTATTGTAGTATTAGGAGCACATTTTGTGCCAGGGTTTAATTAAATGATTTGAATATATAGCATAATCTGATGTTAATCTTCGCTTATACCTTACATATCAGATCTGGTTCCAAACTCGGAACCGAGCCGGCCTTTTTTCAAGCTTGCGTCAGCCACAAACCTCTCAAGCTAAGATTTTACCCATCATGCCCTTCTCCCTGTTACCTCAGATTTAGTTTGCCGCATTGCTGTTCAGCCGTGTCCAGTCATTCCTCTCCAGCTAAGTGTATTTTTTAGATAATTTTTCAGTATTTTCTTAAAGATTTGTTAATTTTTTTTACTTAAGTCGTTTTTTTTTTTTCTTATTCTCTACCTTTTGTACCTTTGTGGTATCTCTACTACCAATGTTGGTAGTCTTTTCTTACTACTAGTGTATAGGTGGCTAAAGTATCTATTTTTAATTTTATTTTTTGTGTGGATATAATGTCTGAGAAGAAAGGGACTGCAGGTTTTAAGCGGTGTTCTGAGTGTGGACACAAACTACCTCACTCTGACACATGACTTGTGTATTTACTGTTTGGGTGTGCCTTATCTCACACTGACATCACCCTGTCAGATTTGTAAAGGGTTTTTTGCCAGGACCTTGAATGAACGAGGCCATTTCTCGATCACAGGATTTTTCTCCTACTTCCAATCAACTTAAAAGGTCTAAGTCCCTTCCATCGTCTTCCTCTGGAGACCCGAAGTGAGACATAAAAAGGCTAAATCGTCAGAGTCGCCGGTTCCTGTTGCTTTGGCTCTGTCTCACTTGACTCTGTCTCCAATTATGTCTGCTGGTCCTTCTACACCATTTTGTTCGGTGCAGACATCATCCTTCTTGGTACTGACTAGTTCGGTGCAGACTTCCTCGGCACCGATGGATATATCGGCGCAGTCATCTTTGGCACCGACAGAAGTCTTGGCACAGACTCCTTTGGCACCTACAGTTTTCTCGGCGCAGACGCCTTTGGCGCCTACAGTTTTCTCTGCGCTGACGCCTTTGGCACCTACAGTTTTCTCGGCGCAGACCCCCTCAGCACCGACAGTTTTCTTGACGCAGACCCCCTCGGCACCGACAGTTTTCTCAGCACAGACCCCCTCGGCACTGACAATTACTTTGGTGAAGGCTTTTTCGGCACCGATGGTTTCGGTGCAGGCAACCCCCTTTTTGACATTACCTATACAGACATCCCTTGTCAATGGTCGCGCTAACCCTTTTTTGGAGAGGCCCAAATTGCCTTCAGGGTTTTCAATGAGGTCTACCAGAAGCCTTTATGAACATGATGTGGTACGTCTTATAGACCAGCTGCTTTT
Organism: Protopterus annectens; assembly: GCF_019279795.1. Lineage (NCBI taxonomy): Eukaryota > Metazoa > Chordata > Ceratodontiformes > Protopteridae > Protopterus > Protopterus annectens. Next base: position 261,922,632 of record NC_056742.1, on the reverse strand, counting down.
GGCCAGAGGAATACCTGCCCCTCCAAAAGTGCCTCTCCCCTCTGGAGTTGATCACCCTTCTCCACAGACTCTTACCTATTCTCCTTTGATCTCTGTGGAGACGCCGAAGCATCCCTCGGGTGGACCGACCCTACAGTCCTTGGGACTCGAGGACTACTACTTCCTCTGAGCCTCAGATATCTCAAATCACAACCCCCGCACATCAGGCACAAGATTCTCAGGCCTCCCCCCCCCCCCCCGGGAAACTCCGTCTTTACAGTCTTCCCTAGAGTCTCCCACTGAGGAAGCTCACCGCAAGACTAAGTGTAAAAGGAAACACATGGGCTCCACGGAGGAGTCATTGACCGAAGATGCAGACTACGATGACTGGGAGGGGTCCCCATGTTCACCTTCTGATGGGGTTTCCTTTGGTGACCTCTTCAAAATTTTAAAACAGAGAGGTGAATGGAAATCCTCTAACTCTTCCTCAGAGGAGTCTGTGTTCCTGCAGGCTTTTCGTGCCTGACCTCCTGGGTTATCCCACCTACCGATGAGCTTGTCGAGTTTGTGCAGCATGCATGGAAGGTACCGGACTCTGTGGAAGTTATACCTCGTAGGCCGGACAAAATTCTTTCTCCCCAAGAAGAGTGCCCCCATTGGTCGAAAGGTCTTCCTGTAGATGCCGTGGTAGTGGCAGCCGCTACAAAAAACGAACTGGTAGAGGAGAGCCAGACTGTTCACCCACCAAATAAGGAATCCTGGGTGGTGGATAGATTAGGGAAACCGGTCTTTGCATCATCAACCTTTGCTGTTAGGTCCTTGAACTACCTGGCACATTTCACAAGGCTATAGAAAGACTTGGTGTCCAAACTCTCAGAGACCCTGGCAGGAGCAGTTTCTGATGAGGTCCGTGACAGTGGCCTCTCAGTTAGCGACCCTAGAATCTGTTTTCAATTCCTCAATGCGTTTGATATCCCACCCTACTGAGTGATTGGCAAGAGCTGCGTGTGCAGGCATAGTCATGAGACTCCATTCCTGGATGCGCATTTGTGATTTTGCGGACCCCTTCAAGGCTTCCTTCCTTAACGCCCCTATTGAGACCACTACTTTGTTTGCATCCAAAGTAAAAGATACATTGACTAGATGTGAACAGGACGGTAAGACCCTATCTGCCGTGGGTGTCCATTTATCTTCTCCTCAGCGGTTCTATTCTAGGAATCAGAAGAGTGGGAAAATGTGGCACAAAAAGTCCCAGGGTCCTTTCCGTGACTCTCTGGCCGAGTTTTCCCCCAGAGGCAGAGCGGGGAACTCTCAACGGAAGACGCCCCTTACAGAGCAGGGGAGGTTCACGAAATTGGGGCTCCAGAGGATCCTACTCTGGGCAGCTCTATCAGCACTCCTAGGGAGCTACCTAATTGCTTTCCTCTGGAAGCTGTCGGGTGTCATTTTTCCTTGTACCCTTCCACCTGGCAAACCATAACCACAGATGCTTGCGTGCAAAGGATCATCACCAGAGGATACCATATTCCATTATTATCCACTCGCACCTTACCCAAAAGCTTACCAGACATGCCACCCAGTCAAAGGGAGGCCGCAGCTATGGAGATTTCAAAGCGGTTTCAAAAAAAGTCATCCACATGGTACCCCCAGACCAGACAGGATCCAGCTTCTACTCAAGATTCTTTTTGGTGCCAATAAAGACCGGGGACTGGAGACCAATTCTGGATCTCAGTGCCCTAAACAAATTTGTAAAGACAGAAAAATTCCGGATGGTCACGGTTCAGTCTATTCTTCCACTTTTGGAAAAAGACGATTGGATGTGCTCCATAGATCTTCAAGACGCGTGCTACCCACATAAGGGTGGAAAGGCACTCAAGAAGATATCTGTGCTTCCGGGCAGGAGCCAGTCATTACCAGTTCCGAGTACTGCCGTTCGGACTCTCTACAGCCCCCAGAGTGTTCACAAAGTGCATGGCAGTAGTCACAGCTCATCTGCGGCTTCAAGGGTACCAGGTGTTTCCTTACCTAGACGACTGGCTCATTACTGTCCCAACAAGACGTCTACTGGATCAGGCTTTGACTTACACTCTTGGTACTGCCCAGCAGCTCAGAATATCAGTAAACTGGAAGAAATCACACCTTACTCCGAGTCAGTCATTAGAGTACATTGGAGTGATTCTGGACACAATGACTTGTACAGCCTCCCTACCAGATCACAGAATTCAGAGGATCAAGCAACAGGTTCAGGTAATTCTGTCACAAAATCTAGCCTCAGCTCGATCCGTTCTTCAACTTCTGGGATCGATGGCAGCCTACATCACCATTGTTCCCCTAGCAAGGCTACACATGACGCTTCTTATTCAGTGGTACCCTTCCCAGCATCCCTTATCTTTTCTGATTCGAATAACCAACATTTGCAAACAGGACTTGCTCTGGTGGATGTCAAACAACCCTCACCAGTGGTTTTGCCTCTTCAACCCTAATCAGCCTAATGCCTTAGTGACCACGGATGCCTCCCTGATGGGGTGGGGGCGAACTGTTTCAGGGAAGGACAGTCCAAGGCACTTGGTCACAGATGGAGGCCCATCTGCATATCAATGTCCTAGAACTGAGGGCCGTACTACTAGCGTTACAAGCATTCCAGTCTTTCCTTCCATCAGGGACTATTGCAATTCACTCAGACAAACATGGCAGTCGTCTGGTACATCAACAAACAAGGGGGAACCAGATCATACCCACTCTGTCGAGAGGCCATGAGAATTTGGCAATGGGCAATAGCCTCCAACTGTTTTCTGATAGAGATGCACATTCCCAGGAACTCCAATGGAATAGCGGACAAATTGAGTAGATGCATTCTACAGCCTCACAAGTGGTCTCTCAATCCCCTTGTGGCGGCGAAGATTTTCGACTACTGGGGCCAGCCTTACTGCGATCTGTTTGCATCCCCGTCCAATCAGAAGTGCAGCAACTACTTTGCCCTGATCCCCCCTCGGGGAGACTTACCGAGAGATGCTCTAGTCCACGATTGGCCCTGGGGTCTGCTATATGCCTATCTTCCAATACCTCTCATTCCCCTGTTCCTCTAGAAAGCACGTCTGTTGAAGAGCAAAGTGAACCTCATTGCCCCATATTGGCCTTGACAAGTTTGGTTTCCATTCCTGTGGCCTCATTTGTTAGATCGACCATGGATTCTCAATCCAGCTCTAGAGTTGATCTCTCACCCACAGAACCTGGCTCATCCAAACCTATCCAGCCTGAAACTGACAGCTTGGTTTTTCCACTTCCAATGATTGTCAGGTAGCATGACCTATCTTCCCCTGTGCGTGTGCGTGACGTTTCTAATTGCCTCTCATAGATCATCCACCAGACTGCTCTACCGCAGCAAATGGAAGAGGTTTTCCCTCCCTGGCTACAAGATAAACAAATGGACCCTTTTTCAGCCCCTGTTCCTATTGTACTAGAATGTCTTTCAGACCTTTTTAAATCGGGGGTAGCAGCCTCCACAGTTCGTGTTCATTTGGCTGCAATTTCTAATTTTCATAATGGCTTTCAGGGCACTTCCTTAATGTCACACAGACTTTGTAAGACTTTCCTGAAGGGCGTAGCTCAACTAAAACCTCCATTCAGAGAACCTGTTCAACCTTGGGACCTGGCCTTCATCCTTCAAGAGTTGACAGATTTTCCTTTTGAGCCTGCATCTACCTGTGACCTAAAGTATTTATCATGGAAAACGTTATTCTTAGTTGCTATTACCTCTGCCAGACATATTTCTGAATTGCCTTGTCTATCAAGCCGCCCTACCTCATCTTTCACAAGGACAGGGTTTCATTAAGGACCAAGCCGACCTTCTTGCCTAAGGTCGTTTCTGAGTTATCTATCAGACTATAGATTTGCCTTTATTCTTCCCTAATTATTCTAACAGAGGGGAATATTGCATGCATACCTTGGATGTACATAGACAAATTTATTTTTACCTAGACAGGACTAAATAGAAAATCTGACCAGCTGTTTTTAGAATTTTCTGATTCTAGATTGGATCGCCCAGTTTATAATGTTACTTGGTTGAGAAATTGTATTACCTTTATGTATGGCAAGAATGGTATCCCTTTACTGGGCAGAGTAAAGCCCCACTCCACAAGGTCAGTGTCACCTTCGGCAGCCTTTCATGCTAGAACATCTTTGAATGACATTTGTGCAGCCGCAGCCTGGGCTTAAGCCTCTTACCTTCATTGTTCATTAGAAATTGGACTTGGCTTCCAGAGGCAGAGCTTCCTTTGGCTCTATGTTGCTCCGGAATGTCCTTCCATAATGCCATCCAGGGTTCGAGGTAGCTGGGGACTCCGTCCCATATGTAAGGAATAAACGAAGATTAACCACATCAGATAAAGAAGTTATGTCTTACCATAACATTCCATCTGTGTTGTTTCATCTTTGTTTATTCATTATGGCCCATCCGCCTTCCCCCTCCGAAGGTTTCTGGTGGATCTCATTTGTCCTTCTTTCCAGTTGTTAGGACATGTCTGACCAGAGGTAGCCTTGGCTTCACTTTTCCAACTTGCAAACTAGATCTGAGGTAACAGGGAGAAGGGCATGATGGGTAAAATCTTAGCTCGAGAGGTTTGTGGCTGATGCGAGCTTGAAAAAAGGCCGGCTCAGTTCCGAGGTCGGAACCGGATCCCATACATAATGAATAAACGAAGATGAAACAACACAAATGAAAACGTTATGGTAAGATGTAACTTCTTTTTTTAGGTATTTGACTTTTGATTATTGTCTGTATTTGCGAGTATGGAACAGTAGTGATAGATTGCTTGTAATCACGATACAGTAGTTGTTTTATTTATTTATGCCTATTTATTGTACATGACTATCATGTAATGAAGATCACACAAAGGTAACACACACAATACAGGATACTGCTCCGGTACAATGAAGGCTGTCTTTACATATACCAGGACTAACAATTTCTTGGACATTTTTAGTCCTGGTATATGTAAAGACAGCCTTCATTGTACCGGAGCAGTATCCTGTATTGTGTATTATGTAATGAATCGTGTGATTGCAAAGAGGTTATATCAAGTGTGTTTTGTAAGCTTCTTGTTTGTTAAACTGGTAAAACTTGCTTAGTTGAATGAAACTGATTTGTTTTTCTTTCAGCTGAGCTGCTGAATAAATTTATTTTGCACCTCAGTGCTTTTTTTTTTTTTTGCTGTTTTATTGTATCACAAACATTTAATGTAAACAACAAACTCTAACAGAATTTGCGTGCATCTTACTTTTACATATAGATTGATGTATAACTGCATATCATGTGCCCCTCACTGTCTTTCTTATTCCCTCACTAAAAGGTTAGCAGAACGTAAAGGTTAGCCAAGAAAAATCTTGACATTAAATGAACATTTACCAAAACAGGAGACATATTGCAAGCCATTTCCTGTACACATTGTGGAAATCTCTGCCTCAAGACCTGTATGATGATCATAATTTTAAATATTGCAAAAACTTTTGCTGATCATACCTCAATAGTGCCTTGTCTTGCCCTACATTTGGTATCGTGCAATATAATTTTTCTCTAGACTCTGTCATGTCAACTTACCCTTCATTTCTCCTGTAGGTCAGTCTCCTACACTGCTTTCATTAGTAAACCATTTTCTCATGCAACCATAGGCTTTCGTAGCCATTACTCTACAGCAACCATAGCCATTCGCAGCCATTACTCTAGAGTCTGTTGCAGTGCTGCCACCTATTGATCACAACTGCTTTGTTTATTATATTGGCTGCACACTGATCAACAGGTTGATTAGAGCTCTACCAGTTTGAAAACTGAGAAACTGTGAAAGTCATTAAAAGCTACCAGTATGGCTAAAATTCATTTGCTGGCTAGTAATTGCTCTTCCGTTATGCTAGCAAAGAAGAGATTTTGGAGAAAGTAACATTTCTTTTTTTAATTTTCCAAAATGTTTTGGTCTCCCTTGTATCACAGTGCTCCACGTCCACGCTGGTTCTACTAGCTCTATTGTGGTAGAGCATGAAGCTGCTCAAGAAAGACATGTTTACAAAATTTGTAGATTTAGAATACAGTGCGCGCACACAAATCTTGACATTTTCTACTGTACCAGAGAAACTGGAAGGACTGCATTCATTTTATGAAAGCAAAAATAAGCAATGGGACTGATGTTCCACAGCAGGATTTATTCATTGAAAGGGTAGAATATGTGTGTGGTCCAAATCTGACCATGAGAATGCAGACAAGACCTGTATTAAGTAAAGATGTAATCGTACCAGCAGAACAAGCTTATCCTACAGAGCACACTTGGAGCCGTGCTGTTGACCATATGTCTTGAAAGAACGGGAGTTCGGCAGACTGACTACTTTTGATTTTGTAATATCACCTGAGCAATATGCCATATGAAACCATTATAATTAGTGACTGAGGAGGAAAGTTACAGCAGCAAAATGGTTAAGATTGACTACACACTTCACAGTTAAGACCTCTTTATCTTTATGGTGAACCCACTTGATGATGTGGCCAGCAAGCAAAAGCGATGGGAGAAAGTGTGAAATTTGGTATGGAGTTTTCCCTGTTGCAAACTTCCCTGTATTCCCTCGCCAAGTTATTGCATGAGGTGCAAATGGATGTGAAACAACTAAAGGCCAGTGGTGAAGAGCCCAAAAGAAGAAGTCATTGCAGACCATAAGCATTTAAACTAGCAACATCAATACCAGATTGACTCTCGAGACTTATTAAATGCACACCAGTGTCAAACTGACTATTTAAAAAACTGGAGTAGAAAACTGGAATTAAAAGTAGGTGAGCTTGAGAATCACTCCTGACAGAAAAACCTGAGAATAATGGACCTAACTGAGAGAATGGATGGGGCTGATCCAGTGACTTTTGTTTTGCAGGAGCAGGCCAAAATGTTGAGGGATCGAATTTACCTTTTACCGAAGGGACATACCATGTCAACTCTAAAACCTTATGAAACTTCCCTAGAATGTTGTATTTTTTTTTGCTATCTAAATTATGTTGAGAGGGAGGAGATCCCCAGTGCAGACAAGTAGCTGAGACCTACTTAATCAGCTTGGGGGAGCTGTGTTGCAGTTTAACACTGAGTGTAGTACAGGTGTTTCCTGTAGGAGAAAAGCGTTTGCTTTGGCCCTGAAGAAATTCATAGAGCTAGGCTTAATTTGTATGCTGTTTTGGTGACCCAGAAGGGCACCCAAAATTTGTTTAACTTTCCCTCAGAAGCCAAGACTTAACCTTACCAAGAGCCAGGCAAACATACCACAAAGCCCAGATTTTTCCCAAATACTGAGGTGAGGTTAAATGAATTTGTGAAGTCTCCAGCTATAAAGACCCTGCTGCTTCATTGGCCACCAAAACAATGAAGCAAACTCCAACCCCTTCCCAAGCAACAGTTATGGCTCCTGTCAGAAAATGTTAATAGATTCCTCCTATTAGCTGATGTCTCCAAGGAGGAAAATAAGCAATCAATGGACTTTGTTTGACCAGAAACCTTTACTGACCAAGGTAGATAGTTTGGAGAAGGCCCATGATCGAGCTGCATTGTTACAAGTCATGGTTTCAGTGAGAGCTGGCTCACCACCAACTGCAGTTTGCAATAATGGTGCGTGTAGTACAGTGCTAATGCATAGATGAGCGACTGGTATCTCCTATTACTGCGGAAACCTTATCTGTTTCAATATGAAAAGAATGAGGGGCTCAGTAGTGAACAGCATTTAATGCTTTTGTTTTTCTTGATCTGAATTATGCAAACTTGTGGACATTGGAGCTTGATAAGTTCTGTTTCCCTACGTAATACGTAGGTAATGGGATGCTATGGTGAGGTGCAAACAGATTTGTTACTCCAGAAAAGGGGGGACTATCAGATGGGCTTAGTTTACTTTTTATGTTTCTTTTCTCTTTGGCATTGAAACTGACCTTTTTTATGTTGAAATGTTTGGTCCTGTGGGTGCGATCAGTTCTTGAATGGTTGGTGCACATCTGCCTCACTGTATTAAAGGTATTACAAGTTTGAGCACTCATTACTTTAGTCTGTGTTCAGTATGTTACCTTATCTTGCATACAATTTTCCTGAAGGTTTTTCAGTGCTTGTAAAACTGACAAATTGCTTATTGAACCTTTCTGCATGTTTTAACAGTAATGATGGAATGTTTATGGGTCAATGGAATGCCCTAACATGGAATGTTAGAGGGTTAAATTCCTATGCTAAAATGCACTGTGTTATTCAAAACTATACCAACTTAAAATGCAGGCAGCTTGCTTGCTAGAGAGGAAACTGAAGAAAAATAAGATACCTTCTCTTAGTTGATGGAAGGGTTTGCATGTGGCCTCTCCTGGTAGGGATGCCTTCAAAGGAGTTTTACTGTTAGAGACTCCCCAGGCTGGGGTAAGGTCATCTCAAGTGCTATTACAGGAGGAAGATAGGCAGTGGGTCCAGTACAGCACAAGGTGTCTATTATTGGCCTCATACTGATGATGTGGAACCTTCTGCTTTGTTTTACAATGCTCTAGTAAAAGGGGAGGGGAGTCATCTTCCAGTTATGATGGGAGGAGGTTTTAAAGTGTATTGGTCATGTTCTGAATCAAGTTTAAGAAACAAAACTGTCGAGTTGATTATAACCCCCTTTATCATACACAGTACCAAATTAAGCTGTTTTTGACCCGAAAAGTGTGTTTGTGCATTTTATTTTGTTGATAAGGACAGCCCTCTGTTTTTTTTCTCAGAGCTGAAAATCCTTGTCTTGACATCATGACAGACTCAACGCACAAAATTTCACCACCTAAACTTATGTTTAAGTTACAGTATTTCCATGATAAATGCATTAGTAGTGGCTTCTTACTTCCTAAAAAGGCAAGTTGCCAACTAGTTCTTGCTGGTGGCACACTTTGCATTGAAAATAAACTGGTGATGTAGTAGTAAAATCACAATGTAAGTAAGAAGTTTCTCACCAAAGAAGGTTAATTATTTTTCTCACCATAATGATTTGCAGTGTCATGTAAATCATTGCCTAATGCCTACCATGACATCATTGTGTGGGTGTGATTTTATAAAGAAAAAAACTGAGTAAAGAATGAGGGAGTACAATGAAACTAAAAAAAAATCAGAGAGTGCAGTCCAGTCTTCATTTTTTTTTCACATTTACAACTTTAACATGAGTATAACAAGAAAAAAAAATTAAGTGTAAAACCTCGATGCTTCTGAAAGTGACCAATAATGTGGTTGTAGAGCATTGAATAGACAAGACTCTGTTTGCTAGATTCAGATTAAAGAAGAAAAATGCCACTATGTGAGAATTGGTAAGAGTTTTACCTTTTTGGATGGCTGATGTGTATTGAATCAGATTAGAAGGGATTATACATGCTTTGTACTGTAAATGCTGTTACCTAGTAGAATTAACTTTTTTTTTTTTGTCAGCACCAGTTGAATGGGGTGACCAAAATCTGAGATATTCCCAAATGCCCTGTCTGATGTTAGCAAAGTAGTACTATATTGGAAAGGGGAACGAATGGCTTGCACACTATATATACAGTATGAATGGACCCCTCTACACTCTGAAAAATTGGGAGGGAATCAAGAAAGTAAAGGGATGGATTTCACAATATTGGCAAGACTTCTTGCTCTTGTCATACAATATCTGTCTGGTTTGGGGTGCATTCAAGATGAATTTACTAAATTTTACTAAGTGTTTGCATTATAGAGGTACAGCCATCCTGTTGACTAAGCTGCGTACTGCAGAAGATGGACTGACCCAGCTAACCTCATGGTATGTAAAATCAGCATGATAGAGGAGGAATTTAAATATGCATAAAAAATAGTAAAGCATTAAGATAGACCCTTTAGTTTTAAAAATGGGAAAAACAAATAAAACTACTTTATTGGGCAAAACAGATCTTATCCCCCAAGCTATTAGCAGAATGCCTTAAAGAGCAGTAATTTGCTCATACCACTGTTGTCATAAGGAATAATAATGGCTTGGTCACAAACTTGGTCCAGGGAATAAAATTAACATTTGAAATCCCACCGGAAAGAACAAAGCTGTTGACTCGAGTTGTAAATGAAAATACTATATTGAGAGACCCACACCAAGAAATTTTAGTCCTGGGTGATTCCTTGTTATGACCCACTGTAAGGAAACTAAGTAGAATAGAAGCAGGAACAGTGTCTTCCTTCCCTGGCTGGAAACTTGCTGACAAGTGCTGTCATGTGTAAGTTCTTGTCAAAGTATCATTTTATTATTCATGCTGGAGTATATGATTTGAGGCACACTCCATTAAACCACACAAAGAATTCTATACTGTACATTTGGAAAGTAAAGAGATTTACTGTATATTTAGCTAAATTATGCATTCGTTGCCATGGTCAGATTATTTGTTTACGAAAGCACATCAGTTTAACGACTGGCTAAGGCAATTAGCTTTGGTATACAGTATCAGGCCTGTTAAATACTGGGAAGACTGTGTACTGGACAATAGGTTATTTTCTAATACTATGTTACATTTGAATTCATATGGTACCTCTTTTTGCTGCTGAGAAGTTGTCTGACTATATTAAACTTTTTTTGAGTTTCTGTTGTACAATACACAAATAGTCTTCTCACTAGGACAAAGTGAAGATAATGGTTAGTTGCCTATCTGGTGCTAGGATCCACAGTATCATGCATGCACTCAAGTCACTGCACGTTAGGTACCAATGTAATGTATCATAGACCATGAGGTATGCCTCACTAGACTGTATAAAAAGAGACATTATGGATCTCCCTGAATATGTGCCTCAGACAGGTACGTGCCTTGCATTGAGCAGCATTCTACCTTCACCAAGAATGTTGCCATAGTATGAACAGAAATAAGACTGATTTTATTAATTGGCTTAATTTATGTGTCACTCCAGGGGAATCCAGTATCTGTCAGCATGGGAGGACATGGTTAACGGACAACTTTGCCAAGGATGTTCTGCACCTATCTCACCTGGGCTGTCGGATAGTGGCTAAAACTTTATCCATCCCCTTAGAGCCTTTTTTAGGCAGTGTCAAAATGAAGAAATTAATATAGCAAAAAAAAATGTGTAACTGCTCAATGCTAGGAGCTTAAATAATAAACTCCACACACACAGGTTCTCCTCACCCCTGGAGAATGTAAACAGTGGAGGTCTACAGTACCTTCCTCATGTTTAGACCAACAGCAGCACAGACTGGCTAAAGATAGAGGTGTTTCGATCTACATAAACGACATATACAACTCCAGGCAGATTTAAACAGGATGATATCCTAGAGTTCATCCATGTAGAAGTCTCTATAGACAAGGTTCTTTATGTCCTGGCCAGCTACAGGTTACCATATGTGACCCATAAAGCTCACATCTCTTATCTAGACCTACTAGAGGCGCTCACCATCCATCCAAATACCCTATTCATGGGAGAATTTAACTACATCTCTATAGACTGGGAAACGTACACTGCCTGTAACTCACAGGCACAATGTTTCTTGGACTTTGCCTACACAAATAATCTGGATCAGATAGTGCACACTCCAACCAGAGGGTCAGACAAATTGGAGGTAGTACTCGCTAGCATGGGAGAGCATTGCACCCCCTTGTGTAGTATCTTCATTTCTAAAGTTGGACCTGAAAAACCCAACTAAACCCATAACAGTTAGGAACCTATCCTAAAGCAAACTACATCCTATTAAACAGTTTGTCAAAATTCACAGCTCCCCAAACCCCGAGAACATAGCTACCTATGCAGAATTATTTACAGAAACCCTGTACAGACATATAAATGGCTGCCATACTTATCAGAAGTAAGATGAGCTCTAACACCAAAAATAAACCACACTGGTAGAATCCTTACCTTAACAGGCTATAGATGAAAAGAAAAAAGTCTTGGCCAAACTCAGAAAGACATAGAGACGATCTCTGATTTAACTAAAGAACAAATTAAGAGATCTAGGTCTGTTATGAGGTCAGGATATCCTCTCAGGCTGAGGACACTTACAAGGCCTTCTTCAGCTATGTCAGTACTTCGCAGTGTGTAGAACTGGTGGTAAATGGCACAACCTTCACTGACCAGGGTGACATAGCAAATCTACTGACTGATAAGTTTGGCTGTAACTTCACACCTAGCTTCCCCCCACTGCCGTCAATGAAATCCCTTCTAACATATCCCCTCTGGCTATCAACAGGGAGCAGGTCCTGGAAGGGCTCGCTGAGACCAAGAACACTGCTTCATTGGGCTCCAGCAATATCCTTTGGTTGTCTCCTAAATAGCTTAAAACATAACGTAGCAGGACCACTTGAGACATTCTTCAACTATAGTCTCAAAACAGGTTGTGTGCTAGGTGAATGGAGGAGAACAACAGTCATCCATCTTCATAAGGGTGGGCCATCAACTGACACCAGGAACTACAGACCCATCAAGCTGACGAGTCTGATATGCAAAGCCATGGAATACATTATCATGGAAATGATCAGTGAGGGCTTTGGCACCTTACAAACACTGGTCCCGTCTTAGTTTGGCTTTGTTAAAGGAAGGTCTTGCTTACTTAACCTGGTAGTCTTCTTCGAGGGTCACCATGGCTATGGATGAGGGGGAAAATGATACATACTGCCTACCTTGACCTGGCCAAGGTATTTGATATAATACCCCACTTAGGTGTTATTGACAGACTCTCATAACTAGGTATATATCTGTACATAACTTGCTGGATTGCCAACTGGCTCACAGATAAGACCCCAAAAAGTCAGGATTGGTGAGACCACCTCCACCAAGAGAGAGGTCACCAGCAGAGTACCTCAGGGTTGAGTGTTGGGCCCATTTCTGTTTGGCGTCTGCTTCTCAGAAGTCAAGGCCAAACAAGTTTGTCGATGACTGTAAATTGGGAGCTATCTTAGATTCTCTCCATGACACCATTATTCTACAAGAAGGTCTAACACGCACAAATGACTGGTGTGAAAGCCATAGATTACAGCTCAATGTAAAGAAATGCATTATAGTGCTCTTTAGGAAATCATCCACTCAAGCTAATTACTGCCTTGATAAGACACCCCTAAGAGTTGACCCGACAGTTAGGTATCTGGGAACATAGATAGAGAGTAGTTTGTCATTCAACCAACACACAGCCGAGAGAGTAAGAAAGCCATTCTTTGTTTCAACTCATAAGCAAGGTTATGGCATCTGTGTCCAAGGAAGTAATGCCACTCTACTCGGCCCTTTTAAGGCTCTTCATTGAGTACAGTGCCCCCTTTGGCATTATTTAACCAGGCACATGCAACAGTTGGAAAACCCTCAAAGGTTCCTCACCAGGAGAATCCAGAATATGAATACCCATTCTTACACAGATTGCCTTAAGGCCTTATCTTTTTACTCAGTTTCCAGTAGTTTACTGAGGGTTGATCTATGCCTAGCATATAAGGCATTCTCCAGTTCAGCTCTGAGGGATCTCTTGCATATCTGTAAGACAAATGGATCCAGAATACTAGATCCAAGGACCTGAAATTTGCCTGTGACATAAATAGAACCTGCTTGAGAGACCAGTGTTTGTCTCAAAGGATCCCTGTGCTATGGAGTAAGCTCTCCAACTATGTAAAGCAGAGTTCATCCCTGACCCTATTCAAAAGAATTGATCATTGGATGGGAACTCACAAATTCATCCCTGGTCTGGCCTCCATGTCTCTGATAGACAGAGGTCGAAAGTAAGTAAATTAATCCCCAGCTAAAATTACCCCCCTCCCCACATAACTATTAGCTAGCTCTTTGCTAACATTTTTATTTATTTATTTATTTATTTTACATTTTATTTTACATTTGTTAACCGGGCTAGTCCAACTGGATACATGTCCATTTTCAGTGGAGGCCCAAGGAGAAAAGCTCCGCTAACTCTACATAACAGGTTAAGAATATACAAAATTATACAATTATATAATAAAAAAAACATTTGCTTTAAACCTTTTACAGGCTGTCTAGGTATTAGGGTACAATTAGAGGCATAACAGGTGAATAGGTTTAGATGCTTTACTAAGTTATGGTGATTCTACCTTCTGCATAAGTAGTAACATTTAGAATTTTTTTGTCTCTTTAACAGGGGGAGTAACAGAAACATTTAAGAGGTGGAAAGTGGAATATGCTAGGGTAGGAAGAAAAGGGGAGAACCCCACCAGGAACTGTAGGGCTAAACTGGGTTGGCTTGCATGGATAGACTTAAGACCCTGGTGGTCGTTAGCCTAGTATAAACCTGTGACCCTATGATAAACTTGTGGAGTAATATCTGAAGCGAATTATAAATTGGTAGAAACTGCTGAATGTTGGAATTCCAAAGATCACAACATCAAAGGTTATACAAAGTATAAATTCCTGAAAAATATTAGGGTGAAGGGGTTACTCTTTGGATTCATGATTTTGTTCACTCACTACTTATAAAGTGAGTGAGAGAGATTGAAACAGTTATAGTGCAGATAAGAGATAACGTTAGTAATAGATTGACACATGTAATGTTATGTTATCAAACACCCTGTATGGATAATTTAATATACTGTTTTTTTTTTTGACCCATTAGAAAAGGATTTACATTAGAAGAAAATTATAATCTTGGGAGATTTTAATTACCCAGGAATTTTATGGAATCATCATCCAGGAAAATCTGTATTTGAAGGACAATTTATTAATATGATTACATTTGTCAATATGATAGAATTGGTTACAGAAGGTACTAGAGGCTCAAACACATCGGATGCAGTTTTAACTACAGTACCTGAAAGCATAAGTGATTTGAAAAGTGGGCCTCTGCTTGGATGCTCCGACCACTACTTTTTGACATTTAATCTTAAACTTTCATTATTCATAAAGAAACAAAAAGATTTTAAAAGTTTAATTTAGGTTATCTCTATTATAACATACTAATAGAAAGCGCAACTGATAGAAACTGGTAATTTTATTTTGCCTTAGAGTCTTTAGACTACAGCTATACAAATTTTGAAGAAATTTTGTCTACTAGAATATTGGCTACTGAACATTAAATTGGGGAAGGATTCCACTATCCTATTTGATAGAAAAGAGAATTGACAAAATTACTCAAGAAAAAGAAAATCAAGTATAATCTTTATAAGAAGTACCCAACCAGTATGAATAAAAGAATTCTTAAAAGCCTATGTAAACGCAAGACGGTTAAGAATAAAGGAAGACCAGCTAAAATTTTGAGTTTGCTAAATGATTCTACATGTTAAAAATATTTATATAAATATACTCATTTATTTAGTAATGCTGTTGCCCTGTGTATAAGAATTGAAGGTATATTAACATCAAATCCATAAGTCATAGCTAATATATTTAACATTTGTTTTTGTTAATGTTTATACTACCACTACTACTAAGTCTAAAATTCCTATTTCAGTGTATGATCAGTTTCCCAGTTTTACTATAAACATAGTCAAAGATGCATTAAGTAAAACTGAACAGCACAGATGGGCACAGAAATGATCCCTGGGTCTCTGTTGAAACCATTATGATCCCACTATTACACAGCATATTTAACAGACTTATAGAAAATTATAATGTTCCTAAGTCGTGTAAACTTTCACATGGAACTCTGATGTATAAAAAAGAGAGAAAGAAGAAGGTAAAAACTATAGGCCTATCAGCTTGACTCTGTAGCTGGAAAATGTTTTGAAAGATCTGTGATTGATTTAATGCCCAGCTGGACTGTTTATTCATGTCTAGCTTCTTCTCAGGTATCTGTTTCACTGCAAACATTGGGTCAGTTGTACTGCATCTTGATCCAAATCCAAACTGCTCATCTCCCATCTTACTTTCTACTACTCTGCGTATTTATCAGTCACCCTCTCCAGAACTTCCATGCAGTGTGACAGGAGTTTGATACCTCCGTACTGTCCACAGTTGTGAATGTCTCCTTTGATCTTGAACATTGGCACTAGTATGCTTTTTCTCCAGTCAGGTGGGATACACCTTTCTCTTCATACTGGTAGAAGTACCATCAGGAGCCATTTTCCCCTGTCTCACACAGTATCTTTATCATATCTACTGTGGCTTTATCTGAGCCTCCTGCTTTCCCTGACTTCATTTTACTTGCTGCTTTTCTTACTTCCTCTATGGTGGGCTCCTCCTCTTCTCTCATAGTCTGTGCATGGGGCAGTACAGTTTCTGTGGGTTTTCTTTGTTCAGAAGCTGATGGAGTACTCCTTCCATCTGCATCCGATGCCCTCTGGACTGGAGAAGAGGTTGTTGCTGGCTTCCCTTATGAAAGGTGTCTGACCTTGTATTCTTTATCTTTTTGTCTTTGCCTTGCAATTTTTTATTTTTTGTCATCTACTGAGTCACTTTCCAGAAGCTGTTAGAATGCCTCTGATCCTTGTTCTTTGTTATTGCAACTCATCTCTTAGCCTCTTTGTTAGCTAACCAGTATTCCTTCCTAGCCTGGTCCGTCTTTTCTGTCTCCTACTTTTTTCTTGCACTTCATCTTTGTTTGATGACTTCCTGGACATCTGCATTCCACCACCAGCTTTCCCTATGTACTTTATTTGCATAACTGGTCCAGCTGCATATCTGTTCTATAGTCGTCACACATGCTGTTTTGAGTCACTGCAGTTCTTCTTCGACTCCACCCATTTCCTCTTATTCTTGAGATGCTAGAACACCAAGTAATTCCTTGAAATCTTGTGCTTTCTCTCCAGTCCACTTTTTTAGGTATTCAGCTTTCTCTCTTTTTTGACTTTGGAGCCTTCTATGTCCACTGCTTGCAGCTGATTGTGGCAAACCGTGGTTTATGCTGTGGGCTGACTGTTTCACTGTGGATGACTTTGCAACTGCTGATTCTACTTCAATTCCCTTTCCTTACTCTCAGGAAGTCTACCTGAATTGCATGTTGGCCACTATTGTATGTGATCTTGTGACACACTCTCTTTCTGAAATGTGTATTGGCTACAATCGAACCATTTGCCAAACAGAAGTCTAGAGTGGATTCTCCTTCTTTATTTCTGTTGCCCCACCCATGTGACCCCAGGCAGCCCTCGTTTTCTGTTCTTTCTGCTCTGATATGTGTATTTGGGTCACCCATTATCAACACCAATTCATTTTGTCCTGCTTTATCTAGAAGGCCCTGCAACTGCTGTTTGAATGCACTCTTTTCCTGACTGCCACAACCCTCCTGTGGGGCATAGGTTGACTTTGTGAACACTGCCTTGTTGCACTAAAGTCTGATTGCCATGAGCCTATCACTATTCTGATGACAGCCGTCACTGTCTTCAGAAGCTTGTCCCTAACTACAATTCCTACACCATTTCTAGCCTGTCCTCCTCCTTAGTAGTAGATTCTGGATCCCAAGGCAAGTGGCTTTGATGCACTGCATTTCCATCTTGTCTTCTGAAAACATAGGCTGTCCAGCCTTCTCTTTACCATCATGTCATCCACTTCCAAGATCCATCCTGTAAGTGAACCTACATTGAATGTTGCAATTCATAGTTCATGTTTAACATGTTGATTGGTTGTACGTCAAGCTTTCATTCAGCAGATCTATCCCAGGTAATCTGGGATAACTAGGCCTTATGGTGGGCACACACTGGCTCATAAGGGCACATACAACCCACCCACCTTTAGCATTTGGTCACTCGCATAGGTCAAAGTAGGCTGGATCCTCAACTTCCTTATCACTGGAAAAATACCCATGCTCATTTTGAGAAATTAGCCAACATGACCAGATCACCAAAAGCCTTATGTTTAAATCATCGGGTGGCTAGCCCTTGTACATCACACAATCTGTCATCCATGTTCTTCTATATTGAGGATACTACACACCACAGTAGATATCTGAAGCGTTTGGTCTGTGCAACTCTTCTCCTCATAGGGCACTATTTAGAGTCTATGCCACTGCCCGCAGCTCCACTCTTGGGTGAGTTTGAGATGAAGCACTCGGCATATTTTTTTGGATGCGAGAGAAACCGCACAGAGATGCAAGGAGAACATGCAAATTCCAAACGGGCATTGTTCAGTGGTCAGGATCGAACCTTGTATCTTGTGCATGGGAGGCGAATACCTTGACCATTATAACAACTGGCCTCTTGAATATTGCTGTTACTTCTGATTTTTCATTTAGAACTCTTATAGCTCAGATCAGTGTAAATGCTATGGAATTCATGAGCTATTTACTGAAGAATTTAACCCCCATAGATATGGATTGCTTAACTGCTGCTTACAAGACATGTATAAGACCTATCATGGAACATAACCACACGAGTTGGATCTGCACTGAGTCCATTGAAAACTCTCGAGAGTGTTCAATGTAAATTCACTAAAAGAATCACTGTGGTAAAGATCTTGTATCCAGAGACTGGTGTAAATACCTAAATGTTTATTCTTTAAGGTATAGATACACAAGAGGAAAATTTATTTTAGAGTATAAAACCTTTCGTAATGATATAATACAAATATTGTTTACTGTGGAGATGTGCAAAAATGATCAAGCACTAAAGCACAATGATATAAAATTTAAGACTTAACCTGGTTTTACATTAATTGTCCTGCTTTATCTAGAAGTCTAGAATGGAGTCTAGAATGCAATTTTATGGAATAACATACCTGTTGAGATTTGTCAGTCAACTACTTTAGATAATTATAAGAAAAATGTTAATGTTTGCGCAGGAGAGATTGTATTTGAACCTTACATCACAGAATCAGTGTTCCTTGTCAGCCATTTGGCCTGAAGATTGGTACAATTTTTATGACCTTAAGACCTTACTGTACCAACAACCATCAGTGTTTCAGAAAATGCTATGCTTTACATGTTGATCACTGCTGCAGTGGCCTAAGCTGTATGGGTTATGTCCTGCATAGACTGTAACAGCCGGCCAGCTTCCAAAGCTTCAGGGGACCTTCCACGCACCCAAACATTATGTGGGCTGAGCGGACTAAAAAGACAAGTTTGGGCACCAAGGCCTTTGCTTTCCTGCTGTTGAAGAGCGCTGCTCCCTGGGCTTCAGAGGATTTGTGGTTGACTTGTACTGTTCTGTTGCTGGGCACATAAGTTTCCTTTGGGTAAAAACCTTCCACACATTATTTTTAAGTTTTAAATTTACTTTCTTGTTTGGGGAGGTACTTTCTAAGCTAGGAGTATTTGTTTTTATTGGCTGTCATTTGACTTTGCTGTACTTTTAAATACGTAGGAGCACACTTTTGTCAATTTAAAAGCTGATTTAAACATTCTAAAACCATTTTTTTCTGTGGGGAAACTGTGTTAAATTATTTTTTTAGGCTGGTAATGTGTTTTTGATTGCTTTTTGCTATGTTTTTTTTGGGAAAGTGTGTTTATGTAGTATTTTTAAAATATTACCAGCTTGTGCCACTTAGTTTCCCTGAGGAAAAGGCACCATTTTTGGCTTGATCATGGAACAAACTCCCAGTCCCATGGTCAGTCCTTCCATCCATAAAAGAAAGTTAACTAAACAGCCTTTGCCACCAAAGCAGATTAGCATTTTGCCTCAGCTGCAGGTGGGTGACACTGTTGTGGCCAAAGCTGGTCCCTCAGACAACTCAACTTTTTCCCCAGCTCCCTCTGTTGTTGCTTATACAGCCACTATGGACTGGGGGTTAGCCGTGTCCTCTTTAACTGTCAAGATCCCCTTAGTGGACAAGGGAGGGCCACTTCTGTGGGTGGTGGGAGAAGGGACAGGGAAGGTGCCCTTGCTTAACCAGAATGTTGTGCCTATCCCTGGGGAAGCTGAAGCTTTTAGAATTTATAACTTGTGAGGCTCACATTTAGTCAGAATATACTTTAATATATGAAAGCATGAGGAATGTTTTATCTGCATTTCCTTCCTGTGAGGGAAATTTGCTTTGTGTGGCTTAGTTTCCTCTCTTAATTGGGTCACTACTCATTGTCTAAACTGTATTTATGACTGTAAATACTGCATCCAGAGCTGTAGCCACTGGTACTGTGTTAAGAAGATTTGGCTGGCTGCATTCTCGAAACCTCCAAGAGGATGTAAAAACGAAATTTTAAGTTCACCTTTGGATAGAGATTGTTTTTGATCCCTATCAAAAAAATGTGATGATGGGGTAAGCTGATAGAGGGAATTTCTCAGATTTTTCATCATCGTCCTCTAAATTTGCCATGGGTTTTTCTGCTCCCTTGTCCAGTTTTGTTAAACAAACAGTCTTAGCAAAATGCTGATAAGCAGAGGTTTAAAAAGGAGCGGAAGAGAAGTTCCAAAAAGGAAGCAGGAATCACCCCAAAACAAAGAGCAGTCATATAATTCAGAATGATTATGTAATGGATCTTGTCCCCCTTCCCACCCTGGCAGTCCCATATCCCTTACAGAAAATTGGGATCTCTCTTTTTCTCTAAGGCACCAGATTGTTTTCGACAAATGGGCTCTGAGAGGAATTAACTATGGGTTGCAGATGGCAGTGGAGAGAAATTCCTTCTTTCCAGGGAATTATTCCACATTTACCACAGCAAACCCCTCTGTTTCTTCTTTCCCTGCAGCACATGCTTTCTCAGGGAATAATGGAAACGGTTCCTCTTCTCCATCTGGGAAGAGGTTTTTATTTAAGAATGTTTCAGGTGTCAAAGAAAGAAAATGCCTGAAGACTAGTTCTGGACCTTTCTTTCCTAAACCATTTTTTGATGGTGCCCAAGTTCAAAATACTTTCCCTGTATACAGCAACTTACCCCTTCTTCCTCATGTGAGTTTTTTAGTAAACCTAGATTTAAAAGATGCTTGTCACATTCTGATTCTCCCAGATTTCGGGCATTTCTTAAGGGTTTGTGTGTCTGCATCTCATTATCAGTACCCTGCCTCACCCTTTGGGCAGATCATTGCTCCAAGAGTGTTCACAAAGTTTCTAGCTCCAGTGCATTATGGACTGCAAGTGCAAGGGATAAAAGTGCAAGGTATCTGAAACAACAAAGACAGACCCAAGCACATAAATATGAGATGCTTGCCCTTACCAAGGCATTCAACTTTCTGAATCCCCTTTGGTCCCCAGGACCACTTCAAGTTGTTACAGATAATACGACAGTGATGTGGTACATAAATATTCTAGAGAATGTAGACATCCGTGATGTTACAGAGAGTTGGCTTAAAGCTGCAGAAAATACTGTGGCAATGGAAAGCTACAATGCCTTCTACACTCTCAGACCAACAGCAACACAGACGGGCTAAAGGTGGATGTCTCAGTCTACATTTGCAACAAGTACAACTCCAGGTTGATTAAACAGTGTAATGGCCTGGAGTTCATCCATGTCCAAGTCTCCATAAAGAAGGTTCATTACCATATTGTGGCCATTTACAGGGCTTCCTGTATAACCCACGAAGCTCATAACTCTTACCCAGACCTGCTAGAGATGCTCATTATCCCACCAAATACCCTAGTCATGGGAGACTTTAACTACCCTTCTGTAGACTTGGAAACATACACTGTGTCTAACTCACAAGCATAGTGTTTTCTGGGCTTTATCAACACACATACCCTGTACCAGATAGTGTGCAGTCCAAACAGAGGATCAAACATATTGGACCTGGTACTCACCAACATGGGAGAGTGTTGTGTACCCCCTCATGTCACATCCTGTACCCCCTCATGTCACATCCTCATTGGTGAGGTCAGACCAAAAAACTCTCCCTTGAAAATAAAACATCAACCCAGAAAACCCAAATAAATCCATAACTGTTCTGAACTATTCTAAAGCAAACTATATCCTATGTAACAGTTTGTCAAAATCCATAACTCCCAAAACCCCAAGAACACATCTACCTATGCAAAATTATTTATAGAAACCTTGTACAAACTTGTAAATGACTGCATTGAGGCTGCTGTACCTACCAGAAGTATGGCTAGATGTATCCTATCACCAAAAACAAAACCGTATGGGTGGAATTCTTACCTTAACAGGGTATAAAACAATAGAAAAAAAGTTATGGCCAAAATCAGAAAGACAGCTCTCGTAGACAGAGAAGAGCTTTCTGATTCAACTAAACAAGAAACTAAGAGGTCTAATAAAATCCAACAAGGCTGGTATATGAGGTCAGGATAGCCTCCCAGGCTAAGGACAATCACAAGGCCTTCTTCACTTATCAGGAACCTTAAGGGTAACACTTAGCAGTTTGCAGAACCAGAAGTTAATGGCACAACCCTCACTGACTAGGATGACATAGTATATCTACTGGCTGACAAATTTTGCTGTAACCTCACCCCCACCACTACCTCCTATACATACCGTCTAGTATATCCCCCCCATCATTGGCACACTACACAGTGGTAGCTTGTTGGGTAGCTGAGAGGAGCTGGTTTATAAATATATTAAATAGAAGGGGGCCACAAATAGAGCCTTTGGAGGACACACAGGAAGTGGAAGGAAAGTTGAAGAGGTTGTCGCTGTTTTATACCCTGTTGTCTATTGCAAAGGTTGCTATTGCACCAGGATAGCTTAGGGTGCGAGAAGCCTAGGGAGGAGAGCTGAAGTTTAGCATGATAGAGAATGTCAATGAAGACAGATGAGACTAAGCAACCTGCATTTCTATCATGATTGATTGTGTTGCTAAAATGTAAAAGGGCAGTTGTTGGGTCTTTGAGAGGAGATTGTTGACAGTGAGATTTTCAAGGAACTGTGCATGAATACATTTTTGTAGGATGTTTGATAAAGTATGTAGTTAGAGAAATCTGTTGAGTTTCCGTTTTTGTGTAGGGTGTGATCTAAGATTTTTTCCATAGGGTTGGGGTATGGCTGGCTGTAATGGACCATTTTAATAAGTATGCAGACTGGATAGGGCAGTGGCTGTATTGCCTTTTGATGTATTCACCTGAAATGTTATCTGTGGATAAGACTTGTGGGTTTTAGATGTTAAAAATGTTTTTTGATTGTTTAGGCAGGGTCATGTTTTAAAGAGAAGGATGAGAGGTCTTTTAACTCAGTAAGTGGTGGGAAAATAGAGGAGTGATCATCTTTGACAAGCGATTAAAACTGTTTGGATAAAATGGTTGTTGAACTTGGTTGCTGTGTCAGTGTTATTAGTTGATGCTGTTGGTATGGTTATTTAAGTAGGGTGGAGAAGGGTTTTCAGTAATGACAAAAGCAACCTTGGGTTATGTTGTAGTTCTGCAGTTTAATATATGTTAATACTGATGTGTTTTGAAGTTTTACCAGTTGCTTTGAATTTTTTTTTTGTGACCATTGTTTCCAGGCTTTGCCTCTGATATGCATACATTATTTTAGTTTCATTTGTTAACCAAGGTGTTGGGCTTCGGTTAGATCTTCTTCTTTGTTTTGATGGGTGCTGGGTCATTTAGTACTTTTAGAAATATTTTATTAAATTGTGTGACTGCTTTCTTTAAAGACATGTTTTGAGAATATCCCATTTACATAGCTGAATATTGAAATTAAAAGTTTGTACTTGGAATTTGCTGAGGTTGTGTGTGTCTCTGCTTATATTATGGTTGTCTGTGGATATTGTTTTCTTACCTTATAGAAAAGGTAGGAAGATAGTCGCTGATGGTATCTAGTAGGCAGCTTCTGGTGGTGGTTTTGTTTAGAGATGAGGTGAGAACCCAATTCATTGTACATTTTCTGAAGCTGTTTTTGTTCAGCCTTGTTTGGGTAGTGACGAGTTAAGTTAAATTGTGTAGGTTTACTGTAGTGCAGATGTCTAGGAAATTAGTTGCCAGTCAGTGTTGATATCTCCTAATATGATTGTTTCATAGCTTATGCTGGTGGATATCCAGCATAAGATTTCTTTGGCAATGTTAATGTTGCTATGGTGGGTGTACATATGGCTGTTATGCAAGTGCTCTTTTTATTGTTAGGCTTTAGCTGAGAGATCAGTATTTCTGTGTTAAACTGGGATTTAGAGTTGGATTGGGGAATGATTTTGAGGGTATTTCTGTAAAATACAGCTGCCCTTTTTTTCTATCCATATAGGAGAATTTCTTTGTGTTTTTATATTTAATTTCAGCCAAGGTTCTCTAGTGGGCAATATAGCTGGGAAAGTGTAGGGCCAATGGTCTGTGCCTTCGGTTACCTTCTAGCCGGATGTTGGAATTCCTGCAGAAATGATCCCGTTACTAAAATATCATTTACTGCGATGGTGGCGCTGTGGTAGCGTTGTCGCCTCACAGTAAGACGTTGTCCTGTTCGATTCTTAGCTAGAGTGTCTTCTGTGTGGAGACATACGTGAATGGGCGTACCTTCGTTGAAGGTTTTGCATCAGGGCCGGCAACTCGGCACGTAAAAATCTACTGCCAATCATTAGCGGACCAGAGTTTCGCTGTGGCGACCCCTAACCGGGAAAAGCCGAAAGACGCAACAACAACAATTAAAATATCAATTTTTATAGTGAATATAATTAATACAGTTGTGTAATTTTAAGAGAAGGGACTCTTGCATCAGTAGGAATAACCTTCTTTTGTATTAGAAGCATTTCTTTGTAGCTGTAGTTTGTGCATAATTTAATATGCTTACATTGCTCACATTAATTTAGTTTATTTTTATATAAGTGCCCTTAAAAGAAGAAATGAATGTGGATCAGTGTAATTTTAATTTTGTTCAGAGTTTCAAGTCAACTAATGACATGGATACCAAGATTTGGCTTATGCAATAGTGACTTTTCAACTGCTGAAATTTGATATCATCTTTGCTGGTGCCTTTGATGTTGTAATAGTCAACATCTGACATATATATTTTTTTCTCACCATTGATGATGCCTTGGATGTTTAGCGCCCTAGTTTTCTGAACAATTTGTTCATTGTAGGATTGCTGAAATGTAATATCTTTGCTGGTGCGTTTGATGTTGTAATAGTTAACATCTGTCATATATATTTTTTCTCACCATTAATGATGCCTTGGATGTTTAGTGGCTTGAATGAAGACTTGGACGTACATGCTGTTCAGCACGATGATCATTTGTTCCCATTTTGTTGCTTGATAGATTTGTGAAAAACCATCTTAGTTTTCATTGGGATGCTGCTCCATGTCTCATCCACAACCATCTAAGAATTAGATGTGAAGCCTTTTTTTCAGTCCCTGTTCAATCCTAGGTTGCGTAATAGTACTTGATTTTCATTATTATGTCCTTATTTTACATAATCTGGAAATATGGAAGGCCTACAATATTGCCTGGAAAGCATGCTGTGGTAGCTAATAGAAGATGTGGTCCCAGGTGCAAAATTTTGCTTAGTGAACATTTTGAGTCTGGGTTAAAGAACAAAACATTTTGGAAAGCTTTATATGATGATGCTTTAGCTTTAAGTTTTGCTGTAGGTTTTGCCACTCAGTATTTGATAAAAATATTCTAATTTCTTAGCACTGAGTTGAGAGAGTGAGGGACTTTCATGAAATGGGCAGCTTAACATAAAGTTGAGGATCTTTCAAGACCTGGAACTTCAAAGGGCGGCTTAACATAGAATGTATTGGTCCATAGTTTGCCATGTTACTGTCATAACCAACATTATGTTTAGCACCTTTCCATTGAAGTGATTACTTCTACGCATCTCATGTAATGTGCTACAGATTTTTTGTAATTTTTTTCAACTGATTTTTAGTAGTTCACAGACAAATCTATTCTTAAATGTTGCATCTCCAGGTTATATCAGGAAATTAAGCTTTCATAGTCTGTTTTAACTGTATGAAACAATAATCGTTTTGTGGAAGAGGTGTCAGTATTTACACTACAGTATCACATCACATTTATGTAATCTTACATAGCCGTATTATTGTCATTCACATGGTCAAGATTTTTTTTGTTTTATTTTAGTTCACAGCAAAACAGCTGGAGAGGTTAGCCAAGAAGGCAGAAAAAGATTCAAAGACAGAACAGGCCAAAGTGAAAAAGGTTTGTGTATGAGTTGACATTTTTGCTCATCAAGTTTCACTGTTTTGCAAGCTAAATGTAGAATAATCTGGCTGAGTGAAGTGTTAACAGTTTTCCATGCGTATTGCCTTTTATTGAAGTATTTTGAAATGTCTTGCTTCTGCTGTAGAAACCAACCTATGAAACTGTTATGTGGCATGATGTGCTGCAACTTAAACTACTTTTAAATTCAACTAAATATTATGCTTGAAATGTACAGGCTGAATTTTTTTGGTAATTTTTGTTACTGTGGCTGCAAACCATCCATCCTCCTCTTGTCAGAATTTTCCATTCATTCCTGCGTTATAGAGGATTATCCTAGTACATGGGGTATGAGATGTACCTAGAAGAGACCATCCCAAAAGCAGCCACGTGGGATGCCTGTGCCCTTCCCAACATCTTGGCATTGAGGAGTTTTGTATAGCTTAACCCCACCCAGTGTGTGTGTAAGGGGGTAAAATTTACTCTAATCTCTGTAGGGAGCTATAATACCTTTTCACTGTCAGTGTACTCTCCTGTAAACTCACTAATGAAATCTATCACCAGACAGCAGCTTGGTGATCCAAGAGCCCAGCCCCAGCATGAACACTGTGATATCTCCACTCTTGCATGGAATGGGTTGCACTTGTCTCAATTCACATTTGCCTTCTCCCTAGGGGGGGAGGGGTCTTGCCCATCCTTCCCTGCCAACCATGCATACTTTTCAACTATACCTGTTTTGGAGGTACATACTTGTTATCAAATTTGTTTTTAGCCCTTCAGATGATGTACTGAGTTTTGGAGGTGAGTTCCTATTTTCAGGCTTGAGTTGCCCCATCACATGAGGTATTGAAGCTGTTTAGTACACCAGAAACTAAACTACATGACTAACATACTGGCGACTCACTAATTTAAAGAAACAGGACCCACATATTACATCTCCCTTTTTAGTAGCAAAAAAACAATGACTTTGTGATGTAGATTTTTGCACTATCATTTATTAAGGTCTTAGATTTTACACTTGCATCTTTAATAATATGCATATGTCTTGCATAATTTTTCATCTTCATTTTTTTAAGTTGTGTTTCTGAGTAACATCCTACAGTCCTACTGGAAGTGGAAAGGGTTATTTGCTGTTTTATATTCAAAATTTTTGCTTGTTATATCCCTAATTTTTTTTTAGTATTTATTTTTTTCTCAAAGGGCCTACCTATTCGCAATGTCTGCAAAGTTGAGAGTTACGCTACACTGTCAAGCACTTGAGCCACTAAATGAACTTTGGTCACCTGTCATTTGGGCTTTGTCTCTCTCTATCACTGAAGCTGGCTTTAGAGACTAATCCTTGTCTTTGGTATTCTGTTGGGCATCATTCAGATAAAAGTCCTATTATTAAATGTAATCTTTGACAACAGGGAATATTCATTTGTAGGTTAATCATATAAATTGCATGTTATAGTAGCCCTAGCTATAAGGGTTGTAGCCTGCTAAGGATGCAACAAAACGGCTGCTCAGCTTACAGAGTTTTCAGGGCCCCTTCCACGTGCCCCAGTCATTAGTTTGTTTATGTTGAGGTGATTAAAAAAAAACAGGTTTGGGCTCCAAGCCCTTCAGAGCTTTCCTCTCACCAGAGAGTGCTGTTCTTCTGGACTTTTGAGGATCAAGAGTTGGCAAATACTGTTCCAGTGCCGGGAAGATAATTTCCTTTTGGGCTAAGAAGTTTTCCAGTTTACTTTTTATGACAGAAATTGTACTTTTTCCTAGCTTTAGGAATAATGTTTCATAGAAAAAGTATTTTTAATGACTGTCATATGACTTATCTCTAAACATGAGCATACTTTTTATTTTTGTGGTAAAAAGTGGTTATAACTAATTAATTTAAAGTACTTTTTCTGTGGTAAAGTTGTCTCATTTTGCTTTTGCGGGCTGGGGTAAGTGTTTAAAGTTTTTTTACTGTGTTTTAATAGGGAAACTTTTTTATTTCAGCTTGCCTGTTTGACAAATATTGCTGCCAGGCTTCCCTGGAAAATCAGACACCTTTTTTGGCTTAACCATGGAACATGCTACTTGTTCCTTGCTTCTTTCTTCTTCCAGCCACAAAAAGAAAATTCTTAAACTATTGTTGTCACCACAACTGGTTGCCAAAGTACCTCAGCCACAGATGGGTGACTCTGCTATGGCCAAAATTGGTTCCTCAGACCAGTCATCTTTTTCCCTGCCTCCCACTGATGTGTGGGCCCTACAGCCGCCACAGACCAGGGGTTAGATATACCCTTTGTGGTTGTTGGAGTGCCTTAAGTGGGCAATGGAGAGTTGGTCGTGGGAAGAGAGGCGGAGAATGCCAGTCTGCCTCGCCAAAAAGCAATGCCTGTCCCTGGAAATGTGGATTTATTTCTTCAGAAATTCTTGTCAAAAAGAAACAAAATCTGCATCCTCCTGTCTCAGTTACTCTAGAGAGGAATGAGTTATTGGATTTGGCTCAGGGTTTAGTTCAGTCTCTTGACCCTGCCAGAGTAGATGTTTCTGGTAAAAGTAAAAAAAAAAAAAAAAAAAAAAATTGTCATTTTTCTAAAAAGATTTGAGATCTTGAACCTAAAAGTGATTGTGAAGGGACAGATTGTTGTCTCCCCATGTTTGTGATTCAAAGGAATGCGTGGCTGTGGCCATTTCCTTTGAAGGATTCTCTTGCTCTGAAACTATTTCCCGAATGAATAATTTGCTTTAGTGGGAAAACAGTGATGTTTCTCAGTTGCCAAGAAAGTACTATGGTTTATTACAATTGGAATTTTCAGAACCTATCTCTATTCCTCCTGTTTTTCAGCTCTGAAGAATGTTTTTATTATAGCCTGTAACTTGCCTGACACTCTGCTGCCCTCAAGAAATCAGATAGATTGTATGAAGTTTTTCAGTTTTTTTTTTAAGATTGTATACACTTACCCAGATCAGACCCAGTAGCTATTGCTTTAGTGAATTGAGTTGCTACTAAACATTTGATCTGATGATGTCCTTTTCATTCATTCCTCAACTGATGGGCTCTGATCATAGACTCAAGTCCGACTCGGCCACTTCTACCAGATCTTAAGATACAAGACTCTCAAGCTCCACCCTTTACCCACAATGTCCCACCAGCCCAACATACTCCAGATCTCATTTGCCACCATTCAGCTTCAGATGTGGATCCCATCATTCTCGAGTTTTTGGAGAAGTAGCTAGCCTATTAGTGAGTTACATTTAGGAAACTTTTTATTATATGCATGCATTTTCTCCTGCCTCCCTTAAAAATTATTTTTATACTTTTTAGGCAGTTTTTTAGCTACCGATTTCTTGGTACCTGTCTAAAGTACCATTGTTGGTACTTGTCTTACCCACTTAAGTTTTTACTCCTTGAAGTACTCCTCTTTTTGCTATCTCTCTCCTTTCATTCATTACCTAGCTTCTCCTTCCCTGATTTCTACAACTTTTGCGCCCATTCTTCTGTTCTCTCTCCATCTGCCTGTCAATTTCACTCTTTTCCCTTGCTTGTTCTCCTTTCAGCTTGCCCTACAAGTTTATTTACTCTGTTTTACCGTGACTGCATTTTCGTCCATGCCACTTCTAGTACTTGAAACTTTCCTTAATTCTCTGTACATGTCTTGAGTAAGTATGTATTTTTGCACACATTATGCATGTCCTATGTTTTATACTGTGTGTGTTTGTTATATTTTATTTTGTATACTGTATATTTTTCTTTAACTGCTTTTTGTACTTCAGTTTTGTATTCATGGAGCTTTTCTCCCCAGCCTCTGCTGAAAAAGGGGCATCATAGGCTCAGTTAGACACTCCCGGTAACAAATGTAAATAAATAAGTACTCTTCAACTACCATTGTTGGAGGTTTATTCTTTCTTTCTTCTTTCTACTACTTTTCTTTTAAAAAAAATTCATTCCTTCTCTTAGTTTGTACTGAATACTAATGGCTGACAGGCCAACAGGTTTTAGGAAGTGCATTATCTGTGGGCATAAAATACCCAATTCAAATACCCACAGGGAATGTGTTTATTGTTTAGGACTTGCACACTTTGATGCAGATTATTGTCTGCTGTGGATTCAACTCCAGAGCTCTTACGGACCAAAGGAATAAGTTAATTCTTAGGGGCCTCTTTCCTTCTTCCTCTTCTGTGGCTGGAACTTAAACTCCATCCAAAAAATCAGACAAGGGGAAGCCAGAATCAGTGACTAATGAAAAGGAATCACACAATAGGTGCGTGGACTGTTCTTCCTCCATGGCGCCGTTATCATAGCTTCCCATAAAAATACACAAAAAGGCGGATGCAACTGCTTCTGATCCAACTGGTTCCAAAACTAGGTCTTAGCCTAGTATGAACCTATGAACCTATCTGCCCGAGGGCATCTACAAGCCTAGCCCATCGTTTTGTGGCTTACGCCACCCCTTTAGTATGGGGAACTATACCCATTATATTGCTGTGCCTCTGTCGAGCAGTGACACTGAGGTAATCCCTGGGGTATATCTGCGATCTCCCATCCATTGGTCAAGATTTCTCTTGAACAAGGCCAGCGAGGTGCTCTGCCTCACATGTACCGGGATTTTGTTCCACAGCATAGGGAGTCTTTGGGTGATGAATCTATCCCTCCAGCACGTCCTATTAATAGCCGTGTCGAGGTTTAAGTCTCCCGCCCTTGTGGCTCTGATGGATCTAGATTTTTGAGGTGAAGCATATTCATCAAATCTGGGTTTGACATGGCCTTGTATGTTAGGCAAAGGTCACCTCTGAGCAAGCGGTGGCGACTGAATAGAGCTGGAGTTCTTTCAGTCGGGCAGCATAGGACAGATTTTTGAGACCCTTTATCCTTTTGGTGAGGAACTTTTGTGGCCTCTCCAGCTGCTGCAAGTGTCGGGTCAGATACATCCCGAATGGGGCATTGTACTCAATCATTGGTCTGATGAGTGATGAGTAAAGGGAGACTATGACCTCCCTTGATCTAGATGAGAATCCCTTCATGATAAGGTGGGCAATGTAGAAGGTCTTCCTAACTACTTTAGCTACATGGGTGTCGAATGACAGACTACTATCAACCTGGGTCCCCAGGTCCCTGATAACTTCTTCTGTGCTCAGTGGATTGCCACCTATTTGGTAGCTAGGGGTAACCTTGTTTTTCCCAAAGGGTATGACTATGCATTTTTTGGCATTTAACTTCAGGCCGTGGCTCTGGCACCAGTTATCCGTTTCTGTGAGACCCTTCTGAAGGATATCTGTGTCAGATGTGTTTTCTACTATGGCGCCCAGTTTGCAGTCATCTGCAAACTTTGTCAGCCATAACCCTCCTGTGTTTGCTTGTACTTCGGAAAAGTAGATGCCAAACAAGAATGGGCCCAGGACTGAGCCCTGTGGGACACCACTTGTGACAGGCTTATCGGATCTGAACTCCTCTCCTAATGGATCTCCTTACTTCATGGCTCCCTTCACCATTCTTGGAGGGATCTCCATGTTGGCATGTGGATAAGATGATGAGAAAATATTTCAGAGCTCAGATCCAGATGGGGGTTGTCCTGGCTCCGACTCCCATCGGATATACTAGTCAACCCATGTTCACTTCTCCCTTGTTACCTCCTTCTCCAATTTGACCCTTTGCTTTGGAGCCCTCAGATCCAGGACCCCTTGAGGTGTCCTCAAAGAGTCAGAAGATGGTCTGTTCTTAGATTCTGGTGACTTCCCTGAGTCATCCTTTCTCAACCCTTTTAGAGCAGGAGAACTCTAGAAGTTGAAGCATCTGCACCATGTCTGGGAGGGGGGTTGGGATAGATTCCAAAGCTTTCAGAGCTATCTCGTCCTCTTGGGGCTTTGGTGTTGGACAGACCTGGTCCGACTCTCTTTTTTTCGGGTGGAGTGCTGGTGAGGTTGCAGGAGATGACTGTTCAGCATCTATTGGCTACTTTGCCTTCGACTTCTCTTTCCCCTAGGTGTTCTGCCTTTGAGCTCATGGAGAGGGCTGCCTTCTTGTCTAGAGAAGGGACATCCCTGCTCCCCTTGGATCAGACAACTTTGCCTCCTCTGGTTCTCTGCTCTGGGCCTTGTCCATCTCATACATGGACAGCCAGGCAGATCAAGTCTTCAGTCTGTCCATCAGGACATCTTCATCTCATCTGATACTTCCCCATACAATCCCACAGAGGAAGTCCCTTAGAAATTAATGTGTAAAAGGAGACAATTAGATTCTCCTCAGGAATCTGTCATGGAGGACACCGATTCTGATGGTGAGGGGTCCCCCAGATCTCTACCAGATGACATCTCCTATGTTGACATCCTAGAGCTCCTGAAAGAAAAGGGTGGTTGGTCCATTGATACCTACTCCCAGGAGGAATCTGTGTTCCTGGAGGCTTTTGGGTTTGGCCTGCCTACATCTTGGGTGACTTCCCTGGCAGATGATCTCTTAGATGAAAGTGGACAATGCAGATGGAACACTGTGGTGAGTATGTAACTTTTTATTGATCTAATCCCTCTCTTTCTGACAAGGATGAGAAGACACTTGATTTGTTGAAAGTGTATTCTTCTGCAACATTTGTTTTTTTAGGATCCTCAGCTGTCAGGCTCATATCTTAAAAGTTTATACTTGCCTCTTTTGAGAATATGAGGAATATCTTGCCATCTGGAATATCTTGCCATCTGTTTTCTCTTTTGGGAAGAAGTTTGCTTTGTGTAATGTGGTTGCTTCTATTTCTCTAGTGGCTATCCACTCTTTAAAATGTGAATATGATTCTGCTGCTGCCACTGGCACTTTTATAAGGAGATCTGCCTGGCTGTGTTCTCAGAATCTCTCAGAAAATGTCAAAAATTAAATTTTGAATTTTTCCCATGGATAACAGCTTAGTTTTTGAAATTTCTACTGCCATGGTCCTTAAGTGTGACAAGAGAGGTAAGCTGATTCAAGGAATCTTTATTTTTCAGTCTTCCTCCTCTAAGTTTACCAAGAGATTTTATGCCTCTTTGACAGCCTTTTATAAAAATCAAAATAAACAGGCGCAGCAAACTGGTGTTAAGCAAACGTTTAAAAGACAATGGCAGTGAGGTTTCAAAATATAGCATGAACTTTCCCTCCCAGAGCAAATGCCAGTCTAATAAGTCTGAATGACTGTTTGCTTAGGCTTCCTTTCCCCTTCCCACCCTGGTAATCCCTTAATCCTGCCAGAAAATCTGAACCTCCATTTCTTTCTTGGGCAACAGAGTGCTTCAGAGATATGGGTTTTGGAACTAATCCGTCAAGGTTACCGATGTTAGTGAAAATTTTTCCCACCTTTCTGAGGGATTACCCCCCCCCCCAACCCTCCAGACGAAACTTGTCTTTTCCCACCTGTCATTCCGCATATGCTCTCTTAGTGAGTGATAGAAGCTGTCCCTCTTCTTCAGTTAGAAGAAAGGTTTTATTCAGTGATGTTTCTGGTGCCAAAGAAAGAAGATTCTTGGAGACCATTTCTGATATTTATCCTGTTTGTGATGGTGCCCACATCCAAAATGATACTTCACCATATATTACCCCTTATTCCCCATTTGAGTTTTCTAGTAACCTTAGACTTAAATGGTGCATATCATCACATTCCTATAGATCTAAATTTTAGTTGTTTCTTACAGTTTTCTGTGTCTGGATCAAATTATCTATTCCCTGCATTACCCTTGGGCCTATCCATTCCTCCATTGGTATTCACAAAATGTCAAGCTCCTGTGATAGCATACTGCAGGTTGCAAAGTATTAACATTTTTTTTCCTTATTTAAACATCTTACTTATCTTTCAGTATCTTTTTCAAAGTGTCCAGAATCTCTCACCTGAGTAAGAGGTCTTCTGTATAGACTGCAGTTCCAGGTGGACTTACAAAAATCATGTATGACTTCTTCTCAAAGGATTGATTTCTTGTGGTGTCTCCTGGACACCTCAGTTCAAAGAGCTTTTCTTCCACAGGAAAAAGTAGATCACTGTCTAGATACATTTTTGAGTTTGTCCACTTGGTCTACTGTCTCAACAAGGGAATTCCCCAGGATTGTGGGTTTCATGCCATCTGTGATTTTCTTGATACCTCGTGGTATACTCAACATGAGAAAATTCCAGTGGTACCTGAAATCTGTGTAGTTCCAACATCAACATCACCCGACATTTCAGATTCCAGTTTTGTGGTTTATGAAAAGGGAGATTTTTTGGTGGTGATACCAAATGTGTCATAAACCAGGTCACCCATATTCTCTCTCTGTCAGCTCCAGGTCACCCATATTCTCTCTGTGCCAGCTCCAGCACAGTCAGTCACAATGGACACCGTAGACTTTTCTTGGGAAGCAGTGTCTATTGGGATAAAAGTGCAGGGTCTTTAGAACAGAAAGAGCAAACCAAAATACATACACACAAAAGTGATGTTGGCTCTTTATGAATGCTCTCAGCTGTCTCTATGATCTGTAGTCCCCAGGACATCTGCAAGTGTTTACAGGCATCACCACAGTGTTGTGGTACATAAACAGGAAAGGAGGAACTAGATCTTGCTGTCTCTGCAGATTAGCTGTTGTATCTTGAGATATAGCATTTCAGTACAAACTCATTCTACAGACATGTGTACTGTCAGAGCAAAATTGTATGGCTGACAAAGAAGAGCAGGACCAGGGCAGACATCCTTGACTAAAAATTGAATCCGGGATTCTTCCAGCTGTGAAGAACACCTCAAATAGATATTTTTGCCTCCACTCACAGCAATCAGATGGTGAAGTTCTGCTCCAGAACTCCATGCGAGTAAGACCTGAAAGACCGATGCTTTTTCTTTATTATGGGCAGAGATGTTCCTATATGCTTTTCTACCCTTTCTAGTAATATCCCTGTTCATTCTGAAGATTCAGGAGTCGCAAAGATCATTGTGACTACTTTCTTCTGGTCCAGGCAACAGCGATTATCCCTTCCTTTGGAAATACCTAGGGGCAAATACCACAGGTTTCCTTACAATCTGGATCTGCTCACACAAGACCAGGAATGTTCAATACATCCCGACCCCAAACAACTACAACTGACTTTTGAGGATAATAGACCTGGAGACTCTACCTTTTAGGTACCTTTTTTCCCTGTGGATATGTAACAGGTGTTAAAGGAAGTAAGAAAATTTGCTACTAGAAAATCATATATTATTAAATGAAAAAAGTTTTCTAGATGGTATCAAGAAAAGTAACAGCACATATTCAAGGTCAGTGTTTCTCTGGTTCTAAATTATTTGTGTGAGTTACTGTCCTCTGGCATCTCTTGTTCTTCAGTCAAGGTTGGTCTGTCAGCCATTTCAGCATGTCTGCCCTTAGATCTCCCTCTTTCAATGCAATCTCAAGTAAAAATGTTTTTAAAATGAGTGCTGCATAGGAAGCCACTAGAAGGCTGGTTGTTCTTCCTTGGGATTTTAATTTTGTGTTAGAAAAACTTACTCTTAAGTCCTTTTGAAACAGCTCATCAGGCTGACGTGAAGTTCTTAACAAGGAAAACAGTCATATTAATTGCTCTGACCTCTGCAAGAAGAGTGTTTGAGTTACATGCTCTTATGATGAGTCAGTCTCATCTCATTTCCCCCCAAAAGTAAGGTTTCCTTGAGAATTAATCCTTCCTTTATGCCTAAAATGGTATCTGAGTTTACCTTAGACCAAGCTATCTTGTCTATCTTCTTTCCAAAACCTAAAAGTGAGGGAGAGATGATATTTTATGCCTTGTATGTCCACACTGTTCTCTGGTACTGTTTTGACAGAAGGTAAGAAAAAAGGACAGTATGTGTCAAGTGGTTGTCTCATGCTATTAACTTTTGTGATATTCACCTCACGAAATCAATTCCGGGCAGGGTCAAGACATGTTTACAAAGGCCTTGGCTTCATCTGTGTCATTTTGGAAAGGGTTGGATTCTAGAAATGTTCTAGCAGCAGCAACTTTGACCTCTGTGCATACTTTTACAAGCACTATAAACTAGATTAGATTCTTCTTCGAGGTGTAGGACAGGCTTTGCAGGAATATTTTCCAGGGGCTCCTGTACCCTCTTTCTTCCTCCTCCCAATCAGTCTAAGCTATGGTAATCTATTGCTGCTGCAGCAGTGATCATTCAAATGTCTACTGTTATGGTAACTTTACATACACAACTGCACTTTCCTTCTGCCTGGTTGTTTTGCTAGCTAAAAGTACTTAATCTTCAAGGTACCTTAACTGGGATGTTTCCAAATTCTTGGTTTAATTTTATGTAGGTGGGTCTACTTCAGAAGACTGAAAAACCAAAAGACTGAAAATTCAAAATACTGAATGATGGAATTTGCCCCTTCTCCACTGTTGTGCAATCTTGGAGTTGGTATATAGAGTTAGCAGGGGGTGTTGGGGGCTGTGCCCCCTCTCCCACATGATGGGTGCAGGGAAGCTTGCCCTCTGCATTAAAAATGCATTCAGTATTTTGAATTTGCAGTCTCTTGGTTTTTCAGTCTTTTGAAGTAGTCCCATGTAGGTTTGCTGGATGTACCAAACTTAAAGTTTCTTTGTATGCCTCCTTTTAGGCTAAATAGCTATCAGCAGTTAGAGTTGCTTCTTTCCTTATAGTGCTTGGATTGGTGGTTTGGTTCCTGGACGGAAAGACTTTTGTATGGTAATGCATGCTCTTGTCACATCTGCATGTATTTTGCTAGGTTCATAGGTTCATAGGTTCATACTAGGCTATCTGCCCTAGGGCATTTAAAAGCCTAGCCAGAGTGTGTATGGCTTTTGCCACCCATTTTAAATTAATTTTGCTATGCCCTTTTTCGAGGTTAGTATACTGCGCTTCTGTCTAACAGTGACACAGAAGTGATACCCGGGGTAAACCTACGATCTCCCATCCACTCATCAAGATTCCTCTTGAAGAGAGTCAATGAGGGACTCTGCCTAACCTGGACTGGGATTTTATTCCAGAGTGAAGGGAGCCTCTGGGTTATGAATCTGTCCCTCCAGCATGTCCTATTTATTTCAGTGCTGAGGTTTAAGTCCCTCGAGCGCGTAGCTCGATGGGATTTGGATTTTCTGAGGTGCAGCATGTCCATTAATTCCGGGTTGGACATGGCTTTATAAGTCAGGCACAGATCGCCTCTGAGCAGGCGGTATGCCACTGAGTAGAGCTGGAGTTTCTTTAACTGGGCAGCATACGGCATCTGTTTGAGTCCCTTGATCCTCTTGGTGAGGTACTTTTGGGGTCTTTCCAGTTGCTGCAGGTGTCTGGTAAGGTACATCCCAAAAGGGGCATTGTATTCAATTATGGGCCTGATGAGGGATGAGTAAAGAGGCACGATGACCTCCCCTGATCTAGATGTGAATCCCTTCATGATTAGGTGGGCTATATAAAATGTTAGGTGCTGTGGTTTCCTCCTTCATTCCTAAGACATGCATGTAGGTGGACTGGAATTGTCAAAATTCCCCAGGTGTATGTATGTTTGTGGTATGGATATGTCTTGTGATGAGCTGGTGTCTCATTTACTAGGTCTGTTCTCACCTTAATCATTTTACTTGCTAGGATAGGCTTCAGCTTCCCACAGACTCTAATTGAATAAAGTGGGTGGAGGGGATAGTTTCCTTGAAGTGAGAGAAAGAAGGATGGACCCACACACACACACATGTATGGGTGTGCTCGCACTTGATATATGTAAGGTATTTCAGATTGAACATCCATAATATCAGTAGCAAAAATGTTGACACATTAGTGTCGACACCAGCATGTTGACATCTGACTGCTCATATTCCAAAAGTACCTTCACACTCCCAGAGAGGGAGAGAGAGAGAAAATAAAAAGTTTGATGTAACAACATCAAAGGTTCTGAGGAACAGCAGAATTGGACAGAATCTTATTATGCTTTTAAAACTATTTGAACATTAATGCCTTACTAAGTTTACAATGACTACTGTTCTGATCAGAATATTGCCTTATGTGAAAGTATTATCATGAGTAAAATACAGGTGGTAAAACATAGACCTCAGTAATCTTAACAGTTACTGTTAATATTCTGAAGTAGTTAGCAGTTTGAATTTAGAGGAAATTCAACGTAAATCATGCATTACCAGGAAACGAAAATTGTTGCTGTTCAGTATACCTTATTTATGTCCACGGTTAGTTGTTCAAAAAGAAATTTTAGATACTGTAGTGTCCCATAAAACCAATATCCTGGTTCAAACCACTGCATAATTGAATTAACTTAATCTGCGTTGTTGTTCTGTACAAAGTTGTGTAGAAATGTCCTTTTAGAGTCATAACTATCACATCTCATACAAAATGATCAGACTGGTCAAACTTTGCCGACACTCAATTGTCAGTCATTTTTTTGTAACTGTGTGTTTATGGGCATTCATCCTAGTTCAGAGTAACTGGCCTGTCTCTGGACATTTCCTAAATTTGATTAGAAAAAGTACACCTAAATGAACTGTGTACTTCAAAACTTCTGTAATGTGCAATTGTTACATTGGAAGCTGTACAAATCATGTGATATGTTTTGCATATTGGATGGTCGCTGGATTTTGTGCCATTCTGGATTATGTTGTGTACGGGTCTGTGTGTGCTTCTGACAAGAAGATTCTGTAGATGTAGTTGAAAAATGTGTCTCAACTTTTTATCCTCACTGAGCATTGGTTGGAGGTCCCTCACAATATTATACAGTTTTTAAGTTCTGGATGATATGTTGTCAGTTGTGGAACTGAAGTAGCTGATGTTCTTCGTGTTTCACTGTTGCAGCCATTATGTTTGGGTAATCTGCCTGCAGGTTGCCCTGAGTCGGCGTGCTTAACAAAGTCTTGGGTTGTGCGTTGGTTGCTGTCCCTTCTTCCATAACGTCAGGTCGTCAGGGGTATAAAACATGTAGCCGACGCCATTACATCAGTCTTTCTTGCCATGCGGTGCCCGAAGCAGAAGCAGTTCGCAATTGCCGGTCAACCGATTCCTGAAATTTTCGTTTTCGAGTTTCAGAACCGAAGTCTTCAACTAAAAGCTAAGTACCCTTTTGGGGAAAACTTTTTCTTGCTCCTTTCCGATGTCAGTAAAAGTTAATAATTGCATTACTTGTAGAAAGCAAATACCTCCTAAAGATTTTCATTCATACTGTATTCCTTGCCTAGGCCCTGACCACGACATACCTTGCTGTCAGTTTTGTGCTTTATTTAATCAGCGCACTATCCGTCATTGGTATATTTTTGCCTCTAAATATTTTGGTTCTCGATTTAATTATCCAGAAATGTCGGTTAGCCATCCGACTACCGGGATTCTGAACAAACGCAAAGATAAAAACAGAGACAGGCCGCAGAGGTCCAAAACTGCCAACGACGCTTCTCCTAAGCCAGTTGCCAGTTCGCCGGTACTCAGTGAGGCGCTTTCGCAACCCCTGATGCCCGCTACTTCTGATTCGCAGGCCTCT
The DNA here is from genome assembly GCF_019279795.1 of Protopterus annectens. Classification (NCBI taxonomy): domain Eukaryota; kingdom Metazoa; phylum Chordata; order Ceratodontiformes; family Protopteridae; genus Protopterus; species Protopterus annectens. The sequence continues at coordinate 261,883,408 of NC_056742.1, read as the reverse complement.
ACTGAGACCCATTCTGAGTCCGGTATGCCGCGCCGTGAGATACTTCAGCTGTGGAACCCACGAATGTCTGTACCTTGGATGGGTCCGGAGCTGCTGTGCAGGCACCAGCTTCTGAGGGTGTATTCAGGCATACGGATTTGCATATTAAATCGACGCCTCCTTCATAACTAAGGCCTAAATCTCGATCCATGTCTAAAAAACCGATGCCCAGGCCACAAGGTCAGGCCTCTATGCCTAAAAAATAAATGATAAAAATGGCTGAAGATCTAATAACTCTAATCAGGGGTAGCCAACCCCCCCCCCTCAAGAGGCCTAGAGCTGAGCTTGATTATGAATCTTCTGATCAGGATTCTGTTTTTTCTGACTCTTCTGATGACCTGGATTTGTCCTTACCTACTTATGAGGATTCTGATGGAGAGGACTGTATTTCCTCTGCTTCCCCTCCTGAGGATTTTTTTTTGGGGAAACCTTACATACTCTAAAGGAGCATTTTCACTGGGAAACCCAGGAATTTTCTGATTCAAAAAAGAGGGTTAGGGATTTCCTTCTCCTACCTCAGCATAGGCCTTTGGCTATTCCTCCTGTACTAGACATTGTTGATGATGCTTTCTCGGAATCCAGTTTGGCCACTGATTCCCTGCCTCCTGCTCCCAGTAAACCTGACCGATACTACAGGGTCACAGAGTCCCACAAGTTCCTTTTCAAAAATCCTGTTGCAGATCCAGAGACTATTTCACAGGTACCCAAGGACATTAAAGCTTCTACTGCTAAAAATCCTACCCCTTCGAATAGAGACTCCAGGGCGCTGGATAGATTGGGAAAAAAGGTTTATACTTCAGCAACTTTGGCAATTAGAGCTTTAAACTGCCAATTTCATATGTTAAAATATCAGCAACATGTTATTGGACTGCTTAAACAGAAAATGATGTTGATTCCTGACTGTGTGGAAAATAAAGAATTACAGGATTTAATGCATTCTGCTGAACAAGTTGGAAAACACACTTTGCAATGTGGTTTTGATTCTTTAGAGGCCTCTTGTAGGGCTGCAGTTACTGGGTCTGTGCTTAGAAGGCATGCCTTGGCTTAAGGAGCAATCTTTGCCTGATCATGTTAAAGCTAAATTGTTGGATGGTCCTTTAAATCAGGACCACCCGTTTGGCAACAAGGCTGAAGAAGATCTTAAAAAAGATGGAAAATAAAGCAAAATCTATGCAAACTGTTAAAGATTTTTACAAGTTCAGCCTCCTAGATTTAGTAGGCACTGGCCTTCTAAGAATTGGTCCTTTCCAGCCCCTTCCAGGTCTTCTCAAGCCAGACCCAGACACAGCAAAAAACCCAGGTTACAGTCCCAGGGGACTCAGAACTAAGCAGTGGGGGGCCTCCACTTCCAAGTCTGGGAATAACAAGACCCCCCCCCCTATGGTAAACTGTGTCTCAGTGACTTCCTTTTTAAAATTTCCAAGCACTTATCTTCTGACTGCCCCTTTGGGGGGAAAGATTGCTCATCATGCAAAGAACTGGGAACTCATTACCCAGGACAAATGGGTTTTAAATATAGTGTCCCAGGGATACAGATTTCACTTCCACACGTTGCCAACGCCAAGTGGGTGGTCGGACCTACCCCCAAATCAGTGGGCAGAGGCTCAAAAACAAGTACTTTCTCTCTTAAGCATGGGGGCTATTCAACTGGTACCAGAAGAGGAAAAGGACAAGGTTTCTACTCCAGACTTTTCCTGGTACCCAGAAAAGGCAAATCATGACATCCGGTCTACTCTAAACACCTTTCTGGAGATTCCAAAATTCAAGATGCTGACTCTTCATCAGTTACTTCCTATACTAGGCAAAGGCGCCTGGTTGGCAATACTAGATTTAAAAGAAGCATATCTGAACATCCCAATCAGGGAATCTTGCAGAAGATACCTACGCTTCAAAGCAGGCTACACGCACTATCAGTTCTCTGCACTGCCCTTTGGCTTATCTACTGCGCCCAGGGTTTCACAAAGTGCCCAGCTCCAGTTATTGCATTTTGCAGGCAAAGAAGTATTCAAATATACTAATAAACAAAAAAAACAGCACTAAGGTTGAGAGCACCTCAGACTCGCAACCTTAGTGCTGCTTTTTTTGTTTATTAGTGGTTTTGAGCACTAAAATACTACCTTTCTTTTGGTTTACAAGTATTCAAATATACCCATACCTGGACGATTGTCTTGTTCAGGCAGAAAGCCAGGACATACTTTTGAATCATCTGGCGTTTGTAAAAAGGGTTCTAACTTGTCTGGGGTACACCATAAACGAAAAGAAATCACAACTGGTACCCTGTCAACAAATTACATTCCTGGGAGCAAGCTTGAATACAACTTCCCAGATGGCTTACCTCACACCAGAAAAGCAAATTCATTTGACAACCTTCTTCAAACAAGTGGCCACAAAAACCCTGCTATCTGCAAGACAAATACTGCAAGCCTTGGGGTTCATGTTCTCCTGCATTCTTTTAATTCCATATACAAGACTGCATATGAGGAAACTACAGTGGTATCTAAAAAGCCTATGGAGACAACATTCTCACAGCCTAGAAACAATGATTCCTATCATACCTTGCCTACACCTAGAGTTCCTTTGGTGGGCAGAGGCCTGCCACCAAAACAAGGGACTACCTTTCACACCACCCCCTGCCGCCCAAACCCTAACAACAAATGCATCAGACTATTCATTGTGGGGAGGGGGGGGGGTTCAACTGGCAGGGAAGTGCATTCAAGGCAAATGGAACCCAAGTCAAATGCACCTGCATATCGATCAAAAAGAAATGTTAGCTGTACATAATGCTCTGACAGCCTTCAAGGACTACATTCTTCCAGGACAACTAATGGTAAAGACGGACAACACCACAGTTATGTGGTACATAAACAAGCAGGGGGGTACACATTCTTACCCTCTCTGCAGAATAGCCATGGCATTGTGGAACACAGCCTTGAGCTACCAAGTACACATACAAGATCAATTCCTGTCAGGAAAATTAAATACACTGGCAGGTGGACTAAGCAGAAACCTCATGGACCCACATGATTGGAAACTGGAACCAAGGATTTTCAACATGTTGACAAGCGAATGGGGGAGCCCAGATATAGACCTGTTTGCCTCCCCCCAGAACTACGAATTGGACAAAGTTTGCACAAAGACTCCCCACAAACAAGCCTGGAAAGTGGATGCTCTGTCCTTCAGCTGGAAAAACCTATCAGTCTATGCCTCCCCCCCCACTGCCTCTGCTCTCCAAAGTACTACTAAAAGTCAAACAGGACAAACCAAGGATGATTTTGATTGCTCCAGACTGGCCGCGCCAACACTGGTACCCCTTCCTGCACAGTGTGTCACTGTTATCTCCATGGCACCTGCCTCAGACTCCTTCCCTGCTGTCTCTACAGGAGAACCAGATTCTGCACCCTCAGCTTCCAACACTGAACCTTGCAGCCTGGCTAATTACTTAAACTCTCCCTTACCATCCCTCAGCAATCCTGTGATGGATGTCATCTTAGAGGCAAGGAGGCCTAGTACTGGAAAATCTTATGCTGAAAAATGGAAATTCTGTGCCTGGAACCAGTCTCAAAGGATGAGCACAGCAGTGCCCAATTTACCTCAGATTTTACAATACTTAACTGAGATGCTTCACAAGGGCCTGTCTTTTTCCTCCATTAAAATCCACGCCTTAGCCATTTCAGCTCATTATAACACAGAACCTCCCCTCTTCTCTCATCCACTGCTCAAGCAGTACCTCAGAGGGGGCCAAAAATTTGAGACCACCCAGGAGAGCTCCAACCCCAGCCTGGGACCTTAACTTTGTTTTGGAGAAACTCACTCTACCTCATTTCGAACCAGCTGCTACTGCAGACTTAAAATTTCTTTCTTGGAAGACAGCTTTCCTTTTGGCAATCGCTTCAGCTAGAAGGGTATCTGAATTACAGGCCCTTATGGCAGTGGAGCCTTTCATCATCTTTCATACGGACAGGGTGTCACTCAGAACCAATCCATCCTTCATGCCCAAGGTGGTATCCAGTGTGGCTCTTAATCAGTCCATTCATTTGCCAACCTTCTTTCCCAATCCACAGAACAAAGGGGAACAGATTCTCCATTCCTTGGATCTGCACAGACAACTTAGATTCTACTTGGACAGGATTAAACCTCAAAAAAAATCTGAACAACTGCTGGTAGCATTTGTTGCAGGGGCAGAGGGGAAGGCTATTTCAAAGCACCATGGAAAACCTATCCCCCTCTGGATCAGACCTCACTCCACCAGGGCTGCATCTACTTCTACAGCCTTTCTCAGAGACGTGCCTACCAGGGACATCCTAGAAGCTGCTACCTGGAGTTCTGTACATACTTTCACCAGGCAGTATCATTTTCCAATTTTCTCTAATTACAGAGCTGGCTTTGCCACTGCAGTCTTGCAGGGCCTTATAGCTGGCCCTAATGCTATCTAAACTCCTCCTCCCAACCACAGCTTTGGGAATCTACCCAAATGTAATGACTGCAACAGGGAAACATGAAGAACATAGTACAGTTGTGTACACTTACCATAAATGTAGATGTTCGAGTGTATTCACTGTTGCAGTCCTGGTTACCCTGCCTCCTGCCCCTAACTTCTGTTGGCTATACTTCTACTTTCCTTTACTATGCTTAAAAGTCTTTTTGGTGTATTTGCTTTTTTGTTGGAGGTATACCTTTGTGTTTTTATGTTTAATTGCTCCCCATTAGGGGGGCACCTGACATCTGGGGCAAGAAAAACTGATGTAATGACGTCAGCTGCATGCTTTATAACCCTGAAGACCTGACGTCATGAAAGAACAGACAGCAACCAACACAGGACCCAAGACTTTGTTAATCAAGCTGACTGAGGGCAACCTGCAGGCATATTACCCAAATGTAATGACTGCAACAGAGAATACACCGAACATCTACATTTATGGTAAGTGTACACAACTGTACTTTCTTGTGGTAGCTATATTGCTTTCTCTGTGCAGCTCTATCAGTCTCTCTGGCAAAATGACCTTGAGCAAGCATGGCATATTTTAGCAGATCGCATACAAGGCATCCTCAGATTCAGCTTCAATGGATCTCTTGCACATCTGCAAGACCAGCAGAATCAGAGACAGAAGATTCAAGGACCTGAACTTTGCCTGCGACATAAATAGAACGTGCTGGAGGGACCAATATATGTCTCAAAGGATCTGCACAGTATGGAATAAGCTCCGCTTGTAAGTGAAGCAGAGGTAATCCCTGACCCTATTTAAAAGATACCTTTATCATTGGATGGGAAATTGCCAATTCACCCCTGGTCTGATCCCCCATATTTGTGATGCACAGAGGTCAACAGTAAGCAAATTAACCCCTAACTAACATACCTCCCCCGCATAACCCTTAGCAACCTGTTTACTAACATACCCCACCATTTAGGCATCCAAGGAACTCTGTGACAGATCTGGGTTGGGTTGCATGGCTAGGCTTGCAAATACCCTGTTGGTCATTAGCCTAGTATGAACCTAAGTTGTGCCAACTGTGTGTCTTTCTGTCTCAGTAGAACAAATGGGTGCTAAAGAAGTGCTTGACTGTTGACAGACTACATTGTATGGCTGGGATGATAACTTCTTATGTGCAAATAAATCCATTGTCAGCTGGTTTCCTTTACACATCTCTATAATGTCCCATTTAGTATAGTAACCTTAGTATCAAGGAAGCTTACTCTTGAAGTTGAGTACTCCAGGTAGAGTTTAATAGATGGGTAGATTCCTTGGTGGAATTCCTTGAGATTGTTGATGCTGTATATCCAGATTACAAATAAGTCATCAATAAAACGGAAATAGCAAGTGGTCTGTGTGTGTCTGTGTGTAGTATTTGTAGACGTTCTACTTTTGGGTTTGCATTTTGTGGAGCCATTCTAATGCACATATTCTAAACACAATGTTTTCCATTAAGGTTAAAATTGTGTGCCAGAATAAATTTTATAAGTTCTATTATATATGGAGTAATGTTCTGATGATCTGTTTACTTTTGCAAGTATCTTGAGACAGGCAGCAATGTCATCCTCATGTGGGATGTTTGTGTTGTGTGATGTAAAACCCATTGTGGGGACAGGCAGCTATGCCATCCTTGTGTATATGTGATGTTTGTACAGAGTGATGTAATATCCATTGTGGGAACAGGCAGCAAAGCCATCATCATATGCATTGTTTGTGTAGAGCGATGTAATATACTTTGTGGTAAAAACAATATTTATGTGGTAGGTTACAATAACTGGTCTGAATGCAAAGAAAATGAGTGTTGTCTTAAATATAGATACCCCCCTCATTGACTATTGGGTTCAGAATTTTCTCCACAAACCCAGAAATTCCTTCTCTAAGAGTTCCTTTGCCTGGTACTGTTGGTGGTGTGTATTTCCTGGCTTATGAATTTTTGGTATCATGTAGAAAATTCCTGGTCTGAGCTGTTTTGGAATGAAGGCAGTTACCTTGCCCTAGATGGAATTTGGAAAGGATTTAATAAGGTTCTTTAGTTTTTTTTGTGAACTGTTGAATTGTATCCTTAGTCAGCTGTGTTTGTATCAAGTGTGTTCAGAAAGCTGTCTATTCGCTTGAGTGTTATAGTCAACATAGTTCTGGATAACCACATCAGATTCTTTGTCTGCTTTCTTTATGAAGATATGGTTGGATTTCAAGAACTTTATTGCTATTCTTTCTGAGAGAGAGCATTTTTTATGGGAGTATCTTTGTACATTCAGGATTCAGTGATTCACGCTTTGTTTAAAACAGTCAGTGCAGATGCCCAGTTTTGCACTGCATCCACTTGATGGAGTGAAGGTGGATTTTTTTTTGTACTTGTTTCTGGTTTCACATTGTTCGCGTTCGTCTGTGTTTCTGCATCATGAAAGAATTCCTTAATTCTCATTCTGTGTAAAAATATTTCTCAAGTTCTCTACAAAAACTGTACTCTTGTCAAGTGGTTTAGTGGGACAAAATGTATGACCTGTTGAAAGGACTGATACTTTTTCCTACTACACACTGACTCTCAGTGAATTAACGACAGATAAATACCTGGATGCTAAGAGTTCTTGTCCTGTAGTGTTGTTAGCAGTCTCCTGATTAACAAAATGACATGTTGAAGGCTGTGTAGGTTCTTCTTCTTTTAACACAGAGAAATTCTTAATGGTGTGTTGTAATTTGTGCTCATTTCCTGCAGAAAGACAGTACCTGGCTCAGC